>NW_023503727.1:2400000-3600000 GCF_014529535.1 Bradysia coprophila | reverse complement strand
AACGACGAGTCTTGTGATGAGGTTTAGTTATACAGTCGAAATGTATGATAAAAACTAATGAAGTTATAGATTTTGAATCAATCTTCTGATCAAAATATTCAAAGGCCAAGAGAGAAATGAACAACAAAAAAATGTAGAAACAGTGGGTTTCAGTTAAGAGGTTTTAGGTATGAAAGCGAAGGGAAATATAGAGACTTAGTTATCAGAATATGTCTCGAAGCGGTCAAAGTCCCATATATTTGCGGAAATTAGGAACACCGTCTAGAATTTTCTCTTAGGTGGTTACAAGGACAACGCCAACTATTTCTATCAGCTCATTCATCCATGCCATATCTGATCTTAAAATCTTAAAGTTCGATCTTGTGTCCTATGTGTATCGAAAATAAACACTAAATGAACGGGGCCTCAACATTGCTTACTTTAATTATAAAAAATATCCCGGCAAAAACTCTTTCAGAGCAAAGTTGGACGCAGTCTACAGTCTATATGCGTGAGAACTTCTAAAACAAGTGATATCACTAGGGGTGACGTTGTCAACGTCGTTACGCAAAATTAAATTTCACAACCTAGTTTTCCAAACCATTCGACAATCAGTTTTTTCAGAAAAATTTTCAACAAAAAAATTACCAAAAAAAATTCCATCTTCAAATTTCAAATCACATAGCTATATAGTTACTGTATATAGGTCCATATAGGTATATACTAACAATATATAGAACCAATATAGCTATATACTAACTAAATATAGGTCCATATAGCTATATACTAACTAAATATAGTTGTATCCTACATATATATACGTCAATTGAAGAATGTGAATTTGAATTGCTCACGATCAAGAAAAAATCGAGATTACATTAGGTACTTCCACCCATAATTTTAATATACGTCAATATAGCTATATACTAACTATATATAGGTATATGTATTAACTATACAAATGGCCGTTATATAAACCCCAAAAGTGGAAAAAATTTGATGGCTGCTCAATCTATACCCTGAAAGTGACCAAATTTTGACGGCTGTCCAACCTATACCCTAAAAGTGACCAAAATTTTCCAGCTGCCCAACATACACCGAAAGTGACCAAATTTTTCCAGCTGCCCAACATACACCGAAAGTCGCCAAATTTTTCTAATTTCCCACCATGTAAACCGTAATATTCAAAAACTTTAGATTTTGCTACCAAATTACAACCAACTTCACAGCAATAATCACAACACATCATCACAACCGAGATCACAACATTACCATCACAAAATGGCTGTACATTTTTATATGAAAGAAATTGTTTTGAAAATTAATTAATTAATTCCACAAAATTCTCATTTTTCCTGGGATAATGATGAATGAAACTTAAGTTCTAATGGCCTGACTAAGGTCTCTGCAAAGTTTCATAGAGATTGGCTGACTACTTTCCGAGATAGCCCGTCGATAGATAGATAGATCCCAACAAAAATCTCTTCGAGAAAAGTGTGACGCAGTCTTTGAAGTACAATTTCTAAAATGAATGATATCGCTAGAGTTGACGCTTTCAGCTTCGTTAGGCAAAAATTAAATTTTACACCCAATTTTAGTTCAAACAAGGTGGCTTAGTTTTTCTCATCATCTGCCAAATAATTTTTACCAAAAAAAAATTTGACTGGAAACAACCAAAATTTTACCAAAAAAATCTGCGTCGCATGTGGCAGATAAATTTTCTTGCTGGTCTGTTCCTGAACATTTGCCACTTTGCGACGCAGATTTTTTTGGTAAAATTTTGGTTGTTTCCAGTCAATTTTTTTTTTGGTAAAAATTATTTGGCAGATGATGAGAAAAACTAAGCCAGCTTGTTTGAACTAAAATTGGGTGTAAAATTTAATTTTTGCGTAACGAAGCTGAAAGCGTCAACTCTAGCGATATCATTCATTTTAGAAATTGTATTTCAAAGACTGCGTCACACTTTTCTCGAAGAGATTTTTGTTGGGATATCAGTCGTTTTAGAAGTTTTAGAACACTGCTTTTTATAACAATTTATAACAGAAACTCGGAAATCTGGCAAAATTTGAAAATTTGGCGAAAATCGAAAATTTGACGAAATTTAACGAAAATTTGACGAAATTTAACAAAAATCGAAAATTTGACGAAAATCGAAAATTTGACGAAATTCCAAAATCTGACGAAATTCAGAAAATTTGACGAAATTCGAAAATTTGACGAAGAAAGTAATTCTCTATCTGCCACCATTCAAGAAATATCTCCAAAACCCCAATTGACCCACCCATTTCCAACTTTCGACATTTTTCGCAAATGCCCTTCTTTTCTACTCGTAAAACTCTGAGACTTTGCCGAAGAAAGTAATTCTCTATCTCTCATAACCCAAAAAAATATTAGTCCTTTCATCCTACGCTCGAGTAGCTCAAAATTTGGTCACTCTAATCACTCTAGCTCAAACGAATCTAATTTTTCTTTTGTTCGAATTGTGTTACGAATACCTTTCATTTGATGGGTCGCACGCCTCTGTAGGTTTCAATACAGCTAAGCTACAGCCGAAAACGCGTTCCCGACCCTCGAAAACCACACTCAGAAACCACTTCGAGGCCAATAAAACAAAATTCTGGTTTTTCCTGGGGTAATGGCGTATCACATTTTCATTTTTATGCCCACCCTGAGGTTCCTGCAAAATTTCATGGAGATTGGCTGACTAGTTTCCGAGATCGACCGTCGATAGATAGATAGAAACATACAGAGTAAGTTGAAAGATTTTGATTGTTTGGGAAAAGTCAATTTGGTGTATTTTGTATGAAAAGTGACCAATTTCAAAACGATGTATCTCCGGCAATTTTGAACCTACATAGTCTAGTGATAGCTCGTTTTGTTCGTATTTAAAGCGAGAATTTTATGATTTAGTGATGATATAGAAACTGAAATGTTCGGCTATACATAGTTGACGCGTCTCAAAAAATTTTCTTCGTTCTTTTTTTGGGAGTTAGACTGCGTCAAAACCTCCGCTATCTCGCTCCGGACATGATTTTCTGAATTTTTCGGAATTTTCAGAAATAAGATTCCCAAAAATAAGCTCTAGGCTCACCCTGGCAAAGTTAGATGTTGCCATAGGCGTATGTGTAATAAAAGATTTTGTATTGAATAGGCAGACGTATCACACGTTGAATCTACTACATATTTTGTTTGAATTATTTCATTGATCCGTTTGACACGACATCTTCTACTTCATTTGTTTCACCGTTCAAAAAATCTCTTTAACTGGTGTACGGCTCTCAAAATGATTATTTTCGTCAGCCTCAAAATGACGTGTCTTTTCGTCGGAGGGAATCAGCTCTGCAAAATCAAAGTCCAATGTTTTCCATGCAATAATAATAATAATAATTTAATTTAGCTAAATCAATTATCTAATTAGTATAATTATAATTCTCGTGTGAGTAGGACCAAAATGATCAATAGATTTGAACTTAAAGTCTAAAGAGGAGAGAAATAACAATTACAAAATCACCATAATCTTACTAAATAATATTCTAATGTTAGTATAAATCCTTTTCAATTTATCCCGCGCCAATTAACTAATTAACTTCCAAATTATTCTAAACGTTATTCATACAAAAGAGAAGTGTTCCAGCTTAATAATAGAGTTAAATCCTTGAAGAATTTTTTTTTTTGTATAAATAAATCGTTTTTCACAATGATTTTCCCTAAATTAATAAATGTTAGTCAAATGGTTGTCGGGCTTCGTATTACCGACGATTCGATTTTCTTTTCTTATTTTTTTTTCCTTTTTTGCTTTATGCATTTTGTGTTAGTTTTATGCTTTAAAATACAATTTCAATGATTACAAATTTCAATTTCTTCTTAAATTAGTAGATAATTTCCTAAAATTATTTTTTTTGTTTTCTTTTATCACAATAAATTACTCCCATCTACCCAGCAATGCTTAATTTAAATTTTTTTTTTTTTTTTCACTTTTCATCTTTGGTTAATGTGTTGGTGTGATCGGTGTGCACTTTTTAAATCAATTGATCGTTTCCCTTCTATGCGTTAAATTTGAATCTTCCCTCTCGTGACAAACGTGCCATCATCGTAGGCGTATCAAGCTTTGGTAGAAACGGAAACGTTTTCAATTCGGGAATCGGAATGTTCAGCTGTTGAATGATTTGGAAATGTTTTAGGGCTGATAGTCATATCTCATTATACGAAAAAACCGAGGCAAAAACGACAGGGAATGTTCTACAGGAATTTTGAGAATTTTCAGTTGTTTTATGGAATTTTTAAGAATTTCATGAACTTGCGGCGGTTCATTATTCATTCAGCACATTGCATGTTCACCACCCGCACTCTTCTCAGTGATTGCATTATATCGAGTCATCATTCCATCCGTAGCGGTCAAACGGTGTGATTCATTTTATCAATAAATTTCTTGAAAATTTCTACAGTCAGAGGCAGTGAAATTTCAGCATAACTCAAAACCATTTATATGGTTGCAGCTGCTACACACTACACGCGTGGTAGTGATAGTGGTTTTGATTCTTTGTGTGGATCGGCTGAAAAAAGTGAAAATGTCGCTGCCTCTAACTGTATACAAACAGATAAATTTTTACATTGTTCACCCGTGTAAGCAAGTATTCGCACATTCACATTTGTTTGTACGAGTGGATCAGCTGAAAAACAGCTGAGACAAAATACATCAGAGGGATTCTTTTGAAAAACATCCTACCGAAATCGGACGCATTTTCTATTGGAATTTTTTAAATGTGCCCATGTGCTCGATCCAAAACCGAAAACATGCACTTTTCTTACAAACATTTCTCCAGTTTCGAGAAATTTCCGTTCCTTTCAAATAAAACAAAAATTTCAAATAGCCCTAAAATTTTAATTTATTGAGTATAAATGCACATAGGGCCTAGTATCGGCGTCAGTCCGAGGATCCAAATTTAATTTTTTTTTCAACTACATTCTATTCGGTGTTCGATTATCTTCCAAATGAAACAAAAATTACGAAAAACGGATGAAATTTGCTCGAGTTCTATGTAAAATACACATAGGGCCCTAGTAGCGGCCTTAGTCCAAGGACCCAAATTTAAAATTTTTTTCAACTACATTCTATTCGGCCTTTGATTACCTTTCAAATGAAACAAAAATTACGAAAAACGGATGAAATTTGCTCGAGTTATATATAAAATACACATAGGGCCCTAGTAGTGGCCTTAGTCCGAGGACCCAAATTTAAAATTTTTTTCAACTACATTCTATTCGGCCTTTGATTACCTTCCAAATGAAACAAAAATTACGAAAAACGGATGAAATTTGCTCGAGTTATATGTAAAATACACATAGGGCCCTAGTAGCGGCCTTAGGCCAAGGACCCAAATTTAATTTTTTTTCAACTACATTCTATTCGGCCTTTGATTACCTTCCAAATGAAACAAAAATTACGAAAAACGGATGAAATTTGCTCGAGTTATATGTAAAATGCACATAGGGCCCTAGTAGTGGCCTTAGTCCAAGGACCCAAATTTTTTTTTTTCAACTACATTCTATTCGGCCTTTGATTACCTTCCAAATCAAACAAAAATTACGAAAAACGGATGAAATTTACTTGAGTTCTATGTAAAATACACATAGGGCCCTAGTAGCATTTCACTTCTAAGGCCCTAACTCACGGTCCACTCACCCGATTTTAAAAAACTTTTTTTTTCCTGGATTGGTATTGACATACCTATCATTTGCCGGGTCATTTACATTTCCATCGTTTATTTTGCCATAAATATCACCAAAAGACCTTAAATCACTTAGGTGGCCCTAAATCACGAAGGGCCGACCCGAATATGCCCATCTTCGAACTTAGCCTCACTATTTTGACTATCTTTCAAGGAAAAAAAAAATTTTGAAATCGGATTTGATTTACTCAAGATATCGACGTGACAGACAGACGGACAGACGGCCCAAATTTTTATTGCGGATTCGTCATCTATGAACATAGGCAAACACTTTGCCCTTACCGTTTGCTTCGAATTCCATCAATTACACACGGCATCGTAATCCTATAAGCCCCTTCGTACTTCGTACGGGGCTAAAAATTCCAATAGAAAATGCGGCCGATTTCGGTTTGCTGTTTTTCAGAAGAAGTCCTCTCACTTATTTCAAAGTTCCCGGCGGTAATCCTTCAAAATTCCAAATTTAATACTTCAAATTCTCAAAATTTCTAAATTTCGAAATTTTAAATTATTTTCAGGAATTTCCAATCAGTTAGTTTCAGTTCGTCGAAGTTAGATCTTGTTACAGGCGGAACAAAATAAAAGATTTCGTATTGAAACGGCAAACATATCGCGACCAATTCGTTAAATTTACTACGTCGTTTGTTTGAAATATTTCGTTGATGTGTTTGACATGACATCTTTTACTTCACTTGTTTCATCGTTTATTTGACTATTTATAAGAGAATGCTACGTCGATAGCAGGCAACGTAGGATAACAGATACCATCTACCGAGAAAAAAATTACTTTTCAACTTACCGGTTCATTCGATCCTTGAGGACTGCTGCGCCAAATCGGGTCCAACCAGAACGGAATAGACTGTCAATGGAAGGAAATTGAAGGTTAATTTTTGCTTTGACATTTGGTAGATAGGTTGAAGATGGCCGTACGCTTTGAACCGGAGTATCCGGTTTCGGTGGTGCCAGATAATGGGACAGTAGGTTCTGAGTGGATATTTTATTGTTAATTATTTCTTCGATGTCATCCAAATGACTGGCTGGAAGCTGATCGTGTGTGCGCTTCAACGAGTATTTCTTCCTCATTTTTAAATTCTGTGGCGATGCGTTCGACTGGACTTCGTTGCCTGCGAACGAAATAAAACGACGGTTCAGGTTTATCACCGGTCGAAGATGCATGCTAACCAACCGTAGTAGTTGACGTTCTCTTTCTCTAAGCCCATGGTCGAATTGTTCGGAATCATTTCGTTATTGTTGGTGCGCATGAACTTTAATGGCATTTCGGAATAGCTTCCACGAACACAAGGTTGAAAATTTGAGGTTCGTCCAATCTCTCCGAGTGGGACGCGCGGATTGCTTCCGAACGAACTGTTTGCACTTTTACCATTCTGGCTATCGCTGCGGTTGGCTGATAAGGGAATGGTTGTGTTTAGTGTCGACTGGAAAGATCTCTTGATCGGCACCTTGAAACTTCGGTTGTGATCGATGTTGGGGTGTTTTTCACTGGCGACTGTAAAACAGAAACCAAATTTGAGGGGAATGACCATCAAGAGTGAGTCGACAAGGTGAAACTTACAAACACTCGATTTGTTCAAAGTAATTTCACTTCTGTCACCCCATTCACTGGTACCATCAGGTGAATGAATGACGAACATGTCTCCGAACGATTCGATAATTGCCTTCAAATCGGGATACCCTGGACAAAACGACAAACAAGTTTTTGATTAAGTCTGTCGATTGGTCAATCGTTCACCTCAAAATGTTAAAATTAATGAAGTAAAAGATTTCTCGTAACAAAAGCGAAATTTCGATTACCGATTTCAAAGCACGCATTGGTCAGGTTGATCTTCGTGTTAATTTTCGTCTTCAGTTCGCCGACCGTCATCGAAGGTCCCAATTTCAGTGTGTTAATGATTGACATCAGGAAAACCGCTAACTTCGACAGACTCACAACGTGCGCGTTGTTTTCAATCTGGATGTCGATCAAATGATTCATTGACTCGATGAAACTGTCGTTCATCTCTTCGCCGAATTTCTCGAAATACGTGTTAATGAGGTGGCTCAGGGTGACATACTTCTTGCCCAACAAATCCGTGGTCATACTCTCCAGCAACAAAACGATTACGTGGCTTTTAAACTTGTAATTATTGTCATCATGGTGGCATATGATGTAGTTCTCCTCGTTCTGGACGATCAGCTGAACGAAGAAAAGTTTTTTTCCAATCAACTTCTGGTAGAAGGTCGATAAAATCGTACGTCAGTCAGTAACGTCTGCTTACCTCGACGAACGGCAGTGCCTTAATTCCATTCCAGATGTCCAGCGAACCAAGCGTTTCCGGTTTTATCTGATAGCCAAACTTCTTCTTATGCAGCGCCAACACTTTGGAAACGTTTATGAATGTGAAGCTATTGCCGGTGATCTGTTCAGTTATATCGCGCAATTGCTCAGAGAAAATACGTTGTGCCACTTTCGGACACAGGTAGATCTTACGGTCTTCATCATTGAAGATTTCGATCTAAATGCAGAGGAATAAGGAAATTCGAAAATTCGGTTAGCTGGACCTTTTCAGCGAAACTTTACCCGTCAGAGACTTACCTTCACTATTCCCTGTAGGCATTCCATCATGTCAGCCAGCTTGGTGTGCCCGTAATCGTTCAAGCGAAGTTGATAGGTGAAATGGTAGTGATAGTTGCAGGAGAACTTTTCGTAAGCGATCGTGTACTGCGGCGATCTCTTCAACAGTTCAATAGTTTCAGCAGCAAACTGGGATGTTTTTCGACCTTCGGCATTGGGTGTCCGCTTCTTCGGAAGTGAGATCAACATATCGTCAGAATTGGACAATGGTTCGACGGATATGATGGCAACATTTTTCGACAGTTCTTCCACCGCATCTTTCAGGTAACAGATGCCGAAATCGGTGATCTCGAAATGCTTCTGGCTGGACGACAGGATTTTCGGTATGTTCAACAAACGAATCGATTTGCTGTTGGTGGTCCGGAGGACTTTGATCAGCTCAGCTGCCAGCCGACGCATTTGACGCTTATGGGTTAGTGTAATCAAACGGTTTTCTCCTTCGCCAAGCACCTGCACGGTCAACGGTATTGCGTCGAACAAATCAATCAATTTCACAAAACCATAATCGGCTACGCGACACTGCCGGTTGAATGTATTGTGATACGTGGGAATGAACCGTGCAAATTTCATTGTCGACTTGGGACACGTTTGCAACAGTTCGTAGACATCGTTGGAAAACTGGCCGTATGCGTCGGACAGGCTGGAATTTTTTGCATACTGTCCCTTCGCGTTGAATGTGTCGTCCGACAATTTCTTGTTCTCGCTATGATCCGTGACCCAATTCAAAACTTTGATGCCGAACTTGTTGGTGGTGATCTGAATTTCGTTGACACAGCTCAACAAATGTTCAAAATTGACGCCTTTGTCGTTCGGAACGATGTTACAAGCCAACTCACTTTGGATGCAGTGGATCAAACTGGCGACGGGAATATTTTTCGAGTGTTTTTGCGTGAGCGCAAATATAACCGACCGAACGTCGGCCACACTCATCCATACGTTCGGCAACGGTTCGATTTCTTGTTCGGCCCATCCACGGTGTCCCTTCTTGAAGTGAATGCTGCAATACGGAACACTTTGCAGCAGACAATCGTTCAATTCACCGCGTTCGATCAATTGACTCAATTCCGGGCGAAGGCAAACGAATTTCTCATTGGCACTATCGGATATCGTGCAGATATCGCTCATAGCACACAGATTGCCGACGCTGATCGATGTCTTAAACCGGGACTGAAACAATTCACGAAACTTGTACATGGACAGACGATAGTTCGGAATGTCCTTCAATAAGCCAGCTACTTGACATTTCAATGTTGACGGGTCCAGCGACGAACAATCCTTCGTATATGAGACGCAGATCCTCTTATGACCGACCTTCTTACGGTGTAAATACGATACCACCTGTTTGGCGTCTTCCATTGATGGCAAACAAATTTTAGCGACAACTCCCTCGAATGTAAACGACAAAATTGGTGCAATCGATTGCAGCTTGCCGATTAAAAATTTCTTCAAAGATGTCTGTTCGTACGTTGTATCCAAATTGCTCAGTTGCAGTGTAACGGTCCCGTTGCCGCTCAATTTTTCCCGATGCATATTCGATAATGTGCTGCTGTTAAACGACCAGCTCATATTGGTTGTATCGTTTTCTGGCAACGTACACGATATTCCACTGTCATTAAAATTGGCCGTGGAATTTAGCATGGTTGATTCATGCCTTCCACTGAATGGTGTCGATCGCTCAACGAAAGTAGCATTTGGATTGTATGGAGCGGGTATTTGTCCAGTATTAAAATACGTCGTGCCAGCGTGCTGAATTCCAGTCCCGTATATCGGATCGCTTTGCTGTAAGGATGACTGTCTCGGAGTAGAACGGTACACGTAATGAGATGACGGCATTTCGGGTCTGATTGAACGCTGATAGTTCATATTTGGTGTAAACATGTGATCACTGCAATAGGAAAAGAAAGGTTTGTGTGAGTTGAGTTAGGTTGCGTATGAAACAGGTCCGAATAACGTTACTTCAATCCAGAGAAATGGTAACAGATGGCGCTGCACCGACCTTGTCGACTGGGCGGATGCAACACCATCTGTTATCATTTCTTGAAATTAAAGTAAGTCGAAATTAACAGTGATATCGCCAAATCTTCAGGTGATTTTTTTAACTTTGGAAAGAAGCGGTCTCCGATTTTAATGAGTAATAGCTCGTTGGATTCGTCTTTCAATTCTGGGAAACACATATCTTTCACTTTTTCTTAAAAAAAATTGTTTTCTTTGAAAAGCGCTCAAAAGTGAAGACATGTCAGAGGGTACCGAAAACAGTTTTTCGGCAATAACTCAAGAAAAAATTATTTTAAATGGTTGTAATGTTGTACGATTGTCGGCCTTGAAAAGACCTACAGGTGGAGTATACGCACCGCTTGGTGCTAGTTGATCCACTAGAGTTATGACTAGAAATATAGTGAATGTTCGGAGAGTCCGCCTTCTCTGCAGCTTCGATGTACCATGGAACTGAGTATGGGGTGTTGTAGGTGGCCTCACCCACTATCGTTGCACATATAAATGAATCCAGTACTTTTGGGCTGTAAGCCTACAGAAGTCTTGAAAAAAAAGTTGGTGCCAAAATGTAGATTGTTTCCTTCTTTCTCAGGGCCCAACTGCCAGAACGCCCAGAACAGCGTCTGGAACGGTTCTACGTGAGTAATTTTGTATCGTCTGCTATTCCCTTACCGTATACGCTTCACTTTGACTCGAATATAGGTCGTTACAACATATCCAGTGTTAGTAATTCAATATTTGGACCAATATTTGCTACGCGACAGGAGTTTGGAAAAACGATACGATCAAGTGGGAGCAAACGGTTTTCCAAACTCCTGTCACGTAGCAAATATTGGTCCAATTGAAAAACTAATTACTGTTCCGTAGTTCTGAAGTCATTTGCTATACGCTAACACTTTATTTGACTAAAATCCTCGGAGAAAACTTTAATGATTTTTCTCTTGATATTACTAATAGTGGATCTGATATATTCGCGACATAGCGAAGCGTTTTTCTATTGATAAGGTGAAAGAATAGTAGACAATAAAAAATTATTGAAGAAGTACCGTTCCAGATGCTCTTCTGGCAGTTGGGCCCTCAGAAAGAAGGAAACAATCTACATTTTGGCACCAACTTTTTTTTCAAGACTTCTGTAGGCTTGCAGCCCAAAAGAACTGGGTTCATTTATATGTGCAACGATAGTGGGTGAGGCCAGCTACAACACCCCATACTCAGTTCCGTGGTACATCGAAGCTGCAGAGAAGGCGGACTCTCCGAACATTCACTATATTTCTAGTCATAACTCCAGTGCCGGAATGGCCCTATGGGCGTTCGGGCGATTCCCGAAGGGCCTTTTGATTTTTGTATGAAGAAATGGCAACGAATGGTCTTTTGAAAAATTTCTTCATACAACGCCCGAAGGGCTTTTTTGAGCCAGTCCGGCACTGCATAACTCTACTGGATCAACTAGCACCAAGCGATGCGTATACTCTACCTGTAGGTCTTTTCAAGGCCGACAATCGTACAACATTATAACAATTAAAAATCATTTTTTCTTCAGTTATTGCCGAAAAACTGTTTTCGGTACCCTCTGGCATGTCTTCACTTTTGAGCACTTTTCACAGAAAACAAATATTTTTAAGAAAAAGTGAAAGACACGTGTTTCCTAGAATTGAAAGACGAATCCAACGAGCTATCACTCATTAAAATCGGAGACCGCTTGTTTCCCAATCACCTGAAGATTTGGCGATATCACTCTTAATTGGACTTTTCTTAGAACATCTCAGAATCTTCTGCCTTCGGTCCTCTAATAGATGAGATAACGTTACACGAACGTTGCTCTAAGAAACGTTTTATGGATTTCGAGCCTATTCAAAACGAATTTCGTTAATCACGGGACAGATCATGGTATTTTCCATATGTGGTATAAGCAGAGAGTAAAGGAATTGCGGATGGGGTAAGATTCGGAAGATTTAAAAAAAATGAATTTTAGTCAGATACATGTAGCACTGCACGAGGGTGAAACAGTTTTGTAATCGACAATAATTGAGTAAGGGCTAAGGTAATCGTTCAAAAAAAATGTTTTTATGACCCGGTAACGGTACACATCGCGCCTAAAATCCTATACCGATAAGGCTAATCCGTTAGGTGTTGAATTCAATTTTTCTTTCACTAAATCATTTGTTATCGACGTGAACGACAAAAATAAGTGTTAACCACCGGATAAGCCCACATTAAATAACAAAATTTGTGATAAAACAAAGGGTAGCAGTATGTTCCAAAGCACCTGGCGTTGCATTAAACAATAGAAGTAACAGATTTAATCGTTTCGTTTGGATACGCTTGCCTTCCAGAAGGGTCAACGACCTTCCTCTGCCACAAAAGAAGAAGTTTTGAAGATTCTTATTGTCAGGAGTCACGAATAAGGACGATACCAATTTAGATGCGGAAGGTATATTGATCAGGAAAATTCAAAAAGGTCTAAAATTAGGAAAAGCGAATAATTCAACATCTCTCCGAAATCGTTCAATTTGTCCGTAAAATAGCGAAACGTAAATGTTGAACTGAGAACACGTCTTATCAGAACCACTGGACAATCGATTTTCTTAAAGTTTTATTTCGAAGAATATTACCGAAAAGTATCCTGAAGAGTGGCGCCAAATTAATAAAAACTTTTAATTAAATGAAATCCCGTCCACCATTCACTATCAAGTTATCTTACTGATCTCTGCGCAACTTTTAGCGCCAACTTTTCTTTTTGTGTTGATAACGTAACAAAAGAAACAACGGATTTTCAATCATCTGCTAGAACGGTTAATGGTATAGATATGGTCAAAGACCTGCTGGTCATGAAATCGAAATAGTTTTTTCGATGACGAAATCAATTTTTCCGAAACAATCTAACGAAACTCGGCTCTGGAATTCAACAAATTGTGGATTCAACGTTATTGTTTCAAGTTTTTGTAAAATCGAGGCGATAAACGAACATCAAATTCCAACAAATTTATTGAAATCATTTGAATCGGAGCACAACGGAAAATAGATTTCATTTCGGTCATAACAGGATAAAACGGCTAAAAACTCACTCAAAATATTGCGAAGGCATTCGATCAGCCATTTTTCTCGGATTCGATACAACAATAACTCACAGTTATTAAAAATGCGGATTAAATTAATGGCAGCACACACTTTGGGAAGCAAAAAATAATATATTTATAAGAAAGACACAATTAACACAAACTTTCCGTATTATAGTTAAATTGAATTAAAATAATATTTCCAACATAGAACAGCAAAAAAATGTAAGTTAAACTTGAGAAATCCGGAACGATAGAATGCACTAAATGTCTCAAGCCTCTCGCTGTTGGAGACGGTATGAATCGAAGCTCTCTGTAATATTGTCCTAAATGTGATAAAATGAAACGAGCCGGGAACGGCACATACACACGTGATGTCATCTGTTATCGACTGGACACAACGAAAATTAAGCGATCGTTTTCGGCTTATATGTGGAATTATAGCAAAATTTAATGTTAAAGCTTCGCAAGCAAGATTTTAGAAGATTCATAAGTATGTCATTGATGCACATTTTTTTATGGGCTCAAGGCATGAGTTAGAGACATAGCACTGCTCCTAGCACGAACTCTCGGTAAGTAGCACGACAGAGTAAAGTAAACCAGGCAGGAGCAGACGACGAAAATACATTCAAAGAAGGGACCTAAATCCCGGTGAGGCGACATAACTACACGGTCAATATCGTCAGGAACGATATTATCGTTTTTTAGACGATAGTATCGTCTAAAAAACGATAGTATCGTCCAAAAAATTTCATCCAGGACGATAATATAGTCTAAAATTATAAATTTTAAAATATTTTCAGGACGATATTATCGTTTTCTTGACGATATTATCGTTTAAAAAAACGATAATATCGTTTTTAAACGATAATATGGTTTTTTTGAACGATACTATCGTTTTTTTGATGATACTATCGTCTAAAAAACGATATTATCGTTCAAAAAACGATGATATCGTCCTGGATGAAAATATCCGCTGGACGATATTATCGTTCTGGATGGTTGTTGAAGACGAAACACAAAATCTTGTAGATAAACACCTTTTTATAGACGGCAAATATATATTAAAAATTGGTTCATTTGGTTCCGTAAATTTAAATTTTATATAGAAAAATTACACAGACTAATTATGAGACGATGCGAGAAAAAAAAATTAACTCCTAAGTTCCGACACCGTTCCGGCGCCCGGCTCGCATTGTGGCCCTCCGCTTCGCTCCGGGGCAATGGGCCGGATCGCTCGGCGTGTTAAAACGCTTTTTATGTACAATCTAAGTTGGTATTCATTTCGTAAAAAGATGAATTATTTAGGGACGAACTAAACGCCTTTTTTAAACACTGATGTGTAGGTGATTTCCTCTGACAATTGTTTTTTGATATTTTGGAAGAGAATTCGGTTCTTGCTGCACCTCTGAGTAAAATTGAGTCCTGGACAATATTACCACCCAAAACTAAACGATAATATCGTCCTGGGCGATATTATCGTTTTTTTAAACGATAGTATCGTCCTGGACGATATTATCGTTTAAAAAAACGATAATATCGCCCAGGACGATATTATCGTTTTGGACGATATTATCGTACAGAAAACGAAAATATCCATTAGATTTTCTAGAACGGTAATATCGTCCAGAAAAGGATAATATCGTTTTTTGAACGATAATATCGACAAGAAAACGATACTATCGTCCAGACAATATTTTAGAATTTTTCAATTTAGACGATATTATCGTCCTAGATGAAAATTTTTTGGGCGATAATATCGTTTTTTTGGACGATAGTATCGTCTAAAAAACGATAATATCGTTTTTGAGACGATACTATCGTCTAAAAACGATATTATCGTTTTTTAGACGATAGTATCGTTTTTTAGACGATAGTATCGTTTTTTAGACGATAGTATCGTTTTTTAGACGATAGTATCGTTTTTTAGACGATAGTATCGTCCAAAAAAACGATAATATCGTTCCTGACGATATTGACGGTGTGGAAATGTCCCGCCACCTAAATCCCGTTTCATCGTTTACGTATTCGTTTCATTCATTTGTATTAGTAAGCGTCCGTGTAAGTAGCAATGATGTAAATTGAAAACGAAAACATTTTTTGTAAACTAAATTTGAACATGAGATTGATGCCAATCAAGTGAGGCGTTTCTGGACTTTCACATAGTTTCATTACTAAAAGGGATTCAAAATAGTTATTTACGTGTCTGGGACAATTTCGCTTGTTGTAGAGCGTGCCGAGGGCAATGTGAAATTGTCAGAAATCAGAGCACTGCTTCTAGCATGAATGTAGAAAATATTTGAAGGCTGATGAAATCAAAGTAGGCACTGCATTTCTTTTGTAAAAATAGAGTACCTGTTTTCGATGTATGATTTAAAACATACAATACAAACAATCCGAAGCTGCAGCTCTTATCATTAAAGCCTCCAAATTTGAGACTTGTCAATTCAGTGTTCATGCTAGGAGCAGTGCTGTACAGAAATGAATTGTTTAAGACAGATTTAAACGCAACAAAGCATAGCACTGAACCTCTGATACATCTCCAAATGAGAATGGACTTTTTTACCTTTTCGTCTTAAGAAAGACGTACAGGGGCTTAGAGGGTCTACGGATTATCTGCGCAAGGAATGAAATTTTGTCCATCAATCCACCGTTCATTCAAATGGTATATCTAAATATTCAGACGAAATATTCAAATTCTCATTGCGAGATGTATCAGAGGTTTAGATGCTATGAACGAAGCAAAGGGACGAAAACTAAAGTAAATTTTGAAAAATCTTCCGTTTTCGTAGCACGAAAATTGCAGATTTTACGGACCAGTGCTTATTTTTGGTAATTTTATTTCCGAAAAATTTGGGAAACCGTTCCGGAAAGTCATGGTACAGAGCTCAGAAAGTCATTGGCTCAGTTTGACTCTCGGCTCCTTATAAAATCACAAAGTCATTGTACAGCATTTTTCAAAGTAATTTTTCCTCGGTTTCCAATAACAAGCCCACCTCTGGTCTATTTCGTAAGGAGCTGCAATAAAGCTTAATTACAGGAATACGATTATAGGGAGAAAGGAGAGAGTTCATTGTGAGTTCATTGAGAGAGTGAATTCATCATGAATTTGCTTCAGCTATTTTTCAGTTGATCTGCACATTGAATCAAAACGGTTTGTCTTTGTTTATACGGCTGATGCGTCTACACGCACGCGCGTGGTAGTGGTAAAACCGTATAAAAAGGCGTATAAACAGTTTTGATTGTTTGTGAGGAACAGCTGAAGCAAATGCATGCTGAAATGTCACTGCCTCTAACTGTAACGATGGATTTATGGATAGATTTTTGTTTGTATTTTTCAATTTTTTTGAAGATTGTTTGCTTCTCGTATGGGTTGAGGTTTCAGATTTTATTAATTTTCAGAAAAGATGTCTTTGATGTTTGGCTTTGACATATTAACTATCTAGTCTTGAAATTGAAGTCGGTGTACCTGTAATTTTATACATACTGTTCTAACATAATGAAATTTGCAACTGTCCGATTTTTCACCAATAGCTTTGTAATTGCTATTTTCATAAGCCGAGGCGAAGCGGAGGTTGACAGCACATCGTATGAGCAAAATTCCAGTTCAGACACTAGTTACGAACAAGTTTTTATGTATTGGGATCCAAATTTTTACGAACGTCAATTCTACTTGATCTTTATCGACTACTGCACCAGTCCCGTCTGTAACAAGATAACTACCTACCTTTCAAAGACAGTAAGTGTTTCATGTGGTAATCTGTTTCAGACGGCAAGCATTTCACCAATCAGAGCTTATTCAAAAATAATATCAATTCTTAAGTTGAAATTCGTCCAGTCCGGTGGTTCAGATCGTCGAACGCTTGCTTCATACCTTTCATACGCTACGGTCTCGGGTTCAAATCTCATTTGGGCGCGTATAACAAAAATTTTATTTCCAAATTTTAATCAGATTTCTCATACCTTGCATTCTTCATTTTCTAAAATTAGTCTAACAAGTAAGCGGGCGTGACGCAAGTCCACTACCAAAAATGTTTTAATTTTTTTTTTGAGGACGGCGGAGCATATTTACAGAAATTTTTTGACTTCTCCCCCTTAACTCCAACGACCCCCAAACTAGGATATCTGGATTCTAGGAATCCATACGAGTTCAACGAGATATCACACGTTACTGCAGCTTCAAAATTGGCTGAGATATTCAACATCGAAATATTGATGTTTGTGTGAAAATAAGCAAAATGCCGTTTTTTCAGATAACTGAAATCGCCCACGTTAGAGTTAGTTCCTATGGAAAAGTGGATCCAGCAACTCCTAAACGTTTCTATAGATTTTCCTGAAATTTTGGTTATAGGCATGTCTTGGGTGTGTGTGAGTTGTATATTTTGTTGCATGATATGGATGATATAATGTGGTGAATGGTGTGTGTTGTTGTGGGATGTGTTTCTTGTTGGGAATTGTTGGGATCATTAAGTATTAACTTCCACTAGGTCGGGTCCTAAATTTTGGGATGACAGATGATTTCTCTAACACTTCCTAACTTCCATCGGATTTTTCGATGGATTTGGGTTATTTTCGACATGAGGGAGATGTTCCAATGTTGGTTCCTAAATTTTGGGATGAAAGGTGATTCCTCTGGCACTACCTAACTTCCATCGGAATTTTTGATGGATTTGGGTTATTTTCGACATGAGTGAGATGTTCCAATGTTGGTTCCTAAATTTTGGGATGACAGGTGATTCCTCTGGCACTACCTAACTTCCATCGGATTTTTTGATGGATTTGGGTTATTTTCGACATGAGTGAGATGTTCCAATGTTGGTTCCTAAATTTTGGGATGACAGGTGATTCCTCTGGCACTACCTAACTTCCATCGGAATTCTTGATGAATTTGGGTTATTTTCGACATGAGTGAGATGTTCCAATGTTGATTCCTAAATTTTGGGATGAAAGGTAATTCCTCTGGCACTACCTAACTTCCATCGGAATTCTTGATGAATTTGGGTTATTTTCGACATGAGTGAGATGTTCCAATGTTGGTTCCTAAGTTTTGGGATGACAGGTGATTCCTCTGGCACTACCTAACTTCCATCGGAATTTTTGATGAATTTGGGTTATTTTCGACATGAGTGAGATGTTCCAATGTTGGTTCCTAAATTTTGGGATGACTGATGATTCCTCTGGCACTACCTAACTTCCATCGGAATTTTTGATGAATTTGGGTTATTTTCGACATGAGTGAGATGTTCCAATGTTGGTTCCTAAATTTTGGGATGACTGATGATTCCTCTGGCACTTCCTAACTTCCATCGGATTTTTCGATGGATTTGTGTTATTTTCAATATAAGTGAGGTGTACCAAGATTGGTTTCTAGATTTTGGGATTCAGACTGATTTCTCCGGAATTTGCAATTTCCATATAGTTTTTTGATGTTGTCGAAATGACATACTTACAGAAGTAGTAATATCAGTCAAGAAGCCCTTAAAGGGTAAATGTGACGCAAGTCCTTTATTTTTTGACTGATTTTAGAATTTTAGAAGTTTTCAAGAATTAATGCTCAAAATTTCTTTAAATATAAATTTAATTAAAAACTCTTAAAATTCATAGGGCTTCTAAAGAATTCTTAAATTTATGAATTTTTAGAAAAAATCTTTAAAACTTGAAAATTCCTTAGAATTCTCCAGAAATATTCGTCACCAAAACAACCGACTCTAGTTACTTTCCGCTACTTCCTTGGCTGCAATCAATGTAATTATTTTCAGCAATAAAGACATTAAAATACACAAAAAATTTTGCTTCGCAAGATTGAATTTATCAGACTTCATCACTTTTATATTTTCGTTGATAACAGAGAGATAACGTTTGTAGAAGGTAAATAGCAGTAAGGCCATAAAACTGAATACAACGGGCCAATTTATTTTCTTTTAACATTTCAACCTAAACTTGTTTCGAGTTTGGTTTTCACCTGGCGTTTCATTCAAAATATTTTTCATTTTTTTCTTAAATACTAATTTACTTGCCATATGAATGGGCATTAGACTACGATCCATCGCTTGACTTGCCACGTTCATCATGGTAACAACTTTTGACTATGTGCCACATCCGCCGATACACTGTTTCGAAGTCGGCACCGTGGTTAATGAGAAAAAACAGACGTGTGCCGAAAAGTCTACGAAACTCAACAAAATCTATGGTTTCATTATGCGGTTGTTCAATCACTTTCCAAAGTTCCGTGAAATTAGGATTATTCTCTATAACGTACATAACCCATTGGACCATTCTATCAATCAGTTCGATGGGCTCCTTTTTGCCAAACTGAATTTTCTCTGTGACGATTCCCGTCATAAAAATATCTTCCTGCTGGCAGACCGGACCGCGATAGGATCTCGAAATTTCGTCGGCTATTTTCCGCACAACAGTCATTGGGGTAATGTAGCCGACACCAGCACAATGCTTTGGAGCTATGTCGTTTGGATATTCTTCTGGCGAAACATAATACGGGCTCGTTTCGGTTCGATTTAGCATCTCATTGAAGTGGACCGCACACCAGATATTCAGCGGTATTTTCTGCGGCCACAAGCCCAATTCTTCTGTGAGTTTGAAAATGTTCACCATAACATCGTCATCCGTTTTCACCACAATATCAGCCTCATGACAATATGATACCAACCAATCATACGCCATTATTGACTTACGACTCAGATTTCTGTAAGTGTCAACAAAATCACCAATGATAAGGTCACCAAACTGAGCCCTTTCTGTCTCCAATTCGGTGATATCAGTCTCTGACGCGTCTGGTGCGTCCTGACTGCCCAACATAAAAACTACGGCTACGATTCGTACATCGTTGAGAATTTTAACTGAGCCGTACGTCTCACGGATCAGTTTTCTTTGCAAGAAATTGCGACGACTTGAAATCACCACAATTACTACCGTATGGCTGTAGCCGCTATTAGCCATCGATGATGATAGCTTGGTGGAACATAAATTCTCGTTGTTGTGAATTAGTATTGTTTTTGGACGGCGCTGTTGAATCAGTAGTGGATACACCAACATTAACACGAGTGTCTGAGGGAGAAATTTCATGAAATGCAATTAAAATTGCTGAGCGACAAAAAGTGATATTACTACAATCAAAATAGCAGGAATGTTCCATCGTTTCCGTGATATTTTAACCAAACGTCGATACATTTTCCTAGATTCAGGTTCTCGTTCGCCAAACGTTATCTAACTGAAACACCGATGATCAAATGATAATAAATTGATTCCATCAGAGATCATCAATGCGCACTGCTGTATCGTTTGTCTGAGCAACGTTTTACACTTAAACGATATCCATCAACATAACATTAGAACACATCAAACGCGTACAAAATAAACAACACACAACAACTGATATCCGCTCAAGCTTGTATACAAATGAAATCTAAACGCCCCGAACTTAAAATTAAATTTCCAATGAACGTTGATTGCAGCTTTTTTCCGAATTCAAGGAAAGACCCGACGAGTACTGTCGTTTTCGGTTTCCGTTTACTTAATGTACATACATGAAATAGCTATTTTCATAACAAGGTAGTAAATGGGGATGTTTTGCGCACTAGATGTGAGTTTGCCGATACGAGCGAAGCGAGTTCGGCAAAACATCGTGTGCGCAAAACCCCCATTTACTACCGTGTTATGAACAAGGTTTTATCTACTGTAATGTCAAAATACACATAAAATGTTTGTTTTTTAAACATTTTACATCCACCATAGAATGACTTATTTCGAGTGGGTATTATGTTACGCTAAAATTACACATAAATGTCTGATTAGTCAAGGAGGCGACCAACTTTGAATTTTATTATTGAGCCGTCATTTCTTATACGACTGCTGCTGAACACGCTGAAAATTTAAAGAATGAGCGATTTAGAGGATTCCGAAATTGAAAATCTGGCGAATGCAGCTCTATCAACAGTTGTGCCTGCAAAATCAAAACGTGCTTACGAGGCCGCATACAAAACATTTAAAGATTGGTGTGGAGAAAAAAAATGCCAAACTACAAGCGAAAAGGTCATGCTGGCATATTTCCAGATCAAATCGGAGCATTACAAACCGAATACTTTGTGGTGCGAATACTCGAAGCTAAGAACGATGATCCACTTGAATGAACGTATTGATATTTCAACGTTTCTGCCATTAATTGGTTTTCTGAAATGACTCAGCAAAGGATACAAGCCGAAGAAATCAAAGCCGTTCGAGGGAGACGTCATCGATCGATTCTTTCGCGATGCAGATGATGAAAATTTCCTGTTGATGAAGGTAATGCGACACTCATTGTGATGACATATTTCCTCTGTTCTGATGCATTTCATTGATTTTCAGACTGCGTTAATCGTTGGAGTCGCTGGTGCATGCAGACGTTGTGAGTTAACCAATCTGACGGTTAACGACGTAAAGGATTTGGGTGACATTATGGTCGTTGATGTGAATGCCACGAAGACATACGTTGATCGACAATTCGTGATAAATGAAGGAGTTGTGGAAAATGTCAATTTGATTGAGATCATACGTAAATACTTAGAACTGCGGAGCCGTATAACGACCACAGATCGATTTTTCCTTGGGTACCGTAAGGGAAAATGCGTCGCCCAACCGGTAGGCATCAACACCATTGGTGCGATACCGTCAAAAATTGCAAAATTTTTGGGTTACCAGGACCATGAATTGTATACGGGACATTGTTTTCGAAGGACGTCAGCTTCACGATTAGTTGAAGCGGGTGCATGCACAATCGCATTAAAACAGCATGGTGGATGGGAGTCGTCGAACGTCGCCGAATCATATATGGTGTCTTCACTTAATAATAAACGGAAAATTGATGATGGAATTTTTGGTAAAAGATTTTGTCCATCTACCGGAATTACGCCACGCGAACCTACTGAACCAAACGTGGTTGCATCCACAAATGTCGTGCCAGTATCGACAGCTCCATCATCGAATACAACAGGAACATTAAATACGAATGACATCCCTGTACAGTCAAGCAGCAGTTCAACTATTTCCATCGCCTCAGCAAATGTCGTGCCAGTATCGACAGCTCCATCATCGAATACAACAGGAACATTAAATACGAATGACATCCCTGTACAGTCAAGCAGCAGTTCAACTATTTCCATCGCCTCAGCAAATGTCGTGCCGGTATCGACACTTCCAACATTAGATGCAACAGGAGCATTAAATACTGCTGTAAATGCTGCTGCACAGTCAAGCAGCAGTTCAACTGCTTCCATGGCCGATGCATATGTGCGAACAGTCGTTCATTCCCAAGAAATAAGAGTTGCTAGCGCTCAGAGTGCCGAAGGTCATCAAGCGGTTGCAAATCGTCCATCTGAAGAGGGCAATGAGTTTTGGCAGATGTTCATTCGCAGTGCATCCGGTTTTAATATGAACAATTGTAATGTCAATTTTAACATTGGTGGCAACAACGGTGGCAACAAATAAAGTACCCAATCATGTTCATGTGGGAATTTTTTCAATATATGTAACCGACTGAACTGAGCATTTTCTTTACATTTCATTTGACATTAGATTGACCGCAAGAAATCACTGACAAAAAGCGTGCTTAAATCGAAAAATATCGAAATTTTCGGCGCGTAAATTTAAATTAGTAATTTCCGTGTGCAAATACGACCCATTAAGCTACTGAAACAGGGGTACCAATTATGAATATTTTGACATTACAGTAGATAAAATCGAACTCAAACCTCGTCTCGCCTGAATAGTCCGGGAGCTTTGGTGACTCCATTCTTTCAAAAGTTTTGAATATTTTATTATTCTCTCTTGTCGACTCGAATGAACCTTTTGGAAACGGCAAGCGTATCACATTATCATCAATGAAATCTTTTGGTCAAATTTGTGTCCAGTGCTTGATACAAAATCTTTTACTTCATTTGTTCTGCCATTGATTTGCATTAAAACAGTAGACAATTACTTACCTTTGTCGTTGACAGATGAGCCTGAAAGTATGAGCCTGAAAGTATAATAACTTATGCTCTATCGCACTAAAGCCCTTCATATTGGTTATTGAAAAGTTGTTACCATTCAATTCAACGATGCGATAAGGAAATTCAATTGATTGTTGATAAATGTGTGTGGATCTAATTCACTAATTAATGGAAGTAATTAACGAGAGAGCATTTACCGATAGTTGCTACATCTATAACACTTTTTATCAATCGCTTGCGATACACGTTTATAGACGCATGTCCAGATCTCCCACTGGACTGGACAGATTTCAAGTTTGGGAATTTTTTGACAAATGATTGAGAGAATTAAACGGTTTTACGGAAAAATGTCGACAATAAATTGTAACGAAAAACTGTCACTTTCGTTTTCGCGGACAAGATCGAGAAGATCGATTTGAACGCAGTTTCAGTTGCGTTTTGACGTTAACCCTTCCATGAACCTCATAATATGTTCAATTTTGATTTGACCTTAATTTACCTGAAGGTCAAATTCACCCGATAATCGCCAATTTTTGTTGTCGCTGTTGCTAGCACATGAAACATAAAATAGAAGATATGGGATGCCTGCAACCAACACAACAGGAAACCTATATACAACACATTGTTTTATGTTATTTTTTAATTTGTTTTCTATTTTTATCACCGAACTGGATTACGGTGGTTCCATTCTAATATTGTGCGAATTTGAGTTATCACTTTGATGATTTCATATTTGCGATCGTTTACGGATGGCGCTGCTTTCTACTAGTGACGAGCAATGTGAGCTTTGGTTCTTTTTGAGTCTTACATATAAATGTAAATTTGATGGGTTTTTTTACTATGTTAGATACTTATTCTTCGTGTAGAAGTGCTGTGTGTCACATTGCCGTTGAACTTCTCTGTCTGTAACATCTAAGTGACAACTTTTTTCTTTCGTTACTGTCCAAAAGATTTTGAAGTCTGAACACTACACGAATAAAAAAATATTCTGGAAATTTCACCTGTAGCAACTGTAGTTTTTGTATCAGGCGCAACAGTTGTGACAGGTATTGCAGATTACCGGCTACAAGGGAAATTTTCAAATCTTGCTGAATTTATTTGTTTGTCATATGTACATTAGGGTCATTAGGGTGTGTCAAATTTTCGAAAACGTCAAGCTGGGTTTCAAGACAAAGGCCCACCTAGTCCGACTCAACAATTGAACTCTAGGAAAAAAATATTTATTTCTGCCACTCATCATCATAATGTGCAAAATTTGTAAACTTTAGATGTCTCTGTGGCATGAATCTTGGTGCAAAGTACTTAACTATGCTCACGATGTGTATTATGACACACAGTCTGCGGTCTCGTGTCATAATTACACATCTAGAGCCTAATAAAGTACTTCGCACTCGATGTCATCATGGCCCTACGTTAGTGAAGAACCGTAACGCAAGTCCGTTCACACTAAAAAATTAGAAAAAAAATCCTTAGGACTGAGGAACACAACTTTTTGGACATTTTCCCCCTCCGCTCATACTGCTCCTCACTTATTTTATTCGTAAACTGGGCGTCCATTCGAGTTCAACCATTCAACGAGCTGTAACACGCCACATGAGGTTAATAAGATTTGGCCTAGATAGTAAATTTGTAGAAATTTGTATGAAGAAATGGATTTTCATACATTTTGAAATTGATGAATTTTACCAACCTTTGTTACTTTCATCATTCTTGGTTTTATTGTCTACTAAAAATGTCGACACTTATAGTTCCGTTCAGTTATCACATAGTCTCGTCAATTCAAAATCAAAAAATTCAAAATTTCCAAAGAGTCAAAAATTTAAATCAGGCAATCCATCACAAGGCTTCCGGCTCGGTCGTTCAATGTCACATTACTTCTCAACCTGTCTTCCTTATCATCTAATATCACAGCGTTTCCAGGTCAGTCCAGTTCCTTTTTATTTTTCTAGTCTTCTATTATCACAGTGCATCGAGTTCTCTAAACGCTTCATCTGGCAACTTCACAACTTCTCGTCACTTTGTCACTTTGTTACAAAGAAACTTTTAAATTTACCAGTGGATTTTGGCTGAAATTTTCAGGATATGTCAAGTCAAGGACGTCATTCTAAGAAACTAATTTGAAGGAATTTTCATAAAAGCCGAGATAAAAGCTTATAATTTCGAAGCCATTAGCGTTTGAAGCTATTGAGCTATGAGACCTATAACTCAGATAATGTGGCAGATAGAGTTTCACGTTCTAGTCGACATGTGTTTCATGGTTTTTCAAAAAAAAAGTCGCTACTTTTATTGCATTATACCAAATTCTAAAAAAAACCTTCTTACAAAACAACTGATATCGCCCAAAACCACTTACAGTGGAGGTGTGACGCAAGTCCTTTTATCTACTTAAAAAATACTGGTATCGGTGAAGGTGACGCTTACAGCTTCGACCGAGGCTTCGACTCGCAAAAAGAAAAGCTACTGAAAAAATTCTAAAAAAAAAATAACCAAAAAATGTTTGCGTCACAAGTTGCAGATGTTGAGGTGTTGAGATGTTAAAAAATTTTTTAAAATACGTCTTGAAACAAAGGAAAAACCGAATCACTTGCCACTTGCGACGCAATTTTTTTTTATTTTTTTTTTTATTTTTTTTGCGATCCGAAGCTGTAAGCGTCACTCCCACCGATATCAGTACTTTTGTAAGTGGATAAAGGGACTTGCGTCACACCTCCACTGTAATTGGTGTTGGGCGATAAATAACTGTTTCCTATTTGCTATTCTGTACGAAAAATACAAAAGTAATTGAGATGTCGAAGTAACCGGAAGTGATTTCTTTTCGTATTTGTTGGAATTCCGAGTTTCATGATGACTTGAAACGGTTTGTTGCGTTGAAGGTGGATAATGTTTTGGTGGGAGATATCAAATGGCTGTATGAAGACCATGTGAAGCTATGGTCTGCCAAAATCTACTAAGCCCCGGTATTTGTTGGTTTGTTTGGCATGGTTCTATATATAGGCAAGACTAACCGTTGTTTAAAATAAAAAGTTTTTTCTTTACATTTAAGAGTGATATCGCCAAATCTTCAGGTGATTGGGGAACAAGCGCTCTCCGATTTTAATGAGTGATAGCTCGTTGGATTCGTCTTTCAATTCTAGGAAACACTTGTCTTTCACTTTTTCTTAAAAAAAATTGTTTTCGGTGAAAAGCGTTCAAAAGTGAAGACATGTCAGAGGGTACCGAAAACAGTTTTTCGACAATAACTCAATAAAAAATGATTTTAAATTGTTGTAATGTTGTACGAATGACGGCCTTGGAAAGACCTACAGGTAGAGTATACGCACCGCTTGGTGGGAGTAGATCCACGAGAGTTACGATTAAAAATGTAGTGAATGTTCGGAGAGTCCGCCTTCTCTGCAGCTTCGATGTTCCACGGAACTGAGTATGGGAAGTTGTGGCTGGCCTCACCCACTATCGTTCCACATATAAATGAACCCAGTACTTTTGGGCTTCAAGCCCACAGAAGTGTTGGAAAAAAAGTTGGTGCCAAATGCAGATTTTTTCCTTCTTTCCTCAGGACTCCGGAACAGTAATTAGTTTTTCAATCGGACCAATATCTGCTACGTGATAGGAGTCTGGAAAAACGATACGATCAAGTGGGAGCGAACGGTTTTCCAAACTCCTATCACGTAGCAAATATTGGTCCGATTGAAAAACTAATTACTGTTCCGGAGTCCTGAGGTCATTTGCTATACGCTAACACTTTATTTGACTAAAATCCTGCGAGAAAAATTTGATAATTTTTCTCTTGATATTACTAACACTGCATCTGATATATTCGTGGCATAGCGACGCGTTTTTGTATTGATAACGTAAAAGAATAGTTGGCGATAAAAAATGGATTATATTAAACCGGGAGATAAAAAAATCAAAAAGGGAAATATTTTTGGAGATAAAAAATTCACAGTTGGAGATATGAAATTCATAAAAGGAGTTAAAAACAATTAATATAGGAGATATAAAAATCAAATTTCGAGATAGAAAATACAATCTTGGAGATAATAATTTCGTTTTGGAGATAAATATTTAAATTTTGGAAATAATTAAAATAGTAAAAGAGATAAATTAATTGAAAATGAAGTTAAAAAACATAAAAGAGGAGATAATATATATTAAAATGGAAATATTTAATTTAAAAAGGGAGATACCGAAATTAATAAAATGGAGATAAAATAAATTCAAAGTGGAGATATAAAATTCAAAAAATGGAGATAAAAAAATTAGAAATGGAAGTAAAAATCGAAGATAAAAAATTCGAAATTGCAGATAAATATTTAACGCGTTTACAATTGTGGAGCGGTTTGACAGATGGAAAGTTGGTTTCTTCGGCAAAGTTGTTGTCTGAAAGTGACCACACCACAGTGTACGCTTCTATGTAATAGTGACCACCCCCTCGATTTTTTTTAACTTTTTGTGTGAAGCAGATGGAAAGTTGGTCTCTTCGGCAAAGTTGTTCGGTATTGAAACAGTGGTTGTGGTATGGGGTGTAGAAGGGTACGGGTTTCACTAAATTGATGGTTTTCAACAAAGAGAAATGGAAAAATGTGTACGTGAATCGGAAAAATGTCTACGGGGAACGAGGTGTTTTTCGATAATAGGTGTTTAACACGCCGAGCGAACCGGCCCATTGCCCCGGAGCGAAGCGAAGGGCGGCAATGCGAGCCGGGCGCCGGAACGGTGTCGGTAACTTAGGTGTTAATTTTTTTTCTCTCGCTTCGTCTAATAATTAGTCTGTGTAACTCATTGCAAATAAAAAGCGTTTTAACACGCCGAGCGATCCGGCCCATTGCCCCGGAGCGCAGCGGAGAGCCGCAATGCGAGCCGGGCGCCGGAACGGTGTCGGTAACGGATGCAGACTAGTTATTGAAGAGTTGTAAGGTTGCAACTTCATTTCAGCTGCGGTCTGTTTTCTAGTTTTCGAACTCAAGGAAGATAAAATAGTTACAAATGTGAGTCGTTGTTCAAAATCCAGATACAAACCCTTGTGAATGGGTTAACACAATTCACCTTAATATCCATCTTAAGATATATAGTTCCACTGTTCTAACTCAAGTAAACAACTTGAAGCGCTGCAGGCTAATTTTTTAAGATTTTTCGATTTACCACTCATGTGTGCTAGATTCGTCTCTAATGATAACGATCTTCAACTTTTTTTTTACAAAAACGAAAAAAGAAAAAAAAGTAAGATTTTGCGGTGAGGGTCAAACTTTAAAAGTTTAGGTTTTTTATAAAGTCGAACAACTATTACTAAAACCAATACTTTAAGGTATAGATTCTTAGAAATTTTATATTGTATCAATACAGTTAGAGACAATGCAATTTCAGGATGAATTTGCTTCAGCTGTTTTTAAGCTAATCCAATATAAAAACAAAACTGTTTATAGGTTTCTTTCATCGTACAGTAAAAACCCAATGAAAGTATACTCAATAGGTGGGTAAATCCACGTATTTTGTGACAGTGATTCACAACACTTTCACTTTCACAACATCACCACTGTATTGTAGCGATAGCGCTCTACAATATCCATTTTCACATTTGGTAACATGACTTACGGTGTGTTTTTTCGCATCTTCTTTGGTGCATATTCGTACATTGAAAAGAGACAAAATTCTGTTTTGGTAACATGACTTACGCTGGAATTTCCCAGGTATGGTCTAATGTCAAAATTTCTATGGAGTGTAGGAAATAGCAATTTCATATAAACAAACTCACCTTTCAATGATTTTAATTGAGAGGTGAATTTTTTAGATAAAATCGCTATTTCCACCGGATTGTATGGACATTGGAAAGACTGACTCGAAGGAGTGACGAGAGCAATTTCCTCAATCTATTTTACATCATGAAAACTAAAAAGGTGTTTCATAAAAAGAGGCCCTAGAAACCAAAATGGTCCAGGGCGCTGAATATGCTGGATGCGGCACTGTGCCTGCCACTACAATTTTGCACAATTAGAGCGCTTGCTATGAAAACTGACTCAAGTTTCAAAAATTTGTATGCACATTACATGACGTAATAAAATTGAAAAATTGAGATAATTTTCACTAAATTTTGGAATTAAAAAAATTAATTTTGGAAATAAATAAAATAAAAAAGATGATAAAAAACTAAATTCTGAAAATGAAAAATTTAGTTTTGGAGATAAATGAATATATTTTACAGATAAAAAATTTAATTTTGAAGATAAATATATATTAAAATGAAAATTTTAAATTAAAAATTGGAGATAACGATATTACAAAAATGGAGATAAAAAATAATTAAAATGAAGATATTAAATTCAAAAAAGGAGACGGTATGACTCCAAATTTAATTTTATTATCTCCTGTTTTTAATTATTTATCTGCAATTTCAAATATTTTATCTTCGACTTTTAATTTTATACCTCCATTTCTGTTTTTTATATCTCCTTTTTTGATTTTTATATCTCCCGTTTATTACTATCCATAAAAAATGACTGCCATAGTACCGTTCCAGATGCTGTTCCAGCTGTAGAGCCACCGGAAAGAAGGAAAAAATCTGCATTTGGACACCAACTTTTTTTTCCAACACTTCTGTAGGTGCTGGGTTCACTTATATGTGGAACGATAGTGGGTGAGGCCAGCTACAACACCCCATACTCAGTTTCGTGGAACATCGAAGCTGCAGAGAAGGCGAACATTCACTACATTTTTAGTCGTAACTCTCGTGGATCTACTCGCACCAAGCGGTGCGTATACTCTTCCTGTTGGTCTTTCCAAGGGCGACATTCATACAACATTACAACAATTTAAAATCATTTTTTCTTGAGTTATTGCCGAAAAACTGTTTTCGGTACCCTCTGACATGTCTTCACTTTTGAGCGCTTTTCAAAGAAAACAATTTTTTTTAAGAAAAAGTAAAAGACAAGTGTTTCCTAGAATTGAAAGACGAATCCAACGAGCTATCACTCATTAAAATCGGAGACCGCTTGTTCCCAAAGTTAAAAAAATCACCTGAAGATTTGGCGATATCACTCTTAAATTTTCTAGAGGCGGTTTAGGTGGGTCCTGAAACTCAGCTTGACGTGTTCGAAAATCTGACAAGCTCTAAAGGACATGGATCGACTCATTCGGACCAGAGTTGCATTGAATTTATGTTAATATGAAAATGGATTAAGTTCTCCCAAATACGCTCTCAAATGTTGTTTAGTGCACGGGCTGCCATCGAGTATGTCCGCTGCATTAGCCATCATAATTTTGCCAGATTTGATGAAAAAGGCGGACGAGACGTTCACTATTTTGACTTAATTTGTGTTTTATTCTTTGTATATATTATGTACATGAAACAACTCTTATAAAAAGCTTCAGTATTTAAAATCTAATTTTTCTTTCTTTCTCGATTTGAGGTAAAAAAAAAACAAACAAACAATTTGTAGTTGAAACACGTTTCCTTATCAATGGCTGTGCTAAATGCTGTGTTGGGCAGAAATTAGTTAACGGTATAATTATTCGTAAAAAAAAAGAAATTCGGAAAACACTTTGTTTGATGTCCGGAAAGCGCGACTGTTGTCAGCATAAGTTAAGATTAATTTTCAGGTATTTATACAAAAACGAAACAATTCACTTCATCATCGATCTTCATCTATCTTTTGTCTTAAAAATGTTCCTGTCTCTCCCCATCCCAATCAACATATTAGAAAACAAATGTCCAACCACTCCCTCTTTCCTCCTTACCAAAACGGGCACCATCCTATATAACATTGACATAAATTTTCATTATTTGTTGCCTGCTGTATCAGTAAATCGACCTGCCGTTGAACGGTTATCTCATCTTTCGTATTGAAATCGTTGCCAGTCAGTTTCTGCTTCACTCGATCAACAATCATGCGCGCCTTCTTGTTCGTCACCTCAGTGGGATTGTTCACCGTATCGCTGCCATTTTCCCCAGTTTCATCGATTTTCGGCGGCACAACATTCACCATTTGATTGGCGTTGTTCATAATTAGCGAATAGATAGCCTCGTCGTTCAAACTATTTTCCAAGCTTCCAATGCCATCGTTCGTCTTCGATCGGTGCAGTTTGTCGGTGGTGTCGAGCAGACGCCAATTCAGCAACGGATCATAGACGAACGCTTCCAGTACAGCCATTAAGCTGTCCTTGTTTCGTCGCAGCACTGACATTACACTCTCGCAAGTTCGGCGGTACGTTCCATCGATGCCGGTCACTTCCATGGCTTTGATCAGCATTCGCGTCAAACGGAACGGAATTTTCTCGGGGAATTTCTCCCGAGTCATAGCCACTTCAAAGCAGTCGCCGAAATCAATGTGTAAAATTTTCCCGCTCAGCCGATCCAACATCAAATTGGATGGATGACGATCGCCCAGTCCGAGTATGTAACCGACCATGGACATTACTGCCAACGAACGGGTATAATTGGTTCGTCGATCGAACCAAACTTCGGACGACGGACTCTTAAGCCACAGTAATTTCGCCAGATCATCGCCGGTCGACTTTTCCAGTGCGTATTCAAACACCTCGACCTTTTGCATCAGGGTCAGATGGTCGTAGTCGGGTGCCATTCGGATCATAATGCGATGCTCGACATTCAGCACCGTCTTGCGTTTTTCGCGATAGTCACGAATCAGTGTATGAAGTGTGTCACAGTGCGGCACCCAACCGATTAGCCCGGAATTCGTGCTCAGTGGAATGACCGCATAACGTTGAATGGTTAAATTTCGACGGAACGTGTCCGGATCGTTGAGCAGCAGTGTGTTCACCAAACCAAACAGTTGCATGACACGTTCGTCTTGACGGAGATCCTCATGGCCTTTCAGCAGGAACATGTAGTCTTTACCATTGTTTCCATAAATGCAGAGCTTGCGCGGCCGTTGCTTCGATGTGATGACCTGGAATGAAAAAAGAACCCGGGGAGTGTGAAGTTCCAGTCGAAACGCCGCTGTTGATGTTGAAAAACGTTACCTGCAAATTGGCATGAATGCTTTTGATGCTGATCAATTCTTGGCCTGGTGTGTAGCTGCCTGGTACGGCTAATTCTAAATCCTTACAAGCTAGCAATTTTGGACTGACATATTGCAGTTCCAGTGAAGTTAACTGTGGTAGTTGACGTGAAATTCGTCTGAACACATGGTAGTACAAGTCCCAGGCTTGGTTTAGGTCGCGAATATTTTCGGACGCCTGCAGAATTTACGGAAAATGTTAAAATACTGAAACGGTCCAGCGATCAACGATCAACCGTTTTGCCTGGACGGCTGTTAAGAATTTCCTTACCTTATAATGTTGACACCACTCCAACGCTTCGGTCAAATCTCTTCCGTACGCCTGATAAAATGATGTTTCTTTCAATGTTTGCGGACCACGTTCCAACATCGCGTGCAACGGTTCCAGAGTGGCAAACATTCCCTTAATATTCCGTTCACCGAAATACAATCTCGACGCCTCCTCGAGTCCCTCGTGCCATTGTTCATGCCAAAGGATAGCTACACGAATCAGCTCATCGCTGCACATTACTGCCTGTTCGACCAGTGTGGGTGAGTGGTCGCTCATCGAACCGAGAATCCGGTGAGCGGCTTTTTTGCGTGAAATCGAAGCTGACTTAGAGGCAACCGTTAGCGGGTAAACTAATGCCTGCGGATGACTCTTTCCAATATCAATCAACAGCTGATGGATCAACTGGCCGACCAAACTACGATGTGTGTCGATGCGAGCAATCAGCTGTGGAATTACTTGTAGCCAGGTGTTGATCGGTATGATCTTCATTCCTTCGACTAATGCATCAAACACTTCCGGATATTGCCCGTAGTCAAACCAGAGAGTCAAAAGACGTAGTGTGTCTTGCAACGAATTGCCTTGCAACAGATTGATTGATCGGAAAAAACCTTCGACTGCCGGTACGGCATACTGAGCGATTACGAATTTCTCTTTTTGTGCGTCCCACGTTTCTTCGTTGCCCGGCTGCTGATTGATCTTGTCTTGCGTAAGGTGTTTTTTCGCTTGAACAACCTTAAAGTTCATAAAAGCCCATGAGTGCCACGCTTTGTACCAATTCGGATCGTGTTTCGTTGCTTTCTCATAACAACCTAAAATGCCTTTGATCGACTGATCGGTGATTCCTTGAACTTTGTTCTGCCACAGACCCAGTCTCATGTAGCATCTCGACAACAGACGTCGATTTTCGTCCTTCATTTCCTCCGACAAGCAAATGTTTTGCATCGTCAACGTGTTGAGAAATTCGTCCAGTTGCTTGTAGGCTAATTCGTGCTCGCCTGCTACCCACAAATGTTTCGTGTACGCAAATGTCACTTGAGGCTTGTTGACCGGCAGCGGAAGTTCCGGATGCAACGAGGGATCGGTTCCCAAGAGCATCACCAACGTTTTTTCGGAAATGTTCAGAGAGCCACTCTTGCGACAAAGCGAAGCGTATTTTAGCCAGGTGTGCACGTCTTCGTGAGGACTCACTACCAATGAATGCACTTGAATGATTCGTCTCCAGTCTTCAACTAACCGCTGGCCCCCTTGCAGCCGTTTCCACCACATGCTACGGATGGTTTCTCGTCGTTCGGGAATGAGTTTGTATTGTATCACCTCTTCCAATTCTGCCAACATTTGTACGCACACCATGGCTCCATATGCGCGCTCATACGATTCACCAGCCATTGACGTCAATTCGGTGTCCAATAAATCTCTTGTCTCGTCGATAAGCCGTTGTGCATTTTCAAAATCACCGTTGTGCACACAAAGAACAGCACGATAGAAGGAACCGTCTTGCGTTTCTTCTGGGATAAATGACACGTATTCCTGCATCTGTTGCCAATCCTGCTGGCCCCACGCAGACACAGCAGCTAATCGTCCAGCACATTCTTTGTTGGTGATTCTATCCCACGAATCCTTTGACACCTGACTCAATTCCGACCATTCACCCAACGCCTCCAAGCATCGCATATATCCGAGTCTTGAGTCGATGTCATCCTGATTGGCATCCAATTTCTCTTTGTACAGACACAATGCCTTCTCGTAGCGATGCAGTTTCTCGTACCATCGAATTTGGACCTGCAATTAAATGAACGAAAATTGTCAGAACAGAGCCGAACCGAACAGTTCCGGTAAGTCAGGTACTTGGGTTGCATCCGTTTCGTATAATTGAGCCATTGCAAGTAGTGCCTCGGCTGCTTCTTTTTGCTGCAATTTATTGTTGACTAAAATGAGTGAGTCGAAGATGTTGGCGCGGATATTGACGTCGTGGTAATTGTGGAATTCTTCTTCCTTGTAATGAAGAGCTTTGGCATAACTGAAAGGACAATGGTTCCATTAGCGAAACAATAATTTTATTGGCACAGCGTTGTTGTACTTACGCACGACATTCCATGGCTCTTCCTCCCAACAATTTAAAGTCAATTGGTAGTGGATCCTTGTCGCAATGTTCCATAAATTCTGCCAAATTCAATATAGCCTGAGTGATCTCCGGCATATCTTGCACTTGCAGGGCTTGCTCTAAACTGTTGGCCAACTCTTTTTTCATATTAGCAGAGAGTTCTGTCCAGCAAGACACAAACGCTGCGTTGAATAAATCTCTCAGCAGCTTCGGATAGTTTTGAGCCAGTGTACGACAGGATCGCAACGCAGGACTTTGACTCTCCTTCAACAGTCCAATGCTCAGCCGTCTTAGCCACTCCAACCAATCGTCTTTGGAAACTCGTCTAGCTGCTTGCCATGCCAACTGTAAATCCGATGCGGACACATTCAGCTTTTTGATCGTGTTCATATCGCTGCAGCTTAAGGCACCGTCACGATTCTTAAACTTGGCTTGACGCATACGAAACTCATCTTCAATGCACTGTGTCGTGTTGCTCTTGATTTTCGGCAGCAGTTTGTCGTATTCCGCACACGATATTCGATGTTTGGTAATGACGCGTTGCACTAGCGGAATGAAAACGACGTACTTTTTACCCAACTGTACGACCAGCGAGCACAGCGTTTGCATGGCACATATCCGTAGGTCGGCGTTCAAGTCAAGGCATCGCACCAGCGGATGAATGATACGGGACGAATAGTCGGTAAAGTCCAAAATTGTTGCCAACGTGCCGACGGTTTCTAGAGCAGCCACTGACACGGCGTGTGTTAATTCGGATGGATCGAACAGCTTGACAATCGGCGGCAGAATCAAGTGCAGATACTCGTCCAAATTGTTGCCGAACCGTTGCAGTGCTTGCAACAGTTTTATGGTCACGGTTCGGTCCCTCGATGTGTCGTGCGTCAGAACGCGCAGCATTTGGGGCATCAGTTGCGACAAATAAATTTTGAATTCGCATCCCAATGCGATGGCAATTTTTTCCATCAAATTGATCAGCGTCCCTTGCAGCGGAGTGTTGACCGTCCAAAATTCTTTGATCAATTTGAATATGTCGTCCATGTAAGCGATGATGTGTTGCCGCACGATCTCGATCAGAATGGACAAGTGTTGGAAGAGGAATTCACGAAGGGTCATGTCGGCCGTGCGAACGTTTGATAAGAAGTTCGGCAGTACCTGCGACAGATATGGTACACACTTGATGCCAAGACTTTTGAATATGAATGTAACCGCCTGCACAACGCTGGTATGATGCTGGGACAGCGTCTGATCGCGAAGAATTCGCATCAGTGTCGAAATGGCTATGGCTGGATAGTATTCCTCCAGGTTGTTGTTCATGTTCACAAGCATTTCCGCTGTCGATAAGTCCAAATGTTCGTCGTTCCGTAAATCGGACACCGATATCAGCACCGTATCCTTTTGACTGTCAATCAGGCCCTTGTTGATTTTGTGCTTGTATGGATCTGAAAGGTGGAGATATCGCAATTAAAATGACCTAATCCGCCAGCGTGGCACCGACAAATATTTACCTAAGGCTCCAAGTAGTCCCAGAACCCGAATGGTTTCTCTACGGATCGATCGCTGTTGTTCCGTTTTCAAAAAGTTGATCAGAATGTCGATCAAAAACGGATATTTGTGGTATGGTGACACAGCCTTGCCAGTTGCACTGACCAGTTGTCCGAGCGTCCACAATGCAACACCTCGTTTGTCCGGTGAGCCAGCGTCGGCTAACATTTCCAACAAAATCTCCAATAATTCGTCCGCCCAACGTTCCATTTCGTTGCTACCGCCATTCACTTCAGCCAAGTCACCGATCGCTCGCAACACATTCAATATCACACCGGGATTGGATTCGGGCTCTTTCAGTTTGGGCACAAGAATTGTCAATATTGGTCGCATGTACGACGAAATCAACCGCGGCGTATTCACTATCAAATGGTCAAGCATTCGTGCACTTTGCTCTTTGTTGCGGCTCATGCCGGAGTGTTCTAGTTCGGTAAGTAGATTCACCAATGTTTTTCGCATGCTCGGCATTACATACGCCGGATTTATCGATGTCAAACGTCCGATGGTTATGATTGCCAGCTCACGAATTTCAAACACTTCGTCGTTCAATGTTACCAGCAGTGCACACAACGACTCCGGTTGGGCCAAATGATCGTCAAAGGATGAATCGTCTAGTGAACGGAGCACACGTAATCGGACATTGGGATCTACATCTGTGATACCAACCACTAGCAGTCGTTCGAGTACATGAGCAATGGTATCTTTCAATGTTGGAGAAACAGCACTTTCCTCGGTCACATCGGTTTGCAATGCAATTTTCAACAGTCTACTACAAGTCTGCACCGCCTCCAATCGTATCTCCTGTTGCTCGCTCGCCACAAAATAATCGGAACAGCGCTGCACAAACTCCAACAAACTTTGACCGTCGAAATTAAAGGAGCCGAGGGTTTTCAACGCTAGCACAATGGTCTGAACATCTTGATTCGGTCCCGAATTGATGAGCACCTGCGACAACATTTTCAACAATCCGTCCGATATCTGACGTCTAACGACGGGCACATTTTCAGCCAATTCTCTGAAACATATCGTCAGAGCTGGACTCAGTCCGGTCGATATCATCGATTCCAGTGTGTCGGTAATCTCTTGTGATATTCCACTCTTTACTGCATGTCCCAACAATGTGATGCACATGAAAACCGATGGATCGACGGTTGTTTTCCGCTTTACAGCATCTTTGGGAGGCAGAGCGGACTTAATGATTTCCACAATGCTCGGTAGGTATTTCTTGATGTCATTCTCAACGGCCACAGCTAGGAATCCGAGTGTAACAAACGCTAGGTTCCGATCCTTCTCCTTTCCCTTCAGGGTCGTTAGCAGAAAGTTGACCGTAATCTTCAGATAGTTCTTCACGAAAATGTCTTTACTTAGGGCGGCTAGTCTCGGCAAAATGGAGTACAATGTTTGTTGGACATGCGTCGACTTAGAAACGCGTTGGTCCAACACTTTGGCGCAAATGTCTTCGTAATTGTCCAGCAGAATCTGACGACACACGGTCGACTCGGTCAAACTGCTCAACGATTTACTGCTTTCGATGTCGTACAGAGAGGTGGTCTGAACATTTTGATGCGAATGCAATTTCTCGATGAACGGCGCCTTGAATCTCGGTAAAATGGTCGTGAAGTCCTCGTACATCGGCCTCTTCGGTTCGGGTTCGAGGAATCGCAACGACGAATATCGACGCTCCCACACGACATTGGCACAGCGAAACAGTTCATCCAGTACGATCAATGCGCCGTGAATGCGATCATCTTTGGTAACACCTTTCTCTTTGATTGGCACCTCACCGAAGCACACGATTGCCTCTTCGTAGCATTGTTTGTACCACAGAATTTGCGGTTTATTCAGCTGCTTGGCACTTTCTCTTTGCGAGGTCACCACAAGAGCAGCACGCAGGGCCTGACCGGCCCCATCTCGAATAATTGGCTTCGGATCACGAATTGCGTTGAAGATGTGCTCGAAGAATCCGGAAACTTGCTGATAAAAATACGTCGGCATCGCAACAGCCAACTCACGTAGTACCAATACGGCAGCGTGTCGTCGGCCCTGTAATTATGCAAATTGTGTCAGAACACCATGGTTCCAGTTGAGAAACAGTAATCAGCACCCACCTCGTTTCGCTCTTCCGATAACCATTCAAATGCACGTTTGGTCTCGAATTCAAAAGTTTCAGCACCTTTGGAACCGGGTAGGAGCAATAGCTTGACCAACGTTTTTGCAGCCAGTTCCATCACCGACACATCATTTGACGGAAGTAAATTCCTCAAATTATTCAAATATCTCGAAATTCGGGTCGTCGTGTTTACGACGTCACCGCTGATTAGGCATTCTGAACAGGACACAATCAGAGTTCAATCAAAACAAATCGAAAATTTAGAAGAAATTGCTTACTTATGGCAAGAACTCCTCCCTTCTTTTCGTATGCATCCGGACTGGAGACCATGTCAAAGATGTGATGGTTGAAGGCATCAAAGAACTGAACAAGCTCTTCGTCAGGCATTTCCCGCAGTTCGGTTTTCACGTACAAAAACAACTTTTGAGCTGCTTTGTTTTGCTCATCCCTGTAGCGAGATTTCAGCCCACTTACAAATGGTGCAACCGCCGACGACATGTTGACTGGCGGTTGAGTGCTTCTCTGGCGTTACAGTTTAATCCAAATCAAGCAGTTCGAATGAGAATAACAAAACCTCCCGATTGGGTTTTCACTTTTGAGGTTAAACACCAAATTGTAAAGTCACCATGGAGTTCATCGTTTATGTATTAACACTTTGCTGATTGTTTTCTTAGCATCTTTGTTTGTCAATTTTAGATAATTCGCGGTAGATTGAACAAGAATCAAATTTTTAAAAAAACTGGTTAGCTCGAGAAGTCCGCTTCAAAATTTTCTTTCACAAAAAAAAATGGCGGAGGATGTCATAAGCGTCAAATGTTTTGACATTTGATGGTGACATTTGATATGAGCGATATGAGCGACTCTTTCGGTGCAAAAAATATTTATTTTAGAAACTTGAACGCAATTTTATTTGAACTACAGATTAAGAGGCCTGGATGCTGAAACTTAAGTCTATACATTTGGGCGTTTCTTATCGTATTTCCTCTGATATCTTTAAAAGCAATGTACCCTTTGCAAAATTGTGGCCTACATTTAGGCGGGAAAATATTAGTTTTCTGATGATTTCTCTGAACAAAAATCTATTTTTGAAAAAGTAAAACCATTAAAGTAAGCAAAAATGTGTTACTTTAAAAGGAAAAATTGGTTTGGTGATAACTTATCCAACTCGGAGAAACCTTTGCAGATTGTGTAAGTGTATGTATGTAAGTAACTTTTTTCAAAAAACGATTTCGGTTCATAGAAATCATAAAAAATAAAAGGTAAATGATGGAGAGTTGACCTAAATTGACAAGACCAAACTTTCAACTTGAATTTCTCATCGATTTTGGAACTATGTTACATGGAACCACTTTCATTTTAAAGATTTATCTTTTGTTTACTTAATTAACATAAATTTTATTAATTATTGAAGATTTCGTTTAACAAAGTTAATTAATTTATAAAAATACAGAGTTAACCTACGTGAACCGTGAGTTGTCGATTTCATATAAATTCAATAAATCGTGAATTGTCCTATATACAAACGTCAGAAGACAACTCGCTGTTTATTGGATGGTAAGTTGACCGATCATTTTTTCTTCATACAAATTTACACGGACAACTTAAGATCACTTTTCCACTAGGTCAACTCTCCATCATTTACCTAACATTTTTCCGTCAAAATGTAGGTACAAATTACAAAATCTTTCTTTCCAAAAACATCTCGTACCTGCACACAGTTGCCTTTACTCACATTCATAAAACTCGTCAGTGCTCGTATCAGGCGTGTCTACGGTTAAATCAATGATATATGTCGTCCGTTTTCCTTTATGCTTAGTTTCCTCTTACCAGTACTCCGTGTGAGAGACAAAATTGCATTTTTTCAATTTTTCCTTTGTTTATTTGACAGAGAGCCGTGAGAGAGCTCTCTCACCGAATACTTTTTGTTGAGTGGAATGGACACTTTATACTGTGAATAGATGTAATAGTGCTGATAGAGTGTTATGATGAAAGAGAAAGCAATATTTTGACAAGTACCCCAAGACAACTTATCATAGACTGGTCTTCGGTCCTCTCGCTCTCAACGTCTCAACTCTCAACGTAACATGTTGAAAGAGAAAGCAATATTTTGACAAGTACCCCAAGGCAAGTTATAATTAACTAGTCTTCGGTTCTCTCGCTCTGATCATAACAGTCTATGAGGTAGAGGTAAAAGTGGGCGACATCTTCCGACAAAAAAAAGCAAAGATCATTTTACTGTCAAAATGTATAAACAAATCAGACAAAAACCTCTTAAAAGAGGATGGGTGACGCAGGTCCTTTACTAACAAAAGTATTGATATCAGAAAGGCTGACGCTCAAGGCTCCGATACGCAAAAATTCAACTTTAACACCAATTCTTTATATTAAAAAAATTGCGTCACAATCCGGAAGTGTAAGTGCAGTGCAACACTTTCACCGACCATCAAAACAAGTCCTGGTCCATTTACTGAGGTTAGCACTTCTAGAACCAATGAACCAACTTTAGTTATTTTTCCGCCCTAATCGATATGTGGTACTCGTTAAAATTCCGTCCGAATAGCTGAGTAAACAGTTTAGTATCTGGATGAGTTAAGTATATTCAGGGCATTATCTTCCCACACTGCCAGCGGATATAAACAACCAATTTTCTAGTGGGATTCCTATATTATGTTCATTACTCATATTTCCAGCCTCAAATCAAATCAAACTGGCTTAAACGATCATAAAGAAATATTTTTATTCGCTTTTTGTATGATGATGTGCGGAAAAATAGGTAAATTTGTGAAATCGACTTACATTTGAGACTTCTTTTCCACAAAACAGGGCTTATTATTGGAAATTTTTTAAGAATTTTTTAAAAAATTTTAAGAATTTTTGAGAATTTTAGGAATTTTTAGGAATTTTTTAAGAATTTGGTTGATTTTAGCTGTAAAATCGAACAATTCAAAATTCAATTTTATCGCATGAAGTTGTGTCTGATACGATTTCGACTGATGAAGTCGCCTCTGATTGTCAAAGCGACAAAAAACCATTAATTAATGTGAAGAAAGTTATTTTGAGTTCGAAACTAGGCCCCACCTCGCTTGTCTGACTAAGTTTTCCAATAATTGCAGTCCCAGTTTTCTTACCATTTTTGAATAAGCTTGTGTTTTTAAGAACACAAAACTATATTCAGATGAAAAAGCGATACAATAATGGTCTATTTGCCACATCATTGATTGTGTATCTCTTTTACTTTCACTGGCCGTTTAGAAAACTCAAAATTAATTTAATTTTCTGAATAAACAAAGAGAGCTCTGAGTTGAAGGTTCAGCAAGCGATGTTTTACACCCAATAAATATGAGTCTACTAAAAAGCACTGGAAAGGTGGCATATTTCTTACCTACCTCGTGAATTACTGCCCTCGCTTCGCTCTGGTCGCAATATTTACATTCGTTCAAATGTTCCCTTTCATAAGTTTATAAGCATGTGAAAAATTCTTTTAAGAATATAATTTCATGCAAAAATTGTCTTAGATTCCAGATTACTAGTCCAATAAAAATCCAATCTTCGAACTTCACTACCCACTAGTCGGAACCACCAGAAAATATTTAATGTCATGTAAATCCATGCCTAAACTTACTTTCAAAACTCACTTTTCTGAACTACGACCGAATGAAGTTTTATAAGACCCATGTACCTCCAAACCACAGACTACCTAAACCTTTATCTCTATAAACAATATGGACAGCAATTCGTATCATATAATTAAATTTCGTCTTTTAGTGATTTCATGTGTATTTTATGTAATCTCAATTTCTAGAGCATAATAACTACAGTGAACGACATCTCAAATGTCTCACTGTCAAATTTTTCTGAGAATTTTATTGTGTCATTGCAAATTCACAATGACATTCTCTGAAAAAAATGACAGTGAGACATTTGAGATGTCGTTCACTGTACTAAACCAACCAAAAAAAAATTTCGTGGCAATAAAACGAAAAAAGTTGTGTATAGAATTACTCCCATCTCACTACTTCAATATTGCCCATCTACGAACTTAACGTCATGATTTTCATTCTCCATCGATTAAAACCAAAATTTTGAAAATCGGTAAAGAATTACTTGAGTTATCGCGGAAGCAAGCGTACGGACGTTTTCTGTATTTAACGTTTTATGCCAATGTAGAACATTTTCAAAATATCATATTGAACTTAGCGTTACGTACATTAAGGTTATTTTCTGTCATAAAACCCTGACTTTCATATTAAATGCAAAATATTTTTGAATTTTTTTAAAGAATTTTTTAAGAATTTTTTAAGAATTTTTTAAGAATTTTTTAAGAATTTTAAGAATTTTTAAGAATTTTTAAGAATTTTAAGAATTTTTTAAGAATTTTTAAGAATTTTGAGAAATTTTAGAATTTTTTAAGAATTTTTAGAATTTTGAGAACTGAAATTCCCAATAATAAGCCCTGCCACAAAAACCAATTAAAATATATAATTCTTGGGTATAAATCAATAAAATCTCATTTATAGCCAATTTCAGTTCATTTTCAGCAATATTGTAGAACAAAACATCCGAAAAATTTGTATGAAATTTTCTTCTAGTCGGCCATTTTTCGGTGTGCAAACAAATTTTCGGCATGTGACAAAAATTTTTGTTTGTGAAAAAAAGTTATGACATGCTGCTTATAAAATGTTCAGAATAGTCCAAAGATGTTTTTAAGCCACTTTCCGCAAATATTTGGTCATACGGACTTTCGATATGACGGTTTAAAGTCAAAAACTTTTTTCACGGAGGTCGATTTTTTCATGAAATTTTGACTTTGAAGAGTCTTTTCTGGCGGGCATAATTTTTTTTTCTTGTGTTTAAGTGGTTTTAGATACTTTGGAGTATCTAGAATGAGGTAAAAATAAATTTGAAACAAAAAATTTCGAAACTCGGATTTTGGTAGAACAACCAAAAAATGCTTGCACTTAACCTCAATTTTTTCGGTTTTTATCACTTTTCTCAAAATGCTCAAGTGAGATCGAGTGGGACTTTTGGGATGTTGTAGAGGTCCCTAAGGACAACCGAATCCCGAAAAGATTAGCTTGTTACTAATTTTTGCAAGCTCAAAATCTAATGTGCCCATACTGCGCACTATACTATAATATCATACGACATTGAGCTGTAGTTTTACAACGTCACGGATATTTTCCATGGAAAGTAAAAACACCTGGGGTATTAAAAGATACAAAATTTAAATTTAAAATAAAAGAATAATTTTCGCTAATTTTTCCTGTGGTATATAAATACATAGTTGTCAACAATACTAAATATTCATTGAGACTTGTATACTTAGCATAAAGATAAAAATAAATAAAATTTGCAATAAATGATCTACAGTATAAAAGCACCATGCAAGCTATATTTGAAGCATAAGCACAAGTTTTATTTCGTTGATCGCAGTGTTACAGAGAAGAAGACGAAAATGACGAAAATAACTTCACTCCTTTTTTTGCTGGTCCTTGTTATTGCAACCGCTGTAACTGTATTTGCTGACGGTATGTAATTTCAATTTGAAATTTATAAAACGAAATTGAAAAAAAAAACTTATTTCCAATCAATAAATAGATGGAGCAGAACATCATCGCGAAAAACGTCGTTCACCACGTAAATACTGATTTGATTGAAGAAGTCCAGCTCAAAGAAACTTGCCTCGTTAATTTATCTTTTTTTAATCCTTATTTACAGCTGGTTTATTTTGTTGGACCCCTATGATGGACTATTGCTGTGGTAATAGCAGTAAGTGAACTCATTTTTGTCATCTATACATGTAGAACCGGATTTGTTTCGTGAACGATATGCAATGTGCATCCCGGTTGAGTCTGATCTGATTCTAATTTATTCTCCTTTCCAATTCTTTTTATTCAGGGGGATATCCATGTCTTGATAATATGAGAGATATGTGTTGCTAACATTCCGCTGGCACCAGCTCGACACCAGTACTACATTATTTGAGCTACTGCAGACATAAATAAAGTTTCAATAAAAAACAATATTTAAAAAATATTTTTTTGGTTTATTCTTTATCCTTTAGTGGACTGAATGTAAAATTATGCATTTTTATCACTGCACCAAAAGTTCCATTTCAATAGCACTTAACCTGTCACATTCATCTGTTATCGATAACGACCACAATAATAATGACAAGCTCTGGGTAGTATGACCTATTATGTAGTAAAATGGATGTTAAAAAAATTGAAGTACAAGATTGAAAATACTTTGATCATTGTTTTGTGACTGATAACTTCCCTGTTCACTGGCATCTGTTGCTGATGATGCATTGAAGCTAATAACCATTTAAAAAGACAAATGAGAATTGGCGAAATCATGGAAAAGAAACGGAAGAATCTTATACGTTTCACTAGTGTCTTCTTGCGAGATGTCATACAATTTCTCGAAAATTCAAGTCATGTTTTCATTCACCACTTCTACCATTTCCCTTGCCCTTGCTTTTCAATTTTTTTTTCTTTTTGTTTGCCGCATTTATCAGACTCAGTTTCCTAAGTTTATTTTATTTTTATAAGTTTTGATGCATTTGACTGGGGGGAAGCCGCATCCAAGTCGGTGCTTCTTGAACGTTTGCGCGTTGCAGTCAAATTCTCTTCAAATGAGACATATCGGAATTCAAGCAGATAATTGGAACAGTCAATTATCAATGAAAGTAAATAGATAGGTATGGCCAAACGTTCAAATTTGTTCTAGCCGGAGCACATACGGATTTGCATGGCGCCACCTCAAACGAACTCATTTCTAGTGGAAATTTGCACTAGAAATGTGTTCGTTTGAGGGGGCGCCATGCAAATTCGTATGTGCTCCGACTTGTATGGACTGGCCATACCTACTTATCTTCTTTCATTGTCAATTATTCCAGCAAGAATTGCTGAACAATCCGTCGTTTTGCGACGTAAAATAGCAGATACGGCCTTCATTTCAGATGCGGTACGAAAAACTGGCTTCAAGTAGGTGAAACAGTCTAGGAGTGCATTAAAAGGTGCTAAACGTATCGAGGAATTAGTTGTGCCTGAATCCAATACGGACACGATTATATTACAAATCTGCATTGCTACGTCTTTCAACAGCGGAGCACTGTTTTGGCATGTGTAGGCTAAAATACACACGAATCAATTAGTGAAGATTTGTCCGCTGTTTTTCTTACGAATAGCATTCAACACAGCTTCTGAACACGTTTCAGCATTTCCAGATATCGAAAGATTCTTCATCATCAGATCGATGGCAACCTTCTGTATAGGTCTCTTCCAAGGCCGTTCAAAATGTCAATCGTCATCCACAGAGAAGCCAACACAACCTCACTTTGAAGTTTTACCGAACAAATTTGTCAACGTAACACCACTTAATTTTTCGTCAAGTAGTCCTTAACCTCAATCTGCGTTCAATTTACTGATTTTTATATGAAAATCGTTCGTTCAATTCATTCGATATTTTTCGACATGTCTGACAGTTGGGATCGTGTCTGACGTTTACAAGGTCATGAAAATGATTTTTCCTGTTGCTCTGTTTTTAAATTAGAATTGTGAAAGCTTTTGATTTAAAAAAAATTAAAACAAGGCATCAGAACAGTCGGAGCGTTTGCTGCGACTTAGCCCCGTACAACCCGTAATCCTATTTCGTCCGCAACCATAATACGTCCGTAGCCCTAATAAGCCCGGAACCCTAATACGTCTACAACCCTCTAATAATGAGTCTGTTACCAAAATGCAAGTCAAGTTGGGCATTATTGTCAAATTTACTGAAACTGTTCATTTTTTAAATTGCGCATAGCGCAATTACGAAAGCCCGTACGAAGTACCTCTCAAATAAAACCAACAATTTACGACATTATTTTAGAAACCCAAAATTTTTTGCCAACTTTCTATTGGGTATTCAATTACCTCTCAAATAAAACAAAAATTAGCAAACTCGGATGATATTTATTCGATTTATGTGCAAAAAACACTTAGGGCCGAGTAGCGGCCTTAGACCAAGAGCCCAAATTTAAAACTTTTTTTGCTATAATTCTATTCGGCATTCCATTATCTCTCAAATGAAACAAAAACTAGCAAAATCGGATGAGATTTACTCGATTTATGTGCAAAAAACACTTAGGGCCGAGTAGCGGCCTTAGTCCAAGGGCCCAAATTTTAAACTTTTTTCGCCACGTTTTTTGCGGTATTCAATTACCTTCCATAAAAAACTAAATCTAGCAAAATCGGATGAGATTTACTCGATTTATGTGCAAAACACACTTAGGGCCGAGGAACCACCTTTGAGCCCTCCCAACAAGCCCACGTTGCATCTTACCCAAAAACAATGTTCAGCAACTTTGTTCTACTCGTCAAAACCTTTCATTTGGTATGTCACACGCAGCTATTGCGTGCGTATTTCGGTAGATATTGTCGAAAGACTGAAAAACACCTATAGGGCCCTAGCTCTGGAGGGGCCGACCCTACCATGCCCATTTTCGAACTTGACCTTACTTTTGTCGATACCAATCGGGGAAAAAAAAGAATTTTGAAAAAAGGTTGTGATTTACTCAAGCTAGAGGGGTCACGGACGGACGGACGGACGGACATTTTTTTTATTGCGGATTCGTCATCTATGAACATAACCAAATGCTTTGACCTTACTGTCTGCTTCCAATTCGACGTGTTACAAACGGCATATTAATCTTATAAGCCCCCAGTACTTCGTACGGGGCTAAAAATGTCTTCACCTCATGTGCAAAGTGTGTTTGCCAAAATACAGTGGATAAGTCGGTCCATTTGTGTACTTTAACCATTTAATTCTTGCGACGAAAATTATGTGTGTTTGTTTACATTAGATGAAACCATCTGATTGATGTTGACATTTGACATTTGACTGTTTCGCGCGTGCACAAAATATTTTTTGTTTGACAAACTTCAACGCAATTTTATATGAACTAGGTGGCATGGATGCTGAAACTAAAGTCTACATTTGGACGTTTCTCATCGTTTTTCCTCTGATATCTTTTAGGAAAAATCATTTTTGAAAAGTGTAATATACCAATAACCACCACAAATGTGCTAGCTTTCAATACAAAATAGATTTTGTTGTAGTATAGCTCAAAGTCCATAAATACGGAAGATAATGGATCAGAGAAAATATGGATCCCGACTTTCAGTTGATTCATTTTTGTTGCCATTGTCATATTTTCTTGTCATGAATGTTGCGCCTGTTTAGTTTGTAAGAAATCTTTGGAATCGAATTCACCTCACCACTAGGCACTAGCTGCAACTTCATACAAACATATTCAATATGATGCAACGTAACACCTGAAAGGGGGTAGGGTAATCTCGCACACCACACAAATTCATGGTGTGCGAGATTCACCTCTAAGTGATGAATCTCGCACAGTCATGACTTTTCGTTACATGTCGTAAAAGGACGCATACTATGATCGCGTGTGCGAGATTCCCCGACACCCCTGAAAGTACGGATCCGTGCATAACTGCAGAGCCTTTTATAAGCATTTTTGACTGGGGTGGAAATTATTTTAGGGGCCCTATTTCTTTTAGCAAAGGGGCCCGTTTTAGACGCGTCGATTTTTAACCTGGTTGCTACGTGAAATATTTAGATTTTGAAAAACATGAAAATTGTGCTTTTAAGCGCCGAAGGCGAAATTTTTCCGTCATATGCGTGGTCATACTAAATTGATATAAAAAATTGACATTTCTCTACCTAGGTGAAATAATAGCAGTGAAAAAGTGCTATTATTTCGCCGTAGATAAAATAGCGTATTCACCTCTGTCCACATGTTTGTTTAAACACTTGGGGTTATAACATTCGCCTTCGGCTCATGCAATAACTCCTCAAGTGTCTAAACAAACATGAGGACAAAGGTGAATAATCTACTATTAAGAATGATATAGATTTCTTCCAAGCAACGGTTAAGCCGAACAAAATGAACAGAACACGAACTGATGTCACCCATAGAACCCTCGATAGAACCATAACCACAACTTATTTTTCTTTGTTATTTTGACAATTACATTGTTAATAGTGTTGAGGTTATGGCTCTATGGATGACGGTTTGACATTTCATTTCACCTTGGAAAAAACCTATCGCCAAAACTTCAACCAATTTCGGTGAAAATCGGGTACAATGGTTCGGCGATCCGGGCTCGTTTGAATCGTCTTTCAATTCTAAGAAATAGGTATTTTTTACTTTTCGTGTTAGTTTCCCATTTTCAGAGTGAACACGTGAAAAGTAGTAACATGTCAAGGGGTCGCGAAAACAGTTTCTTTGCGATAGCTCGAGATAGAAATGTTTCTAAAAGTTGAAATGTTGTAGGAAAATAGGTCTCTGGTAAACCTTTATTAAAAGTATAATCATCGGTAAGCGCCGCAGCCCGTTCTAGACTTTTGACTCAAAATATGGTAAACGTTTGGACATTCCTGCTGGCTTATCCATGGAAGTGTAGCTCGACTTGGCCTCTGTCGTTCCTAATATAATACACTCCAAATAAATTGTGGTGCAAGTCAAAAATGTAGTCGAAGTAAAATTTCTGACCAGTAAACCCATATTTTTCAGTGCTTTCAACTTATTTTTGGTCGTGAAACAGGAGTAAAGCGATGAAAATGTAAGGCCCAAAACGGTCCGATCCCATCATTGGCCTTGAAAATGTAGCTTTCGTCCTACTTCGTAGAAGGTGGAAAACCCACGGCAGAGTAAAAGTAAACCTGGCAGGAGCGGTTCATTATTGAAACGTCAAATGATGGACTTAATACACTGTATGAAAATGAACTCAAATGAACACTGACATAAATTGAAAAATTTAATTCGCAAAAAACATACGGCTACTAGATTATTCAGGTCCCTAGTCAAACAAGCGCTCCTGCGCGCTCCTGCCTGGGTTACTTTTACTCTGCCGTGGGAAAACCTCATTAAATTGACTTTATAAAATGAACAGAACCGTTCGCCATTCATTTGCAGTCAATAAATGATCACTCAAGTTGTACTTTGTACTTCCCAAGAGGTCACAACCGTTCCCAACTATGAAAAATGCACGTAAAATCGAATTTTTTCAAAAAAAATATTTTTTTTTCTGTGGAGATTAGTGAAGATCTTAGACCATATTTTTCCAAACACACAGATCTGTATCAGAAAAGCGTTCTACATCAATAAAAAATAGATGTTAAAAACTTACTAAGTTAATTGCGATTATTTTCCGGTTCTGAATCAGATTATCTATCGATGAACACATCATAACAGCTCTCAAAAGCACAGAAGTACCTAATACTGAAATAAAATTCTAGAATTTATGCCGCGCAGCGAGACTTTTTTTCACAAAATATGGTCCTTGAGCAAATTTTATGATAGATGCTATACAGCACTCTCATTACAATTTTTGTATGGAGGATTTGTAAAAAGTGGGGTGCACTGGGGTGGATTTATAAAAAGTGGGGTGGAACGATGTGGGACTGGGGTGGATTTTTCCTCCGAGCTTGTATGTTATAAAAGGCCCTGCATAACTGTGCATTTGCGATACCTTCAGTGTTTCTATACTTTGGTAACAGTTGGTAAAGTATTTAAATTCTGAAGGTAATGCAGATGCGCATCCCTACTTTAAGGTGATGTAGCATCATCTTGAATTTGTTTGCATCATGTTGCAGCAAAACTCTCTCCAAAACATTACGGTGGTAAAGAATTCTGTGAATATTTGCAGACCCACCTCCTCAAATGTCCTAAAACCCCTAAAATTTCAAAAAATACTCCTAAAATCTCTTAAACATAAGTTTTCTGTAGAAAAATGCTTTTTGCTAACTTTGGGCGAGACTTTGGGTGACTACAATTTTTCTGGACAGATCAATTTCCGAACCTGAAAAATCCCTTGCCTGAACCTCACTTCGGCGCACCTTTTGACTCTCGTAAAAAGTCAACGAATCCACTGTTTTTATAGCAAAAAAGACCAAACCGACTGAGCGACATTATTTCAAGAAGAATATTTTCTCGTCGAACTGTCATCGGCGGTGCTTTGTTTATTTACATTTTTTACACACTGAGAATTGTTCCACACATTTTGTAACATCCTGATAATGTTTGTGAGATAACGTCCGAAAAATGGATGACGAGGACAGTGATGATATTTACATGGAGATGGAGACTGACGATGTGGTCATTGAAGAAGTTGAAACGGAAGACTTACTGGAAAACGAGATATCGCAATTTCGGGTCGTTACACCCGACGAAGGTACCTGCGATCCAAACCTAACACGATCATCGGTTATTGCGTCTACATCATCGTACACCGCACAGCCAATTCTTCCCGAACACGAAGAGATTCTCATCAAAAAGCTCATCAACGGCGAAATCGATTTCTCCGATTACAATGCACAGATGGGCGTTCTGGACGATATGATCATTGACGAAACGGATGAAATAGTCGAAGAGGAAATCGAAGTGCCAGAAGAACCGGTGACCGCAACAGCATCCTCAAATTCGAGCAATGATTTCACCAACGAACTGTTTCAATCGCGCCGTGATGCGTTCCGTGGCAATTTGACGGGTCGCTCAGTGAACAAAGAGGGTAAAGTGACACGACGTCGGTGTATGTTACCACCGGCATTGCAGGTAAACTTTCGAATTCGCCTTTTGATTCAGAGTTTCGATTGAAGTTCACATTTGCGTTGACAGGGACTGATGGGTGAAGCGAATCTCTGTTATGCCCGCGGTCAGACTGCGTTGGCCGAAAAACTTTGCTTTGAAATCATTCGACAGGTTCCGCTGAACCATGAACCGTTCTTAACGTTGGCTCAGATACACGAAAACAATGTCGAGAAGTACATGCAATTCTCGTTGATTGCGGCCCATTTAAATCCCAGCGACATGGACCAATGGATTCGCATAGCCCAATTGGCTATCGAACAGGGTAACGATTACTGATTCTCGCAGAACGGTTTGACCAGAATTTCATTTCCCATTTTTTGTAGGAAATGTGAAGCAAGCAATCAACTGCTATGCCAAGGCCAGTAAATTCCATCCGCGGAATTTAGAGCTACGACTTCGTCGCATTGAACTGCTAGAATCAATCGGCGAAGATAAATTAGCGTTCCGATGTACGTTCAGTATGCTGTCGGTGATACCGCCCGAATCGGGAGACTTTCTGATGGAACGTGCCAAGTATGTTGCGAAAAAGTTTGTCGAGGAGAATAAAATGCAGAAGGCGCTGTCTGCACTGAACTGTGCGTACGACAAAATACCGAATCAGTTCAAATTGGAGGACCTTCACATGTACCTGGAACTGCTGATATCGACTGGATCGTACAAGACAGTGCTAGACGTTCTATGCGTTCACGCCGGTCTCAATATTGTGATCAACGAAGATGCTGCCGCTACGGATATGTACATCACCATGTGCGACATTCCCGATTCGATCAACTTGGACTTTCGGTCGAAGCTGATTGTCAGTATGGTGCATTTGCGTGCCTTCCATTTGTTCGACTACCTCTTCGATAACATCACCAAATTCATCGATGTGGAAGAGGCGGGCGACTGTTATTTGGACATCGCTGAAGCGTTAATGAAAGAGGAAAAATATCGCGAGGCGTTGAGGTTGCTGATTCCGTTGGTCAAAAGTCAAAATTATAGTTTGGCAGCGGTGTGGCTACGGCACGCAGAATGTTACCGCGTAATCAATCAAATTGACGAAGCAATCGAATCGTATCAGCAAGTGGTGAAATTGGCTCCGCAACACTTCGATGCTCGGTTGACGTTGTCGGCCCTGTTGAAGAAGCAGGGGAAATATGCAGCCGCTATGACCGTTCTGGAACAGGATCTGGAAAATGAAATCATCGATCCGTGCGTGCTGTACGAACGGTGTTTTATGCTCAAAGAAACGGGTAACATGGACCAGTACGTTGACGTCAGTTTTTTCCTGCTCTCACGGAATGCGATTAAATTACGGAACAGCGACGAGATGACCATCGCGGCATCAATTGTCAAAATGTCCAACAAAGTGGCGATGATCAAGGAGCATCGAGTGAACAACTCGGAACCGGTTGACGATACAGACGTACCGGAATTCATTAAGTCGGACAACGAACCAGCATTGGAAAACGAATGGAACTTGTTCAACGACATCATTAGCATCTGCTACGAGCAGAAGCGGTTTCTACTGATGCAGAGGATCGTTTTGACGATGCACACATCGAGGCGATTCTATGCGGCCTATTCACGGGAATTGGATTTCCTAGCTGTCCTATCGTCGATCTACACACGTGACAGTAATTTGTCGTACGTGCTTGGTAAGGAGATGTTGAACAAGCACATGGACATACCCCGTGCATGGAACCTATTCAATGTCGTGCTACAATTTTCAATTGACATCCGGTACAGTCGATATTTGCTACGACTGTTTCGGCGCGTCGAATTGCTTCATATAACACCGGCAATGATTCGAGCCAATTACTTCCTGTTGTCCGGCTCGTACAAATACGCCATCAACGATTACATGTGCATTTTCGAGAAGACCAAATCTCCACTGCTCGCACTACTCATTGCCATCACCTACTCACACTTGGGCCAACAGAAATTCATCGAGAAGAAGCATGCAATCATCGCCCATTCACTGTCTTATTCGTCGAAATATCAGGAACTGCGCGAAGATGTCGCACCGCATGAGGTCCATTACAATTTGGGACGATTGCATCATCATTTGGGCATCAATCACATCGCCGTTCATCATTACAACAAAGTGCTCGGCTACTCGTCGGAGTTGATCGACAAGAACCGGGAATATCTCGATCTGAAGAAGGAGGCCGCCTTCAATTTGCACTTAATTTATAAGAAAAGTGGAAATTTGTATTTGGCCAGGAAGTGTTTGTACGATTACATTGTTGTGTGAGCGGATGGGCTTTTGCGTTTCGTTGACCTGATGATCACATTTCACTCGTTACGGACAGACCCTTGGACTCTTCATAATTATACGGGCAATATACGCTTGCCATCTGCAAAAAGTCCAGTCGTCTTTTGGGTAAAATTTTATTCGAGTTTCTATCAAGGAACGCTCAGTAAAAGCCATGCTAAAATTTACATCCTATTTACAACAATGATCTCGACTAGTTCCAACACAGGGGTTTGCGATCAAATAAATTCCAATGCTCCAATGTCCGTTTCATCTATATTTGCAGTCATTTCTGCTGTTGAACTCTGCCAAAGCCGTAATATATCTGTCATCTTTCAGCTTATCGTCGATTCGTGACTTCGACCTGTATATGACGAATTTGTACAGCGAAAGCACCCCTTTCAATGTGATGGTTCTAGCCCTTCTGATTCCATGCATTGCTGGCAAAACGATTCCGGGAAGGTTTTTCGAGCGTTCACTGAATTTAATCCAAGCGAATTCGCCTAGTCGCCAGTCCTCATCGTCCTGAAAACGTACACAAAAAACCGAAGTCAACAATTTGCGTCTAACCGTACAGGCATGAGCGCCGCCGAAAATAAGCCGCCGATCAAGCCGCCGCCGGCCATTTTTGAGCAAGCCGCGCCGCAGCCGAGCCGGTGCCAAAAACACGGCTCAAGCCGGCTTGAAACGGCTGGAAAATGAAATAAAGATTTCGAAAGGTGAATGGGTGAAATAATTTTGAAAACCGAGATTCCTGTTGATCCTAAGCAGCTCAAGTACTTTTTGAATTTTTAGCCCCGTACGAAGTACAAAGGGGCTTATAGGATTACGATGCCGTATGTAATTGATGGAATTCGAAGCAGACGGTAAGGGCAAAGTGTTTGCCTATGTTCATAGATGACGAATCTGCAATAAAAATTTTGTCTGTCCGTCTGTCCGTCTGTCACGTCGATATCTTGAGTAAATCAAATCCGATTTCAAAATTTTTTTTTCCCTGAAAGATAGTCGAAATAGTGAGGCTAAGTTCGAAGATGGGCATATTCGGGTCGGCCCTTCGTGAGTTAGGGCCACCTAAGTGATTTAAGGTCTTTTGGTGATATTTATGGCAAAATAAACGATGGAAATGTAAATGACACGGCAAATGATAGGTATTGTCAATACCAATCCAGGAAAAAAAGTTTTTTAAAATCGGGTGAGTGGACCGTGAGTTGGGGCCTTAGAAGGGAAATGCTACTAGGGCCCTATGTGTACTTCACATATAACTCGAGTAAATTTCATCCGTTTTTCGTAATTTTTGTTTCATTTGGAAGGTAATCAAAGGTCGAATAGAATGTTGTTGAAAAAAAATAAATTTGGGTCCTTGGACTAAGGCCACTACTAGGGCCCTATGTGTATTTTACATATAACTCGAGCAAATTTCATCCGTTTTTCGTATTTTTTGTTTCATTTGGGAGGTAATCAAAGACCGAATAGAATGTAGTTGAAAAAAAATTTAAATTTGGGTCCTCGGACTGAGGCCGATACTAGGGCCCTATGTGTATTTTACATATAACTCGAGCAAATTTCATCCGTTTTTCGTAATTTTTGTTTCATTTGGGAGGTAATCAAAGGCCGAATAGAATGTAGTTGAAAAAAAAATTAAATTTGGGTCCTCGGACTGAGGCCGATACTAGGGCCCTATGTGTATTTTACATATAACTCAAGCAAATTTCATCCGTTTTTCGTAATTTTTGTTTGATTTGGAAGGTAATCGAATGCCGAATAGAATGTTGTTGAAAAAAAAAATAAATTTGGGTCCTTGGCCTAAGGCCGCTACTAGGGCCCTATGTGTATTTCACATATAACTCGAGCAAATTTCATCCGTTTTTCGTAATTTTTGTTTCATTTGGGAGGTAATCAAAGGCCGAATAGAATGTAGTTGAAAAAAAATTTAAATTTGGGTTCTCGGACTGAGGCTTTTTTTTTCGGCTAGCCGCCGCCGAGGTTTCTCCGTCGGCGCTCATGCCTGTAACCGTAGCTCTCTTTACCTCCAAGAACGATCACTCAAATGTGAGACATCCAATTGGGAGTCTATTTTACATGTTATAGTGCTACTAATGCTCGGAACGAGTTGGACTCGATCTGACCGGAATCTATTTTCGACTAGATCCTGAACTAAGTTTTTAGGTTAAACCCGAACCCGATCTGATCAAACCTACAAATTTCAGGTTCGGGTCAGGTTCGAGTCAAAATTGAAGGTAAAAGTCCGGGTTCGGGTCAAAACTGACAGTAAAGTTCGAGCCGAACCAAAAATGTTAGTTCAGACTCATGTCGAAATCACGTTCAGATCAACTTGAATTGAAAACAGTCAACCCGAAACCGATCCGAGTCTTAGGGGTCTATTGCTCCCACACTCCCTGCTAAATGTCTTACCTCGGTAGACTCTGTCTTCAAATTTCTCGTTCTTTGCAATATATTCTCGAACAATTTTCGAATTGCTTCTGTCGCCCTCTTCGACGCCGCGCGTTCTGATCTTCGTATCGTGCTTTCCAACGAAGGTTTCTTTGCCGGAGAACGACGTGAAACTGTAGCTTTATTGCTGCTTGTAACTGGCGCCTTATAGTCTGCTATTGCTGTCTTAGGGATAAACTTAGGTCCTTCACTCATTTCTTCCAGTGTATCGTCTTGTTCGTAGCCGGCCATTGATGACTGATAAGTTTCCTGTTCACTGGCATCTGTTGCTGATGATGCATTGAAGCCGTTGCAGCTAATAAACCATTTAAAAAGACAAATGAGAATTGGCGAAATCATGGAAAAGAAACGGAAGAATCTTATACATTTCACTAGTGTCTTCTTGAGAGATGTTGTCATACGATGCGTTCGACATATTATCATCATCATCATCATCATCATCAGTGATCTCTTTCTTGATACGTTTTGCTATTTGAATCAACAGTTTGTTGGTTTTTTTTAATTTCTTCGTGAGATCTTCTCTCATGAGTGTTAAATTCACAGCATATATGACTCTGGAACCAATTTCTTCATTATTCAGCCAACGGTCGATCGTTTTAATTCCTTTCTCAAGTATTTTCTTAATCTCTCTTAATTCTTCAAATTTAGACATTTTAGCACTGGGCATTTTTTTGCTTCTTTACTAGACACGACCGACACGACACAAAACCAAGAGAAGTGGACGAATAAAATTGACAAAATTGTTTTGAAACTCGAAATAATTTTCTGGAATCTTATTTCGCCTTCGGTGTTTCCCTCTTAAATAATCATTTTCGTATTTGAATTGCGTGGATATACCAAATAGTAGTTGGTAATAATGTTAGTTATTAAACAAAAATGTGAGGAGAGCACACAGCAACGGTAAAATGGCTACTAATTTCATTAGCTTGACAATCGACAAACATGTCAACCGGTTGAATGGGACCAGAGACCATAGCACTGCTACTAGCATCAGCAAAAAAATATCTGTTGGCTGACATAGGCTCTGCATTTCTTTCATACAGGCAGGAGTTTCGCTTCCTTTGTGTATGAGTCAGAGAGATGATTATTATGTCGACTGGGACGTTGTTTCGATGGATAGACGAAACATGTCTAATGATAATTGGGTTATAGTGGACCTGCTTAGGCAAAAAATCGTGCAACTTAGAAAATCGTTATAACGATGATTGTAGGTTGTTCCGTATCGATTCCTGATTCTAAATTGATGTGCGGCCATGACGGCAGCTCAATGTTTCTCTGGTGAGCGGCCGTTATGTCCCTTTTTTTCTATGATTTTTCATTCGTAAGCGAGAAGAGATATCAATCCACTCCCAAAGGATAAGTTATAGAGAAAAGTCTAAAAAAAAATTTTATGAAATTTATTTTTTGACATTTGAATCCAAAATGGCGGAAAAAAATGGTCAAAGTCGAAAAATATTTTTTTCTCAAAGGAAAATCTCTGAATTGTGGACTTTTTGGATTATAAAACTGGTCAGATCCTAAAATTTAACCATTATCATCTGGATATTCAGGATTATTGAAAGTCATCTTAACAATCCCGTAAGTTCAATCGATATCCTAAGAAACCTCAAAATTCTAGAACTGGGAAGACGGTAGACCATGTTGTATGGATGAATTTTGAGAACCAAAATACTACCATCTCATTAACAACAGAAGACCAGAAGGAAACCCAGAAAAACTTGACAAATCCTTCAAATTACTCAAATTCTGGAACTGATAGCATGGTATACCATGTAAGGTAGTGGAACTTTAGGAACTAACATAATATAACCTCAACAATCCTAAAAGTCCAGAAGGGAACCCAATAAAACCTCAGATATCCTTCATAATACTTACGTTCTAGAGCTGGGAACATATTGTGCATATGCAGTGACATAATTTTTGGAACTGACCCACTACCACCTCAACAGTTCAATAAATCCTGAAGAGAATCCAAAAAAAACTCAGAGATCCTTCCAAATCCTTAAATTCTAGAACAGGGAGCATGTTTCCGTGAAAATATGAAACTCGGTTACGTCTTGAGTTACTAAAATTTATAGAAAATACAACTTTAGGTCGATTGTCATGGAAATACGTGTGATTATTTACTCTAAATAAATAATAATTTCGATGTATTTTTACATGAAGAACAGGTGGTGACTTCACTGTAACGGACATATCTCCGGAACGAGCTGCCCGATTTCAATAAATAAAAAACGGTTTCAGCGATTTTCATTTGAGAAAAAAATATTTTTCGACTTTGACACGGCAGAGTAAAAGTAAACCTGGCAGGAGCGGTTCATTATTGAAACGTCAAATGAGGGACCTAATACACTGTATGAAAATGAACTCAAATGAACACTGACATAAGTTGAAAAATTTAATTCGCAAAAAACATAGGGCTACTAGATTATTCAGGTCCCTAGTCAAACAAACGCTCCTGCCTGGGTTACTTTTACTCTGCCGTGACTTTGACCAAGTTTTTACGCCATTTTGTATTCAAATGTAAAAAAATAAATTTCGCCAAAAAAAAATTTAGAGTTTTCTCTTTAACTTATCCGGTGGAAGTGGAATGATATCTCTTCTCGCATACGAATGAAAAATCATAGAAAAAAAGGGACCAGAGAACCATTGAGCTGCCGTCTCGGCTCCACATCAATTTAGAATCAGGAATCGATCCGAAACAACCTACAATCATCGTTATAACGATTTTCTAAGATGCACGATGTCTGCCATACGAACAGTGCTATGATGAGACTAATGAGACCAGTGAACATTGGACGATTCGTTTTAGTTATTTTCGTAACTGTTGCGTACAGCAGATATTAGGCAAGTGCGAAGTGCCTCAAAACAACCGTCCACAACAGATGCGTCTACAACTTTTCATGTAAGTAGCCGAAACCCAGAAGAAAATTTCTGCAAAATCCCCGTTTTCGGCCCCGACACATGAAACATTCTCTCAGAAACCTAAAATCTTTCTTGAAATACCTTCCTCAGCCACTTCACTAGTAGATTATTGAACAAGCTATTCCCGGTGTGTTTGGGACTATTTTGTTCTCTCAACGAATCGAACACAGAAGAATGACATGAATGCAACAGTGATTTCTATGTGTAAATATCTGAGCCTAACTTTAGGCGGAGATATAATTAGCTCCAGAAGAAACCCTAAAGGCTTGCTAACCTATAGGCATGGTTCGGAATTAACTATGGTTACGCACACAAATGTCCTACTCCTACTAGTGTATATTAAAGTTGTGACTAATAGTGTACCTAGAGCTAGACTTGTTGAGATGGTGTATGGCTGTATCGGGAGATAGAAAATGTATAGTGTTTGCTGTCGAAGAGGGTCCACTAAGTATACCTCAACCTCATACATGAAAAGTTCTTAAGAGTCAATTCGCCAAAACTTCGAACAGCTTATAAGGAATTGGGATTCAAGCCGACGGCGATCCAAACGAGCTATGGCTCAAATGAATCGTCGTTCAATTCTGATAATATCGTGGAACAACTTTTTTTCCATAAAAAATTTTGTTGGGCTATTCTCACTTCAGCTCGATTTACTATTTTCAAAAAATTGATAAGGTAACATTTTGGAATTTTGATTCAATTTGGCAGTTTGGCCTCTACAAAAAAGATCTATGGCTCATCTTCTGACTGTATCACGATAGTTTTACTGACTATTATCTCGTAAAACTATAATTAATAAAATTCGCTCGTAAAAACATTATTTGGGGAACTTTAAAGTTCGAAGATTTTCCAAAATGTGATCGGTTGAGATACATTGTGAAAAATCAACTCCATTTCTATCTGGGACGGTGAGTATGGTCGAGTGGGGTGTCAATGGATAGGGTGAGAAGTAAGCTACAAAACTCCGGGTTAGAGCTTCCTGCTACTAGCTTTCCCAACCGCTCAGAGCCCTTTAAAAATTTCGGTTTTTTCGAGGCTTTTCACTTGTTGTGGCGGCTGGGTGGGTCGAACATCGGCATTTGTTGGTCAATAATATTCAGCTCATCGACCTTCATAAACGTACACAATTTGACATTATAGATCAGTGTCAAATAGCGGTTTCTTCTCTCAAAAAGTGTCAAATGAGTTGTCAATTTCACAAAGCTAACCTCAAAAGATGTTTCGTTCACAGAGCCGCCCCTTGAAATGTATGAAAATTTGTGTGGCATCTCACCATCCAATACGTTTTTTGTTCGATTTGAGGTTAGCTTTGTGAAAATGACAACTTATTTGACAGCTCAAACGACATTGACAATGATCTATTCACATCTCGCATGTTCGAGTAATTGATAAAAAACGATTTTCGCGACCACTTCAGAGAAAATTTTTCTAAGGGCCATGACAGCCCAACAAAAAATTTTCGGGAAAAAAGTTTTTCCACGATATTATCAGAATTGAACGACGATTCATTTGAGTCATAGCTCATTTCGATCGCTGTCGGCTTGAATCCCGACTGTTCGAAGTTTTGGCGAATGGACTCTTAACAGATGCTAATTTGTCTCAGTTATAGCATTTGGCATTGTGGGAATAGACATGTATTGCCGGGAACAAGTGAATTTATCGTTGACAGCATAGATGACTGATAAAATCACGGCAGAGTAAAATAAACCAGGCAGGAGCGGTGGGAGCGGTTCATTTTCGAAACGTCAAATAAGGGACCTAATACACTGTACGAAAATGAACTCAAATGAACACTGACATAAATTGAAAAAATTTATTCGCAAAAAATATAGGGCTACTAGATTATTCAGGTCCCTAGTCAAATCAGCGCTCCTGCCTGGTTAACTTTACTCTGTCGTGATAAAATCAATTTTTTTCTTTCCACTAATCCATTTATTAAAATCTTTTCAGAAACGGCAAGCGTAGCCGCAACAAAGTCATTAAATCTGTTACTTCATTTCTTTTATCCAAGGGCTTGATACCACTTCAACCAAAGCACCTAGCAGGGTAATAGAGGTTTTTACACGTCAAATAGATTAGTATTTTGATACCAATAATACCATTAGTAGCTTTAATGGTGGCTGCTAATGGTATTATTGGTATCAAAATACTAATCTATTTGACGTGTAAAAACCTCTATTACCCTGCTAGGTGCTTTGCTTCAACATACAATCTGTTTTCTGTTGTCAACACAAAGTTCGTACAAAGTTAGGTTTCATCATTCCGTTTCGGATTGAAACCCGGAAGGATGTTAACAATTTCCTCGTCAGCCAAACCCAAACGAACGACCTGGTTTTTCGAACACCATTCGTACTCGTGCGGCCAAATATTCTCCTCGATGAGTCGCATCATAGTGCTGTCGAAATAAACGTGTATCGAAGTGGCATTAGTCATGTTCGAGCGAATTTTATAGAGCTGCACAAAGTCAATCGTGAACTGATTGTATCCGTCATTTTCATTCCAATTCACGTAGTCATTTTCGTACAAATAGAGAATCTTCAATCTGTACAAATGTTCAACGAACGCCATCAAATCGCCGAAATAAATGTCCTCACATTGCACCAGATAAATCTCTTCCAGGCGTGTGAGTTGATTCGAAAGAATTTTGAAAAAATCCTCAAATAATCGAAGCGGCGCAATTAGCTTCAGTATCTTCAAATTTGTCAACCGCATCATCGAATTGCACAGAGTCACATTCAGACAAATGTCGGACGCACCAAAGCATTCGAGACTATTCTTATTCGCCAGATCATTTACAAACGATTCAATTGAAATTTCGTCCGTATTGAATTCCAATCGTTTCAGATGTTTCAGTCGCAATAACGATTCCAGGTCAGATGAGAATGTCTGCGAAAATGTGTCCAATTCAATGCACAATTCTTCAATGGTGCTGATCGATTCAACGAATATTGGCAAAAGGAATGTCGGAGCTGGTGACACACGATTCAGATATTTGAATCGTTTGATGTTTCGTTTGTTTTGAAAGAAATTGATCAACACTTCCGGTTCGAGGTCGCTCTGGTAGTCGTTCTGAATGAATAGACTTTCGAGGGGAGCGTTCTCATTGACCAGAAGATAGTGTTGGTCGGATCTGTTGAGAAAGCCACAATTTCGTTGAACCAAGGTAGTGACGTTCTGGCAATGGCTGAGTAATTCGTCGACATTCCCGCAACATCGAACCATTTCGATTTTGTTCAGATTTTTGAGTACTCTGAAAAGAGAGAGAGAAAGTTGCAAATGACCCAATAGGATAGACACCTCAGGATGACTGTCCGAGTTAAAGGTCTATCATTTCACTAATTTTGCATTCGTACCCATACTGTGTGGAACGGAATCCAGACAAGTACACGCTATGCAAACGTAATATTTTCAATTTATCACTACAAAGGCGTCCGATTAATTCACCAATGTACGTACTGTCGTCCACCCTATCACACTGCTCATTTAAATCATTCATATCACTGTAACGGCGCGGTGAATCGATGACCAAATTTCGAACGAAACGTCCGACGTTCTCTAATATGTCGCGTAATTTACAACCATCAGTGCCTTCAATTACAACCTCTCGCTCTTTCACTTCATAAACAGTGTGAAAGTAATAATTCGTCAACTGGTGCAATCTTTGATTCGTCCGTTTCAATGCACACAGATCTTCGGCCGATAAATATTTGAATATTTCCAACAGACAATCGTCATTTAAGTCGTTGAATGCAGTGAGAGTTTTCATCGTTTCTTATTAAAAATGAAAATGAAAATTCCTTTTCTTCACAATGCGCAGCGTATAAATAGGAAAATTATGTTGCCAGAAAGTCACGATCGGAACTGAATATAACAACAGTGATTGGAACGTTATGAGATCGTACGGTTTCGTCGACATGCGCACATATTATTTTACGATCTTGTTATACTGGACCGTTCTACAACGTTTATGGGAGTTAATATTCACGGCTGTGTGCGTGTAAGAAAATCGTGGAAAACTTTCATCAACTGAAATCGGTATTAAAGGCACAAGTACCTTGAATATAATATCGCTTTCAAATTTCACATTTTCTTCATTTACTCACTGCATCCCAGGGAGAGGGAAATGAGTTTTAACGCTCATCTCGGGAGCTTAGTATGAAAAATACCTGAAGTAATTGTATTTTGCCTTGTGTGGCTCGGGCTGCATGTCATCGTATGTCTTTCACATCCACAATATCAACGAGAATGCGAAAAAAATTCGTAGAAAATGTAAATATATATAAAAAACAGTCAAAATACCCTTAAAGGGTAAATGTAACGCAAGTCCTTTATCTTACTTACAAAATAACTGATATCGCTGAGGGTCGTACGCAAAATTTTTATCCACAAAAAATTTACCCAAATAATTTGTGAAAGAAAATTGGAACATCTCACTTATATCGAAAATAACCCAAATCCATCAAAAAATCCGATGGAAGTTAGGTAGTGCCAGAGGAATGACCTGTCATCCCAAAATTTAGGAACCAACCTTGGAACACCTCACTCATGTCGAAAATAACCCAAATCCATCAAAAAATCCGATGGAAGTTAGGTAGTGCCAGAGGAATCATCTGTCATCCCAAAATTGGGAACCAACCTTGGAACACCTCACTCATGTCCAAAATAACCCAAATCCATCAAAAAATCCGATGGAAGTTAGGAAGTGCCAGAGGAATCATCTGTCATCCCAAAATTTAGGAACCAACCTTGAAACACCTCACTCATGTCGAAAATAACCCAAATCCATCAAAAAGTCCGATGGAAGTTAGGAAGTGCCAGAGGAATCATCTGTCATCTCAAAATTTAAGAACCAACCTTGGAACACATCACTCATGTCGAAAATAACCCAAATCTGTCGAAAAATCCGATGAAAGTTAGGAAGTGCCAGAGGAATCATCTGTCATCCCAAAATTTGGGAACCAACCTTGGAACACCTCACTCATGTGCAAAATAACCCAAATCCATCAAAAAATCCGATGGAAGTTAGGAAGTGCCAGAGGAAACATCTGTCATCTCAAAATTTAGGAACCAACCTTGGAACACCTCACTCATGTCGAAAATAACCTAAATCCATCAAAAAGTCCGATGGAAGTTAGGAAGTGCCAGAGGAATCATCTGTCATCTCAAAATTTAAGAACCAACCTTGGAACACCTCACTCATGTCGAAAATAACCCAAATCTGTCGAAAAATCCGATGAAAGTTAGGAAGTGCCAGAGGAATCATCTGTCATCCCAAAGTTTGGGAACCAACCTTGGAACACCTCACTAATGTCGAAAATAACCCAAATCAATCAAAAAATCCGATGGAAGTTAGGAAGTGCCAGAGGAAACATCTGTCATCTCAAAATTTAGGAACAAACCTTGGAACACCTAACTCATGTCGAAAATAACCCAAATCTGTCGAAAAATCCGATGGAAGTTAGGAAGTGCCAGAGGAATCATCTGTCATCCCAAAATTTGGGAACCAACCTTGGAACACCTCACTCATGTGCAAAATAACCCAAATCCATCAAAAAATCCGATGGAAGTTAGGAAGTGCCAGAGGAATCATCTGTCATCCCAAAATTTAGGAACCAACCTTGAAACACCTCACTCATGTCGAAAATAACCTAAATCCATCAAAAAGTCCGATGGAAGTTAGGAAGTGCCAGAGGAATCATCTGTCATCTCAAAATTTAAGAACCAACCTTGGAACACCTCACTCATGTCGAAAATAACCCAAATCTGTCGAAAAATCCGATGAAAGTTAGGAAGTGCCAGAGGAATCATCTGTCATCCCAAAGTTTGGGAACCAACCTTGGAACACCTCACTCATGTCGAAAATAACCCAAATCTGTCGAAAAATCCGATAAAAGTTTGTAAGTGCCAGAGGAATCATCTGTCATCCCAAAAATTGGGAACCAACCTTGAAACACCTCACTCATGTCGAAAATAACCCAAATCCATCAAAAAGTCCGATGGAAGTTAGGAAGTGCCAGAGGAATGACCTGTCATCCCAAAATTTAGGAAACAACCTTGGAACACCTCACTCATGTCGAAAATAACCCAAATCTGTCGAAAAATCCGATGGAAGTTAGGAAGTGCCAGAGGAATCATCTGTCACTCCAAAATTTGGGAACCAACCTTGGAACACCTCACTCATGTCGAAAATAACCCAAATCTGTCGAAAAATCCGATGGAAGTTAGGAAGTGCCAGAGGAATCATCTGTCATCCCAAAATTTGGGAACCAACCTTGGAACACCTCACTCATGTGCAAAATAACCCAAATCCATCAAAAAATCCGATGGAAGTTAGGAAGTGCCAGAGGAATCATCTGTCATCCCAAAATTTAGGAACCAACCTTGAAACACCTCACTCATGTCGAAAATAACCTAAATCCATCAAAAAGTCCGATGGAAGTTAGGAAGTGCCAGAGGAATCATCTGTCATCTCAAAATTTAGGAACCAACCTTGGAACACCTCACTCATGTCGAAAATAACCCAAATCTGTCGAAAAATCCGATGGAAGTTAGGAAGTGCCAGAGGAATCATCTGTCATCCCAAAATTTGGGAACCAACCTTGGAACACCTCACTCATTTCGAAAATAATTAAAATCCATCAAAGAAACCGATGGAGTTGCTGGATCCACTTTTCCATAGGAACTAACTAATTAACGTAGGCGATTTCAGTTATCTGAAAAAATGAAATTTTGCTTATTATCATAAAAACATCAATATTTCGAAGTTCAATATCTCGGCCAATTTTGAAGCAGCAGTAACGTGTGATAGCTCGTTGAAATTTTTTGTTAAACTATTTTTGGTAGTGGACTCAGAGATGAGCCGGTTATCCGAAAAGCCGGAATATTCCGGTTTGGTTTGAACCGAACCAAAAACTCCAGTTCGGTTTAAACCAAACCGAATATTCCGGTTCGGTTCAAACCGAACCGAAAACTCCGGTTTTCCCGTAAAACAATATGAAATTAACCCAGGCTCGTCAAAATTGATTGATTTGAATATAAACTCACTGAAAATAAGTAAACGGAGCAATTGTATGCGAATTGTCTTGAAATCAGAAAATATCTCTAAATGATTTCTCAGCTTTTACATGAAGTACTTTTTGTTGAGTGTAAACCATACTTAAGTGTACCCTTAAACTCTCTCATCTCTGGCCCTTTTCATTTACTTATCACTAGCCCTACACTGAATCAACAAGTCGACATCCGAATATATATATTAATAACTTGACATTGGATGCATGTTTTGCTATAATGGTGTTCGGAATAACATATTAATCTCTATTATGCCACTAAGTGGTCGTCAGTAACGTATGCTTCAAGGTAACGCGTCTAAAACATCGCACAAAGATAAACAAAAAAGATAAATTTAACTTTTTGAAATTTTAAAATATTTTTTTTTTCTTTTCCTTTTCACATATGGCATCAGACATAATCGTCCCACCAGTGAAATAACTGTTTATGAAATTGAAAATCCAACGAAAATTCAGTATTTCAGTTCCACGCGAACCGTTCGACTGTGTAGTGACGGCGTTTAGTTTCCAGTGATAGTTTTAGTGATTTTAGTGCGAGCAATCGTCGAAAGGATAAAAATCTAACGAGGAAGTAAATCGACCGCCACAATGGTTTACGATTTTGAAGTCTATCGTCCATCAAATTATTCACGATTGTATTCGTATTATTACCCGGTATGCTAATCAATTCCATCGACGAGACCATTTTGAATGAATGAATTTTCTAACTTTTTTTCTGTTACGTAAAAGAAAACAATCGAAATTCTTTAGATGCTTGGTCAATTGTGTCTCGAATTTAATTTTGTTTTTCTTAAATTCCGTGACATTTTATGTGACTCGTTGTGTAAGTTTTCTTTTATTGCCTTCATATCCGTCGCCAATATTCTTGGAATTTTTTTCGACCTTCGCTTTTCAAACATAACGCTAATGAATGAAAAAGGATGTAGACACTTCGCCAATGATAAAATACTTCAGTTTCAGATGAATTCGTCTTTGGTGACGTAATATGGAGGTTCAATGAAACTATAACTGAGAAGTAAATAGTGTTACACAACATAAAGCCACAGTCCAGTTTTAGCTTTCTGGATTGAGGACCGAACTCTTTTGTTTGAAATTTAAACTAATGAAGTAAAAGATTTTGCATAAAATCTTGGTCAGAATGCTTTGTTCAGAAAAGGAATGAGTTTATCGTGGTGGAAAAATGAATTGAGTGAGACCTCGTTCTGTCTTCCAGTAATAAAGGTTCTGACTATCCTCCAAAGTACAAAGATGGGTGCGAGCGATGAACGACGAAAATTTGTAAGAACTACTTCGTTCATAGAAAAAAAGTCAAGCCCTTCAGTCACCGCTCGAATACCCACAGGGTATTTTCGTTGTTCGCCTATGTTCTACAAACATCTGACTTAACCAAATTTATCTGGACCGAATAAGGCTCGGAACGGGTCGGGTTCGGTCAGACCGGAACCCGAACTTGATTTAACCCGAACCTGAAAAATTATTTCCAGTTCAACCCGAACTTGACCCGAACTTGAATTTTCGATTTCGGGTTTAACCCGAACCCGACCTGAACCCGAAATTGTTCAACCCGAATTTGACCTGAACCTGAATTTTCAATTTCGAGTTCGACCCGAACCTGAACTGAACCCGAAATTTTAAATTTAATCAGGTCGGGTTCGGGTAACCCGAAATTTGTGACTTTTTTTAGTGTAATAAACGCTCAAAATTTCGGGTTACCCGAACCCGACCTGATTAAATTTAAAATTTCGGGTTCAGTTCAGGTTCGGGTCGAACTCGAAATTGAAAATTCAGGTTCAGGTCAAATTCGGGTTGAACAATTTCGGGTTCAGGTCAGGTTCGGGTTAAACCCGAAATCGAAAATTCAAGTTCGGGTCAAGTTCGGGTTGAACCCGAAATAATTTTTCAGGTTCGGGTCATAAATCCGGTTCAGGTCAGACCTGAACTAAAACAGGTCAACCCGAACCCGTTCCGAGCCTTAGGACCGAATGCAATCGCTAACTTAACATTTTCCTCATTTTCCTCACACAGACAACTACCAGCTACTATAGTTCGTACGAAAGACCGTCGAACGTCTCAAGATACTATGTAAGTGCTACAAAAAAATGATTTCCGAGTTTCCAGTCAAAAATAACCTGATTATCCAATAGAAACCATACTGGTCCTACAATCCATACAGTTCTTATTCTTATCGCACCGCGTCGAGTTATGGATATCGTCCATCATACAGATATGAATATTCGTACGGTCTTCCCTACCACTACACTTACAGAGACGTGAGTTTAAAAAATTCCATTTTTTTAAGAAAAAAAAATATTTTTATTTGCCATTCTGGTAGGTAAATCCAAAATTGCCATCACTTGCGGCAATCATGGCTAACGATGATATCGAACGTGCCAAGCGGTCAATTCGTGCCAAATCGCTCGAACTGGATACTTACAATTTCGGTCGTTCTAGCAGTGTATCGCGCTTCGTGCGTGAAACAAGTTTGGAACCGAGCTACAGATATTAGGTTTGTAGTTCGCCGGGAAAGCCACCTTTGCTACATCTGGTGCATATTTGTTTTTTGGTGAGTTTAATCACGTGAATATCGGCTATTTGTTGATTCAAACTGTTTTACGTAGATCGCCAAATCACCGAACCTTTGATCGATGCCTACAGGATTTCTCTTTCGAAAATGGAACTATTTTGTAAACTCAATTTTATTTCGACGCCAGTGCAACTCAAATATAGAAATTTCATGCTACAAACAGTGTCAGTAGTTTTATTAGACATCAGCGGAAATTAATGGGAAGATTTTTTTGATTAATTACCATGTCGAGAATCCAAAAGTTAGTAAGACTTGAGCAGAAAAAAAAAGTTGGCACCGAAAATCTCCTCCAAACCGAACTATAATTTAACATTTTTACGATTCGGCTAATAAGTTGATCTGCCTGATTTTATAATTCAAACGGACTTCAATTTAATGACGCACTCGCCACCTCCGTAAAGCAATATTGAAGAATATTGTAAACTGCGAGAAAAATAAATTTGTAATTCGGTCGTTTGCACATAATTTATCGTCCGTTCCACACTCCACCGGCAGAACGAAACTATTCTTTCCGAACGCGTTTTTCACACATTCGATAACGATCGTTGCTGTGACTGGTTTTTGCGAAAATTTCAACAAATGAAATGGAAAATTTGAAAAAAAAAATATTTTCTGTTTTCTGTTTATGTCTATGATCAATTTTAAAAATAAACTTTTGTTGCGAGATTTATCTTTCGGACGATTATACAACATTGTATGGTACTGTTAGAGCGAAAACGGTTCAATTGTCTTTGCATTTTTATATCTAGATATCAACATTCCGATACCGATACAGCATTTATAAAAGCGACGATGACGATAGTTGCTTGATACTGTGGGAGAAAACAAACACGTCCCATTTTCAACGATTAATGTTATTCGTTCAATATGCGAATTTTCTTACTTTGTCCTTAAGTTGATATTCAGGATTGGTAAGGTCTTAAATATCGGTACCCAAATCCGATAGTGCAGGTTGAATACCCGGAGCAGAATTATGTTCGTTTGTGACAGTTTGATTGTGGCTTTTGCTCCCTTGAGAAGTACGAACAGAAGATGATTTGATTTATTTCTTCTGGTTCTTCGTACATCATCGAGTTTGGATAGTGTGAACTATCTAAAATAAAGGCTGTTTCGTCGTCAGACATTATTCGGGTGAAGTATATTCATTTTACAAGAATTATTACAAGAAGTGGCATTGCGTGGTCAAGTTCATATATTTAGACCCGTACGAAGTACTGGGGTCTTATAGGTTTACGCATACGTTTGTAACACGTCGAATTGGACTCCCTGAGTAAAGGGAAACCTATTGTGGTTGTCTAGGGATGCCAAATCAGTGAAAAAAAAATGTCCGTCTGTCCGTCTGTCCGTCTGTCTGCACGATAACTTGAGTAAAACGCAACCGATTTTGAAAATTCTTTTTTTTCCGTTTGGTAATGTCAAAAGACAGGCTAAGTTCGAAGATGAGTGATTTTGGATCGACCCTTCCCGAGCTGTGGCCCAATAAGTGCTTTACGGTTTTTCGAAGATATCTCCGGACATTCAAACGTTTCACTTGTTAGTGATACGTCAAATAAAAGGTATTTACAATACCGATCGACAAAAAAAAAGTTTATGGAAATCGGATGACAGACTCGTGAGTTAGACCCCTTGGTGTGAAACAGGCACAGGGCGGCAAGCAGTTTTTGCTTGTAGGTCGGCCACATTTCAACATATTTCGTCTGTTTTAGCTTTATTAGATAGGTATTGACCGTACTAATCAGGGAAAAAAAGTTTATGAAATTTGGTTCACCGGAGCGTGAGTTAGGTCTCTTGGAGTGAGCTCTTATCTGGCTACTCGGCCGTACAGTGAACGTGGAGTATTTTGTCAATATCTCGAGTAAATTTTGACCGAATTTCATGATTTTTTTTTGTTTGAAAGGTATTAACGAATGTAAAGCGTCGGTAAAATTTCCGGTCTCCTAACAAAATGGCTGCCGGTGGCCATATTGGATTTTAATAAAAGTGATATATATTGGGAAAAATGGTACTTAGAGTGTTTCTGTTAACATGGAAATAATTTGTTATGTGTGTGGGGTGTTTCAGGCATTCCATATATGGACATCTATATATATCTATATTCACCTATATTGAGCTATATACAGGCATATAGAGCTATATAATAGCATATTCATCTGTGAAATGTTTTTTTTATAGTGAAATATAGGTAAATATAGCGGTATATAGCTGTTTAAATAGGAATTTATGAAAGTTGACTTCGTACGGGGCTGTCTATATTGCCTCCGGCAATTTATTTGTATATGCTAACAAGGCAAAGAAAGATAATGTAAGGGATTTTAAAGGGCGAATAGCTTTTCAGTAGAGAATGAAGTAAAAGAAATGAAGAGTTTCACAGTAAAGGCTTTTGATACGAATAGGTGTTTCGTACGGGTCGGCGTTAGCTATGTTTTTATATCGTTTTTAATAATAAACTTTGTGAGAAAATGAACAGTTAAATGCAGAAAGCGGGCATGTCGCATTAGCAAATTGTATGAAATTAAATATTTTTGCACCTTTTTTACAAGCTACACTTTGAAAGTTTGGAATTACAGTGAACCCCAACAAAATTCGTGACGCAGTTTTGCTCAGTTGTTTTTCAGCTGGTCCACTCATACAACTTTACGACCTTATACGTTTGAAAGTACAATAGTCATACCAGCCCGTGGTTGTTGTCAAACCGTATAAACACGAAGAAGATAGTGAGGCTGTTTGAGTGGACCAGCTGAAAAAACAGTTGAAGCAAATTGCGTTACAAAAGAAACAAATATGTCCTTGTGCTGCCAATGGTTTGATTATGATGCTTATAATTCGCTAACGTGATACAGGGAGAGCAAAGTGATATATCGACACGTTTTCTAGTTTGGGTGTTGTTATGGTTTGCAATTGATTCCACAAGAATTTTGTTCGCTTGTTTGCTCGTTCACTTGTTAAAAAATCTAGATTTGCATTTGTTAAACAAATTTTGTGTGGAGTCATTTAATTATTTGAATACTTTTTCTGGACCTGGGCCATTCGCAGATTGCGCTAACGTTTAAGGGATAGGGACTGTCTGTCAAAATTATCCATTTTTTACATTTTCTCCAAATGCAGGGCACGCAATTCATTATGATGTGTCTTTAGTTTTGTGAGTGGCCAACACCCTCTACATGCAGCAACCTAACTACATTCATTGAGGTGGTAAAAGTGCAACGTAGCCTTTGCATTTTACAAGTAAAATTATAAATTAGTCAACAGTGTATACACTGCCAAAAAAGTTTCGAAAAACTCACCTGTAGCAGGTAACTTTGTCTCCAGATAATTTACATTATCTGCCGCAGCTGTATTTTTTGTATGGGGCGCTACAGCTGTGGCAGCTGTTGTAGATTACCTGGAGACAAAATTCCCTGCAACAGCTGAGTTTTTCAAAACTTTTTTGTCAGTGTAATTCTACAAACAAAGTGGTAATTTGACAGCGTCAAAACGAAATTTGTTTGCTAGAGAGGGTATTAAAGTGGCCTCTTATTTAACAAGGATCGTAGTCAAAGTTAAGTTTAAACAAGCCGGAAGTATTTTTTTTTTATTAATTTATTCATAAGTAATACATTACTTACACATTTTATGTATTTCATCTTCTCCTTCATCATTTTTGTTTTTAATAATTTCCCCAATTATAGAAAATGTAAAACATAGTTTTCTTTAGGTCAACATTATACATCAGACATAGAATCATAATTACAAATAAATTAATTTTGATGTTTGGGGAGTGTACTACAAAATTCATTTTTTTCCGCTCTCTATCACTTAACTATAGGTTTTCTTTACAATTTTTTTTCTTCTTCTTTTTATTATTAAACTCGTTTTTTGTTTAATGTTTTCTAATGTTTAGTAGGATTCTAAAAATTGAAGAAAATGAATCTTCGATTTTTCTTGTCACCGATATTTTGTATCGTGGAAGGTTTTTCTTTTTGTTTTGTTTAATATTGTAACTATACTTCCCCCATTTTGTAAACAAAATGAAATGCAACAAAAATCAAAAGGAACAGTTTGAAACAAAAAATTGTTTTTTTTTTAATTTTTAATTTTTTTTTGTCTTTAATTTTTCATTACAAATATTTTCTGCTTTTTCTTGTTTATTTTTTCATAATTTATTGTGAACTAAACTAAGTTTTTTTTTTCATTCTTAACTTTTATAACGACATATAATCATTAGATTTTTCATTTTTCTTTCATTATTTACAAAGTGATTTGGTTATTTTCTGTTTCATTTTACATTTTTATATTTTTTTTAAAAATGTATCTTCCCGCTATTATTACTGTCAATAATAACCAAGTTATTCTCTTCCTCTTCATCTTTTCATTCTTTCCTTTATTTCTATATTTACAAAATTTATTTCTTTTCCATTTTCTTTATTTCTTTTTCTTTAAATTAGTAAAAATCTATGTGCTATCTCTCATTCGAATGATGATTCATTCAATTCATTTTTCTTAGTCATTGTAATTTAAATGTTTCTGGGAGTATTATGTAAACTGTCATGAGTTAAGCAAATTAAATTAAACTTCAAATAACGGGAAGAGTAAATCAATCTAGTCTTAGAAATGTGGCTCTTTTCAATGTTTTTTTGTTGCACAAACAAAACGACGGTAAAAGATTTGAATAGTTTAAGTCTTTTTTGTCTCAGTGGAAAAATAGGATTTGTCACGGCATGACCCTAGGGTCTTTCTTTTCGTGAATGTTTCCAACATTATGTATAAATGGAAGCTCGTCCAGATGTCAAAGATCAGAGTTCTGAGTTCGAAGATTCTCAGTTTTTTTTACTGTTGACAGAAAGAAGTAAAGGATTAAAAGGATTTAGATACACTGATAGTAATTTACGGTCCTGAGGATGAGCCGAGAGAGAAAATACTCTTGAAGTTGTAAGTATGTACGAAAATGGAAACCAAAGATTTTTTGCTTGGAAAACTGATTGGTAAATTCGATTGGTAAAATTGAGATTATTGTGGAGGATGTGAGTGAGATAGTAGATTTTTTAGATTTCGTTAAAAAAATGTTCTTCCATCAACAAAAAATGAAAACATTTTTTCCATTTTAGCCTAAAGGTAAATTTAAAAAAGAATATTGCTTCAAGTAGAGTTTGCATTTTTTATTATTTTCATTTTTGAATTGTGTTCATCTTTGCTGGTTTTCTGGTAGAAGATGTTGTTCACTTTTTGTTTGCTTTTACAATGCGTTTGTTTCTTGTTTTGTTTAATCAAAGGTGTGGTTTAAAAAATGCAAAAATATCACTTTTATTATGCACAACAGCTCATATATAAATATTTTATTTTTATGTTTTTAATCTTAATTTTAAAACTTTTTTTCATTTTTCATTTACAATTTTTTTTTTGTTTTTATTTTTCATTTTTTTTAATTTAATTTTTTTATTTATGGATTTTATGTACACAACAACACAAGAGATGTATGTTCTGTAGAAATGTGTGATTTTTAATCGATTTTCGGTTGATTTTTTTCTTTGTTATAAATTGATAGACAGCATTGTAAAAATGATAAAGATTGCCATTGTAAAAGCTGCCACAGTTTTGGAGAACAGAAAAAAAAACTAGGATTTCGATGAAGCAAATAGATTTCAAATTAATTTAAATGCAGAAAGGGGACACGCCCAATTAGTGAATTATAATGAAAAATGAAATTTCATTGATTCATCTTTGTTTCATATAGTTTGTTGATACATCTGAAGAAAAAACATCGTCAGCTGACAAGGAATGACGATAAATAAATTAAATTTCATTTTTCTTATAATTCCCTAAGTGTTCACGTCTCCTTTCCGCATTTATATCATAGTTCCTAGACTTGAAGTGAATCTGTGGCATATCGATTGCAGAATGACGTTCAAATCATAGTCCGTTATTAGTATAATTCTACAATAATTTTTGTTGTTTTTCTCTAATTGTCTGCTCTTATCTACTCATGATATTTTATCGGATAAAGTTTCTTTCCTCTGTTTTATTTCATAAAATATTTTCTTTTCTGTAAATTTATTTTCTGTTCGTTATTGTGACTGGTTTCGGTTTATCCTTTTCTATCATTACACAATATTTTTTAATATATTTATAATGTCGGTAGTTATAATATCATAATCACTCTCTCTGTGTGTTTGTTTTTTTTTACATTACACTTACGTTTTCATCGTTAGATTTTCCCTTTTTTTCTAGTAGTTTTTCTTTCCATTTTGTTGTTGTTGTTATTAGATTAGAATTATACAAATATACCCTGTTGAAGCCAAGGAGTGTGATAAAATGTTGTGAACGAATAGAAAATGAAAATGAAGTGAAATGGAGCGTTATAATATGTTCCATGTTTAAATTGATTAGAAAATGAGAAACATTTGGTTTTTTTCCATTAAAATGCAATTATCGTTTTGTTGAGTCAGAAGGTTTTTTGATCCGTTTCGGATAGTCAGTCCATCGGTTGTTATTTAACTTTTAAGTCTCATTTCGCGAAAAAACCTTTTTTTTCGCCCGGACCAATGAAAAACCTTCTTTCTGCCCGAAACAAACTATTGTAGCGTAAATTGGTGATTATGTTGCTTAGTACGATATTTTATGGGTTTATTTTGTATGGCAAATTAACAAAACGAAATCTTTTAATTAGTTGAAGCAGTCATTGGGTGGAATACCAGCGATTTTGAGCATAAAATCAGAAACAAAAAAAATGTAAAATCTGATATTCGATTGAACGAGTATTTTATCGATTGCAGCATGAGCATTATATGAACTTTAAAATACGAACGATTAAATGAGACGGCATCTTTGTGATAAGCGGGGCCAATTTTTAGGAATTTGTACTTCCATTAAAGTCTTAAAAAAATTCTTAAAATTCCTAAATTTGAAATAATGGATTTTTTAAGGATTTAATTGCGAAAAATATGGCCCTGGTGGTATGATAAGTAGGCCGATTCGATTCTGTGACTTTGGGATTCGAAGATGTGTGAATTGTTAATTCACAAAAATTGTTGGAGAAGACACTCAAGTGGAACATCGTTAAAATACGAAAGCTTTCCTACAAGAGTCATTTGAAATTTTGTAATCGATTTTGCGGGTTTTGTGACTTCACTGAGACAAGTACATTAAATTAGTCTAATAGTACGAATAAGCGAGATGAAATGAAGATACAAATTCCGGCATAAATTAGGATTAAACTTTGTTCGTTGTCACTAGGGATCAGGGTCTCTTTTTAGGAATTTAACTCTTACAGTGAACGACATCTCAAATGTCTCACTGTCAAATTTTTCTGAGAATTTTATTGTGTCATTGCAAATTCACAATGACATTCTCTGAAAAAAATGACAGTGAGACATTTGAGATGTCGTTCACTGTAAATTCCCTTAATTTGTAAATCCAGAAACGGAATTTTTTAAAGGATTTTTTAAGAAATCAATTCCTAAAAATAGGTTGTGATCACGATCCATAAAGGAGCATCACGCAACACCAGGAAAATTCATGAAAATCTTCGGAATTTTTAATAATTTTACGGAATTTTTAAGAATTAAATTCCAAAAAATATGCCCTGCGTGACACACGTCCACCATTTTTCAAGTGTCACATTATTCATCGTTCGTTTGGTTACTTATGGCAGTAAAATTGATGAAATAAATGCAATTTTCCCTAAAAAAAATTAGTTGTTAAATGAAAAAGGGTACCAAGAAGGACGCACCAAATAAATGAAATGAAATTTTCTCGAAGCAAAAATCAGCTGTGCAAAATTATGATTTTTTTTTGTTTTGTTATTTTGGCTATGTTAATAAACTCTTCTATAGGCCTATCATGATTGCATAACAAACTACATCTCCATTTCTATTTTATTTAATTTTTTTTATGAGTTTTTCTTTCTCCGCCTTAATTTGTAAAATGAATAACTTTTTTGTTTAATTTGTTTTTAAATTTTACTTTTGTTTTACCATTCCTGTTCTTAAGATTTAAATCTATTTTTCTTTTACTTTATGTACAAGTTTATTAGGTGAAATTGTTTTTATTTTATTTTGTTGTTGTCATTTTCCCACTTTTTTATTTTTAACTTTTGTGTGATGATGATGTCACAACAGTCATCGGTCATTTTCCATTTTTATTTCTGTTTGAATTCACATTTCGATATTTTTTTTTATCTTTTCTTTCGATTTTCTTTATTATTTTTTTTTTCTCTATAACTTTAGTCGACTAGTTCAATGGCACTGTTGCACAACACAACATTATTATAGTTTCGTGATTAAAATTTTTTGTTTTTCTTTCTCTCTTTAAAATTTTTTTATTTTATTTTTCGAGTGAAATACAAACGTTTCATGTATTCTTAAGAAATACCTGTATTCGGTGTGACATAATGGCGTGTAGATATTTATGGCGGAAATGATGAAATGTGTCCAGCCAATTGAAAAATAAGAAGTTTTTAGACTTTCCATTGCCTTCATTTGTTGATTTGATGGGAAAAAGAAAACACTTAGAGAGATTCGCACAAAGTTTTTGTTTGTTGTTTTGTCAGTTTGTTCACAAGAAACCACAAAATGGAATTATTTTTTATAAAAATATTTTTTTTCAAATTTTTTTCAATTTTTAAATGTCTTGTGGTTGTAATGTCTGAGATTGTTTAATGTACACTATTGATTTTGATGCTCATTTTTTACTGTTAAACTTTAATTTCCAATGAAACATTATTCGTTTATCGTCCACATACTTTTCACATAATTCTAGGTGAGACTCTTGCTCTCTCATTTTGCATGATTTCAATTTTTTTTTGTTTTTAATTTAATTTTTTTTAATTTAATTTATTTATAATAATTTCTATTAAAATATACAATATAGTCCGATTACTTTATCACAATTCCATTTATTAACTTAATTTCTCTTTAATTTTAATTTTCTTCTGTTTAGTTTATAATATCCCTTCCTCCTCCTCCTCCTCCTCCTCCTCCTCCTCCTCCTCCTCCTCCTCCTCCATCATGTGCAATTAAATTTTTGTTCACAAAAACGTTTTTACCTTCAATAAAACTCTAATTTTCACGACTGATGCCGATGCGTTCGATGAACACCACCGCTCTTCCGTCGCTTACGTTTCGAATCCCTCTGAAATGCCACATTGCCCGGATCGTCGGCCAACTGTGGATATTTGTGTATGCTATGGATATCGATGCCGATCCAACCGTCCACATCGCCGTGCGATATCAGCTCCTCTTTCTCCTCTTCCGACCAATCGCCACGACCCTGAAAACCGGCACCGACCAATTGCTTCTCCAATTCCCATGCCCGTTCGACGGCGCGCTTATGCGCATGCTTCAGTATGCGATGCCGTTCCTGATCCGGATCGACACCATATTTCACTATGACCACAGCGTCTGGACCGTGTAATCGTAATTCTTTGCCGCCGCTGGCACCATGGTCGGCAATTTCGTGGGTGGAGATGTTAAACATTCCGCCCAAACGTTTCAGTTCCTCTGTGTCGTCGCGCAGTTTCAGTACGTTGTCTTTGACAAAGTAGAAGACGTCCTGGTCATGGATGCTGAAATGCAAGTCTAGGAAGAATGAATTGTTGAACACCGACGATACTACGTCTTGCACAACGCTGTTCGATCCGTCCACAACACTGACCAGTGCTCGGCCACTGATGCGAGATATTAGCACACCCTCTCCGAAAACACCTCGACGATATGCAACTCGGGGCAGTAAGTTTCGGGTTTTCGGTTCCATTTTCAACAGCGGTTTCGGTACGAATCCGAAGTCCGAGAATTTCTCGTCAATCTTTTCAACGATACATTGCAGTCCGGACATTACACCGAAATCTGGTGCTAACAATGACGAAATGATTGTTGCTTGCGGAACGTAAACTCGGTCTTTGGTGTACTTGGAGCCTTGCATTTTCTTCAAATCATAGCCGAACAGTTTCAACCAGGAATCCAGATCGGTCATGTATCTCATGGCACCCTTGTTGTTGATTGGATCATTATTGTGGAATCGATAAATGAATACGTCGGTAGGGAAGTTCATTGCCATCAATGGTTCCCACAACGGCGTCATCCACTGTCCAACAGTTGCGTCATACAGGCGTTTCTCAGTGTAAATCAATTGAGTGTGAGGATCCAAAATACCGCCATGGAAGTCAATCGGAATGAAGAAATCGGGATTCGTGTCCTTTATGATCCGGCCGAACGGTGTACGTCTCACTTCTTTCACGATATTTCCGCTGACATCGAAGAACGCCAACGGTGAACCATTCTGATCGGTAGCAACATAGAACCGTTGATCGGCCGTTTCGATTGCCACCAGCAAATCTCTTTCGTCGTACAGGAAGCGATAAGTTCGACCGATTTTCGGGAAGTGAACGTGTGACACTAAATCCGGTGTCATTGGATTGGCATAGTAGTACTGTGTTACGTTGCCTTTCTCATCATACCATGCCACCAAACGGGCTCGATCGTCATAGAAATACCACGTTTGGAATTTGTCCCGTTCGAAGGCGTGAATCAGTTGTCTGCGATTGTTGTAACGGTACTTCTGTTCACCTCGTCGTACCACATAACCGCGAGCATCATAACTGTTGAACTCAACATCACCAATGTGAATGACCCGGTCACCGGTGTCGTATCCCAAATTGGTCTTGTCGCCGTGAGCAAGGATTCCCACAATGTTGCCATTCTCATCGGGAACGTATTTCCAATTGTTCGTTCCGACCACTTCCATTACATGTCCATCCGCATTGTAATTGACTTTATCAACGGACGTTTGCCGTCCAATGGTCGTTTTGTAGGTTTTGATGCGATTCCTCAAATCGTAATCCAATTCCAACCGGAACACGTCCATCGTCTTGATGTTGATCAGAACACTTTTGACGCGACCGTGCTCATCAAAATCGGAAATGGCGAAAAATTGCTTCGATGCGTCCTGAACAACGGTTCGATTGGCAGCGTTTCGCATTATTTTCAAATCGCTGACTCCTTCCAGTACGCCCAAGTTCTGGCTGTACTTGTACCGCAATATGGGCAAATCCTTTTCGTCAATGTCCATTTCGATGCCATTCAAACGAGCGTTGCCATCGTACTGGTATTTGAATTGTGCCGATGCCAGAGAGCTCTTCGATCCGAACTTGAGCTTTTCATCCTTCAATATTCCCGCATGATACTTGAATTCACGTCGTAGCTCGAAACCGGGTTCCATAACTTCGACTGCCTTTATCAAACTGGTGCTTTCCTGGTACGTGTAATGCGTTGATGATAGTCCAGCCAAAATGGTTTCCAGGCGACCAGCTGCATCATACACATAGGCCACCTTACCGGATTGATGTGGATGGATCTTAGCGAGAATTTGTCCTTCATCGTTGTACAGTATTTCGAATGGATGGCGATTGATCGGTGAGAAGTATTGGTACTTGAAGAAACCGAGCGACGTTTGCAACGAGAACGAGTGAATGTGTCCTCGTGGCGTGGTTAGCGACTGCAAAGCACCAGCATCATCATACTGCAGCAAGTAATCGCTTCGTCGTGGTGTGGTCACCTTCAATGGCAAACTGGTCACACTGTCCTTGAACGAATAAACGATGGACGAGCCATCACCATATTTGATCTCGTTCAAACGACCACTGCGATCGAAGGTGTAGTCTTCTTTGAGTGTTCCCCATTTCCACGATGTCAGTCGACCGAAACGATCGTATTCCAAATCGACCTCAGCATATTCACCGGATTGAGGCTTAAACGATACCGGCCGGGCAGTTCGGTCGTATGTGACATTGAGAAGTTCAACTTTCTCTTCCACAAATATGACCACCGATTGAGTCTCACGTTCATATTCCAATGTCAGCACATTTTCACCGTTGATACGCAATTTACGGCCGACCGATGTGACCGGTCGTTGACCTTTACCTTTTCCTTGTTGCTGTCGTCGCAAGAAGTATCTCCATTCGAAACGATTGGCCAGGTCACCGCCAATTTCAACGCGTTGCTTAGCAGGAACCGGATAACTTTCTCCGAGTAATGGATCGATTTCCGACAGCAAACTGTAGGGGATCGCTTCCATACCGACAGAATGACCCCATGGCGTAACACTAGTAGTGCCACCGTCGGCTTGTACGGTAGTTCTGGTTTCAGCTTGACCATTGCGAACCACGACACTCGATCCTTGGATCAACATCGAAATTTCCTTCTGCGAATTCTCAGTCACTTTGATCATTGCACCCTTTACGCTCAGATCGAAGGATAAATCGATGACGCGACCGGTTGGAGTCACTGCCGATGTAAGACGACCAAATTCGTCGTAATTGTACACATAAGATCTACCGGTTGAGTCCAATTTGGTTTTCAACAATCCGGTTGGTCCGTGATATTCGAACGTAACATTGTAATTGTCCGGTGTGCTGAGCTCGTGGAGCATTTTCATCCGGGTCATACGCAGTTTACACTTTTGTCCTTTCGTATTTTCAATCGAATTCACCTGCGATGTGTAGTCTCTCAACAGGAATACTTTGTTGCCGGCAGCATCGGTTACGGTACTCAATTTACCATTCGATGTGTTCACATTGTAGGTGAACAAGTAGCTCGTTTCGCCAGTCATGATGTTCTTGGTGGCAATATGCTGACCGAATCGGTTGAACACGTAGATCTCTTGACTATCTGGAGCGAAGATTTCGTATTCACGAGACAAAGACGCTTCTGGTATGCTTGACATTACACTACGGATGCGGTAGTTGGCTTGATCAGCAATGTGTACATGTCCATCTGGTGTTACAGCCAATGCTGATATCGTGTTAAACTTGGCGCTGATTGCCAGATAATGATCTGCTTCGTAGCAGTCACAACCTCTTTCCAGGCAATTACATTTCGATTCGGCACCAGCAAACGACGTCACTTTTCCATCGGTTCCAATAACTCGAATGCGATTGATTCGCTGCGAATCACTTTCAGCAACGTATAAGTCACCCATCGGACCGAAACTAATGCTCTGAGGTCGAACAAGTGTGGCATGAGCTGCTAAGTCACTATCATAACTTGTACTAGCTGTGGCACAATGCAACGGACGGCCAGCGATAACACGAACTCTGCCATCGGGTGCCATTCGCAATATCATATGATCGTCAATGATGTGCAGGGTATCGTCCAGTGGATTAACAGCCAATTCGGTTGGCCAACGTAGGTGCATTTCTTCGAGCTTCAACGTTCCCTCACATGGAACTGGTTTCCAATGTGATTTGTGCATGTGATTGCCAATCAATGTCGTAACAATGCCGTCACGATCGACCATTCGAATGTTTGTACCGTCAGCGAAGTATAATGTGTTATCGGATGAGACAGCAATGCCTTTTGGATATGCTAGTTTGGCATCCCTAGCCAACGCTCCGTCACCACAATGAGCTTCATCACCTGGCAAGCAACGTTCACCGGAGCCAACTAAAAAGGAATTAAGAAAATTGTTCAAGCAAGCGCGGCCAATGTGACAGAGTTAAAACTGAATCTGAAATCGAACTTACCAATTGGTTCCCAGTTCCGTTCCGGATCAGAGAAGTCGTTATGATTCTTCACCTTGATAATTTGATGGGATTCCGGATCGGAGATGTAGATAGTTCCATCCAGTGGACTTAGTGCCATGTGATAACGGTAAGATACTCGTGTCGCATTCAACATAACAACAGTCTTAACGGTGCCGTCAGTCATAATACGACGGATGTAATTGAAGTCTCCAACATATAAACTACCATCGGGACCAGCAGCGAGTGCAACTGGAGCAAGCAGTCTTTGTTTAGCCGCGATTCCATCGCAATCGGTACATTCAAGTGGACGTTGATGACCATCACCCATTGTTGTTAAAATAACTCGTGGCTTGTGCTTCAGATAGATGTTGGATCCATCGCCTTTCTGAAGAATTCCTTCGTGGAAATTGTAGCGATGATGAACATCCAGATTCCAACCGCCCACTTCAGATATAGTCATGTCGTGTCCACTTAGTTTCGTGGTTTGTACATCCCAAATAATGTCCTTGCAGTCGCTGTATTGGTAACCAACTTTTACAACAGCCGTGGTTACTCCGTATACCCTTTGACGGTAGATGTTCAAGCGATTCCAAGCATAAGTGAACTTAATACCCGGATCTGCTTCAAATGTTCGCTCGAAAAGAATGCCTTCAATCGTAATTCGCAAGTGAATCAATGCCAGAGATAGAGGAACCACTTCCGGTGTTAATTGTAACTTAATTGTGGACAAATAACCAGCTGCCCGCGAACTATGATATACCAAGTTGAGACCAGTGCCAGGTATCTGAAGTGATTCTTGAACGACTTGTGATTCCGCCAAAATGGCACTACGATCTGGACAGGCACCTTGGAAGCCATGTTTCCACGAAGCCAACACAACCGGTTTCATCAAATCGTAATCGTGCGAGAAACATGTATGCGGTGCCAATGCCAACGATTTATCTTCCGACGAGGACATAATTACAGTGTCGATGATAACAACCTCGTTCCACGGTACTTGAACGATGATCGACTGTGGTCGAAATGGTGAACGACCGAATTGTAATGTGACCGCGCCACCACCGTTGACCATAAGATCGAACCATCCGTCGTCACGTGTTATTGTAAAGCCTTCCAATGGTGTCGTTGTGGAAACGCGAACTCCGACCAGGCCCATGTTGAGTGTGGTAACGACACGACCGCGGATCACTGCCGACCGGCTATTTGAGCGGGGAAAGAAGTAAAACGGTTAGCTGAACACAAAAATGATTTTTTGGATTTTTTGTTTTTCAATTTTACAAAGAATGTCCAGCACATGTTGAAACTGATTGAGTTGTCCATCGCGATTGATTGATTGATTTTAGTGGAAATTTTGAAACAAATTTGGCGTCCGACAAAATTAATCAATTTCAAGATGTGGGACTGTCTACGAGTAAATTTTGCGATAATAAATTGAATTATAGTGTAAAAGGCTTTCTATAAAAATAAAACGATTCGAAGAAAAATTGATTTGCCGGTCACATTACAAACAGGTTGAAGTAAATTGTACCGATGAACCTTGTCGCTGATTAAATAGCCACAACTCGCACTGATGGAAAATCCCGCTGGATAATTAATTTTTTTGTTTGAAGCTTTAATTGGCAGGTATTTACATGTCAAGGAATAAAAGTCCTAAAATCCATTTTTCGTGTGAAACTAGTTGACCCGAGGCGAAGCCGAGCTCTGTAATAGATTTTACTTTACTAGTGAGGGAATGTGGCACACTGAGAAAAAAGATTACGTCGGAAACGTATAAAGTGTGGTAAGGAAGTTATACGCCAGACACGTATGCGTGCTAACGTACGACACGTATTGTTATACATACGTCTTGTATAAAATACGAGTGGCATGTTTCTTACCGTAGTCATCGTATATTATACAGTGGCTATGTATGGAAATACGTGTCGTGTGTAAGTACGCATACGTGACCGGTGTATAACTACCTTACCACACTTTATACGTGTCTGACGTAATCTTTCTTCTCAGTGCAGTTTTCCTCGCTCGTAAAGTAAAACGCCATACTGTACACGTGAAGGAATTTGATCTCTCGTATAGAGAGTAAAAGTATCCGAGGGCGTCAGTAATCTCCTATTACAGATGTCATTTTCCAATCCAATTTTTTCCCTAGTGCTGCAATAATGAATACAACTTCTTCGTATCCGATCTCGAAAAATTGCTGGTGCAAGAACTATGTATTCATTTGAAGCCTTTGGATCTGTTGTGCGAATTCTTGATTCAATTGTGGGATTTACCTAGTCGCCTAGGGATCCCGGTTGAGCCCCCATGTGGGATTTACCTAGTCGCCTAGTTCCTAATAAAATGTCGAGTAATACCGACACTCTACCAAAAAAAAGGCATTTTATTATACTCAAAGGGATCCCTAGGCGACTAGGTAAATCCCACACAATTAAGGCCAACACACACTAGCATCTAGTGGTAGTTGGGAATATGACATTTCTATTGTTTAAATCAGCTAAAATCGGATAAAACCGGTTTTAACAATAGAAATATCATATTCCCAACTACCACTAGATGCTAGTGTGTGTTGACCTTTAAAGCCCGTAGAATCTATGTCAAGTGGGACAATTTACTAGTTCCATTGAGAGAATGGAAGAAATTTCGCAATTTGGAACCAAGTAGAGCTGCTATCCATCATAATAAATAGAAAGAAATTCTGTTCGTGGTTCATCTAATGAAAAGTCGTTTCTGACCTCGATTATTCTGTATGATTTCTGAATACGGTGGATCGAACGCAGGGGCTATTATTAGGCAAGGGCGATAATGAAAATGATTATCGATAATTATCAATTATCGATAATCGATAATTATCGACTTTTTTTATCGAAAATTATCAAAAAAATATCGATAATCGATAATTATTGATATTTTGATAATTATCAAGATATCGTTAATTCGATATTTCGGTCCGATATATTCCGATATATCGGTATATTATCATGAATTTTCAGATAAATATCAAAATATCGATATTTTGATAATTATCGAATTTCGATATTTTGATAATTATCGATAATTATTAAATTATCGATAACGATATGATTAATCGATTATCGATAATTTCTTTCGATTGATATTATCGATAATTTTGAACGCCTCCCATCCCTAGCTATTATTGGTCCTTTTATTATTTATCAAATTTACTGAAATTTATCGAATATTTACTGAATTTATCGAAATAGGCCCTGATCGATCCTATTAATTTGATAAATATGATAGACTAATCGTTCAATCATATCAGTACGTTAACGTTAAGAACTGTCCTCAGAAACAGGTCATGTAATACCTACTTCACCGATTGAACTTTAAGGATAATACCAACGTCCGCATCTTCGTTCTGAATATAAAAATTTGCACGAAAATATTTTTGAAATTAATTAGCCATTTTCCATTCATGAAAAACGACAATATTGTCGGTATACAATTTAAAAATATTTGTACGTTCTGTGCCGGCAAACAATTTAACGTTCCTCTTAGCATTTTCATTAAAATCTAAAAAAAAATAAAATAAAAACAAAATAAGAAGAAGATAAAACTGCATAAATATCACTGGTCCGTTTTTTTGCAATGATATTTGCTTTTTGCAGGAACTTCATTAAAATTGTGAAGATTTTTTTATTTGTTTAAAAAATGAAATCCAAAAAATAAAGGAGAAAACAATAAACGAAAAATGTAAAAATAAAATGGACAGAAAAATCGTAAACTTATAAAACAACAGACGTAACAGACAAAAACTCCGGTTTCACAATAGACAAAACGAATACAATTTCAGGATGGTGGTATACATCTAAGGATCATGCGCAATGTATATATTTAACACAAAAAAAAAATGGAAAACTTTTCTATAAATATTATACGAAATATAGAAAACACACGGAATAATAAAAAATTTGTTTAAAAATAAAACATAAAAAACGAAAGATAAAAAAAAACGGTAAAATAAAACAGGAAATTAAAATTACAGAAAAATTAAATTAAAAAATAGTTTTGCACACAGACACACAAAATGAAAAGCTAATTCTACGAAAGCTCTGAGATATACAGAAAAAAATATACTTTTGTTGTTACATGGAAAAGCTATAATTTTCTTATGTGTCAATATGGGGGGACTGTACATTGAAATGTTCTTTTTTTTCTGCTTGTTTTTTTGTTAACATTTTTTCCTTTTTTTAATTGTAATTTCGAACAGATAAACTGCACAAATAACAGAATTCCTCCAGTTAAATATATATTTTTTTTACCATATTCTCGTGCGCACTAAACTGTACCGCCATATGGACGGACAGGGTACAACAAATTGTCATGAAGAATTTTAATTTTATTTTTTGTATTTTTTAAATTACGTCCATGACAATATACAAAACGGCTCTAATGCACTTTCGATAAATAAGAGAGAGAGAGTGTGTGAATGAAACAAAAATGTGTATGGAAACTCTCACGTTGTTGCATTCAACAATACTTTATCAACAGATCGTGTGCAGAGGTTTTTCTATTAAACTGGTGGAAATTTGTTTAAACTTTTTTTTTTTGTTCTTTTGCTTCGTCTTCTTTCTCCGTCCTAAATATATAAAAAAAAATCTTTCCCTTCTTTTAATTTTATGTGTGATAATTTATTTTTACTTGCAAATTATTAAAAGTTCTGCAATTCTTTTATGGTTTTATATAATTTGCTCGTAAATTAAATTTGTTTTAACAAGTTTATGGAAGGATAATTTTTTCTTCTTCTTCTTCTTCTGTGCGCTTTACTGCTTCTTTTTCTTCTAACGTCTTGTATTTTATACATAGGAAATAAACTTTGGTTAAGTTTGAGTGCAGATAGGGTTCGCGGATATTTTCTTCTTCTCTTTTTATTTATATTTTGGTTAAGTAGTTTTATTTTTCCCGAAGAAAAATTTACTTAAGAGAAAAACAACTTTTCCTTTCGAGTGATCGTCTATACTCGGTATATGGCTGTGTAAAGTGCACTTTAACTTCCATCGAAGAAAAACAATTCGGCGAAATAAATGCGTTCAGTTAATGAAAATGTTCAAAAATTTTCCACAGAAAATTGATTCAATTAACAGAAAGGGGTGATGGATGTGGGGAGGATGGCAGTACATTTGCAGAAAATTTTCGATTGCAATTTTGTCAATAAACGTGTTTACCGTACTATGCTGAAATTTAGTTTGCGTTTGAGCGGTAAAATTATCCATTTTCGTTCTTGGTATCAATTGTCAATCAAGAGAAACATCAGATTTCTTCCAAGATCGTTTAGTTTTCGGTAAAGAAAAATGTGACTGTTTGGGGTCAGCTTACACTAAGAGCAGTCTGAAGTGCGTATTTTTGTGAATTTTAATTCTGAAAATTTCCGATAAAATTCTGAAAATATTTTTTTGGAATTTTTCAAAACTTTTCCGGATTTTTCACAATTAAAATCCCCAACAATAAGCCCTGCCAGTCTGTGCTAATTTGAATGAACACTGTTCATCATAGAATAACTTACCAGGGCCGTATCTAGATGGGGCGCAGGGGGCGGCGCCCCTCCTAGAGAAGTCATTTTTTCATTTTTTTTTAAATTTTTCCCATACAAAATAATTTTTTTGGACCTTGCGCCCCCCTAGCGCACTCGGATTTTGAAGTCTGGCTACGGCCTTGTAACTTACATAAAGTTAAATTATTAATACAAAATTAAGAGCAATTTTTTGTAAATTTGTAGTCTACATTTAGGCGGAAAATATTCGTTTTTTGATGATTTCTCTGAACCAATTTTTTTTTTTAATTAAAACCATTAAAGCACGCAAGAATGTGATACTTTTAAAGGAAACATTGGTTTGTGAATCAGAACTTAATCCACTTGGAGAAATCTGTGCAGATTACATAAATTTACACAATCTGCAAAGGTTTCTCCAAGTGTTCTAAGTTATATGACAACCCGATTTTTCATTTAAAAGTAACACATTCTTCCGTGCTTCAATGGTTTTACTTTTCCAAAAAAATATTTTGATTCAGAGAAATCATCAAAAAACGAATATTTTCCGCCTAAATGTAGACTACAAATTTGCAAAGGGTCCGTTGCTCTTAAAGGGAGTTCGTTGCACAGGCAACTTGAAATCATATTGAAAATATTTAATTTTAACGCCTAAATACAGGCAAGATTTCAGCATATTACTGATAGACCATCAGTGATAGTTTTTGATGTTTCTTCGACTGGAACATTTAAGCGAATTGTACCAAAGTTGCAATGTCAACGAAAATAGATTGCGAATGGACCAAAATTAAAAATATCTAAAGTATGCACACTACTATGTTTCGCCCTCATAAAATGACTATGAACAAAAGCTGTTATTTAGTTGTTAGTATGAGTTGTTAGTAGAGTTATATTTTTCGTCTGTGTCTTGTCCAAAAAAGCGCGTGTTTCAATATTGATACCTAACGGGTGTTCTACGTAAAATAAAAGGTCTCTCCCTAATTACATCCCCAGTTTTATCCAATGGCTCAACTACTGACAAATACGCGGCTGCAGTGTTTCAGTATTTTGAACATCCATTATTCAGTAGCCTTGAAATTGATAATTTTCTAACTACAGTAAACCGTAGCAGTGAATTTTCATTTTCGCCAACCTCGATTCCCCGCAACATCGGTCGCAATGTACCAAAAAAAAACTATTTATTTATCGGACAGCGAGGGTAAATTAAACTGCAGTGCTTTACATTGCAAATAAAGTATTTTGCAATTCCATCGTTTACATAAGCTTGAATTATTCGATAAAGCAAAACACTCTACACGAGCGCGCACATAATTCTTTAATCATAAGTAGTTTCGCCACTGAATAAAACACCTCTATTATGGCCCGGTTAATGGAGAATCCCCTCGCGGATATAAAATTTGCACTTTAACTACGGAAAATCTTTTTTTTTTAGCTACATTACATTTCAAATTTTAATACCGTACTGTGTCATGGCTTTCGGTGTGTTTTTTTTATTAAGCTTACCTTGCATTGAAATAATTCCAAAATACGCTGCTCGACCAAGTCAGAGGAAAAGAGAGTATTTTTTTAAAAAAAGAAAAGCAAGAAAAAGGATCGTGTTAGAATTAATTTGCATTTGGTTGTTGTTTTTATAGTTATTGTTATGGCTATGATTTAAGATTTTACTCGGATTTAGCACAAAATATGTATACGGAACACGAAAAAAAAAATTTGAGAAAAACAATAAGAAGAAGAAACTAACGAAAAATGAGAGAGAGAGAGAGATTGTGCAGAATCAATTACCAATTTTTTTTTACTTGTTTTCTAAGAAATTATGTTAAGAAGTTGTAATGAATGTTGGAAATTATGTTACAAGAAAAAAGAAAATCAAAATAAAATGTGAGAGAAGAGAAATAAAAACTAAACTTTTTTCTGTGTAGGAAAAGTACGAAAAAAAATGAATTTTCTTGGCAAAGTGTTTTTTCTTTCGTTGTTACTGATATTAAGTGCTAAAATTTCGCGCACCTTGAAAATGCGAACAGAGAAGAAAAATAATAAATTTATTGTCAAATATTACATATTATGAGATGCAATGCAGCAGCAGCAAACAGCAATCTAACTTTTATTCTCTAGCATTTTCGTTTCGAAAAATTTGTAAATTCTTTTTTTCGCGTTTTATCAAAAGTTTTTTTTTTTCATTTTGTAAAGGTAAATTGAATTCGGAAATTGAAGGAAATGTTTCACATTTTTCGTCACGATTTTTTTCGTTGTTGTTTTGTTATTATTATTAGTAATTTTAGTTGTGTGTATTATTGTTGCATAAATTAATTTAAATATTTTACATGACGTTGAACAATGAAACAGAAATACATTTTTGATTTATTTTCGCATGGTTGTGCTTTTTGGTGCATAATGAATTGATTGATTTTTCATTTTGGAAATTGGAAAATGAGCGAACGCCAATGATTTTCATGATTACAAAATGGTTTTCGACAGATACTACAGTCACATTGTCAGAGATGTTACCCTCTCGCAGCCGACTATTTTCATCTTTTTACAACGAAATGAGCAAATTTCGACCATCTGATATGAATGTTAAAACTAAAATGAAGTGAAAGGTTTTGTCACAATGGACACTGGATAATATGTTCAACAAAAGAAGTAACAGATTCATTGATTAAGAGCGCTCACCACTCGGCAATTTTCTAGCCTACATTTGTGCCCAAAAATATTCGTTTTTTGATGATTTCTCTGAATCAAAATCTTTTTCTGAAAAAGTAAAATCATTAAGGCATTCAAAAATGTGTTACTTTTAAGGGAAAAATTGGTTTGTGGTCTTGGAGAAACCTTTTCAAAACACATAAATTTACACATTTGCAAAGGATTCTCCAAGTGGAATAAGTTATCATCCACAAACCAATTTTTCTCTTAAAAGTATCACATTTTTGCATGCTTTAATGGTCTTACTTTTTCAAAAAAAAAGATTTTGGTTCAGATAAATCATCAATAAAACGAATATTTTTGCGCACAAATGTAGGCTAGAAAATTGCCAAGGGGTGAGTGCTCTTAAGAAGTGATACGCTTTCTGTTTTTTTGCAAAAAGTTAATTCAAAACAACTTTCAATGACGTTATTTTCAGTTTGAACACATATTTACTTGAACACCTAATAGTGTCGCCCTCTTTGCAATCTCTTTGTTCCCCACATTAACATCTGTGTAATAGTCCGAAGATACGAATATATGCAAGAAAGTAGACTAATAACAGATCAATGTAAGATGGCACCACTTTTAGCTGTTCATAGCTGTAAGAAATGCAAAGGTTCCAATGACTTCCAAAACAACTGGTGCAATGCTTGCACTGCAAACTCCGCAGGTATATATTAAATGCGAGGACATTAAGGGTGTGTTCAATGCAGAAGATACTGTAACAGTAATCCGAAAGGTAATTTTTAAAATGCAAAGAAGTACAGTGAACGACATCTCAAATGTCTCACTGTCATTTTTTTCAGAGAATGTCATTGTGAATTTGCAATGACACAATAAAATTCTCAGAAAAATTTGACATTGATACATTTGAGATGTCGTTCACTGTAAGACGATGCATTTTTAGAACAATCAGAATTTACTGACTTTTAAACAAAGAATCTTTGTCAATAAAGAAGAGCTCACTTTGAAACGCTGAACTCAGTATCTTATGACATTCGACGTCAATAGCAGAATGACCAAATGAAGTAATAGTTATTTATCTACCAAGGTAGGTATGAAGGTATTTTTTCGCACTAGATGTCGATTGTCGATCTGAGGCGAAGCCGAGGTCGACAAGACGTCGTGTGCGAAAAAATACCGGCATACCTACCGTGGTAGATACAACGTTTTTCGCAATTTCGGGCCATAATCACCTTTCCAATGCAAAACATGTCTTACATTTTGTTCCAAAATTCTTGTGTATACAGAAATTCATTTGAACGATCAAGAAGGCTGCATTATGATACACAATGCTATGTGATGTAAAGAGACGCGTTGAATGAAATCGAGTAGTCAATGCTTAGTATATACGCTTCAACAATACGTTCGGTATAATTGTGTGACTCTATAGCCGAATGGCTATAGTCGCTGCTTTGTGTTCAAAAACCTTTTGGTGTCGGGGGTTCGATTTCTGGTCAATGCAAGATTTTTATTTATAAAAATTTAGCCTTCGTTGAAGGTAATAGGTTCTTGAGCGTGCGAAAAAAATTTGATATCGCACTGCGTGCGAAAAAAAGTTAATATCGCACTGTGTCCAGAAATACAGTGAAATAAATACCTTCAAAACGACATTAAATGGATGCATGGAAAGGTGATGATTATGGACCGGAATTGCGAAAAATATTTTGTATCAACCAGTAGGACTTCCTATTTCTTAAATTTGAATTACGAGTGTGGTCGGTTGGTAATTGAAAAAAATGATTCAGCTCATTTTGAACGGAAATTTAATTGGTTTTTATTTTGAGCACACAAAATAAATTATTAAATGAAAATGATTACTGCTACCATGTGTGTGCTTGTTGACAAAATGAATTTTCCGAACGGCAACATTATTTTATTTAATTAGTTCAATCAATTCAAAAACCCTACATTTCTCTTTCACTATTCAACATTATTTTTTTGACGATTAATTGAATTATTTTATTTTTGTTAAAATTGATGCGAATTCATTTAAATTCTTTCGTTGTGTTTTTTTTTGTTCTGTTTTTGTTTCGTCCATCGGCAGATAATCAGTTTAAACCATGTAAATCGAATTAATATTACGCTAATTAGTTTCAAAAAAAGAAATTATTTTGTCGGATTTTTTTTTGTCTCTCTGCGATAATTTTAACAAAAATAAAATAATTTTTCGACTTTCCACCATTTTATGTATAAATTTCGTGTGTTTTTCGTTCTCCTCAACATTATAATACCCTTTTCAGCTCGAATATTTTGACTGTGTGTACAAACTTGATATTTCATTTAATATGGAAAAATATTATGCAGAACATTTAAAACAGATGGAAATCAGCATATGTATAGGAATATGAAATAACACGGGGGCACAACAAATTTCCTCGGGAAGGAAATAAATTAAAACACAAAATGTCGGTTTGGCATTGTATATAAATATAGAATGATGATGACACAATTTTTTTTTTTAAATATTTTTGGTTTTTGGGTGTTTGATCTTTATGTATACGAAGAGAATTATTTACAGATAAAAGATTTTCGATTTCTTTCTTTTTTCTTTCTTTTTTTTTCGTTTAAGGTAAACACACAAACGAACCAAAAAAATGCATTTTTAAAATGGATTTTCTTCCTTTCCAATTCAGTATTTTGATTCAAAATCGATATTTTCTTGGTCAATAAATTTTGTTGTTGCTGCACATTTGAATCAATGCGTTGGATATCGTGTTGAAGATTAGCTTTGACTAATTGTGTTAGAATCATTGTTGTAAAAGATTTTGGACTTTGAATATTTTTAAATTTAGATTGAAGTTTCCAATTTGCTCTGACAGCCGACCACCGGAAACTTGGGTCACCTACGAAGGTCAAGTATTTTTTCCAAACTTTTTTCATTTTATTATGATATCTACACAGTCCACAAATAGTAGAAAAAACGGGACGAAAATATCTTAAGGTTTGTGTAAGTGTAGGTGGGAGAGACTGGACTACTACAAAATTTTCGTTTTTTGATTTGTTGTTCCTGAAGTTGTCCCAGATCATAGTCTGAAAAATATTTTTTTTGTGGGTCTATGGCTCAGTATAATCGGCCACCCCTAATATATAAGAGTCATATCGCCAAGACTTCAGGTGATTGGGGAACAAGCGGTCTCCGATTTTAATGAGTGATAGCTCGTTGGATTCGTCTTTCAATTCTAGGAAACACGTATCTTTCACTTTTTCTTAAAAAAAATTGTTTTCTGTGAAAAGCGCTCAAAAGTGAAGACATGTCAGAGGGTACCGAAAACAGTTTTTCGACAATAACTCAAGAAAAAATTATTTTAAATTGTTGTAATGTTGTACGAATGTCGGCCTTGGAAAGACCTACAGATAGAGTATACGCACTGCTTGGTGCGTGCTTATCCACGAGAGTTATGACTAGAAATATAGTGAATGTTCAAAGAGTCCGCCTTCTCTGCAGCTTCGATGTTCCGCGGAACTGAGTATGGGGTGTTGTAGCTGGCCTCACCCACTATCGTTGCACATATAAGTGAACCCAGTACTTTAGGGCTGCAAGCCTACAGAAGTGTTGGAAAAAAAGTTGGTGCCAAAATGCAGATTTTTTCCTTCTTTCTGAGTGCTCTTCAGCTGGAACAGCATCTGGAACGGTACTACGGCAGTCATTTTTTATCGTCTACTATTCTTTCACCTTATCAATAGAAAAACGCTTCGCTATGCCACGAATATATCAGATCAGATCCAGTGTTAGTAATATCAAGAGAAAAATTATCAAATTTTTCTCGGAGGATTTTAGTCAAATAAAGTGTTAGCGTATAGCAAATGACCTCAGGAGTCCGGAACAGTAATTACTTTTTCAATTGGACCAATATTTGCTACGAGACAGGAGTTTGGAAAAACGATACGATCAAGTGGGAGCAAACGGTTTTCCAAACTCCTGTCACGTAGCAAATATTGGTCAAATTGAAAAACTAATTACTGTTCCGTAGTCCTGAGGTCATTTGCTATATGTTAGCGTATTTATTTGACTAAAATCCTCCGAGAAAAATTTGATAATTTTTCTCTTGATATTACTAACACTGGATCTGATATATTCGCGACATAGCGAAGCGTTTTTCTATTGATAAGGTGAAAGAATAGTAGACAATAAAAAATGATTGCCGTAGTACCGTTCCAGATGCTGTTCCAGCTGTAGAGCACTCAGAAAGAAGGAAAAAATCTGCATTTTGGCACCAACTTTTTTTCCGACACTTCTGTAGGCTTGCAGCCCTAAAGTACTGGGTTCATTTATATGTGCAACGATAGTGGGTGAGGCCAACTACAACACCCCATACTCAGATCCGCGGAACAACGAAGCTGCAGAGAAGGAGTACTCTCCGAACATTCACTATATTTCTAGTCATAACTCTCGTGGATAAGCACGCACCAAGCAGTGCGTATACTCTATCTGTAGATCTTTCCAAGGCCGGCATTCGTACAACATTACAACAATTTAAAATAATTTTTTCTTGAGTTATTGTCGAAAAACTGTTTTCGGTACCCTCTGACATGTGATCACTTTTGAACACTTTTCACAGAAAACAATTTTTTTTTAGAAAAAGTGAAAGATACATGTTTCCTAGAATTGAAAGACGAATCCAACGAGCTATCACTCATTAAAATCGGAGACCGCTTGTTCCCCAATCACCTGAAGTCTTGGCGATATGACTCATAAGATCTACATAAAATGTCTGAAGTCTTTTGAGTCTAGCAAACAGTAATCGGGATCGGTTCGTAAAATTATGGTCGCCATTTCTGGTGTCTACAGAAAAGTCAGACGCAAAAATCGACAACTGAAAATAATTTTCTAGCATAATGGCCATAGTGATGAAGCGGTTGAGAGTAACCCGATCAATAAATAAACGTTCCGGTGCGTGAAAATCACTCACTGTAGAAAACTAATTTGTTTAAAATTTATTATTTCGATTAAATGCTTTCAAATGCAAACAATTACATCAATTATTCACAGCCAATTAATTCGGCGAATCGTTAATACCGAACGAAATAATTTAAACAATTGAATGGCGGATCCTAGAAGTCGGAAAAAACAAAATTCGTTTCGATGTTTGCTTGAAAAATTGCACTGTGCGTTAAATCATCCAGAAATGTTCACACTTATGAGATAATCAGATTCACTTCTGAGAATGTCTTCGACGTAACACTTTATCCAGCGCATGACGTCAAATGTTTCAGCAAAATTTCTTCTTTGAAAATGTTTTTGGACAAATAAATGAAGAAAAAAATTCGCTTCAAGCTCTTACCTCTCATTAAACGTTTCCAATTTTGCGTAATTCTGCAGACTTCCTTCGTCAATCAGGAATTTCATTCGTTCAAAGAACGAAGCGGTTATTGCAGGTGGTTGTTTTCGCAGCAGCACATCAATGGGCTTCGGTGCACTTACACACAATTGGCTGGTACGGCATACATGGTTCAGACAACATTCCGGGTCCTCACAATCGACTAACCCGTCTGTCGATAAATTTTTCGATAAAAATTGAAAATTTCGCAAATTCATTAAGTTCATCAGTGCGCTCAGTGGTTACCTTTGTCATTATCTTTATTATCACCACAATTCTGTTCCAATGCCACGGCACAGTCCGTGCCGTCCCAACCATCATAACATCTACATTCCCACAATCCGTCACCGCTAACACGGCATTGGCCATGATTCGAACATCCCGATGGACAACCTTCCATCGTACAATGTTTTCCATTCCAGCCGGTGACACACAGACATGTACCATTCTTACACTGTCCATGTTCATTGCACCGGGTGTCACATAGTTTTGTGTTGCAATATTCGCCACCCCATCCAACATCACACTGACACGATTCGCCTACACATCGACCATGTTGCCCGCAATCGAGATCGCATAATTCTACGAGAGTAGAAGTTAAAAAATGGAAACGAGGTCGTTGTGAAGGGATTTTTCTTTATTCACCTTTCGAACAATCATCACCGCTCCATTTCGGCTCGCAATTACAAGTTTGGGTATCCAAATCGAATGTACCATGACCGGTACAGTCTGGTAAACATTGTAATGCATCTTGGTCCATTGTAGCGCAGTCTAATCCCTTCCAGCCTTTCTTGCATATGCATGCACCATCGGCACAGAAACCGTGACCAGAACAAGTGGGGTGTGGACAATCAACTGAATGAAAACAATTTTTTTTTTGTAAATTTATTTTTGTTGGGATGAATGTTGCTTAGAGGTCAAGTAAAACATGAAAATGAAACGAAACAATTGAAATATTTCACTGACTGAAGAGAAGATGAATCCGGTGCTAGGCGAAAGATCACCGAAACTAAGGGAACCTTTCACAATTTCTGTGAGATATTTTGAGCCCGTCTGATAAAATTTTCTATGGAAAGTCAGACTGCCACCTATAGGAAAAGTACAGCTGTAGCAGTCACTGTAGAATGTAGATTATCTGGAGACAAAGTTACACAAAACCTGTGAGATTTGCAGCTCTCTTTTTGGCAATGTAGAGAACTCTAAGATTTCTACAATTTGTGAATAACGTCAATATGATTTAGCCTGATATGAACACTCCAAAACTGTGTTGACTCATTAAAAGTGTTTATGTCCTATACACATGAAAACAGGCAACGTATGGCAATATGTTCATCAAATCTACTACTTCTTTTGAGGGTTTCTTTTGAAAAACAGCCTACCGAAATCGGACGCATTTTCTATTGGAATTTTTTTATACGTGCTTAGAAAGAACTTCGACCCTAGAAGCCAAAACCACTTTCAAAAAAATTCTTCGAAGTTTGTGTGGCTGAGCAAAAACCGAAAAATTGCAATTTTCTAACAAAATTTTCTACAGTTACACGAGCCGTACAGGGTCGTGTGGGGTGTCATTAGAAAGGTAATCACATGTACTATTGAGCCGAATAGGGACTTATTGGTTTTAAAATTCATCCACACTAAAATACGTGCAGGTTAAGTTTTCAACCGAAGACTTACACTGTTGTTACAAAAATTTCTCGAGGTACACAAAATGGCCTAAAAGCACATAAAATTACCTTTCAAATGATACCCCACACGACCATGTACATTAGGGCGTATCGAATTTTGAGAATTTTATGATATCGCGGTTGATGGATCCGAAGGTGCCCGGGAAGAAGTCCCCCCGGACGACTTTAACTTTCAAATGGTCATAACTCGGAAAGTTAAGAGTATTTTTGAAAACAATGTTCTAGCAGGATGTAGAGCGTTAAAAACTCTACAAAACTGCCAAAGAAACCGATGGTCCAAAAGGTGTGTCTGTCGAGGTTTTCTAACATCGAAAGTTCGACATTTTGGTTTTTGACTTTTATTTCCTGAGAGATAAATTATTAACTTTAGCTTTTGGCATGAGGTTGTAGAGGAGGTCGAGTACTACCAGTACACTAGGCATTGTCCCGGTCGGCGATCCATCCGAAATCACTTTTTCAACATTAATGAATGAACTTTTTAAGTGTACCCACGTCGCCCACGAAGCCAGTGCAGACACTGTAACCGGTGTTGCTGAGTCGAGGTAACCTTGGCCAGTAAGTGCACATAATATTCCATAACAGTAGCTGAACTCTTTTACAAAATATTTAAGAATTCGGTGTAGCACATTCTCAAAATTCTCAAAATTCGATACGCCCTAATGTACATTTTGTGTACCTCGAGAAATTTCAGTAAGAACAGGGTAAGTCTTCGGTTGAAAACTTCAACTGCACACATTAAATGTGTCACATTTCAGTGTCGATGAATTTTAAACCCGGTAAGACCCTATTTGGCTCATGACATTACCTTTCTAATCACACCCCACACGACCCTGTACGGCTCGTGTAACTGTAGAAAATTGCAATTTTTCGGTTTTTGCTCACCTTCTAGGGTCGAAGTCCTTTCTAGGCACATATAAAAAAGTCCACTGGAAAATGCGTCCGATTTCGGTAGGCTGTTTTTCAAAAGAATCCCTCTTTGTTTAAAGATTCACTTAGTGTATGAAATGAAATCTACTACTTCTTCAGTTTTATTGAACGTTTTCAGAGAACTATGTCAGAGCTCATCACTTATTTCGGTCATTGTTGTGGCTAAAAAATGACTAGCTAGAACTCTACAAAGTAACTTCACTGCACTTCGTTACTCAGCAATTCTATCTTTTCAATTTAACTGCCAAATGAAATGTTAATCTGCATTTCAGTTTGATTCAAATACACCAGAGCATACCCTAAGTCACCTCTAAAAGTATATCGTGGGAGTTTTATGCACGAGCATAGCAAAATCATAATCCGACGATGGAATAATATCCGGGAGAAATGTGAGAAAATTTTAATTTCGCATCGCGCCCAATTTGATTAAATTAGAACCATTTTACGACATTAATTATGTTTTTAGTAGAATAAAATAATTTTTATTAATGTACATATTACGTGCATGGTCGGGTAGCTCGTGTACAGAGATAGAGAGGAATGAAGTTTGGAGCGGAGCCGAGTATTTGGTTAAAAAGTGTGGGTGGCAAAAAATTTATATTTTCTAATTTCCAGGAAACTCTACAGCCACACAAATGCATAATTTATAAAAATTATTGTTTTTTATTCACTGTTTACTAAAAAAGCATATCGTATACGCATACAAAAAAAAAACGATAAAGCGACAAACGCTAATGTCGGTTACACCATGAATATTTTAAATATTTTCTAATCAAATATTTACATTGGAAGGAACAGTAAAAAAATAAATTCATGATATGGAAAACGCGCTGAAATAAAATTGTTTGGCAAAAATAAAGTAAAAAGGAAATTTAAAATGTTTTCATCGAAAAATTATGAATTTACCTTCTTCACAGAATTTTCCCTTATATCCCCGTACACATTGACATTTTCCACTAACGCAGTGACCGTGACCGTTGCAGTCTGGTACTTCACATTCGTCATGTCGTAATGAGCACTCTTTCCCCTTCCAGCCGGGATTGCATTGACATTCACCATTTATGTACTCGCCGTGTTGCGAACAGAGAACAGGACAAACACCTAAACGTAATTATGTTTTTTTTTAAATGATGCGTTATGTTTATGATGTCCGTTTAGGGATGAGCTTTCTGTTTTTTCCGTTTCTCCGCACTTCGTTCAATTTAAGAGATGAAAATTGTGGGGTGGTCGTTATTTTGCGACAATCAGGGCCGATTATTGGTAGATTTATTCACCGAATTTGCTGAATTTTATCGAATATTTAACGAAATTTACCAAATCTTACCGAAATTTACAGAATTTATGGTTCGGTAAATCATGGTAAATTTTCGGTAAATTCGGTAAATAAATTTACCAATAATAGGCCCTGCCGACAATCCAACTTACATCAACTTATAATGAAAAAAACCAAGCCTTTCCAATCATGGTAAATTTTCGGTAAATTCGGTAAATAAATTTACCAATAATAGGCCCTCCCGACAATCCAACTTACATCAACTTATAATGAAAAAAACCAAGCCTTTCCAATCATGGTAAATTTTCGGTAAATTCGGTAAATAAATTTACCAATAATAGGCCCTGCCGACAATCCAACTTACATCAACTTATAATGAAAAAAACCAAGCCTTTCCAATCATGGTAAATTTTCGGTAAATTCGGTAAATAAATTTACCAATAATAGGCCCTGCCGACAATCCAACTTACATCAACTTATGATGAAAAAAACCAAGCCTTTCCAATCATGGTAAATTTTCGGTAAATTCGGTAAATAAATTTACCAATAATAGGCCCTGCCGACAATCCAACTTACATCAACTTATAATGAAAAAAACCAAGCCTTTCCAATCATGGTAAATTTTCGGTAAATTCGGTAAATAAATTTACCAATAATAGGCCCTGCCGACAATCCAACTTACATCAACTTATAATGAAAAAACCAAGCCTTTCCAAAACAAAACAACGTTTCAATCGAAAACACTTACTTTCACTGCAATCATCTCCACCGAATCCCGGATTGCACTGACAATGTCCCAACAAACATTGACCGTTACCCGAACAACCGTTCGGACAATTTTGTGTCATATCAGCAGCAACAGATGCATAAAAAGTGACCTCTTGTTCATCACCATCATCGTTGTACAATGAAACAAACCAATGTCCTGGTTCCATGTATCTGGTCACTTCTCGACTAACCGATGGTTGCTGTAACGAAGGTCGTGTTACAAAAATCAAAGTTGCTTGTACATGAGGGACAAATGCTGTCCTTGCTTATATCGTCGCATTTTCTTTTCGTTTTTCCTCCGAAACAAAAAACACTTACATGTGTCGATGATCTGGTCGGTCTCGCATTGAAACCACTTAAAACCTCTTTGAAATGGTACTGGGTATGGGTGGGCAGTGCATTTCGTCTGGCATACACACCAATCGATGCTCCCCTCGGGATATTATAGTCAAATTTCACATAAGCTGGTTCCGATTGATAAAACTGTATGTTCCAGTAACTGTAGGGTGGTATTTGCTTTGACAGTTTCTTTTGACCCAATGCGATTTGCTGAAATGTTGTTCCATCTGGTGGAAAACTACGTGCTGGGAATGTTCGAGCTCCTGTTTAACGTGTACACATTTTTGAATAAAATATATATTTTAGCTTTTCGGATAAATAATCGAATTTTACTTCATCAATTAAGTTTATTTCGTGTCTAATGCTATATGTATGCATATATATGGGATATATACATAAGTATATGGTATACAATGGTACAGTTTTGTGTGTCAGAGAGTGGTACCTCGGTATACATTTTTGGGTTGAGTGTGATATATATACATAAATATGGTGAGATGTGAGGTGGGAGAGAATGCATGGATTATATACATAACAATCACATTGTAAATGGTGTAGTGGAGACGAAATGAAAATGTTTAATGGGGTGAACGAAAGCAGAAATTACTTATTTATACAAAGCGCAAAGGGTGAAAAGTTTTTTTTCTTCTTTATTATTATTCCCGTTTAATGGGGATAATATAAAGGTATTAAGAGGATATATTTTTAAGGATCGCTAAGAATCTACTTTACATTTGTACGTACATACAACACAAGTATTAAGTTGTATGTTGTGTCGCCTTCTATCTAGATGTATATACTTATATACTATGGCATACTATGGCCCCGGTAATAATGTAAAAGGTGGAATATAAGTTTGTTCTGTTAATTTCAAAGTCAGTTGATTGGGAAAATTGTGCAAAAGTGAGTCCAAATGGTAAAGGTATTCCGTTTCGACGATTGCCGGAGTCGGAAGAAGGAAAAATGTATTTAAATAAAATCGAAAACTTTTTGCCCAAACAAGAGAAAGTCTATTTGTGTGGAAATAAATGATAAGAAATGAATGCGAAATGGGGAAAAAAGACTATTAATTTCGACGAAGCCGGGAGAGAGACAGGAACGAGTGTGTATAATATAGACGAGGTTGTAAATGAATAAAGTTTGATGAATGCAGTTTCATTATTATATTGGAATGGAAACGGCGCACACAGAGAGTAGAAGCACAGGAAAAAAAAAGTTTCGCTTTTGCCATTTCAATGGTGTTGTGGCACTCTGGGGGATTCAGCATCAGATCATCGTGTGCTCTTTCGCTTCTAGCCAATTAATTGAAGAAGTTTTTGATCAATAAAATAAAATTATGTTATTTATCACGTAATCATGACTGAGGGTTGGTTGATTCTATACCCCGAATTGCTGTGCCGCGCAGATATTATGTAGCGGCATCGTCTTTTAATGATTGTTTCTGATTATCAATATTTTCCGTTTCCCTGATATAATTAACAGATTTTGTTCAACTTATACTTCTTCTTATCTTATGGCCGAGATTGCGGTAATGCGCTATCCCGTTCGAATGGATATGGCGCGGAGGGAGTATCGTTTCATGTTTGGAAAACTCTTTGCTAAGTATTGGCAATAAAATCAAAGTGCAGATTAGATTTTATGAATTTATTTTCCACTACAAATTTTCACGTAAAGAACACAAATAACAGGGAACGTGAAAGACAATTCAGTAGAAGAGGGAGGGAGTGACGTAGGTAGCATAGAACTCGTCAGATAGTTCAGAATACACATAACATTATCTGAAAGCAGAGAAGATTTTATGAAAAAAAAAATCAAAAATTTTCCTAAATTTTCCTTTTTTTCCCAAATTTTCCTAAAAAATTTTCCAATTTTATAGTGAGACTTGAGTCCAAGGCTGACATCTGGTAGCTTTGGAACAAAGTCCTTTGTATGGAATGAAAAATTCTGGAAGCTATATCTCGGGCCAGGAGGCTTGGACTCATACAATTTTTTGTCTGTATTTGCCTAGCACTAGTAGCTATCGATTGAGTATAGTGAGACATGAGTCCAAGGCTGACATCTGGTAGCTCTGGAACAAAATCCTTTGCATGGGATGAAAAATTCTAGAAGCTATATCTGGGGCCAGGAGTCTTGGACTCATTCAATTTTTTGGCAGTATTTGCCTAGCACTAGTAGCTATCGATTGAGTATAGTGAGACATGAGTCCAAGGCTGACATCTGGTAGGTCTGGAACAAAATCCTTTGTATGGGATGAAAAATTCTAGAAGCTATATCTCGGGCCAGGAGGCTTGGACTCATATAATTTTTTGTCAGCATTTACCTAGTGCTAGTAGCTATCGATTGAGCATAGTGAGACATGGGTCCAGGGCTGACTTCTGGTAGCTCTGGAACAAAGTCCTTTGTATGGAATAAAAAATTCTAGAAGCTATATCTCGGGCCAGTAGTCTTGGACCCATGAGGTATTTTGGATTTTGAAGTCTAAATTTACAAGCTTTCAAAATATTATAAGAAGACGTCGATCCGAGACTTCCTTCTCATCCAAAACCAATAAAAGTAATTGGTACAATCAATGAGCCCAGATAAATACTATTCCACAATTACCGTACTTCATGTAAGAACGATTTAGCTCACATGAATTGTCACGAGCTGATGTGTGAGAGGGCCCGTGTTCGATCCCAGAGATGTGCGGTTTTTTATTTCAGAAATTCAACTCTCTCTAGAGAGAGCTTAGAATGCGTTCACTTTTCATGTGCTGGTTTCTCTCATGTGCTGGCGTACCAGTAATATTTAAACATAGAATTTCCTTCCAAACAAAAACAGACATTTCGTTACCAAATCTGCATAGAATGGTGGTAGGAAGGGGAATAGAATAACAATTTTCACTTTGAATTGTTTAGTGAATGCTGCGGTATTTATAGCGTATTACAGTCAGATTAGTGCCCGTTGTAACAATAGCTAATGGACTCAAAATTAAAAATCAACAGAGAAAAAATGTTTCCATGACTTCCGGATTTCATAATAAAAATAACAATTTCCCTCAAACACGCAACAACAGTTAGACGATGGAGAGGAGACGACGAAAAAAAATAATCAAACTTCATCGCATAAATACAGTCTCTGGTACACCGGTTTTAGTATCTCACAAAACATTCTTAAAATCTTTTAGCACATAACAAGAAAAAATTCCAACGAAGGTATAAATACACATTTTGCCAGTAAACGAAAGAGGGAAGAAAAAAAAAATTTAAATTTCCCTAATCCCATCTTAGCTCACTTATACAGCCTTCATGAAACACATAGAGAAAACTTTACCATTTTCCGTACATAATTCAGTAGGAATTCTTAAACTTTTCCTGTTAACTGGGTGCAATTTTAATGCTTTTTATGTTCTTCTCAATGTTATATAAAACGAAGGAAATTATAATTTATGGGCTCATTTGGTGTGCAGAGAATCCTCCTTTCTCATTACTAATGCCGTGCCAAAAAAAAATAAGAAGAAGAAGAAGAAGCAGAAAGAAAAACCATCCACGAAGAGGCTAGAAACGAAAAGCTACTTTCTCGTTGAGAACATAGCAAAAATTCAAACCGTTTCGTGTGACTATTTAATGGGCATACGAAAAGGCAGACATGTACACGTGCTTTGTATACGTTCCCAAGGATTGAGCTTGGATGGTTGGTTTTTATGATTATAAAAGAGAAAAAAGAATCATGTTCACGCGTACAAGTCATTCACATAACGAATCGCCATGACCGATACATATATTACACGTACAGTTAATGTAGTTCGGGAACGGAATTTCTTGCAAAAAACCGATCGAAATGGAACCGGAAAATAATCGAGCCTAAATTATGATTACCAATATCCATCACTGAAATGTCGGATGTACGTGAATTGGTAACGATGGACTGAAGTCCTGAATTATTTACTCGAATCCTTCCGAATATGTAACGGAGTAGTGGACACGACATTGTCTGATTCATCGGTTACAAGAAGAAATTTACTTTAATCGTAGGTACGGCAAGCCTCAAGGGTGGCCACAAGAATCATTTCCGGTTTAAAAATTGTTAATTGTAGTTTTCATGATCGATTATGCTTAAAATGAATGCGGTTAGTTGGCTGGAAACGTGCTATGGTTAAAGAATGTTTTAGTCGCCCGGCATATTTGTTAATATTTTGTTGGTTATTCAAGCACAAGCCAAATAAGCGTCTCAATCTCTCACCTTCTAAAATTAGAATTGTCGGAATGTCTCTACTTTCTAAACAAGATCGTTCTTCTTCTGTTACCGTCTCATCAGTTGTGGTCGATGAGAATGCATCACTTGTCGTGCTCGCTTCCGTATCAGACACATCAGATGTGTCACTTAAAGTGGTAGTAGTTGATTCCTCAACCCCATGAACCTCCTCGTCTACACCGCTAAAATTGCGACAAAATTGGTCGCAATTGCACAGGCATGGTGGCACTGGTGGTGGTTCCATTGGACATGCATGAGATGTGTCCAAAATCGGCGCGTATTTTTTGGGCAAAATTTCTTCGGAATCAGTACCTGATTGAAGAGTCTTTGGTTGATAATCTGGACCAGCAGGAACAGACACATGTAGTGTATAAACTGCGTGATTTTCAGTGCCTGATCCGTTGTCCGTTGCAATAGATACATTTACTAAAATGCGTTTTGTGGATGGTGCTTCATGCGGCAAATCATTTCTATTGATGCTGTTAATGTCATGCACTTCATAGCGTATACGGTCTGGATTGTGAGTATCGATGAACGGAAATTGGTCGACATCATTAGCGTTAGAGTCAAATTTTTGTTTTTTGTTCGAGTCTAATGTGTGAATCTCTATCTCTTCATCGGCATTCTGGTACATCGTATCGGCACCGATCGGTCTGTCCAGTCCAACAAAGTTTATATCCCCATGACCGTACGATACGAGCGCCGGAGAATCATTTTGTAATATAGCATCGTCTTCAGATGCATCAACCACTTCCGTAGCACTTCCATCGTACTCTGATCCAGCCAACTCAACGGCAAAGTCAGTTGTTAATTCCAAATTCGCATCCTCAACATTAGTATCACTCAAACGAAGCTCATTGTTAGTGGCATGTGTTACAATATCAAAGGACACCCCATTCTCATTGCCCACCAGAAGCATGCTGTCAATGTCTTCGGTCGTGTTAGTCATTAGAAATTCTTCCACACCACTACTACCATTGATACGATTAACAAAACCACCGTCACTACTTTCACCTTCATCAATTTTCCCATCATTATCGAATTCCACAAAATTGCTGTTTGATTCAAGAGGTGATAATGTAAAAGGAGACGAAGACGAAATAGAAGAAGATAAATTGGGTACATTGCTATCAAATGGTGTAGAACTAGCATGCAAACTAAAATCAATGGAATTAGTTGGGGTGGACGAAGTGGTGACAAAAGAAGACGACGACGATGAGGCGGAGGTGGTGGTGGATGTTTGAAAAGAATCGGATTTGTCATTGCCGGGGTGGTGGACGTTTAAATCGATTATGTGACGACGATATCGTTTCAACCTAGTTAAACGGGTAGATGTCAATGTTCGTTTACCTCCAGTGGATTGACTGGTCGTTGACAGTGTCGACGAGGACGATGGCGATGATTGGGAAGCGGACGTTGATGATGTTGCAGCTGGTTTCGGTCGTATTGATGCTGATTTATCCGTTTCGGCTATGGTACTTTTAGCGGCTGATATTTCAGAGCCTTCATCGACTAGAACATTGCATGGGTTTGATTCGTATGAAAATCGGAGGACGTTGGAGCCTGGAAATTGTGAAAAGAAAATTCGTTAGATTTCATTGATACGAAGTTATTCAGTGTCTTATTCTTCTGATAATTGTCAGTCGGAAAGGGAATAGTAGATTGATATGCCAGGGTAGTAATTTGATATCTCGTATCCAGACTAAAGGCTTCAGCACGAGGTACTTTTACTCATCGTGATACGAAATGCTAGTTTACTCTACGAACGAGGGTAAAGGATTTACTTTAGTGAGGAAAATTCCACATTACCTCCCTACCAAGCCAAATATTACTTACCACCTGACGGTCAAGTCCTACTTTTGGAATTTTTTCTGGAAATTTTTTAAAAAATTTCCAAAAAATTTCCAAAAAATTTCCACAAACTGCTAACATTTAAAAACCGAATCTTTCCAAAATTTCGAACGGTTTTGGCAACTCGTGAACTCAGCCTTGCGTTTTAGCTGACTCTCACTTATTTTGTTTTATTCTTGACACTATACGTCAACAATCAAACAAAATCATTGAGAGCCGGCTAAAACACAAGGCTGAGCTCAAAAGTTTCCAAAACCGTTCGAAATGATCGAAAAATTCGGTTTTTGAATGTTCGCAGTTTTTGGAATTTTTTGGCAATTTTTTTTTGGAAATTTTGGTAAAAATTTCCAAAAAAAAATCCAAAAATAGGCCCTGACCTGACACATGCGAAAGTTGACCATTAAATAGCAATTTGCCGCCCCTGAAAATGATCCATTACTTGTGGACTATTTTTGGTTAATTTATTTCATTTTAATTTGACAATATCAACTTTAGTAAGAGACCGGCAGTAAATCAGAATACGTTGGGTGCTGGTACAGAGTTCATTACTTCGGACTTTGTGACACTCGTAAAGTTACTCGGGTGTTTTTGAGCAACTTTTTCAGCAATTGTTTTTCAATAAGTGTAGTTGTATACCTCGTCTTCGGCTCGGATACACAAATTTTACACTTAAATTACTACAGGCCTCTCACTTGTCCGAAATGTCTGAAATGTCCGAAATGTCCGAAATGTCCGGAATTTTACATATTTGTCCGAAATTGTCCGAAATGTCCGAAATTTTCTTCAAGATCTGACCGGATTTAAATATTGAAACTTATGAAAGACTCTACAGACTCTAAAAGACTCGCTTCATACATTTTTCAATTATAATTTCCGTGTACCAATTCTTTGTCTTAAAATTTATATCAACATAGATGAGGGAGTAAATTAATTTTACGTACATATGTACATATGTACAACCCTTTGAATTATTTGAATTAAGATTCGTCCATCAGTCAACAACAGTCATTCGCTAATTAAATAAGTGTTTTACTAAAAACGATTTTAATTTGATTAAATCGTTACTGAATTTGTTAAGGGCAGATTCCGCCAATAACGGTCTGTTGCGTTACAATTTTTAAGACTGAAAACTCTAGTTTCAAGAAAAAATCGTAGTTTCAGGCATTAGACTGATCCTTCCTCTATTGCCTCAAAGTGTTAAAAATTTGATCTGAGGTAACTGGTCATACAAAACTATTGCAATTGGCGGAGGTCTGCATTGCCAACAACGGATTTGTTCCATAGTTTTTCACGCTCTATCGTCTCCAGCAAGTTTTTTTTTTCGTTCACCATAGAAACTCAGGCGTCGCTGATGGACGATTTTACAGATTTTAAAATTTACCATCAGCGAACCGGCGAGCCGCCCTTAACTTAAACTACTTTCATTTCACTCGTCACAATCCGAGCCTACACATAGATATTTTAATAATCGATGAGATAGACACGCTCTCCTGGTTTCTTCAGGATAACTTTAACTTCTGAAGACAGTCAAATTCAAAAAACTCTGCATCCCATATTGACAAATTTTTAAAGATTTTGTATTCAGTAAGGGAATTATCGATATTGTCGAATTTTTTAAGTTACTTGGAACTAAATAGAAAATTTTCCTGTCTGTGGCGTATCAAGCTTCGAAAAGTAAAAATACGACTGATGTTTTGAAGGTCGACGTATTAGGCATCCAGCACAAATTTGAAGTGCGAACAATAGTACATTACTAAACCAGTGTATAGTATGGCGTTTTACTTTACGAGCGAGGGAAAGGGTTTTCACTAGTGAGAGAAAGGCTACATTCCCTCACTAGTAAAGTAATAAATATTATGCACGTATGACAAAGCGGTCGAGGCTTGCCGAGACGGCTTGTCATACGTGCATATTCTTTTTTATCGCCTAAGCGAAAACGAGACAACAAGATATGCGAATGATACTTTGACAATTTACAGAAGTATAATGTTTGTTTATATATCCTAGGTGAATAATTTTTTCGAGGAATCACACCGCGTATGCGATAAAATACATTTCTAAGCATTAGTACAAAATTTTTGGAATTGAAGTCGTCTGCGGTAAAAAAGTATGTTGCCTGGAAGTTCAACTAGTTTTATTTGAAGAAAGCCGTTCTAAAACTTTTTCTTTCTTTTTTAAATATTTTCAGCCAGGTTTCAGTTAACCCTCAAATTTAACAATACTTTTAGTAAAACATTTTTCAAGTCCTATATACCAGTTAATGATCAATTCATGTCGCGTCAAAATATACTCCAAAAAAATTTTTGAGTTTAGAATTTGTCACCAAATTCTGCTGATATAAAACGTTGAAATTTGGTGAGGGAATGATTTTAAATATCTCACAGATGTTCTGCTGAGGATGATTGTGATGTTCTAGCAATCGAAATATATACAGAGTTTTGTGAGATAGAATAAATGTCTTTTGTTTTATTTCACTTAACAAAGTGAGTTCAAAAAACAGTGGAAAAAACAGAAAGAAAGAAGAGTTTGCACATATGTTTAAACGTGAACAAATGAAAGTTTTTTCAAACCTTCATAAGCCACACATATGCGACTATGGTTGATTCTTCTATAGATACGAAGTGCAATGTATCTACATTTGTTGAATTTTCAACCACCAGATGACTAAGTCATCATTTATATGTGTGGCTTATGAAGGTTTGAAAAAACTTTCATTTGTTCACGTTTAAACATATGTGCAAACTCTTCTTGGTTTCGCCCAAGTGTGGGGGCTTTTGGTAAAGAAACCACCGGACTGGCCACGAGTTAGAAAAGTTTGATGATGAGTTGAAACTTCATTTCAACTATGATTCACTAAACTTTTTCGTGTGCAAATCGGTATAGTGTTCTTAGAGCACTGTATCGAGTACCACTGTCGCCATGGCCGGATGAGAAATGGTATTTTTGAACTGCATATTAATGCAAAACGTCGAAAGACGTATTTAAATTTTCTCTCAGATCGAAACAGTGGTCGAATGTCTTATGTCAGAAAGAAACGATATCTCACAGACTATTCCTATTGCGATTCTTTAGTGAAAACTAGAAAATATTTGTCCGAAATTTTTTCTGGAAATGTCCGAAATTATATACAAATTGTCCGAAATGTCCGAAATGTCCGAATTTCGGACAGGGCAAAATTTAGTGGGAGGCCTGAATTACTTTTACCGAAGCTTATTGCTCAAAGCCAAACGAGTGAGTTTGCTTTTATCACTAAATTGTTATCTCATGCAAGGAATTATATTCGCAGCATCCAATGTAACCTACTACTACGTCGAGCCTTTTCTGTCTATCTACCGTAATGTAAACGATGGAATTACTGTTAAATATAACACAAGCTGTTCGAGTGCACATAAAGTGAATGCGAATTCATTTGCACCTCATAAATGTAACGGCGGCGGGAAATCATTTTTTTTTGCATATCAGTCGATAAAGACTGAAATCATTTCCATGAAAATAAATGCGGAAAATGTACTTTCTGTGTGTGTTTGTCATGTTTCAGACGAAATGCCGTTCCGACAGAAAATTTATTACAAATCTGTAAGAGTGTGAAATCCGTAAATAACAAGCGAACAAAGCCAACAACAAAATTTCCATATTCCTAATGACCGTTTCGTGTCGAAGAAACATAACTCTGCTAAACAACAAACAAATACACAAAATAAAAATAATAAATTTTCGCCTAACCAATTTTATTATATCTGAGGCGGGAGTTAAAATGAAGAGAGAGCCGAAAAAAAAGTAAAGAAAATAAAATAGAAAAACACTTTTTATATGCTGTGTGTGTCTGCTGTTACATTTCCACCACACCGAATCATTACGTAGCACCAATAAACTATAACTTTTTATAGACGCAAAAGGAGAACAGGCACAAAAAAAAACGAAATCTTCCACCCCATCGTGCTTATTATTCAAAAACATTATTATCGACTTTCAAGTAACAATGCCTGTAGGAGTAGGTATACACTCCGATGGAATATTATTTTAAACAATATTCAACTACCCGGTAATGTAGTCTAATGTGCAACACACCGAAATAGGTTTCATTCTTTGGGGCTAGGATATATATATATTCACCAAAAAGGGCCCACATATACGATGTAAATGAGAGTGTGTGTACTGCCACACTGCATAGTCGAAAGAATAGTAAAATCGGAATAGTTACCTGCAACAAAGATAAGCACAGACAACAGCACCACGCTCAGCAGGATTACTACAATGGCCGTGCATTTCCATGTACATTTTGCGGCTAACCCTTTCCGGAAGTTCAGCGGCGCTGAATAATGGGATGGTGCTCCACACATTGCACTGCGTGGCGGTAGCACCGGTCCCGTATAATTTCTATCGTAACTTTTTAGTGTGTCTTTCGTGGGCGTCGAACAGGCCGATCCACTTTTGTAGTCGATCGGTGATCCTTTGTTTATATCTGAAACGAAACGATGGGGAAAAAATTAGATTCAAATTTTTGGAACGAAAATTGATTTTGAAATTTATTTTTTTTTCGGATTTATAAATACTTTGGAGACAAAACTGTAAACACCAACACGACCAACAACAACAACGCAACCCTTTATTTGTCATGATCAATGTTCATTCTTTATACTTTGCATTGTTTAATATAGGGGTTATTATGCACAGACGAAAGAGATAAATTTATCTTAATGTCAAGATGAGGCTTATGAATTGAGAAACAATCCCCTATTTAGTGTGACATAATACAAGCATTGTGCATTATGGCGCAACAGCATTTTATAAAATCTAAAATTGTTATTGTGGGTGCGCTTTTCCGTATAACAGCTATACGTGCATTTTCAATCATACCCTACCGTTAGAACCATCGCAACCAACTTTTTATAAAGTGTATGAGATTTAAACCCATTACATTTTGACGTTATCACGCGCATTACTAAAAAGTTGTTACATTTTTAACATTGCTCACTCTATTAACACGTCATCTGACATTGTATTTGTCATTCGGAATGCTCGCACGACCAAATCGGATAGTCGACATTTCATTTAAATAAAATCTTTCCAGATTAATTGTAGACATTATGAATATTGGAAGGAGTACTCCTCTAGAATGCATAAAAAACTTAGTGCAAAAGAGATGGAAGATTTTGTGAGAGAATTTCATACGTTTACTCTCTCCAAACCTTGCATCTCTTTTGTACTAACACATTGAAATTAATTGCGGCTTGCCAACTTTCGGCACCCTGGACTTTACTTAAATAGTCGAGGAATGCCTCCAAATAAATTTCTAAAAATCCAAAACTGAATTCTAGATTTTTAGAAATTTATTTGGAGGTATTCCTCGACTATTTAAGTAAAGTCCAGGGTGACGAAAGTTGACAAGCCGCAATTATTTTGAATGTGCTAAGGTTTTTATGTGTTCTAGGGCAGAATAATGACATTTCTGAAACTATAATTCTTTGCACGATTCGTAAACCACCATGTCTAGTTCACAGCAGGCATGAGCGCCGACGGAGAAACCTCGGCGGCGGCTAGCCGAAAAAATTTTCTCGGCGGCGGCGAAAAAGTCGGCTTGAAAGTGTAAAACAGGTATGGTCTATTGTCCGCCCGGAGGACATAAAAATTTTATTTTCGTACTTAAACGCACTCATTTTCATATTATTTTGACATAAAATGTGAGTGCGTTTAAGACGAATTCGTCGATCGACCATACCTGTTCTAGACTTTCATTGGCTTAAAACGGCTCGGCTGGAGGTTCCTTTTAACTTTTTTTCAAAATAACAACGTTTAGATAAATTCATGGAAAATGAACTAGTAAGCATGAAAATGAAATTGTACGGAAAGCGAAAATGTAGGTAGATTAGGTTGTTCAAAGTGCAAGTGGAACTGGTCTTCTTACAAGCAAGTCTCTAAGTCTAAAGTTCACTAACACGTCAAGTTTTATTGCCTCAAAACTTGAACTAAATGGAAAATCATGCTCCGGTACACTCATTTAACTCATTAAGAAAATGGTTTTCGATAAGAAATCGAAAGCTCACGAAAATCAAGTAAAAATTGAAAAGAAAAAAAAATCGAGAAAATTCGCAAAGATCGATAAAGTTTTCTCAAATTTGTGAATTAACTGATTGTGCGCCTTCGGCTCGTTCCGCAAAGGTCATACTTGCCAAAACAACAAACTTAGAAGCGAGGACGTAATATACCATTCTGGAAAATTCATGAAAATTCAAGAAAATTTTCAAAATTTTCTTAATTTTGAAAAAAAAAATTCAAAATGTACTTGAGCTGCTTAGGATCAACAGGAATCTCAGTTTTCAAAATTATTTCACCCATTCACCTTTCGAAATCTTTATTTCATTTTCCAGCCGTTTCAAGCCGGCTTGAGCCGTGTTTTTGGCACCGGCTCGGCTGCGGAGCGGCTTGCTCAAAAATGGACGGCGGCGGCTTGATCGGCGGCTTATTTTCGGCGGTGCTCATGCCTGGTTCACAGTAAAAGCCGAACCTTTTTCAGCAACGTCGCCCTGGGACTTCTCCTTGTTTCAATTCAATAACTTCTGCTTGTGTCAGAATTATCCACTCTTGCAATTGCATCCGAGAAAATCTGTCTTTTTCTTCTAAATTTCAAACTGTTTTTCCAAACGTTTCCGCAATTAGAACAACCCCCATCCACCGAACTTAGCAATGTGCAAACATATAAATATTGAACCAAAACCCCAACATCTTATAATATGGATTTTGTACTTGTTTTGTACAGAGAGCGAACCTAATAATAACAACCATCCACACTCACACTCTTCCCATAAATTTATTTAAAATATATGACAATCACAGTTACATGAGAAAATTGGGGTTGGAAAAGTTGCTCTACATTGGATGACGTAAAGTTTTCTCGTTTGTTTTCAATGACAATTAATTTTACTTTTGAGTGACTTAATTGCAATAATAACACAGCATTCATTTTATACATGGGGATTGAATGAATGAATGTGTTTATGGTGCAGATGAAATATGTATATACATACACACACACGCCGCCATATATATATATTCTCTATATTGAAATTTCTATATGTATAATGTCAGGATGATCCGAAAAGTGTGCATTTGATTGTACTTTGTGTCCCTTCAGGGCAACTTAAATTATATGTATGGAATATATGTATTTCGAGTCTGTTTTACTGGAGCGTTATAATTCAATGAGATGGAGCTAACGATTGTAATGTTTGCCGTACCATGCATTGAAAATATCAATCATTTTGTGATTAATTGAGGGTGGTAAATTTATTAAGTTGTAATTTATGGAAAATTTAGCTCAATCTGAATATGTATACACCGATAAAGTCGTCAAGTTTTCCACGACTTAATTATTCCTGGAGTTGGAAAATAATTTCTGGAATTAATGAGAAATATGCTGAGCTTTTCGTTTAAATAATTTCATCGGGTGTTCAAAGCGAGTGAATTTTTTACAGCTTCATCGTGGTTAATCCGTTGTAGCTTTACAGTACTTCAATTCTAAAGTGAAATTTTATGCAGCGAGTTTCTCGACAAATCTCACGGATATAAACAGTGGTTCGTATTTGGTCGTCGAAATCGGAAAATCATTCAACAAAACCTCAGTTCTTTATAAAAAATAATTTTAAACAAGCAGAGAGATGGAATCTGCTACTTCTAATGTTTAAACAGTCACTAAACGTTTTAAAGTTTGAAGTTTTGAAAAATCTACTCCTTCAATACTTTTACCACACATTTTGCTACATAAAGACAAACCTATCGAGTCAGGCATGAGCGCCGACGGAGAAACCTCGGCGGCGGCTAGCCGAAAAAAATTTCTCGGCGGCGGCGAAAAAGTCGGCTTGAGCCGGCTTAAAACGGCTCGGCTGGAGGTTCCTTTTAACTTTTTTTCGAAATAAAAACGTTTCGATAAATTCATGGAAAATGAACTAGTAAGCATGAAAATAAATTGTACGGAAAGCGAAAATGTAGGTAGATTAGGTTGTTCAAAGTGCAAGTGGAACTGGTCTTGTTACAAGCAAGTCTCTAAGTCTAAGGTTCACTAACACGTCAAGTTTTATTGCCTCAAAACTTGAACTAAATGGAAAATCATGCTCCGGTACACTCATTTAACTCATTAAGAAAATGGTTTTCGAGAAGAAATCGAAAGCTCACGAAAATCAAGTAAAAATTGAAAAGAAAAAAAATCGAGAAAATTCGCATCGATCGATAAAGTTTTCTCAAATTTGTGAATTAACTGATTGTGCGCCTTCGGCTCGTTCCGCAAAGGTCATACCTGCCAAAACAACAAACTTAGAAGCGAGGACGTAATATACCATTCTGGAAAATTCATGAAAATTCAAGAAACTTGAGCTGCTTAGGATCAACAGGAATCTCGGTTTTCAAAATTATTTCACCCATTCACCTTTCGAAATCTTTATTTCATTTTCCAGCCGTTTCAAGCCGGCTTGAACCGTGTTTTTGACACCGGCTCGGCTGCGGCGCGGCTTGCTCAAAAATAGCCGGCGGCGGCATGATCGGCGGCTTATTTTCGGCGGCGCTCATGCCTGATCGAGATCTTGTCAATGATTTTCGTCGCCGTTGTCGATAACAGATGGCTAAATCGCTAGTTATTTCCAACATTCCATTCAACAATATTCACCGAATTTCGCTAAGTTTTATACGAAATTTCTATAAATTTCACTTAATTTATCTCAATTGCACTAAATTTCGTAAAATTTCTTTAAATTTCATTTATTCATCAAAAACGTTTTCTAATGTTAGGACCTGATTGTCGATTCAATTTGTAGCAGTTAGAATATACAATTTGGTATGAGTAGATTAAAGCTCAAATATTCATCAAAACCTGACAATTAAGCAAAGTTTACAACTGCTGTTCAGAGTTCTGTGCCACACACACAACAAATCGAAAGAAAAGTGAACAAACGGAAAATAATTTATTTATAAAATTCCGCACCACACCAAAGCCAAGGCACCAAGCATTAAATGATAGAAAATTGAAAATAAAAATGTTGAACCCCAATAATAATTTCCTTGAAAATTGACACAAATCCCCACATAAAAATCGATTTCCCCGATGGTTTATATTTTTTTCGGGTTTTTCTTTAGCTTTTTCGAATTGTAAGTATATTTTTCATCCACAAGAGATTGACCATAAAATATAAATGAGGCGTATTGTTGCACGACGAAATATGTTTTCATGTCGGAATTTGCCATGAGGAACGCATGAGGAACATCATCATATTATTGTATGAAACAAACCGAAAGAGAGAAAAAAAATTAATCAACTTAAATCCGCCTTCACGATCTTATGTACACTATATTGTATATATAGATGTATATGTACTGCCTCGCCATATATAAAATATATATTGAAAACCATAAATATTTATTCAACGTTAAATAAACACGCAACGAAAAATCAATATTAACTTCATAAATATATTCCTTTGCTTTTTATTTCATTTAGCAAAGAAAAGAATCGAAAAGATGCAGAAAAATTCTGAACCCCGAAATACAAAACCCGCTCGCTCTCCTCTCACTCTCTCGTGTTCATTTTTATACATCATGTATGCAAGATTCCTTTGCGAACTTCATAAATATTTGAGTTACAGCTTCCACAATATATTCATTCATTTCTCGCATTCAGCCCAAATGTTCCCCGAAATGAATCGATAAAAATTCGTATTTTTTATTGATGGTAAAAAGTCATCTCATAACCGTTTTTCAAGTCACTATCAATCGTTTTGATGCTGTTCCGTGTTTGTGTACCATATGTACTGGAGGAAAATGAGAGAAGAGAGATGAAAAAAAAATCGAATTCAGCGGCAATTTTGTATGAGATCTCATATCTAATCGATCCAAGAGATCGAATCGTACGCTCTCTCTGTACGGAAAGGACCGGGACTTCGTTACTATCAATTTTGTTAACATAACAAATGCGCGGACAAATCGCTCAGATGGGTTAAAAATCCCGAAAGAGTAGAGAGCTCGTGCTTCGTATCCGGCCAACAATAAACTCGATTCAATTATTGCAAATTGACCAACTCAGAGCGATTGTAATCAATGTTTAGGATAGATGCAATCATCACTTAGATCTTCTATGCTATTAAGTGCCCATTCCACTCAAAAAAAGTACTCCGTGAGAGAGCCGTTAGAGCGCCGAGAGAGCAAGCTGTCAAATAAACAAAGAAAAATTGAAAAATTTTGTCTCTCACACGGAGTACTTTTTTTGGTAAGAGGAAACTAAGCATTAAATATAACGATAATGACTTAAGTCATTTTCCGGTACTTATTCCATTAAGTTTTCGCCATGAAAAAACGCAATCTAATTGAACGATTGCTTTTGTAAATTGTTTAATAAATGTTCTTTCAACGATCAAGGAAGGTAAATGTCTTCAAAAAGTGTTTAAGTTTCTGCACAGAGCATCTCTTCGTGATAATTCTTGATAATTCTTAAAAATTCTGAAAATTATTAAATTTGAGAACATTAGGAATTTTAAGAAAATTCAAGAATTAATTTCCAAAAATTATTTAAATTCGGAAAAATTCTTAAATCTATGAATTTTAGACTTTTAAGAATTGATTTCTTAGAAACTCTGAAAATCCGAAAAATTCTAAAAATATTTAAAAATTCTTAAAATATTAAAAATTTCCGTTGAGACAAATCATTTTAAGACTTTATATGTAGGAAATAACTAGCGAGCTGTTATCTAGCCATCTGTTATCTAGCCATCTGTTATCTAGCCATCTGTTATCTAGCCATCTGTTATCTAGCCATCTGTTATCTAGCCATCTGTTATCTAGCCATCTGTTATCTAGCCATCTGTTATCTAGCCATCTGTTATCTAGCCATCTGTTATCTAGCCATCTGTTATCTAGCCATCTGTTATCTAGCCATCTGTTATCTAGCCATCTGTTATCTAGCCATCTGTTATCTAGCCATCTGTTATCTAGCCATCTGTTATCTAGCCATCTGTTATCTAGCCATCTGTTATCTAGCCATCTGTTATCTAGCCATCTGTTATCTAGCCATCTGTTATCTAGCCATCTGTTATCTAGCCATCTGTTATCTAGCCATCTGTTATCTAGCCATCTGTTATCTAGCCATCTGTTATCTAGCCATCTGTTATCTAGCCATCTGTTATCTAGCCATCTGTTATCTAGCCATCTGTTATCTAGCCATCTGTTATCTAGCCATCTGTTATCTAGCCATCTGTTATCTAGCCATCTCATCTGTTATCTAGCCATCTGTTTATCTTTATCTAGCCATCTGTTATCTAGCCATCTGTTATCTAGCCATCTGTTATCTAGCCATCTGTTATCTAGCCATCTGTTATCTAGCCATCTGTTATCTAGCCATCTGTTATCTAGCCATCTGTTATCTAGCCATCTGTTATCTAGCCATCTGTTATCTAGCCATCTGTTATCTAGCCATCTGTTATCTAGCCATCTGTTATCTAGCCATCTGTCATCGACACCGACGACGAAATTGACAAGATCTCAATAGGTTTGTCTTTATGTAGCAAAATGCATGGTAAAACTAATGAAGGAGTAGATTTTTTACATCAAACTTTTAGTGACTCTTGAAACATGAGAAGTAACAGATTTCCCCCCTCTGCTTGATTATTTTTTATAAAGAATTAACAATCGAGTACATATGTACTCGATTATACATAACAAGTCGTATCAGCAACAAATAATTATTTAAAAATTAGTCTAGCACAAAATTTGAATGTACGAACGGGTTGTTAAATTTCAAAGCCGACATTACACAAACATTATGGAAGCCGTTAAAACAAATCATTAAAGACTTTAATCGGCATTAGGATCACGTATAATACTTAGTGTTGTATTCTCAAAAAAAAAAAAAAATTAACGAAACAGTCAAACATTCAAACAGGCTCTCCGAAAGCACTTTTTCATACTCAATGAACCATCAAAACCGTGAAAACATCGGCACAAAGATGAAATTATGAACCAACACCCAAATCTACTTGATACTTTTGGTGTGTATTATATACATGAATGTTATACAGCAGATGAATAATAAAAAAAAATCGTTTAAAACACAACTAAATAATAAAACAATTTTCATTCAACGAAATACGACTCTCATTGTCTGTTAAAAATCTAATTAAAGCGTGAACATTTTTTGTTGGTTATACCTTTAATAAGAACATATGAATTTGTATCCACATTACATCCGAGACGAGTGTAACCGACAAGAGAGAGAGAGAGAGAGACGAATAAAAAAAACACATTTCAAAATCGATCTCAATTTTCAGTCTGAAAGTATCCCATGGTGTTACAAAACAGTTTAGATTAAAAAAAATTATATTTTATTTCACGTATTATTAATAACACCATGTATAACATGCTCCAAACTGAATATCATCACACCGAGTGATAAAATTATAAAAATTTTCAAAAGCATAATTCTGGATTTAAAATAAAAAAATTTTAATTCGATTTTTTTTTAAACCGAAAAAGAAGAAAACAAAAATTACAAAATCGGTGAAAAAAGAATTATTTTCAATTCCATTCCGATTTATCGAACAAAATATTAATCAAAATTTGTTATTGTTACAAAATATACAAAAATTTTCCCACATCTTTACCAGATGGAATTAAACGATTTACTCGAAAAAATATGTCTTAACACGGCTCCCCTTGAAGTACATGCTCTAAATAGTAATTGGAAAAATTGATTTTTTTTTTCGTCTTCTTAAGATAAACACAGAATTAACACGGCCCATATTGGAATAATAATTTGTCGAAAAGGAGAAATTTAGAAATGATATTTTGAATGTGGGATATGTTTGTTACACTTTTTTTTTGGGAGAAAAGCGGATGTTAAATTACGCTCACATTGCTTTCTCGTGCACTAAAACGTTAATTATGTTAAACAACAACAAAAAAACGACATTGTTTATTCAAGTCGTTCCGATTAGTTAACATGTTAACATGGGTATGGTTTAGATGGATGTATTTACTTGAATATGAAAATACATAATTTATCTGCTAAAATAAATATTTTCTTTTCTGTATGCATCAATTCATCCCTAATAACAATCTATGATGCGTTCATTTAGATCGTTTCTTTTTTCAATTATTTTTTAAAAAAAGAAACCAGATTTCCAATGGTGATGATAGTCATTACATACAATACATATTCCTATCAGTCAATCACTGTACAAACTGAATCTGTTCTGTATTCTGAGGACAATGTACGAACCGTGGTTCGATTTCAATTGTTTGAGCCAAGGGTCGGACTGACTAACAAAATGTGACGGGTGTAATGTGACGGGTGTTGAAAGCTCAGATTAAGTAAAAAAACTACAATTAACCTGTTGCAGACGGCTGACATCTGTTATCGACAGTAAAAATAAACGACAAGTTCTGAATAATGACGTCTTATATAGCAAAAAGCATGTTCAAGACAAATGAAGTAAAAGATTTCTGAAATCAATCTGTGAAAATTTTCGATCAAATGAAGTGATAGTTTGGATAGTAAAACTGTTAATATGCTTGATGTGTGTGACAGGTTAGGAAATTCTGCGCGAAAAGTTAAGAACAGCAATAGGTGTTCCTATTTCACCATATGGTCAGTGTAAACTTGGGTTGAGGTGTTGACAGATTTACTAAGAGATTTAACATCTTAGCAACGGCGAGAATATTGCCATGTAATCATCAAATCTATTACTTTCTTTGTTCAACGTTCGCCGGGATTTTGAAAAAAAAAAATCTTTTACTTCATTTGTTTGAACGTGATATTGTGGCTATATAAGACGACGTTAACCTGTATCGCTTATTTTTTATCAATGCTGTCGATGACTGTGATTTAATAAATCTAAAAAAGCATGAGAAACTTTAATTTTCATTAATGCTTATCAATATCAATTTAATTACGACCACTCCTTGATGTTGAAAGCAACAACTTTAGAAATTTAATATGAAACACAAAGAAATCAAAAACCATTTTGCTAATTTTAAGCGAAAAGAGAAAAGTCTCATTCAGCTAATCAACACAACAAGATTTTTATAATTTTCTCTTCGTTTTCAGTTTATATGTGCACGGAAAGTACGTTTTATTTAATGTTCTTTGAACGATTTTTTTCTTTTGTTTATATTCAATGCGTCAATACCCGAAGCACATAAAAAGGGGTTTGAAGTTCGAAATGGAAGAGGTAGAACGAAGTTCGATTCGATTTAATTGTTATAAAAGTTCGATTTTACTCAATAAAAGCAGTGAAATTCTATGAAAATGCAATCGTATTATCTAACAAGGAAATAAATGTTCCGCAGTAAATCTATTGAAACAGGATATGACGAGGAATGCATTTTACAACATTTTCGAATTCCATTCGCTTTGCACGGATAAAATTATTTTTCGCTTGCATTCGTTCATTCAATTTGCAATTACCATCATATAATGCATCATCGATTACGTAATGCACTTGAAATTACAATAACAAAAGTCGAACATAATACGAAAATATGAAGTAACTGCTAACTAGCGCTGGTGCATGGTAGACATCTTCTTTTCTTCCATTATATATTTACCATACACAACAAAGATGGCGTACACACAATTCCCTATCTTTCCGACTGAATTGCTTTTGATTATGTTACGTCGTACTCTGTAATTTTTATGGAAATAAATATCGTTTAAGTTGGCAAAGAAAGAAATCATGTGCTTTGATTGTTAGCATTTTTCAAATAAACATTTCGTTATGGGTTGAATGCCAATAACTGTATTGAGCTTGTAATTTTACGTCTTTATTTCGAAATAACTTATCAATAAAAAACAACGCTCGCTTTGTAATTTACGAATATCATGTTTAATATTCAGCGATGTTCGATCGAAAGGCATTGTGAAAAGATGATAGTCGATGGAGTTTTTATTTTTATTTAAATGAAATTTACGATTTACGAGGGGCGAATGAACTATAAAATCCTTTGTCAATCGAAGAAAAAAAGGGGAAAAAACTGGAAATTTAATTTGGAGGAAGTTGGTTGTAGAGCGTAGCGAGCACCACAAGCCATACAAGGAAATGAAATTTCCTTTTTTCCAGAGGTCAAAACTTCATTTTTACTACAAAGGCCACTGAAATTTCAGTTGAGGTCAGAAAATCACTATTTTCTCACCTGCGGTATGAAAAAGCTTAAGAAAATTCTTTGAATATTTAAAAAATTCTTGAATTGATTGAAAACGGTAAAGAAAATCCTCAGAAAATCATTGAATCCTCAGAGGAGTTTCCATTGCCAAATTGAAGTGTACAAGACTGTTGGTATCAAAATTCGGTCTTTTCCATCTGTCAAAAGTGACGTTTTAAACGTCAAGTACAAAGTTTTGAAAAAATGGTCAAAATTGTTGGTGTGCTTGAATTGAATCATAAGTACAATAGAATTAATAAAAAATCGGTGATTGAGTAACCTTTTCGTAAATTTAGACTTTTGACGTTTAAAACGTCACCTTTGACAGATGGAAAAGACCGACTTTTGATCCCAAAAGTCTCCGCCTCAGGTTTTTATGTCGGAGAACAGTTCTTTGACAATTTATTAGAAATGGATTAGTTTGATTTGATTTGTTCACAGACCTCACTAGCAGCCTGTTTTACGGCCAATCAGTACAATTTGGACCACCCACTTAACGTAACTTCCTAACCACGCCTTGAAGTATGCAGACAAGTTAGGTGTTTAATTGATATTTCGCCTAAATGTAGGCTAGTTATGTGCACACAAAATAAATTGTATTTTTCATACGAGTCATTTAGTATGTACATCGTTACAGTCGCAGAAAACACACTGCAACTACTCAAATTATGAAGCCATTTGGAATTGTCTGACACAGGAATCGAATAAAAATCGGACCGAAAAAATGTTCAGATTACAAAACCACCCAAATTAAAATGAATTCCAAAGTCAACGGATTTAATCCCGAACTGTAATTCAATGTACCTAAACGGGACAGTGTAATCACGATACACAAAATCGTTACAACATTTCCGATGCAGCGAAATATGTTTTACAATGCAGTATTTGTTGTGGTGTATTATTTGCTATAAATTCTTTTGTCCATTAGGTCACCGAAACAATCCTCAAAATATCGATATGGCATAGTAATATGGTGGTGGGTAAGTGTATATATATAATAAATATTGTCTCTGTCTGGTGACCCGATGTCTATGCATTGCATAGTTCATATATATATGTTAATAAATAAATCCAACTTGGGACACGTATGTATAAATGTTTCAGGTTAACCGAAATGTAATAAAATCGATGTGGCTAACATTTATATACTGTGCATCATAAACTGATCGGTTTACCTAACCACAAATTCAAATTCAAATTATTGTTACATTTACATGTCCATCAAATTAACAGACAATTATCGCATGCAATCAATTAAATTAACAATTACATCTCATCCTGAATTGGTCCGAGGTATAAATATTATTGCTATCTTTCGCAATAAATGTATGTGCATCGTTTTGTCTATATAACCAGTGTATATATACACATACTGTTCTCTTTGTGCTCGGGACCATCAGAGGTGTGCGTAGCATTAATAGATTTATTATGGGACACACACATAATAGTATCGGAGATAATATATAGAGTCAGATGAGGGTATTCAGGTTAGAATTTATAAATGTGCTGCAAATTAGCTAATTTCAAGATGTGTTATGTATACGACTCTGGTGAATAGTTGACATCGTTGGGGAAATATTAAGCAATTATTGTGACTAATTTAATAATCATATTCGGTCTAACATAGAATTCACGATAACGGAACTACGTCGCAATTGTAGAACTATGTGAGTCTGCCGACCGGGTGTTTTTACGTTGACTAACTACGATGGATCATTAGGAGAGGCGTCTGAACGGATGCAGCTTATCGAGAAGCTGATGTATCAGCATCAGCAGGGACTAAAATAAGGATTTTTTTCGGTGTAGCCAGATCTTGTCAGGGGCCCATATTTTTGCTTTGAAGGGGCCAAATCTAAATCTGTCTATTTTTAGTTAAGGCTCGGATCGGGTTCGGGTTGACCTGTTTAAGTTCAGGTTCGACCTGAACCTGCTCTTCACCTGAACATGAAATTACCATTTCGGGTTCGACCCGAACCTGACCTGAACCTGAATTGGTTCGACCTGAATCTGACCTGAACCTGAATTTCTCATTTCGGGTTCGACCCGAACCTGACCTGAACCTGAAGTTTTTATTTCAGGTTAACCCGAACTAACCTGTTTTGACCTGAACTTAAAGCAACTCAATGAATCTGACCGAAAATACGGCGGTATGAACCGTGGTAAAAACTACGTTTTTTGCAATTCTGAAGAGAAATCAACCATTCCTATACAAACCATTAAAATATGCATGTTTTAATCAAAATACACAATTCAAATATGGCATAGGCAAGGCATACAATCGCAATGAAAAACTCAATAGCAAATTCCACTTCATTTACACCAAATTCATTGTTTGTATCTTAAAATGTTATAAACATTTTGTCGCACTGTTTTTCGGTGCAAGAAAACGTTTCTTGCACTCCTTTTAGCTGTGAAAAAAGTGAAATTATACGACACTTAAATCACGCAAATAATGGCTAATTTCAGTCACAGAGATGCAAAAACAAGCTTTTCGCAACAAGTGACGAAAAGTAGGACTTTCCGTTGCATTTATTGCGAAAAACGTTGTATAAAACTCGATGATAAATGCTTTTTTAGGCACACTATGTGTATTGTCACACTCGGCCTACGCCATCGAGTGACAATCTACATATCTAGTGCCTGAAAAAGGATTTATCACTCGGTTGTATAAATAACTATTTCTAATTGTATACAAGGCTTTCTTTCTAACGCATATTTTCAGGGAATTAAATTTGACGTTAACTCTGTCATAGTATATGCGTGAATATTTGTGATTGTAGCTGTTGTATACAGGGAAGGGTGTAAACAAGGTTGTATCAACGCTATTTTTACTGGCCGCACTAGATGTTTAGATTGTTACTCGAGGCCGCAGGCATGCATCGCATTGCCTTATAAAGCTTTTATCACCGAGTTGCAACGAAATTTCAACTTTTCGTCACTGAGTTGAGACGAGTAACTTATATAACAATTAACAATAAGATAATAGTATTTTCGTGCCAAGACAGGCCTTACGAGCGAAGTGAACGAAAAATCATTTCAAAATATTTAGCATTTCAGTTTCAAACACTTTTATTTGTCGCATAATTAAGTGTCCCATAATTTAATGTTAGACATGGATGTCCATTCGTTTCAATCGACGCTCAATTCTAAAAAAATGTATTTAAATTAACGTAATACAAAATTAGGAATCAGTTCAGGTCAAAACAGGTCAGGTTCGGGTCCAACCCGAAATAACAAATCAGGTTCAGGTCAAGTTCAGGTCGAACCAATTCAGGTTCAGGTAAGGTTCGGGTCGAACCCGAAATTGAAATTTCAGGTTCAGGTCAGATTCGGGTCGAACCTGAAATCATAATTCAGGTTCGGGTCAAAAACAGGTTCGGGTTCCGGTCAGACCGAACCCGACCCGTTCCGAGCCTTATTTTTAGTGACAGACAGATTAGACAGATTTTCATAAGTCGCACTTTTCAGGTCCTAGGTATGATTTTTTTTAATACTTAGTTTTGATGATACAAAAACAGTAAACTGCACAACTCTTAAAGTATAAGTGAATCTCTGATTCGAGCAAATAATTATTTAGGTATATAAAAACGTTTAAAGGAAAAATGCGATGCAGGCGAAATTTAGTAGTTTTAATTCTTCGGGTTCTGGTGAAGACGTTTCTTTCGGCGCAGCGGGAAGAACTGACCGGGAAATATCTAGATAAATCTGCAAACTTGAAGTTAGAATTTTGGCGTGGTAATTCAAACTTTAGAAGTCTTGACCGCTAATGGTGTGGCATTTTACGTCAGAACTCAAAAAATTTAACGAATGATTCGGTTTTCGTCTTTAAATTTATTTTTATTTTATCCTTAAATTTTCTTGACGCAAGTTTTGTTGGTAGTTGCATTGGTTCAATTGTTGAGTTCAGTCGAAGCATTAATTGCATGGTGATTAGAGCCATATGGGGAGGTCAAATGCTGTAAATATACTCCTCAGTTAGAAAAACGGTTTCACCATAAATACAGTGAAATTTCTGTGGTGGCAAATGTCGACGGCAGTGTCGCCACTTTGAGGGGCACTGTCGCCAATTGCCTATACACTTGTTCCTTACTTTAGTCCCTGAGCATCAGGGTATATTATCGGTAAATATGTATACCGGATTTAATGAAGTTTATCTAAATTTCGGTAAATTTTTGGTAAATTTTTGGTAAATTTTTGGTAAATTTTCAGTAAATTTTTGGTAAATTTTCGGTAAATTTTCGGTAAATTTTCAGTAAATTTTCAGTAAATTTTCAGTAAATTTTCAGTAAATTTTCAGTAGATTTTCAGTAAATTTTCGGTAAATTTTCAGTAAATTTTCGGTAAATTTTCGGTAAATTTTCGGTCATTAGCAGAGGCGTCTGAACGGATGCAGCTTATAGAGAATCTGATATATCAGCATCAGGGCCTATTATCGGTAAATATGTATACCGGATTTAATGAAGTTTATCTAAATTTCGGTAAATTTTGGTAGATTTTGGTAAATTTTCGGTAAATTTTTCGGTAAATTTTCGGTAAATTTTCGGTAAATTTTCGGTAAATTTTCAGTAAATTTTCAGTAAATTTTCAGTAAATTTTCGGTAAATTTTCGGTCATTAGCAGAGGCGTCTGAACGGATGCAGCTTATCGAGAAGCTGATATATCAGCATCAGGGCCTATTATCGGTAAATATGTATACCGGATTTAACGAAGTTTACCTTAATTTCGGTAAATTTTGGTAGATTTTTGGTAAATTTTTGGTAAATTTTCAGTAAATTTTCGGTAAATTTTCGGTAAATATGTCAATAATATGGACTGATTTCGCAACCCACAGCGACTATTTCGGGAAATCATTTTACTATTTTTCCCTAAATTTACATTTTCCAAAAAAAAATGATAAAAATATGGAAAATCTTTGGAAAATGTTGGAAAATTAAAGGAAATATGAAAAAATGTTTTCTCAGAAAATCGTCCCTGGGTATCGGTAACTTGTAATATGTTTTCTGTTCAACAAATTTATGGAACAAAAAATTCTGCACGAGCTCGTAAATGCATCGAATGTAACGAATTAACAGCAGTCATGAATCACCATTAATCATAATCCAAAAGATAGAGAAATATCTACGCAACAGCACATTTTCTCTTCAAGACGATTAAGGCACAATTCAAATTTCATTCGATAATAATGTTGAAATTGAGTAAAAAAAAGTTGATTAATTTAAATTGGCACCAGCATTCTTTAAACTCATCATATCAAAACCATTTACGATTTTTTTTTGAAAAGATAGAGAGAGAGACACAGTAGAAAAAAAAGACCGAAACCATCAAATCGTTTTTCTTCACATAATAGAAAAATTTACATTTTGTGTACCACTAAAAACGGAAGGCTCATCATCATTTTGAATATATGTTTCGTAAACATATATATATATGCACAGACAATCACCCAGTATAATTTCAAAACGTTCACATTTAATATTACAAAACAAAACATGAATAATATTCGGTTATTATGATATGATGTGTGTGGTGTGTGCGCTTCAATCATCATCGTATACATAAAAATTTCATGAACGGAGTGGAAGAACAAAAAAAAAGAAGAATTACATTCAAACACACAAGAACAATAATTTATGATAATATTTGTCGTTAATTGCTAAGTCGTTGTTCGGGTATATTTAATATTATTAAAAATAATGTTTTTTCTGTTGGTGTTGTCATTGTTTTAAGAAGTTATTTCGGAGTTAATTTATTCATTTCTATTTTTCATTTTTACTGTAATTTACATGGTCTTGTGTGGCATTTTTTTTTTGTTGTATTCACTTCTATTTCACGATTTTTTTTTCTGTTTATTCAAGGGAAAGTCAAGGAATGTTTTTTTCTATATTTTCGTTGTTTTCGTTAAATTATGATCATATACATAATCGCGTATAATATGGGCAACATTAATGATTTGATTATTATCAGATAGATAGATGTATGTTCGTGCTATAATGGGGATCAATTGCTCGGGTGCACGCAATTGCATAATATAGTTAAAGTTTCGGTTGTGTGTTTTTTTTTTCTTCCTCTCTCTCACCCGAATTCCACTACAATTTCTCAGGGTATATTTGAATTGGAGGAAAAGTTTTATTCGGAACAATTGTATTGTTTTAACGAATTCCTGGTATTTTATTATGTTTGCCAATTGAAAAACTTATACTTGAAAGTTAGACATACTTTTCATAAATTAGACTATGGCAATTTATATAAATTGTGAATTTGGTTGCAAAATTTTACTTGATAACGATTGAGCGCCACGGTGTGTGTGTGTGTGTTTATCTGCTTTTCAATTTACAAGAAACCGTTTCGGGGTATTCTGAACTGATTGTGTTATTGAAAATTGAAGTATTGAATTGTGAACGGCTCAGATTTATTTGCCAATTTGTACCTTCAATACAGTTTCGTGTGCAGGGCTTATTTTAGAGAATTTTAATTCTGAAAATTACGAAAATTCTGAAAAAATTCCGAAAAAGTTCCGAAAAATTCTGAAATAATTTTTCGGAATTTTTCAGAACTTTTTCGGAATTTTTTCAGAATTTTCGTAATTTTCAGAATTAAAATTCTCTAAAATAAGCCCTGTTCGTGTGTACCCAGAGTGGATACATCTGCAGAGTACATTTTACTTCCCTCGATTCAGTGAACATATATTCAGAGCTATACTTCAAAACCATATCGGATGATCATCATTTATTTTACCTTTTAATGATACCATCCGTCTAACAATAGCGTGTACAACATCTGATCCTCATTTAAAATCAAATTTAAACTTTGCCATTATTGCGTTCCGCCTAAACAGTTTTTTTTCCCTCTTGTTGCAACAACATTTCATTCTGCATTCATATCCACATGTGACACTTTTCAAGAATACATTTCCAACGTTAAAAATGATTCAAATTGCAATGAAGTAAAAAAAAAAATGAAATTGCGCGCATTACATACAGGATATATTTGTGTGCATTTTCTTCCCAATCTGTTATGTCAATTATTATGACTATCCGATGGTAAAATGTATGTATACCCCCCATACGAATCTCCGTATATTATTATACATTTCATATGGCTCGTTAAATAGTGTTATAAAATGTAACGAATAATGATAGCGCTTTGGGGTGTGAAAAATGCTATTCAAAAAATAGAGAGAGAGAAAAAAAGAAATTATAGTACAAGTTACTCCCCGTTTTATTGTATGCATGGAGTTGAACACAAAACACAATTTTTGCAGAATAAATTTGGTTAATTTAGTGGCTGTTTTCATTATACATTTTTTTCGTAATTATATGTAAAATGGATCGAAATTGAAAAGAATTATTCAAAAATGTAATTGGTTTTGTTATTGTACGATATGAATTGCAATTGAGTGAGAGCAGAAAAAAAGGGAGTAATTGGAACGTTCACTATGTTCGTTCACTAATGATTTACATGATTTGCAGCAACATTTTAAAGTTGCACGCTTAAAGCTTGCCTACCTAATACAACGATTGGCGAGATTAGTAGCACGTCAAACCATCTGTTATCTTTAACGTTGACAAAAATAAGCGATGAATTTCTGGTAATTTATATTTTCTAGCAAAAAAACTTGTATTAAAACAATTGAAGTAAAAGATTTTGTATAAAACTTTGGAGGCTGAATGTTTATATCCTGTGATAGGCTTGACGTTTGTGAAAAGTTGCGTCCAAAAAGGTCACCTTTCAAAAGAGATTCCATGGATATTCTAAAAATTTATAATTTCCAATAACAATTCGAAGAAAATTCGAAGAAAATTCGAAGAAAATTCGAAGAAAATTCGAAGAAAATTCGAAGAAAATTCGAAGAATAAAGTAGAATTTTATGAATCTTTTAAGATAAAAACATCTTGAATTGAATCTATTGATTTGTTGACATTTTAGAAACGGCAAATATACATCATTAAATCTATTACTTCATTTGATTAAAGTATCGAAAAGTTATTCATACAAATTCTTGTACTTCATTTGTTGTAGCATTCCTTTTTAACTATAAAAACATGATTATTCGTAGATCATCACTTAGTTTATCGTTGTTGTCGATAGCAAATGATGAGCTTGTTTAAATTGTAATCGAGTTGCTTGAGCAAAATGTTGAATCCAGAGGCAAAAGGCTACCAGCCGATTGCATAAATTCTGCTCCGGTCTCTCTATTAGTTATACGATTATACTGGTATGATATTCTCGCCAGCTCGAAAGCGCCAGTAGGACTACTTTTGAGAAACAAACACCTTATTTAGGGCATGTTGTCCGTTCAAGCTCTGTATTTGTTCTGCTTTATTTGATGGTTTAACATCGTATTTATAGGCCAATGCAGTGCCTTTGATATCATTTTTAATTCAATTGCACCCTTTGATCAATTTTATTTTGTAGTGTGAAAACACTCGCTCGGGATTGAACACAAAAATTATGGAAATTCGACCATAAATCGAAATAGTTCACAGTGAAGTAAAATGTTCCACGATACCCAATTTTCTTGAAATTTCAACCTGTTCCGTTCGTCGAATAAACATCTCAACAGAAAATTATTTTGTTGTTAATAATTGAAAACCGTTTAGCACGTTCAACATTCCAACGACAACACAAACGTCTGCACTTAACATTCAAATATTAAAAAACAACCTCCGCTTCACCATAAGATTCAACAACCCAGTGTTATAAAGCGTAATGTAATCATATAAAGTAATCTCTTTACGAACTCCAATTGTAACAATATACCATGTTAACACAGAAAATCAACACAGAAATGTAGACTGTGCTCCAGAGCTACTGCTATGTAGCGTAGCTGGCTGGGCTGGCAAATAAGAAAATGAAGAAGTTGGGGGGAGATTCGTTCTTAATTTTGAATGATGATATTGCTTTTTAATTAGTCTGAGGAACTCTTTTTGATAAAGGATCGCACAAAGAAGTATAATAAAGTCTAAACATAGCATTGGTGTTGTTTGTGACTTTTTAATAGAATTTGTGGTCTTTTAATGAAATACTCTGTTTGATAAATCAATGGCGTTGAGTGAGAAGAGGGTTTCATTATTTGTAAACGACTAGACTAGACAGTTGGATTATCGTATCGTTGCTTTTAATTTGAACCCGAGACGACGGAATATTTTTTTTTAATTGCGTTTATCAATGACAAAATCGAATGTGAAGCATGTTAATGCGACATTCTAATTCAATATTCTGTAGATTTGAGAGGCATACGCCGAGACATAATGGATGATAGTGATGGCGCTGATATCTGTTCACTATCTGGATATTTCATCAGCCTGATGTGTAAATGTAAGAAATTTCCGTTCCTTCAACAGATCTTCAGTTGATGAAAAGAACGGAATGTATGCAGAAGTAAAGGAGTTCGTATGTAATGCCTTTAAGTGTGATTTAAAGCTTATGCTTATCAATTTTGTATAATCCAATTTACGCACAAATTTTTCGCGAAAATCCAATAAAATGCGAAATATAAATGTCAGAAACGTATGTGGCGTATAGAAATATAAATAAATCGTTTTTTTGCCTTGGTGAAACGGAATAAAATACCGCCACCACCACCTCCACCACCACCGCCACCACCACCGCCACCACCACCTCCACCACCATTATAATATCATAAACGGAATTCTCAAGGCATCTTCGCTCGTCTCCACCTTGTGGAATACTTGAATACTTTACACGGAGCTATGCCAAAAGCATATATTGTGATTGCGCCTTACATGTACGGTTCTTTATTTAAGGTACACACCGTATATGTAACTGGATGTATGGCATGGTTGTCGGCGCGCTGGAATTTATACCATTCGCTACTAACATTCGCTACGTTGCAAGCCGGAAAAGTATGGGTCGCTATGAGAGCATAGCATTGCCGAAACAGATTATGTTGTTGTCAGGTTCAGATCTTGAAATGAAGCAATTTCGAAAAGCACTGAATGCTGAATCACACATGGCCTTGTGGACAAACAAAAAAATGTGTCACTTTTACGTACACTGTTAGGTCACACATATCTTTTGCACTCCACTCGGTGTGATTATCCAACAGCGTTGGGAAACATGATAATGTACTTGAGAATTACATTTTTGGGGTTAGCCACGCTAAAAAAATGACAGCATCACTGAAAGAGGGTGGATGTGGATATGGAATTTCTGTTGTTTTTTTTTCGGGTGTGGAATGCGATTACCTTTTCTCTTATCTTTATTTATTTTAAACGGATGAACTTTGCGTATATGTTTGTCGAACAATGTCATGCAAATATAACTTCCAGAGAGTCGAACAGTGAGGGAGAAAACGAAAAACCTTGTGTTAACAGAAGGCATGGAAAAGGATTTTTTTTTGGTTCAACATAATAAACCATTTCATCACTTGATCGAAGTCAGGATTATGCTACGGGATTATTATACCCCCGTAAACCTAATCACACAAATTGATTTTGATCAAAGCATTATGGGGCCCTGTTACATACCATATATTGATATATTTATCCCGATGCCTTGCATTACAGAAGACAAACAAAATCACCGTCCCACACCATTGGAAAAGGGAACAATAAATATTTTACGACTAAATTCAATAAATAATCAGCAATATTCGCGTATTTTATGTTCCATTTTCGCCAATATAATTTTTTTTCCACACTTTTTTTTCTGTGTGTTGCTAGAATTTTATTTTGTGTAACAAAGATTACAATCTTCTGTTCTTGTTGGCGTAAATATAAACCATATATACCAGCTACACGTATTATATACTACGTACGTACATAAATGTAGTGTTATACACACGCATTGTATTTGTATAACTTTAAGATGAAGCGTTCCGGTGCCGTATAAAAAAAAAAACTTACCCTTGACTGGCACATTATTTATATATAGAGAGGCACACAGAAAATGTGCTTGATTGAGGGTTAACATAAATATTACGCAATATTGCTGAGAAATACATAAATATTTTTATTTTATTTATAATGGAAACGCATGCGCCCATAAAACATTTTCCTCTTGTTCTTTCAATTTATAATATTTTAATCAGTGCGGGAAAGTGGTCCCAACAATCATTTCCATCGTTCGATATGTATTTGCAGTTCGAAATTCCGTTTTTTTTTTAATCCAAACATTCAAAAGCCAAACATACTATAAGACACGTAGTGCAGCCACGATGAAAGCAATAAAAAGTTTTTTTTTTATTTTTAAATAATTTATTGAAAAAAGGGATTATGCAATTCAGTATAACGAATGTATTAAGAGTATAGTCTGTTTACGGTGGCGAAACGTGTGTGCGATTAACAAGTAGCGCATATATATGGTATTTATAAACAAGAACGAATGGTATGTTTCGACATTAACAGGGTTCCATAATAAACGATGTGCAATGTGCATGTGCATTTGATTCGCCCTTCATAAATTTTTGCAGTTTTAATCGCATTACGAATAAAATATTTCTACATCGGGTGTTGGAGGGGAGCTCTTCTGCAGTTTATAGAAATGCGCGCATATGTGCACTCGCTATCAATTGATGTTAAATTGCTTTTAGCGCATTAGATAAATTAATTAGCAGAACAGGAATTTATTCCGCGCACATTTAAAGTGTCAAATGAATAGAATGGTCGTAACTGCTGTGCTACTGTTTCTGTTGTATATAATAAACAGAAACTTAACGTTAATTGATATTGATCCAATCTTGGAATCCTATCAATATCCTTACAAATGTTAATTCAAAAACTCGTATAGGCACAATTTGTTTACCCCTTGGCCTGTTACGGGCAGCTATTCATCTGTTATCTACAACGACGCCAACAGCAATTGATGAGTTATGCCTAATGCAGTCATATATAGCAATGTTTGATGTTTGAACAAATGAAGTAGCAGATTTTGCATAAATTTTTTGAAAATATTCGATGATTGGAAGTCACAGATTCGACCATTTTACTGATGATATGCTTGCCGTCTGTCGTCTGTGACAGGTTAATTGACCCAAACGGAGGATGGAACATATCAAATCTGTTTAAAATCATCTGGTTATACGAGTTTTCACCATTGTTTGAAGTAGAATTTGTAAGGTTTAAGTTTTTCTAGACTTTAGTGCCATGGACTAATTTTGAGAAAATTTTAAAGTAAATTTGAGAAAATTTGGAAAATTTGGGAAAATTGAAAAAAATTGGGAAAATTTAAAAAATTTGGGAAAATTTTTGAGAAAATTTTTGGAATTTTATTTCTTAAAAATTGAAAAAATTTGGGAAAATTTGGAAAAATTGAAAAAATTTAGGAATTAAAAAAAAATTGGAAAATTTTTGAGAAAATTATTTTGGGAAAATTGAGAAAATTTAGGAAATTTTTTGAGAAAATTGAAAAGTTTTGAGAAAATTGAAAAAACGTTTTCTCAAAATTAGTCCCTGCTTTAGTCAGAAGTATCTAGATGATCCTGTGCACCCCAAAATTGTAAACAAAAAAAAAATTAGTTTACAACGTTAATTAGAGACAAAGTTCGTTCCAATTGGCACTCTCAAAATTTCAAAACCAACTGACATAAATAACCTCTCACAAATCGAATTATTTATGTATAGCATTACCTTTGCAGGCGGATCGCAATCATTTAGCAAAATGATAAAGGAATGCTGAATTAACCCTTCGAATCGTTATTCACATTCAATTAAAATAAGACAAGACAATAGTTCACTGTTGGAGATAATGTATGTGCAAATATAACATTGACGAGAACATCAAACAGTACAATGGAAAATAATTCTTGTCTTTACATCCAAGCGGAGCATCCACCCAATCAAATAATTTAATTTAGCATTACATCGTCAATTGAACGACTGTAATAAATGGTAACCATGCATGCTTGGGCAAATGCGTTATAATTCAAAACATATTTATCATACGCGCTTAAATGTCCATTTCGACTTGTGTATAATTTATGTTTTAAATGTGTGTGCAACGTACCATCCAATTAAAATATTGACTGTCAATCAAATATAAATAAATTTAATTGTCAAAGAAAATGCGAATATTTCAACAAATGAACGCAAAAAAAAATGGCACACGAACAAACAAACAAATAATTCATGACTTTGTCAGCCAATTTAATTAATTCCAATTAAAGTTGGATAACCGCATCGATTATGCTGTATGGTTGTCTCTTGTCCGTTCAACCATATTATTGGGAAAATAGATTCGATTGTTACTTTATTATTCAATAGACGAAATGTCATTATATATATGATTATGGAATGTCGCATTACTGTACAGATCCAAGAAATGGATAGGATCTATGAACGAAAACATTTCTCAGAATTTTTCTGTTTTTGTTTGGCTTCGATCTGTGTGTTGCTTAGTGGCTTCGATATTGTTTCGTCCATAAATAATGTTCCATTGCATCTGATTTCCTTTTGTCTTTTAGTTTGCTAGAATAAGCTGATTTGATTCGTTAGAACTACACAAACTTTCGAAATGTGTTTCTTTTTACTTTCCGTGCCCATTGCCCATTTTAGCCAATCGTTTCTATAACAACACCTTCCTCAAAAGTTCCCATTCATCAAGAGTTACAACTCCTCGATGGCTCCAATTTTTTTAGAGCTACCCATTACCAATAGTTACCCTTTCCTAAGAATTAGCCTTTCTTGAAACTTACCCTTTTACTAGAGTTGCTCTTTCCAGAGATTTGCCCTTTCACAAAATTTGCCCTTTCCTAAGAGTTACCCTTTCCAGATAGTTACCATTTATCTATAGTTGTCCTTTACAGAAAGTTGTACCTTACCAAGAGTTGTCCGTTTCATAGAGTTGCCCTTTTCCCAAAATTAGCCTTTTTGAAAGTTATTCTTTTCCAGAGATTTACCCTTTCACAAAATTTGTCCTTTCCTGAGAGTTACCCTTTCCAGATAGTTACCGTTTACTAAGAATTAGTCTTTCTCCCATTTCCAATAGTTACCCTTTACTAAGAATTAGCCTTTCTTGAAACTTACCCTTTTACTAGAGTTGCCCTTTCCAGATATTTACCCTTTCACAAAATTTTCCCTTTCCTGAGAGTTACCCTTTCCAGATAGTTACCATTTCTCGATAGTTGCCCTTTACAGAAAGTTGTACCTTACCAAGAGTTTTCCGTTCCATAAAGTTGCCCTTTCCCAAAAATTAGCCTTTTTAAAAGTTATTCTTTTACAGATATTTACCCTTTCACAAAATTTGTCCTTTCCTGAGAGTTACCTTTTCCAGATAGTTACCGTTTACTAAGAATTAGTCTTTCTCCCATTCCCAATAGTTACCCTTTACTAAGAATTAGCCTTTCTTGAAACTTACCCTTTTACTAGAGTTGCCCTTTCCAGATATTTACCCTTTCACAAAATTTTCCCTTTCCTGAGAGTTACCCTTTCCAGATAGTTACCATTTATCTATAGTTGTCCTTTACAGAAAGTTGTACCTTACCAAGAGTTGTCCGTTCCATAGAGTTGCCCTTTCCAAAAAATTAGCCTTTTTAAAAGTTATTCTTTTCCAGAGATTTACACTTTCACAAAATTTGTCCTTTCCTGAGAGTTACCCTTTCCTGATAGTTACCCTTTCCTGATAGTTACCCTTTCCAGATAGTTACCCTTTCCTAAGAATTAGCTTTTCTCCAAAGTTACTCTTTTCCTAGAGTTGTCCTTTCCATAGAGTTGCTCTTTCCCAAGACTTGCCCTTTTCTGAGAGTTACCCTTTCCAGAAAGTTACCATTTCTCGATAGTTGCCCTTTCCAGAAAGTTGTACCTTCTCAAGAGTTATCACCTATGCTTTAGGATTATGAGTTACAAGTCCCCGACACTACAACAGATTGTAATTTACGGAGTTATTATCTATCAGAACCTTCCTGTGAAGTCACTATATTTGATTCAATTACATCTCTCTAATGATCACGAAAAGTTAGGTTGTTCGAATTGTCCTTTAAATTTTCAAATCTTATAAGCGAAACAATATTGGTAATTTTGTCTACAAACACACCTTTAATTAAGCAACAAATGTTGTTAGAACCAGGCTATATAAATACAGACGAATCAATTCTCACCTATGAATCTGTGAAATTTCATTAGACAAACATCAAGATTTTATTTACCATAGGGCTGGGTGAAGAAAATTCAAAACGTTTGGAATATTTACGTACACAAAAAAATTTGGCAATTAAAATAGCATTTCGTAGCTAAATTGTTATGCAGAATATGCAGTAAATCTTCGGTTTTACATGAAAACATGAGTGCAGATAAAAAAGAAGAAAATTAAATTTACCGTCCGCATTTTAGATTCCGTTAAATTCTCAATTATTACGAGAAAATTGTTCTTAGTTTTAGTTCCGGTAGTAATTTCTTTTATTGCTAGATGTAGATGGTTTTTAGGGGTTGTTAAGGGTCCTTCCCTTCCATTCAATTAGTTGAAATGTGAAACAGTTTGATTAAGTCCGTTGTGTTCGATTGCAGGGTTTCGAGTTCTTTGTCTCACGGAAATTGTTCCCCAATTACTTTCAATAATTTATCGATTATCCATCGAACAAAATTTTAAAGCATAAATTATGCAAAATGCACGACAAATCCACAATGAAATTTGTTTCATTAAAATTTTACAGCTAAAAACCAAATCATAAAACATGGCCTAAATATGGCCATAACGTGAAATTATGTTCAATTTGCATAAATTATTCAGAGCTTTTTGGTCTATCCTGTGCACTTGCAATAATCGCATGTTTATGTTACATAATACTGAGACAGATATATCATGCATGCCGAGTGTGTATCTTTACGTACATATATACGGTTTTCCCATCCATATTTATAACATACCGATATACTGAACATACGTTCATACTGTTCACCATATTATAATATATATCTTATGAAGAAACACCCTGAATTTATATTATGTACAGTACATCCGGAATTATAATCATTTCCATAGAAAGATTTCCACCCGTTCTAACCGTATGCTGCACGGTATATATGTATGATCTCAATATAGGTGGAAAGGTAGGAACATTTCGTAGAGGATAATTCAATTTGGTGCCTCCGATAAAAAAAAAACTGAATCGTCGCCGTTTAATTTCACTGCTTTTTATACAAGAAAATGGCATAAAAGATCTGGCATATACCAGCACCAGTGGAGGACTATAAAATGGTCGTATTTCAACATCAAATGGAATGATAAAATTATAAATCATAGACAAATTTTGTTAAATAAATGCCAGAAATCAGATCAGATTGTCAGAAATACGCACCGACTAGAGATGAGCGGTTTGAGATATTTTTTTTTTGGAAAACCCGCCTAATCTCAACTGGGTTTTAGTTTATGTAATCGGAACCCAACCAGAAAATTTTATAGCTCGTTTAAAGCTTTCGTCGAATTACAGTTTATTCACCTTAAGAAAAAAAAAACAAAATTTCCTAGTTTTTGATATTTTGGCGCGAAATTTGAATTCTTTAAAGCGTTTTCAAATTTTGCGCCAAAATATCATAAACTGGAAACACTTAATTGACAGGTCATGTGGGAAAGGTTTATTTAAAATTGAATTGCAAGATAAGATGTTTCACAGTGAAAAACATCTCATTCTGTCACTTTTTATGAAACTTTGAATGATTTCGTTCGCGTCGGGCTTTAGTTAGGAAAACCCGACCAGACCCGAATTTTATATTCGAAAACTAATCCGAAGCCAACCCGAACATTTTACAACCCGCTCATCCTGCGCATCTCTTGCACTAACAGAAAACGAATATGACTTCTCATCTTTCGTTTTTTTCTGTATTAACATTGATGATTTCATTCACCTCGAAAAGAATACTTCATACTCCTAGCAGCCCGTATCGGTAATATTTCTTAAAGCGAAAGGAAAAACCGTCCAGACTTAAATTATATCGTCTGCACAATAATATCACGTGGAAAATAATGCTATAGACCATTTTTTGGGGAACCCACATCAAATAAATACGCGAGCAGAAGCAAAACCTTGCCATAAACCAATGAAAAGATTTTATTTTATTTATTTTGTAAAATAAATCAACATCCACGTACGGTCCTCCTATTTCTATATAATACACCAAAGCCATATTAATGTCTAATTACGTTGAAATTAATTAATTTATGGCTTGATACTTCAGGAAAACTGTTTAACTGGAGTTGTAATGTCTCGTCGGTGGGTAATGTGTTCACGCTCTCGAGTTGTTGTATTATTATTACATTATGGATGATGATGACAGAAGTTAACGACAGCAAAAATAAGAAAATGCTTTCGTGAACATTCACATACAGAGGAGCACCGTATCTGGTGAATTTATACCCGGGGAAATATGTGTATGGAGTGTAGTGGTAAGAAAATGTTGGTTGAATAGAGATTTACTTTCCACAATGATTTGAAATTAAAATGAACAGAAGAGAGAGAGAGGAAACTTTATATTGACAATGCTACTGGGCTGTGGTGGTATGAGTATTTTCATTTTACGATGGGAATATTTTCATCACCAAATGCGTGAGCCTTAAAACCTCTTAACGGAATAGAATTTAATGATTAGAATTTGTAGACAAAATTAGTCGAAACGTCTCCTAGAGATTAACCGTCTGTTATCGACGACGTTTAAACTAATGATGTAATAGATTTTGTTTAAAACTCTAGAAATTGACTAGTAGATTTATTGATACGTTTTGACGTTTGTGAGTCTGTGAGACATATTTTAAAATGTAAGAGTGAGCTTAAAAGTTAACTTTTATGGAATAGCTGAAGATGACTTACTTAAATTTCCACTTGGAATGTATACGTTTCCTGATGGAGTACGAACTAAGCAAGACGGTTCGAAATCGGCACCCAAATCGGAAGGGTTACCTATCAAACAAAGACAATTCGTTAGTGAATATGTGAGTCCTCATGGTGTTAAGGAACCTCGCGCCGCGTCATTCACAATAATTCACAAAGTGACATCGGGGTAGGGTAATCTCGCACACCACACAAATTCATGGTGTGCGAGATTCACCTCTAAGTGGTGAATCTCGCACAGTCATGACTTTTCGTTACATGTCGTAAAAGGACGCATACTATGATCGCGTGTGCGAGATTCCCCGACACCGTGACATCTTCCTTATACAAAATGTGTCAAAATGTGTCAAAATGTTAATTATTGTGAATGACGCGGCGCGAGATTCCTAGCAACCGTCCCCATCACGACCAAAACCAAAATTCCAAAACCTTACCGGTTAATCTTCCATTCATGCGACTCATTGTTGGATTTCGCGGAGGTACATCTGGTGGTGCCGAAGGCGGGACTCCGTCAAGGAGACAGCCTGTGAAAAGAACAAAACAAAAACGTAAATTAATTTAAAAGGAACAAATCATTTTAACGATCAATCATGTTGCGATAATTATAAGCGAAACAAATTTTATTTGAAATTAAAATGTGGTCTAAATTAGAACTCGTCAAAAGTGGCATTTAATGTGACGGTTTTTATTAATCTTTTAATATTTTCTGGTTCATAATTGTCTGCATGTAAGGATACGTTTTAATTTTACCGCACGAATATTTCTAAATATATACACGTGAGTTTTCCAAAACTGACAACACTGCCAGAACTCATCAGTCTACCACATACAATGTGTAATTGTATACGGCACATATAAGTATATTTACGAGTCGTATATTTAAACATGTCGACAATCTCTGGTAAATATCATTCTTACTGGAAAAGAAGTTTTTTTTTCTCTTGGAAATTCGAAAAAAAAAGAAAATTTTACGCACGCTACGGAATTTCCATTGCATTCAAAATAACTTCTCCGGGATATGAATAGAATTTTTGTTTCAGTTTTAATAACTAAAATGCGGGCACTTTTCAATTTGAGAATGAAAAAGACCTAATGGAATTTATGTAAGTTTCGTTTAATTGATTGCTTCAAGTATAAGAAGTAAGGAAAGAAATAAAAATTTAAAAAAAAAACTTTGAAAAATGTATAATTTCCAACCGTAAAGTGGGATATTAAAAAAAAAAATTTGTTAAATTTACATAAAATAATTATAAACTTCTGTGATGTCTATGGTAAGCTACTAGCATATAATCATTCTCATTAATAAATTGTTTGTAAAATAACAACCAAAAAAGAAAGAAAGAAACCGAAACCAAAGTCGTAACAATAAAACGCTTAAAACAATTGCAGGAATTCTACTTTGCACACGAGAGAGTAGTGTATATATATATGTTGTGTGTAGCGTACCATCAAAACATTAAATTGTAAATGTAGTATCATGCATAACTCGTATTATGGAAACCCTTTGGGGAATTATTTTTGAAACAAAAATAAAAGAAACATTTCCACGAGAGCAGTCTTTGCTGGAGATTATGAACTTGTGTACAAGTGGGTGCTATCAAATCACAACATTGAGAGGGATAGAGAAAGAGAGATAGATTCGTTAGGTGCATTTTCACGAAGTTGTTTGCAAAGAAACGTGAAAGATTATTTGGAATTAAAATTATTTTATTGAATTAAAAATGGGACGGTCGTAAGCTATACGACTCATAACTGTTTCTTCTAGTGAATCGTTTTGATATTTTCTACGTGAATGACCATGATAATGTGATCAATTGATTCCATTGAACGAGTAAATATTTTGATGATTAATTAGAGCCTAATAAACACTTTTCCAATGGACATGGACACATGCAGACCACGCACCCACTGTTTCATTTTTTTTTATGTAAACTAACAAACAGCTAATCGGCAATTTCTACAAATTTCCTCGCATAAACGAGGGCTGAGCTTCTATTTATTTTGTCACTGCAAAAACTTAGTTATAACGTCCGTGCGTCATGGTGGTAAATATGAAATTATAATAATAGCGTCATGCTGAGCAAGTTTCTGTAATTAGTCATATTTTTCGCCACATTAATTTCAAATCATTTCATGAAACAATTAAGAAAAACTTTGCGAAAAAAAAGCAAACTATTTTCACAACGAACATTTAAAATAGGTAAAAAAAAAAATAAAGTTCGCTCGTTCCTACCACACCCCTCCCGGCAACAATAATTTTTCATCATATATATTTGTGCATATCATGCGGAATTGATAGGAAAACAAAATTAAAAGCCCAACCCACCCACGCATAACGCTATTACAGTAATTAAACAACCTTTTTGTTGTTATATATGTGTGTATGCTTATTCGTTTACCTCTTTTTCCCCGTCTTTTTAATTTTTTTACTTCTATTAATAAATTCCCTTTCCGGATGAGCTAACAGAATTAAATAATAAAATATAAATAAACAATAACAATAATAAACACAACCGCACCAGAGAGTAAGTGGAGTATAGATATATATATTTGTTATGATTGTAGATATATATATATACGTACACGCCGAGCGAACAATATACAATTTATTGAAATTACAATGCACCTTCTTCGCATATTGCTTTCTTGTGTTGTAGCGAGTGCCCTATCATTAAAGACGCCGAATGAATTTTAAAATGAAGAAATTCCACTCTTTTTTATATTAAAAATATGATAAAAAAAAACCGAACTGCACAAAACAAAACCAACCAGCACAACAACAATAATAATGATAATTTATTGAAGGAAAAAAAAAACCTGTAAACAATAAAAATAATAATAGAAATATAAAACTAAAAATAAAATACGTCAAAGAAAAGACCAACAACTCTCCATCGAGGATAAAACAATTGAATTGCATCGGTTTTAGATATTCACTTCAATATTTTTTTTTCCTCCATTTCTTTAATAGAATGGGAATTCTTCGGAGCACATAGAAAATCGAATAGGAGATGAACAAAACCAAAAAAAAGAAGAGAAAAAACCAAGACAACAGAAAAAAAAAAATTAAATAAAAATGAATTGGTAAGATATAAGCGCATCTTGCGGATCGTAACTGAAAGAAAATATTTATTTGAAGGAACAACAACAACAAAAAGTTTCACGAATGATAAAATTGATGTCCCGACATAGGGGCGTCTCTTTGTCCTTTTTTTTGTGAGTTTGTGAATGCCACGTGGTTTTAGAATTTAAACGAAAGTTGGTCGGAAAATTATTTATTGGAAAGGAAGGCATAAGACTCTTATTGTCGTTGAACTTTATTACATTCCCTGTAGATCTACTACAAGCTCTTGAAGAATTGACGGTATTGTGGAGGAAATATGAACGGTAATTACAGACTTACTAATACAATATTACTTTCAACGGGCGGATGCTTTTGGTAGAGGATTCAATTTATGACGAAGAGTAAAAGCAATTTTGTTAAATGTGATCTTTATTGAACTACTGATTCAAACCGAATGAACAAAGCATTTAGGATTGCACCAGAGCTTATTTGGTTGTTAACTAAATCTGATGAGAATGCTACTTCCTCACTTCTTCTTATTCTAAAAAATTACACTAATTAAAAGAATCCTTCAGAAAAACTACAAAAAATGGATCAAACTATGTCTCCTTCCACTTATTCATATTCTTCCCATTTTTCTGCGCATCATAACTTCTTCCGTCGAATTCTTCTTCTCCTTTTGTCCGTCTTCTTCTGTTTCTTCTCCCCATCGTCGTCTTTACTTTTGTTTTGCTCAAATATTTTTGTTTCTTTTCGCTTCTTTCGTCCATTAAATTTGTCCAATCTTTCTTTGTCCTTTCTCATTCTTGTCGTCATCATTTTCTTCTTTCTGGTCTCTATTCCCAATCCGTTTTCATGCCGATTTTCAAAGTAATTCAATTCACTTAATCCACAAATATTCAACTAGTATTCTCCACTGCCTTAATTTCCAAACTGGGCCCATAACCTGTTACAGGTTAACCAGTTTTATAAAATGTGAACATACTTGATTGTATTGTCTTAATTAGAATTTATGAGAATGATACGATTACATTAATTCGACAGATTCTCATCTTAGAAGAAATGGGTCGTAGAAAACTTTCATAAGCTCTTTCGTGCACTACTCCAGATATTATTGGCTTTTTCCCTTTTCTCGTCACTCTTTCGATATTTATCGAATACTTTGTGTCCAATTATTATTTCTAGATGCCTCCTTCGTAAGAGCTAACAGAATTTAACAGTGTCACTGTAGTGATAGTAAGCAACCTCAGCCCAGAATCAGTATAGTGAAAGTAACTAATTTCCTTTTACTTCTTAGACACGTTTTTCTAGCTGAGTGTGCAAAATTTTCGGTACCTTTGAATTGCAAATTGTTAATTTAGTTCACAGTTTTGCATTGTAAGTTTTGCCTTTATTTGCACCCTTAACATTCATTTCAAAAACAAAACCGAAAAAAATTAAATAAATAAATTACTGAACACTACCGCATCCCACACATTATAATAAGTACACAACACATCCCCGCCATTAAAAATGGCATGTGTATATTGTATTAGGAGCGAATAGAAACAACCGCTTCGTTTTAAAATTTTACTCTACGCCGAATTTTGTTTGTGAAAATAAAAACATCCCAAGAAAATGAAAATTGTTGTTTTCACAGATGCTTGAATTTCTTGGTATGGAAGAATGGCAGTACGGTTAACTGAAAAGATAACTCGCATATAAGTAGAGAATGAACCACATTTTTACTGTGTTTGTTCTATGCTAACAACTCATCATATATACCATCGGTACATTATTGTACGATGCATATATACTATGCAGATACATGAACGGCATATTATATATGTACATAAAACGGTGGTGGTATAAGACGAAACACGAAGGGATGTAAATTATGATAAGTGTACTATATTATGAATTTGAAGTTTGAAAGCTACGGTTTTGAATTTTATTGGAAGAAATATGAGAAAAAGGATATACGAAGTGCATGTGTTCGATGTTATATGATATAATATGTTGTTATCCAACAGTATATATAGTTATATCATTTCAGTGGAGGGTATACATATAACACGGGTACGAGATGAGAGATGAATGTAAGAAAGGAAAGGCAAAAAAAAATTCTGACATTTTTTTCATTGAGTTTGAGTAGCATCCATGAATCTTATTTTGCGTTGTGTACGTTGAAAACATCTTGACTATAAAAATATCTTGTGAAAGATAAATATCTAAAAGAAACAGAGTTCTGTTATGAAATTCTATGAAAGCCATCAATAACGAACGAACGAACGGTATGTTGTCTTCGATTATTTTTGTAAAATTAGAATGCAAAATTATTTGTTCGATAATTACATATTCCTGAGTGTGGTAAATAATCAATGCGGAATTTAAAAGAAAATGTCTAAAGTACTTTTTACAAGAAGCAGATGTGCCAAGAGCCATAAAGGTCCTGCATTTTGATCAAGAAAAACCAATGTTTACTCGTCAATAAATTCGTTCATTGGTCAAACTTCTAAACTTACATTGGTACCCAGTATCAGAGTCTAAAAGTTTTACTCTTCGCACACAGCAAGTATGCCACCATCATCGAATCTACTACTTCACTATAAAATATTGTTAGAGAATCTTCTACTTCATTAGTTTTAACAAACAATTTCCAATAAAATATAATATTAGTCAGAGTTCATCGCTTATTTTCCTTGTTAGTCTCGTTAACAGCTGAAAAGTAGTGTAATCTAGTATCAGCCTGTACTGTACTTGACTATAAAATCTAGATTCAATTTTCAGAGCTGACTACTAACGTCTCTGCATTGACTCATACAATTTCCAATGAAGATAACGACCGAATCATTGTGCAGAAGACGAATATGATTTCTGTTTCTTGTATGGAAGAACTAGATTATGGACGGGTCCGTGCATACAATAAAAAAGAGCATGTCCGATAGGGCGTATCGAATTTTTAGAATTATAGGGGCCGCGATAGCCTGTGTGCGGAAAACGTAGATCATTGAAAACTAATTCCAGGCATATGGTTGATGGATCCGAAGGTGCCCGGGAAGAAGTCCCACCGGACGACTTTAACGTTCAAATGGTCATAACTCGGAAAGTTAAGAGTATTTTTGAAAACAATGTTCTAGCAGGATGTAGAGCGTTAAAAACTCTACAAAACTGCCAAAGAAACCGATGGTCCAAAAGGTGTGTCTGTCGAGGTTTTCTAACATCGAAAGTTCGACATTTTGGTTTTTGACTTTTATTTCCTGAGAGACAAATTATTAAGTTTAGCTTTTGGCATGAGGTTGTAGAGGAGGTCGAGTACTACCAGTACACTAGGCATTGTCCCGGTCGGCGATCCATCCGAAACCACTTTTTCAACATTTTTGAATGGGCTTTTTAAGTGTACCCACGTCGCCCACGAAGCCAGTGCAGACACTGTAACCGGTGTTGCTGAGTCGAGGTAACCTTGGCCAGTAAGTGCACATAATATTCCATAACAGTAGCTGAACTCTTTTACAGACACACCTTTTGGACCATCGGTTTCTTTGGCAGTTTTGTAGAGTTTTTAACGCTCTACATCCTGCTAGAACATTGTTTTCAAAAATACTCTTAACTTTCCGAGTTATGACCATTTGAAAGTTAAAGTCGTCCGGTGGGACTTCTTCCCGGGCACCTTCGGATCCATCAACCATATGCCTGGACTTAGTTTTCAATGATCTACGTTTTCCGCACACAGGCTATCGCGACCCTAAAAATTCTCAAAATTCGATACGCCCTAATGTCCGATGAACTTCCGTTGATAGTTCTGGAATGTTTGACGATTTGCATGAGTCTTTCTTTAACATTTGAAATTCCTTGCCATTGATCTTCTACATACACAACAAATCCCTACTTCGATGTTTAGTAAATTTGTTTTTTGATTCTTATTCCGTATATAATCTTCGAATGATTGTAAATAGCAGTAGTGTGACAATGGAATCATGTTACAGTAGTATGCGAAAAGTCAAGGGATTGGGAATATTTACAGAATAAGAATATGAGTCAAAGAAGGTCATACATGTTATGCTAATAGAGAATTACGAGGTTGGTTTGTGTGTATGAGACTCACTTTTTATTACAAAATGTTGCTTAATATAGGAAAAAAAAACAGTCAAGCGCTAGAGACATGTTTACAAATATGTTGAATGTACAAAATAATCCAAAAAAAAGGTAATACCATTCCGAAAAAAATCAAAATAAATTACTTCATGGTCTAAATCTACGTGTTACAAGAAGGTTTTTTCTTTTCTTTCCTTTCCACTTCTTTATTTTTTACAACACACACTTTAAGTCGCAAGATAAATGATTTAAATTTTTAGCTTTGTCACCCTTTTTGATGAAATTGTGTTGATAATGAAAAATATATGGAATTAATGTTTTTCTTTACGTTGGGTTCTTTTTCTATGTGTTTTGGCTAGTTGGTCGTTATATATATACATAAAAAAAATGTTGGCTTCCTATAGTTGGGTGGATATACAGCATGGTCAAAATGGAAAAAGAGTGAAGAAAATGGAATAGGGACAAGTTTTTTTTATTATTCTCTATCATCAAACTAAATGATGTAATCTAATAGTTAAAGTTAAAGTTGTTTTTTTCTTGTCGTTTCTTATGTACCTACAGTAACCTCTAAGAAATTGTTTAAAGAGATGCCATATCGGGTGCTGGTGATTATTTAAATAGAGCTACCGGTTCGGTTGTTATTTTTAATTAATTAACAACTTAAAGAAATTTGATTTTTGATTAATGATTAAATGAGTTGAGTGTGTGTGTCGGATATTTGTTTTTCAAAGGTAAAACAGATTTTTTTTCGTATTTAAAAATTTATGTAAATGTTTTCGGATAGATATTCGAATAAAATATTTTTTTTTTTTTAAATTTCTTCGTTCGATTACGAACCAATCTCACATGTCATGCATTTCATGGAAAACCGAAACATTATTTATAAATTGTTTGGATGTACGTAGTTGTTGTGTGTAGGCAACAAAATGTTCAATCAATTTGACGATGATAAATTCAATTCTAATAGGTGTTTGACAATGATCATGAATTCTCTATACCACAACGTAAGATATCGAATGAACAAAACAACCGAGAGTCAAAAAAAGAAAAAGAAATCGTTTGAAAGAAAGAAAGAATAAATTCTAAAATTTCAACTCTCGTGGTTAATATTTCATCTCGTCGTTTAGCTAACAGGTTCGATACATTATTAAATATAATAATGGTTATTGGCTTTATCGTTATGTTATATACGTATAAGTCCTAAAAATACACCAATATCCACTATAACAAATTGAAAGATGAAAAAACCGACTGAGTAATTCAATATCGACTATTGAACCTTTTATACATACAATCAATAAACGATATGTGCGAGATGAAATGATGATGAATAAAAAAAGAAAAACTTTAAATCCATCATTAAGGCGGGAATTTATGACATTTTAAGTTGTAAAAATCGGCGCGGCATATTTAAGGTGAAATTTATGAAACATTAAGAAATAGCATCAACAACAACAACAACAATTTTAAATCCAAAAAACCTAATCAAAAATCAATATCTAAATGGTCGCGCACATATCTCAAGAAATTTCGACCGCGTACGAACAAGAGAAGTTAATAGAAATAATACGTTTTTATGTAATCACCAAAAATTACTGTCTTCTCGAATGGCGAACAATAGAAAAGCTTTTTTCTTTCCGATTCGTTTTTTTTTCTTCATCTTTTTTTTCGTATTTTTATTATTCTGTTGATGATTATTTGACGGGCATTTTGAGTGGATTATCGAAATTACATATGTGCTTTATGACCATGTATGGTTTATGATTTTCAGCTTATATTTCCCAGTCTTTTGTTGTCGTCAAGACGGACATAATCGGTAGCTAAGTGAATTTTTATTGTAAAGTAAATTGCGTTACCAGGAATAAGAGCGTTGTTTGTTTTGAACAAACAATAACAATTAAAACTTACAACTTAAGTGGTTTTGGTTACATTGGAAGTTTTGGTTAGATTAGTAGTTTTGGTTCTCAAATAGAGTTTTCCTATCAAAATGTTCTGCTGAGCCTCCGGAGATATGAGATAGATTAAGTCATCGGTTATCGATAGCGAAGACTAAAAAAGCGGTCAGTTCTAGCTGTAGGGGTCTTATATACAAAAACGTCATGTTACAACTAATGAAGTAGAAGATTTTCATATTAATCTGTTACATACGGCTGTCATCTGTTATCGACAACGACAGCAATAATAAACGACAAGCTCTGACTAAAGAAGTCTTATATAGTAAAAAGCATGTTCAAAACAAATGAAGTAAAAGATTTCTGAAATCAATCTAGGAAAATCTTCGCTCAAATGAAGTAATAGATCAGATAGTAAAACTTTACTATGCTTGCCGTCTGTGACAGGTTAATCTGTCCGAGTGTTGAAGCTAGAAATGTTTTTCCAGAACACGAAACAATTTCGATAGTGTTTCAGTTAATGACACACACTTTTTCTACTGCTCTGACTTCATTCCATTGACATTTTTTTTGATCAAACGAAGTAATAGATTCGATAGTGTGAAGGTTGAACAAGACAAATTTTTTGTTAGAACAGAATGCTGGAAATCGCAAGTAGATGTACCAGTCAAAACAATGGAACGGAAGTGTAGTTTTACGTTTAAATGAGTGAAGTCGTAGTTTACTAACGAGAGTCTGTTTTCCCCAGGTTGGTGGTTGCCATAGAGGACATTTTAAAAACCTCAATAGTTCAATGGTTTAGACGAAAAATAGTTTCAAAGCCAGCTTTTTAGCTTGCAATGTTAAATAAATCTACGTCAAAAAAGTGCCTCGAAATGTAAGTGGTGCTCATTGGAGGCGTATCAACAATTCACATTAAGATGTTACGAACCACACCATACAATGTTTGGTTGTTCTACAAACATCTGTACCATATATAGGCTCGATAATGACTTCATTTACCAGTACCGGCTAACATCCTATTAGTTTAATAAAAACGAAAGAACCAACGAACTAATAAATATAATTGCGGTGTAAAATAGAAAAAAACAAAGAGAAAAAAGTTCATTTAAAATTTACGTTTGGTTAACTCCAAACTAAACAACAAAAATTATATGTTTCGGCATCGGTTGTCCATTATAAACAAACTAATAATAAAGAAAACAAAACGAAGATAGTAGGACCGCCTTTTAACAAAACAAAATTTTTTTTTCTCTGAATTTGTGAAAACATATGATCTTGAGTCATTTTGGAAATTAGAAAATAAAAACGACGTGACACAGCACATTCTTCATAACATCTCCATCATGTCACTTTAAAATAAACTTTTCATCTTCTCTTGTATTATAACGTCAAGATCGCCAAACACTTATTGATGTTCTTGAATTGTTTGACTTAGATTACAGAAAAGACGTCTCTCGTTTTATCGCCAATGTAAACACAACCACCGATATGGGAAAGTCAAATTCTCAGACATCGAAGACACGACACTGCACATAAACATGAAAAATATAAAATATTTTGTCCGTACATCCTCAATTCAAACACCTTTCGGTGAAATATTAAAAATTTTTGTCGAAAATTGTTTCAAAACTGTCGTACCACTGGGGGATTTATGATAACAGAGTAACATTTAGAGAAAATATTTTTAAATGTTGATATTATTCGGAAATGAACCTTTTTTTCCAAGTCGTTTCATCACGAATGAATTAGTTCTGGCTCATATTTTATTCCAGTTGCGTTTGACTTAATATATCTCTTGGGATGGATTCTAAGAATAAAATGGTCATTTATTTTCATCGCTTTTTTTCCCGTTCTATATTGGATTTTGAATGAATTTTTATTATTCTATACCATTTAGGCAGGGCCGTTAAGGTTTTACGCATGTGCGATGTGATTTCATTATGGCTTTTTTTTTGTTAATTTGTTAAATGCAAATGGTATTTAGAGGCAATTATTTATTTGAGACAATTTATGTCATGCGTAACGCTTTAAAATTCATTGGAAAAGTTTGTTGAATCATTTGAATGCGAACAGAAGAAGTTATACAGATAATTAAGTGATCTTATAACCTTTATTTCGAATACAAAGCGAATCAGCATATAATCAACAAGTCAGTCACATCTTTCGTTTGAAATGTTGCCTACATACAAATCATCCAAAATCTAGTACTTCATTAGAATTGAACATACTGTTTGTATATAACAGAACAGCAGTGCCAATATTCGTGAAAATATTTTCACGAATTTTCTCAAATTTCTCAAATTTTCGTGAAAAGTTTTTTGTGAAAATTTGAGAAAATCGCGAAAATTTGAGAAAATTCGTGAAAATATTTTCGCGAATAAAGGCACTGCAGAACAGTTATCAAAGCTGCTCGATCATTTTCAGCGTCGATGTCGAAAACAGATGACTGGACGTTTCTAAGAAATTACGTCATCAAAGGACGTATTGGACGGGTCAATTATCATTTATTTTCCATTGAAATAACTTATTTTTAATGCAGAAAAAAAATATTTTTCTTACGGCACTTAAGTCCTTTGTAAAGAATTCTGATAAACAAATGAAGTAAAAGATTTTGAGCGTCACCTGTCGACATCTTAAGCAAAAGATGTGTTTAATTAAGATACGCTTATGGTTTGTAAAATGATGAAAATTATAGAAGAATGTGACGGCCTAGAAGATACCACACGGCAAGCATTTCATACAAGATAGCTCTAAAAAATGTGTTAAGAAAAGCAATAATTTCGTCGGTGTAGCTGTTGTAGATAAAATTCTCGATAGGTTTTCTTTATCTTTGAAATCTTTGTGAAGTGTATTGACGGACCCGCTATTCTCAATGTATAAACCTCTAAATCCAAAAGACAATTTTTACAATTTTGACAAAATAGTTTCGTTAAAATAGCCACTGTTCTTTTGGGTCAAGGTTTTACACAAGAAGAGCAAACATGCGTTGAACAGGAAATTAGTAATGGTCCGATGAAGAATTCATTTTTTTTTCTGGTCCAACTCTTCCGCACGATTGCCTTAAATACACATTACATACTTGAGGACTTTTTCTCAGTTCTCTTTTTTTATGAAATGAAATTTCAATTGATAAGTAAATATGTAAATAATGCAACCATCCACTGGAAACGTTCTTATTTCATCTTAAATCAACAAACATAGAAGAGAGAAAAAATCATCTTCAGATAAATGTTTTTTTCCTCAACAATTATTTGGTCACGTTTTTCCACATACCAATTCAACAAGTCGTTTTTTTTTCGGTACACAACGTATTATATACATCACACACACCAAACATTTAATTTTTATTCACCAAAAAGTAAATATTATAGCAGCAAGAGAAAAGAACCTCTATGTCATTTTATAAATTTGAATTCCACACAAAATTCTGTGCACGGTTCAAAATTAAAGTAAAAAAAAAAAATTGTTTGAGTTTTTTCTGTCTCTCTTCTTTTTATTTTTCATCGGAAGTGCCGTTGTATAATACAAAAAAATTGTAACCAAAAAATTTACTTTGTGGTACCAGTGTAACAAATGTATCAAGTTCATCCAAAGTTCAGCAAAGTATTTCAAATGTTATTGGATATTCTTCCAAGTATCTTATGTCGATTAACGTGTAAAAGGTGACAGGTGATATCACGTAATGCCTTTATATCAATCCATTTAGAGAACAGTAAATCAAGGAAAAGTTAATTTCGTACGCTCTTGCCCATATAATACACGAATTCCTTAAGAGTACGTATTTAAAAGTGTGCGGTGAGATTGAAAAATTTTAAGTGGTAAATCGGTGCGGTGACATAAGTGGTTGTTATGTCGAAATAACTATGCGTGACAGCTAGGAGTTACATCAACTTTAGTTCTTTGTGATTACATCCATGACGATGGATTTTGGTGGCGGGACATTTCCACACCGTCAATATCGTCAGGAACGATATTATCGTTTTTTTGGACGATACTATCGTCCAAAAAAACGATATTATCGCCCAAAAAATTTTCATCCAGGACGATAATATCGTCTAAATTGAAAAATTCTAAAATATTGTCTGGACGATAGTATCGTTTTCTTGTCGATATTATCGTTCAAAAAACAATATTATCGTTTTCTGGACGATATTACCGTTCTAGAAAATCTAATGGATATTTTCGTTTTCTGTACGATAATATCGTCCAAAACGATAATATCGTCCTGGGCGATATTATCGTTTTTTTAAACGATAGTATCGTCCTGGACGATATTATCGTTTAAGAAAACGATAATATCGCCCAGGACGATATTATCGTTTAGTTTTGGGTGATAATATTGTCCAAAACTCAATTTTACTCATTGGTGCAGCAAGAACCGAATTCTCTTCCAAAATATCGAAAAACAATTGTCAGAGTAAATCACCTACACATCAGTGTTTAAAAAAGGCGTTTAGTTCGTCCCTAAATAATTCATCTTTTTACGAAATGAATACCAACTTTGATTGTACATAAAAAGCGTTTTAACACGCCGAGCGATCCGGCCCATTGCCCCGGAGCGAAGCGGAGGGCCGCAATGCGAGCCGGGCGCCGGAACGGTGTCGAAACTTAGGAGTTAATTTTTTTTTTCTCGCATCGTCTCATAATTAGTCTGTGTAATTTTTCTATATAAAATTTAAATTTACGGAACCAAATGAACCAATTTTTAATATGTATTTGCCGTCTATAAAAAGGTGTTTATCTACAAGATTTTGTGTTTCGTCTTCAACAACCATCCAGAACGATAATATCGCCCAGGACGATATTATCGTCTCAAATTTAAAAAAATTAATTAATTAAAAACGATATTATCGTCCCAAAAATTATCGCCCAGGACGATAATATCGTCCAAAATAACGATAAATTTGTTCAGAAAAAGAAAATAACGATAATATCGTCCAGCGGATATTTTCATCCAGAACGATATTATCGTCAAAAAAACGATATTATCGTCTTTTGAACGATAATATCGTTTTTTAGACGATATTATCATCAAAAAAAAACGATAGTATCGTCCAAAAAACGATATTATCGTTTTTTTAAACGATAATATCGTCCTGAAAATATTTTAAAATTTATAATTTTAGACGATATTATCGTCCTGGATGAATTTTTTTGGACGATAATATCGTTTTTTAGACATAGTATCGTCTAAAAAACGATACTATCGTTTTTTAGACGATACTATCGTCTAAAAAACGATAATATCGTTCCTGACGATATTGACCGTCTAGTTATGTCGCCTCATGGATGGATTTTGCCTTCCTACCTTGATGTCTTTGAAATCTGTGAATTGCAGACACAGAACTAATTTCCTCCTCTCAGCCTGTGATAAATGTGATAAAATGTCGCCAAGTGAATCAAAAGCATTTGTTTGAATGTGTACGAGAATTTAAACCCTCGTGTTGTTTCCACAACTGGACTTGACACTCGTTAAATCTGGACAGCATCTCAATCAATAAGACTCGGACATCAAAATTTTAGTTTTTTTTCAAACAGCTTCAATTTCCTATTGACAAAATGCGTGAATATTATTTCAGTCGTTCCGCAAACATTTACACTCCCCCCTTCAAACACATGCTGTAATGACTACCTTATCCCTGTTCTATTAATAAGAAACTGTTTTCCTCACCAACACGTCTAAGATGACTCCCTGAAGGATTTCCTCAGAATTGAATGGGCAGAATCTTGGACAGAAACATTTACACTCTCACACAAATCACATTTACTGGACAATGATCCTTAAGACCGCCTAACAAGTATTATGACTTCCATAAAATAATAAAAAAGAGAACATGACATTGCTAAACTTCTTACACGCTTAATTGCCCTGTGAAAGCACCCATAAATATTTCGTTGAAATTATTACATGTTTTTCCATTTATATGTGCACAATAAACTGCATACGATGTGTTCGTCGTTCCTTTTTTTTCATTATGAATGCAAAATATTTACAATAATTTATATAGCAACAAGGCAACGTAAGATATGATTTTAACAATGAAATATAACACACGAAAAAGGGCTTCTTTAAGGTTAAAATCTGCACGTTCTTAGAATTCGGTTAGACAAATAGTGCACTTGGTGAAAAGAGTGGTGAAAGGACAGCGCATTAAAATGGACAATGCCTTACGGTGGTGGTGGTGGTGGTGGTGATGGTGATGGTGGTGGTGGTGGTGGTGGTGGTGGTGGTGGTGGTGGTGATGGTGGTGGCGTTCTTTTTTTTTGTTCCCTGTTGTCCGACCTCAATATTTATTTTGCATTGTATGGATATTGCCGAGAATTCAATTTATTTTTTAAAAGACTTCTCATCGTATAAAAATGTCCTAAATTTAATTTATAAGGAACGACAAATCATGATAATAAATTAGAAAATTTTAAACCGCTTTTGATGGCGCATAAATGGTGTCCCTCGTGGTCGATGTGCTGGCACTGGATAGTGCCATTTATTATTTAAAATATCTTTAAAATGCTTTTCGGATTTATTATAGTAACCTCTCAACTTTAAATTGATTTACTCGGTTTATGTCTTATCTGTTTTTGACTTGCACTTATATTTAACAACGATTTAGGTCAATCGAATGGAATTGATTGTGACTTATTGTCTATTTTCTTGACTTATTTCATAAGTGTAAGTGCTACAAGCCGAATACGTCAGTCAATTTAAATAAATTGTCACCATGAAGCTAACCCAAACTCTTAAAATTTTCCTCTGATATGTCAATTCCACAGACTATAGTAATCAACCAAACCGAATAAAATCTGATTTATTTCCACTGCAACCCATCGCAAAAAAAAATCCAATCAACAATCAAAACGCAACACAATTCTTATTTGTCGTTAATCTGCGCCACAACGTTTTTTCTACCTCCGTTGCAATTGTAGTTTCCAACCCCCTTCCTCTAACAAAGTAATTATTTTTTCCGATTAATCTTTAAACTACCGTATTCAAGTCTAAAATAGCAAAAATCTAATTATAGCACGGTATAATACGCGTAAATATTATGCACAATCCACCAAACATATATATACGCTGCGAACAAATCCGTCAATATAACATCAACCCAAGGGACTATGAAAAATCTGTTAACGAAAAAAGTGAAGAATACAAACAGGGAGCTGGTTACATCTCTTCAAAAGTAAAAAAAAACTTATCGCAGATTGCCATTGTACCTTTGGAGAAGAGTACGGAAAAAAATTGTATTAAAACAGGCTGTATTGGTTACACTCCCTTGTTGTATTTTTGTTGTCCTCATAAATATCCCAAAAACGTTTTTTCAACGTCCACACAACATTGTAAAATATAATTAGGTTGTTGACAATGAAATTGTAAGTAAAACGCAAACTAGCTAATAATAAAAGCGTCACCCTTCTGATACATAACACATAACAATAAATTTAATACAAACTGAAAGGTTTTTCCCCTAACCTTGGACTCGATTCGAGAGAAACAGAAAAAAAAACCCTTTTTTTTACAGAACCAGCAGAGGTTCGTGTGTTACAACAAGCATATTATTATACAGTGTGTGCTATTACATCAACTACGAGGGATACTAATATCGAACCATCAGAGTTGAAATAAAGTACCTCGCTGCAGGATCAGCACTTTTGTATGAAATAAAATGTAAAGCAACACGAATGATACACACCAAGAAAAAAACTATTTAAATTTCCCTCGTGCTCTATTATGTAATATAAAACTGGGTTGAAATGGTGGATGGATGCAAACGATATTTCTTCGTCGACCGACGTCATATGGCAATATTTATGCCACTGAACATAAAATAACTGTAATAAGTCTTCTCGAATGATGAAAGTTTTTGAAATTCATTTTTATTAGCTAGGAACGAAAGTCGTTCTGCCACTTCATCATTGTATGCATTAATAATTAACCATTTTATAATTGTACATCATAATACACATTGCAACTGATGTGGAAGATGCTTCCGGATTGTAGAGATAAATTTGTAATTTCTTTTTACAATTTTTTTCCGCCGCAATTATCAAAATAAGTCATGAAGTTATGATGCACTTATTGCCGGTGGTACAATTTCTTCTGGTTTGTTTTAAAAATAGAAAATACAGTTGAATGGAATCAGTAAGGCTCGGAACGGGTCGGGTTCGGTCAGACCGGAACCCGAACTTGATTTAACCCGAACCTGAAAAATTATTTCGGGTTCAACCCGAACTTGACCCGAACTTGAATGTTCGATTTCGGGTTTAACCCGAACCCGACCTGAACCCGAAATTGTTCAACCCGAATGTGACCTGAACCTGAATTTTCAATTTCGAGTTCGACCCGAACCTGAACTGAACCCGAAATTTTAAATTTAATCAGGTCGGGTTCGGATAACCCGAAATTTTTGACTTTTTTTAGTGTAATGAACGCTCAAAATTTCGGGTTATCCGAACCCGACCTGATTAAATTTAAAATTTCGGGTTCAGTTCAGGTTCGGGTCGAACTCGAAATTGAAAATTCAGGTTCAGGTCACATTCGGGTTGAACAATTTCGGGTTCAGGTCGGGTTCGGGTTAAACCCGAAATCGAAAATTCAAGTTCGGGTCAAGTTCGGGTTGAACCCGAAATATATTTTCAGGTTCGGGTTAAATCAAGTTCGGGTCAACCTGAACTAAAACAGGTCAACCCGAACCCGTTCCGAGCCTTAGGAATCAGATGGTTGGAAATTTTTCTTTACTGTAGTTGCAAACGAAAAGAAACATTTAGGTAGCCAGTTACGTAAAGTATAGTTTCCACTTAAAAAGAGCACTCCGTTTAGCCTCCGTTTACATGACAGTTGTAAAATAGAACAAAGGAACTGTCACGTAACAGGAGTAAAAAATTGAAATAAATTCAATTTCCACTCCGTTTGCGTGACAGTTCTTTTGTTCTATTTTACAACTGTCATGTAGACGGAGGCTAAACTGAGTGCTCTTTTTAAGTGGAAATTATACTTAAATATCTCAGACAAAATAGACTAAATGACTCACTCTCAATTTCAAAAGTAGACAACTCTCTCTCTCTCCTAATAAACTGTAAATTAACTTGTCATGTCGGTGGGCCTAAGATCCATCATTACCAAGACACTATGCTCTCTCAAATAAACGTCTATTTCACATCCATTGTTCTGTGATAAATAAATCATTACATCCTCCCATCGATGCTAACACGCCTTCAATTTCTTATCAAACACACAACAACACTCGGCGTTACCGTTAGTTACTGTAACACCCGACACAATCGAACGCCAAAGTCAATTATTAGCCCAACACAAAACTGAAAATGTTCTAAAAAAAAAGATTTAATTAAACGATAATTCTTGTACCAAATCCCCTCATCAACAAAAGGATTATTTCCTCTAATACATCTTAATCCGAAATTTGGACTAAACTGTCAATATTCATTATTATTATCTTTCACAATCAATTTTCTTTTGTGTACAAGAGATCCTGGGTGTGTGTGTGTGGGTCTGCGTGTACTTGTCTAGCACGCTAGAAGGATTTTGAGGAAAATTATAATCCTGAAGATGAGTTAAGAGTGGTATGTAGTTTGTATAATGTGCTGTACGTCGTAAGTAATCGAAAAGTTTTTACGTATATTGTACTAGAAGAGAGGTCGCCGTGACATTGTCTTTTTGAGAATGTTATTAAGTCAGTTGAACTGTTTAATTTGGTTTTGGTTTATTGTATTACACTTTGTGTAATGAACTAAGTGTATAATAGCGAAAACTTTTCGTCTTTTTCGTCGATAAGACAGATTGAAATGTCAATGGATACAGTATCAGTATCCATCTCGTCAACTTGACTGCTTCTTATCGATTAGAATGGATGGTACAACTGTTTCCAAATTTTTATATAAAAACTGCTGTTTGCTGATGTTGACTTAGAAGGAAGAAGAAGGAAAAAATCATCCATTATATGAAAATGAACACATAATATATATAAAAAAGGGGTTTCGTTTGGTGCGTCGTTGTACGTTGAATATTTATTTTAGTTTTGTTAGCTGTCAATCCATTTTCTAACAATCTGTCTTGTTTTAAAACGCATTTTTATGTTGTTGTTTTTGTTCACCATAGGAGGGCCCCATAATTTTTATGTTCAGGGTTTTTATAGTCTCACTAAAATGTTATTGTAAATCATACTTAGACTGGGCATATCAAAATGGTTTCAAGTCTGCGTTGATGTTTTCGTTTTTCTTCCTATAAATTCCGTTCCATTTTTACACACCGAAAGTCATCTAAATTTATTTCGGTTTTTAATTGTTCTCATGGATTTTATTTATTTAGTGGCTACACTTCAGACTAAACAAAATGTTTGTTTGGTTTTTACAGTTACAGACAGTTGGCGAAGGACTTAAAGGCTGATCGTCGTAATTCAAAAATTATACAGCCAATTAATTCGAATGAGTTTTTAATTACGAAGTTACTGTACGCATGAGATCATTAAATTTGTTAGGGATGTTAGAGCTGAGTAAATAATGTGCGATCTATTATAGTACATTACTGCTATAAGGCTGTATATAAGAGACGTGTACGTACACGAGCGCTTGCGCGAGTATTAGTACGAGTCTCTTATACAGCCTTATATCAGTGAGGTAATTTATCGCAGTAGGCAAACATCTCTTTTTCTAGTGATATAATTTTGCTTGCAAAACCTTTAGGGTAAATTTGTTTACTCTTATGTACGTCGTGTATATAGCGCACAATACACACCCAACCCACTGTATGCGATAAAATACTTTTGAAACCTAGGTAGGACCCGTCCAATATGAAAAATACTATTCGTACCACGGACTAAAAGTCTTTTTTAGCGAATTCGATTGCAGACCTCGCCTTCGGCTCTGTCTGGAAACGTCTCACATGCTAAAAAAGACTTTTAGTCCTAGGTACGAAATGTACTATTTCGGCTCGTTCGAAACAATGTATATTGTCAACGCAACGTGGAGTAACGTATGCATTTCTATGAGGTGCGATGCGCTTCTATGCATTTTCATATAAACTTCAAAGGCGTCGCGGAACCTCTAAACATTGTTTGTCACTTCTGATGATTTGAAAAAATAATGAAATCGACATGCAGTTAATAATGCCACGGAATACAACGACCAAAATAAATTTAAGGCTGCAACAACTTCCTTATGTAACAAAATGAATGTTTTAACAATTGAAGTAATAGACATTTTATTAAACTTTAGACGATACTTTAAACAAAAGAAGTAGTAGATTCAGATCTGTACAGCGAAAGAGATTCAATGATTATATCGTGATACAATTGTCTACTGTAACAGGTTAGTCATTTACACAATAAGTAGCTGGAAAAGCTCAGCTTCATGTGTTCAACAAAGACGGTATTGGCACTCATGGCCAATAAAATCTGTTTCAATCGATGTTTCAATAGTTCCATGAAATTTGCATTGTAAATGTGACTGCCGCTGTCGTTTTTTTCCGTCTTCATAAAAGTTAATTTTTCCTCTACGTTAAACCGTTGTAAACAAAATGTCGAGTTATAGCTCACTGTAAGCGAAGTAAAACAAGAAACTGTACGACTGCAAATAATGACACATTGTAGCTGAGTGTCACATAAAATTTTATTTGTTTTTTTGTAAAAATTACTGAAAATAATATCGATCCTTGACTTTGGAAACATAAAAGGGACGAAAGTCTTAAGTAAGCTAACCGGCAAAACCTTTAAAACAAACTGAAAAAGAGAAATGTTTTCCAGGCACATTACAGTTGTATAATAAAATCGTAAAAATTCTATTAGAAATGTCGAAAGGGAAAAAAGAGCAATAAAAATTATGAGACTAATTTAAAAGGCTATCTAAACATAAAATATTATTTTATTTGTTTGTTTAAGTTCATCAATAAAATATGAGGAATAATATTTTCTTTACGTTTTTTTATAGTTTTTTATTGAAGTCCTCTTAATATAGACATTATTACTGGTAATCGGATGATTTAATATTTTCTTCGTCGGTTTTTTTTTTGTTCGTCCCATTTTTATTGCGATGTTAAATTGTTAAAAGTTATGCTTTTCCGATGATATTTTCTCTTCCGAAATTTAATCGGTTAAATCGACGTTTATTGTGCAAGTTTTTTTATTATTATTATTGTTAACAAACATGGAATATGGTCAGGACGTTACTTTGTCCATTATAATGACAAAAGTTCTATCAAAGATTTGAAATGATTTACTGAAGATTTTCGTAAATAAAAATCACTAAAAAGTGGTCAACAAAAATACAACATTTGCCCACAGACATTCTAAAGGGGGACGAAACGAAGGGACGTTATTATTGTCCAGCTTTTTGATTGACTTTTACGCTAACGACAAACTTTTCAATAAATATCCACCATTCGGCAAATTGTATTGGAAAAACCCTCTGTACAACGTCTGGGTTGAGTGATTTTAATTTTTCATTTCATATATGTATGTGATGTCCCAGTCAACGCGTCTTTCACATCCCGTATCAATCGTACAGAAGTCAAACATCCGTTTCGGGGAGTAAAGTGGACGGGGATTTTCAATTTATTTAAAATTAAGTCTCGGACATGGATAATGAATGTTTGTAAATTGAAATGCAATTTCGCTGTTAAAGGGTGCATAACGGTCATTACGAAACCGACTTTTGATCTAAGGCAAGCAAACGGGGCTCTATAATTAATCCTACCCGCAGAACAGAAAATTCTTTCATTTTTCTCCAGCTGGTGAAACTATGTTTGGGCAACAAAAAAATCTTTAACATAAATTCCAATGACAAACGCAATTGTGTTGCTCAAAGGATGATAACAAAAAAAAGAAAGAAATGATCAATGTACTAACCACCACGACCACATGACGTATCCTTAAAAAGTTGATTTTTTGTTGTATCCTTACCTGCAAAGATAAAAGAAGAATGAGATTAATAAAAATGGTTAAAATTGTGTTCTGTTCATGGAACAATCGTCTGTTCGAGGAGAATACATAAGCTCATTTAGATATATATAAGAAAGAAAACCTTTGTAGCTTGTCATATCATCATTGTCTTTGTCGAAAAGTCATCATAATAATACGAAAGTAGAAAATCTTCTTAGCGTAATTGCGTCGGTGTTCTTGGCCCGAAGGATTTGTACATGCATATACGACCGGAGAAACGAATGGTCTTATCTAATTACATTTCCCTTTTGAATGAGATTGCCAAAAAAAAAACAAATCTTCCCATAAAATGCGTTTGATATACGACAGTTAATAAAAACGAAGACATGAAGTTGAGCAAGCTAATAATCAAATTAATAAAAAATAGAAATGAAAAACATTTAGTTCTTGCTAAAATATAATAGAAGTACCCTGGTTGGTATGTATGCCAGCACAGCCGAAACGGAAATGAGCAATTATAATTTTAATTCTGTCGTTTTGTATTGAAAATAATTTTTTTGTTTCTCTTTTTTTTGTTTCGTTGTTTAATTATTGTCAATGTTCTTTCCAAAATAAAAAGACGTATTCTAGTCACGACGGATACATTTTATGCATATCAACAGCAGAGCAGCAGTTTAGATATATTATATATAAAACACACAGAAGCAAAATTGTGAAAATATAATTTTTTTTTTCTCCCAACGAAAAGTTTTATTTACTCTGAACTGGTGGATTGTGTATACGTACCGATCGTACATTCACATTGCTAGATTACATTTATCATTTATGAGTGACGATGAACTTTTTCGAATAAAAAAGTCCAGCCATGAATAGTGATTAAAGCGTGCAATATTCTAACATACAATTTCGGTGGAGATGGCGGTATGTGTACACTCACAAAACATATGAACTATTATACAGAGAGAGACACAACGAAAATTTTTTAACCGCAAAACGGTTTTATAATTGAAATGCGTGGATTGAAATTGATTGTTTGATTAAAAGCACACCACTGACTTCAGTACAAAGCCCATTTTGGACAGAAAATTCGTTACAGTTTCACAACGCATATTAAACGATCCACGGGCATTGTTTACGAGCCAATAGTTTAATTCAAATGGTTGGATTTTTTTCGGTGTCAAGTCAACAGATCGGTTTTTTTTTGGTGTATTTCTATGAATAAATCAAATCAAATTGTTATTTAATTTAAAGAGATAGAGAGAGAGAGAGAGAGATAAAAAATCGTAACAAGAAAGAATGGTGCTTAACACACCAGGCATGAGCGCCGCCGAAAATAAGCCGCCGATCAAGCCGCCGCCGGCCATTTTTGAGCAAGCCACGCCGCAGCCGAGCCGGTGCCAAAAACACGGCTCAAGCCGGCTTGAAACGGCTGGAAAATGAAATAAAGATTTCGAAAGGTGAATGGGTGAAATAATTTTGAAAACCGAGATACCTGTTGATCCTAAGCAGCTCAAGTACTTTTTGATTTTTTTTTTTGAAAATTTTCTTGAATTTTCATGAATTTTCCAGAATGGTATATTACGTCCTCGCTTCTAAGTTTGTTGTTTTGGCAGGTATGACCTTTGCGGAACGAGCCGAAGGCGCACAATCAGTTAATTCACAAATTTGAGAAAACTTTATCGATCTTTGCGAATTTTCTCGATTTTTTTTTCTTTTCAATTTTTACTTGATTTTCGTGAGCTTTCGATTTCTTATCGAAAACCATTTTCTTAATGAGTTAAATGAGTGTACTGGAGCATGATTTTCCATTTAGTTCACGTTTTGAGGCAATAAAACTTGACGTGTTAGTGAACCTTAGACTTAGAGACTTGCTTGTAACAAGACCAGTTCCACTTGCACTTTGAACAACCTAATCTACCTACATTTTCGCTTTCCGTACAATTTCATTTTCATGCTTACTAGTTCATTTTCCATGAATTTATCTAAACGTTTTTATTTTGAAAAAAAGTTAAAAGGAACCTCCAGCCGAGCCATTTTAAGCCGGCTCAAGCCGACTTTTTCGCCGCCGCCGAGAAATTTTTTTCGGCTAGCCGCCGCCGAGGTTTCTCCGTCGGCGCTCATGCCTGTAACACACTCGAAACGTGAATGAAGTTTTAAGAAATGGATGGAGAGAAAAAAAATATTTAAGAAATTTTTTAAATTAAGTCAAGTTGTTCAGCAGCATAGCGTGATCTCTTTAGTTGATTTAACTGTCTCTTTGATATTTTAATTTAATTTCATTTGATTTAAGATTTGTTTATAGAAATAATATGGGGCATACAGACGTATATAAGTATCAATATCAGTTGTGGAAATCTTTTCGAGATATTTATACTGACGTTTCTAGGTTCCATAAGTGAATGTTAGGCAAGACCAGACGTTAGGATGGTTCATAATCGAAAACTTTTTTTGGCTAGTATAATTTGAGGTCATTTTTGAGTGTGTCACGTTAGCGAGGTACAGTGGACAGGGCGACTATACTCGTATTTTCATAACCCCAAATATTCGTAACTTGGGACCTGCCTGTAGAAAATGACATAAAAACAGTCAAGTTACGAACGTATGAGAATTGAGGCCGAGAATTAATTTTTCCTGCTCCTATTGCTTAGATTTATCAGGGTGGGACGATCACCTAGGTGATCTTGAAACACAGATCTTGTGATCCTTTGTTTCCTTCCCGGTCATCATTTAAATCAAGACAACCTTCCGGTCGCCGCCAGGAATCTGTCCAAAGTGGCAGGTCCCAGGGCGACAACTTCGGAGGGTTGTACGACGTAATCTCCAAGGAGCCTGCGTCTTAGTTGAAGAAATTTAGGACATTCACAAATGACGTGTATGCCCGTTTCTTCTTCTAATCCGCAGGAGCACCAAGGAGTCGCCGAGAGCCTTAGCTTATTGAGGTGCCGATTCAGCCCGCAGTGTCCAGTAGTTGCTCCTATTGCTTAATAAATTCTAATATTTCATTGCCTCCCGTTCACTCAATTGCCCAATGTCTGAAGTGACAGTTTTTGCATGACATTCCTTATGAATGACTTCTTGCTACACAACATACATATCATTTGGTTCAATGATTAAAATGTCATCCAATCTTCAGTCCTAAAATTTTATCAGTGTTGACTCAAATCAAACACAATAATTACCCTTGACACACAGACGCTCGACCCCTGCGACCCCTGCTGCGAATACAATGCTCAATTTGATTTCGAGAATATTTTCTTAAAAAAATAACGAGTAGACCGAAAAGTTGATTTTAATTTTATTTCCTGTCATTCTACCAGTTCTTTTCTTCGTCTTGCATCTACATTTTGCTACCCTCGCTCAACCACAAACACACACATTAAGTGCAGGTATAATTTCATCCACTTCTTATCGTTTCGACAAATACCGATCTGTCTATTTTTCTATCGTCTTGTTGAATGTGTATGGAAAAGTTGAGAGAGGAATAAAAAAAAAACATTTTTCAAAGGCACAATATAGAAGCCGAATTATGTAATCTTTTCTTTAGTCTTTTTATTTGTTAAAAGCATAAAATATATTGGCGCAGAATAGTTGTCTATTCTCCTGTACGTCACACAATCACATTTCACATCACACAAAACCAGAGTGCATTTTAAATTATTTTTTTCTTTCTTTCTTCTTTCATTCCCATTTTTCTTAAACAGAAAAGAGGATGGTTCATCGTCGTTTTTTTATTATTTCTTCAATTCTTGCTCTTTCACTGTGGCATGGATTCGACTAAGTGGATTTTCAGTTGTTTGTATTTTTCTGCCTGTCTGATTATGAATAATATGTGTCGCATAGTACTTAGATCGAGTATATGGATAGCTATTAAAGATGTGAACGAAAGAAAACACGAAATGAATTTCAAAATTACAAATTCTATGCATGGCACATCTGCTATTTAATGTTAAAATAATAGAGCAAAAAAAAAGTTTTCATTTTTTGTCGAACTTATATTATAACGTAATGTTGGTGTTACGAAAGGTACCCACTTTGATATGTTACATATGCATCTGCAATGAAAAACGATTTAGAAATCCGAATATTTGAACAGATATTGTAACAAGCATTGCAGGGTCTAATGTTTGTGAAATGTTTGCAAAATTTTGACGAAATTTGGTGAAAATTGGTTAAACTTGACGAAATTCGGTAAAAATGCAAAAATCGTAGTTTCACGTCTCAATAGACAGATTTGAGACCGTTAGACTTACATTTTTATCTGGGTTTGACGAAATTTGTGAAAGACGAAATTTGTGAAATTTGTGAAATTTGACGAAATTTGACAAAATTTGTGAAATTTGACGAAATTTGACGAAATTGGTGAAATCTGACAAAATTGGTGAAATTTGACGAAATTTGTGAAATTTGACAAAATTGGTGAAATCTGACAAAATTTGTGAAATTTGACGAAATTGGTGAAATCTGACAAAATTGGTGAAATTTGACGAAATTTGTGAAATCTGACAAAATCTGACGAAATTTGACAAAATTTGACGAAATTTGACGAAATTTGACGAAATTTGACGAAATTGGTGAAATCTGACAAAATTGGTGAAGTTTGACGGAATTTGTGAAATTTGACGAAATTTGTGAAATTTAACGAAATTTGACGAAATTTGTGAAATTCGACAAAATGTGTGAAATTTGACGGAATTTGTGAAATTTGACGGAATTTGTGAAATTTGACAAAATTGGTGAAATCTGACAAAATTTGTGAAATTTGACGAAATTTGACAAAATTTGTGAAATTTGACGAAATTGGTGAAATCTGACAAAATTTGTGAAATTTGACGAAATTTGACAAAATTTGTGAAATTTGACGAAATTTGACGAAATTGGTGAAATCTGACAAAATTGGTGAAATTTGACAAAATTTGTGAAATTTGACGAAATTTGTGAAATTTAACGAAATTTGTGAAATTCGACGAAATGTGTGAAATTTGACGGAATTTGTGAAATTTGACGGAATTTGTGAAATTTGACGAAATTTGTGCAATTTGACGAAACTTTCCGAAATTTGTGAAATTAATTTTCTCAAATTTCACAAATAATAGGCCCTGGCACATAATAGGATGGTTCTTACAACATCAAAAAAACTATGTTTAGACGAAAAGTTTCTGGATTAAAAACCTTGAGCTGAATGTTCACTGTTCACGGATAATCCATTTAACGATGTCTGTTAGTTCAACATAAAACGTCACCTTTTGTACACAGAAAATTTACTTGACTATAGATCGAAAGACGCTTAGGTTCTAAACATAAAAAACTTTCGATTTAGAGTGGATCCATCAAAACGGTAATACATTTTATCAACACCCACGGCACGTCAACGGTGTCTTAATTAAGCTTTCTAATCTATCGTCGAGCGACAAAACGAATTCGAAAAAATAATGTTGGAAAAACTAACGAACATAGCCAAATACAATCTCATTAGACACTCTTCGAGACATAATTAATATAAATTGATCATGTTTTTCAAAAATAGCTTCCTAATATGTCTATCGTTAAATATGATCTTCATGATATTATAACGTCGAAACACAAAAGATTATGAACCGAACGTATATCAATCAATAATTAACATTTTATCTTATTTTCTGAAATGCATTCAAATACTTTATACCTATAATGGGCTACGTAAAGTCAAAGTTTTTTCCACCAACAACAGTGCATTACTATACCTATTCATATACACGTATCTATAAACAAACCATAGGCATTGGGGGTATACTCATTTATAAAATGTAACAAGAAATCAAGATTAAATAAAACAGTCACATTCTCTACTTAAAACCGCCTCCACACAGTTTCTTATTGTGTACATTTTAGTTTTGTAAAGGAGATAAAATTAAAATTAAAAACTTTTCTCTTGTCTATTCTCCACATCTAAAATTAATACAAAAACTTTGTCTATATCGTTAAGCTTAACACCGCTGAGATGGTTTGCGACGAGCATTTACGTATTTCTATATACGAATGCATAATGTTTCAAAAACACAAGCAGATGAATCATTTAGCTGTACCATATATACGTATGAATGTATATACGTTGCTTGCACCACAGCATTTTCTTAATTGATTCTATTAGCATGTCAATACATAAAATTGTCAAGACATTCTCCTCGCCTCGATACACAGTTACAATAATGGTTTAAATGAACGAAATTTGTAAAATGGTGTTCTATGCGGTATGCTGAATTTGAATATTTTAAGACGAATATACATTCTCTGTCAAGACAGAATGGTACGTCGAGGATGTATTGCGCCATTTCGATAAATCAATTGCTAAAGGATTCGGGTAATCGAATTAAAATTAGTAGAGCCGGCTAATTGAATGTAATCAGGAAGGGATCGTAAAACTTTAATATAACCACTCAGGGATATGCGAAACTTCGCAATCCTGAAAAGACATAGCGTATAACTATATCGCTTGATTCAACATTTGTATTTATTTGAGTGACCACTTGTAACCACCGTATCGTCAAGTGACAACCACTACAGCCTTCGACTCTCGTCTCTGATGTGGATTAGTGATGATTTTGATTAAAACACAACATAAAGACAATGAATGGTAACTGTAATTAACTAAAATTACCATCTTAAGAATAACCATCGTAACGTTACATTATTTACATCAGAGTTATTAATTTTAATTACACGAAAAAAAAACCATAAAAGAAAAAAAAAATTGGAGAAGAATCTTTCTCTCACTTTAGACAAGGAAATATGGATGTATGACTAGGAAGAATCCAAAAAAAATGTTTAATGAATGTTATTAGAGTACCAATCAACACAATGAGTAGGCAAAATCTAAATTAATATTAACAACGAAGTGAAGAAAAAATAAATTTTTATTTTAAATATTCCACTACAAAACAGCCATGAGCTATGGGTAATAATGAACACGAATTATTTACGGTATTACCATACATTATTAGACATCATGCATGCACATTAGATTATTTTGATTTGTTTTTTTTTTCTTCTTCGTTCTCTCGCTCAGTTTACCACAAATCAATTAAACAAATAATTAACCTTTATTTAGATACGAGAACGATCGGATAGCAAGATATTGACCTAATTTTCTGTTTCATTTTTTTGTTTAGTAAATTGAAAAGAAACCGTTTTATACATTGGGTGCGTAAAATTTGCTGAAACTAAATGCGTTATGAGAACTAAAAATATTTTTAGTTTTTTTTTGGTTTTCGTGATCATATCACTGTAGAGTAGGTTGGCGGTTGTTACACAACGTTTGGTCAATTAATCTACAATAGTTCTTAAAACCGCTTTTGTTTAAAGTTTAGTGTAGTTTCAGTTTTAACTTTCTCATGAACTCAATGACAATTTTTAAGCGATACTATGGGATTTGAGGGTTATATATGATTCCCTATTCGACGAGCTCGGTCAATATTTTTTTGTTTCTCTTTCTTTCGGAATACTGACTGATAAAGAATGCTGACTTCTTGAAGACAAAGTTGATTTACAGTTTCAAATATTTTATATGTTGTCGACAGCGAAGACAACATTATACGTTGAGCTATTCCTTGTAAAATACACCAAAATATTTGGTAAAACTGTTGAAGTAAAAGATTTCGAATCGATCTATTGAAAATACTTTGATCAAAGGAAGTACTAGAATCGGTGGAATCGCTAAATACTTTGGTGAAAAACGACATTTCATCTTAGAATTCGAATCTAAAGAGTGAAAATCAAAGAAATATTTTTCGAATGGTGAAGGAGGAATGTTCTGGCAATTCCATCGCACCCTTTGTAGCAATTTGCAGAGTATCATAATACAAACTTGCTTCTTTTTAGACCCGTACGAAGTACTGGGGTCTTATGCGTTTACGCATACGTCCGTAACACGTCGAATTGGACTCCCTGAGTAAGGGGAAACCTATTGTGGTTGTCTAGAGATGCCAAATCAGTGGGAAAAAAAATGTCCGTCTGTCCGTCTGCACGATAACTTGAGAAAAACGCATCCGATTTTGAAAATTCTTTTTTTTCCCGTTTGGTAATGTCAAAAGACAGGCTAAGTTCGAAGATGAGTGATTTTGGATCGACCCTTCCCGAGCTGTGGCCCAATAAGTGCTTTACGGTTTTTCGAAGATATCTCCGGACATTCAAACGTTACACTTGTAACTGATACGTCAAATAAAAGGTATTTACAATACCGATCGACAAAAAAAAAGTTTATGGAAATCGGATGGCCGACTCGTGAGTTAGACCCCTTGGTGTGAAACAGGCACAGGGCGGCAAGCAGTTTTTGCTTGTAGGTCGGCCAAATTTGAACATATTTCGTTCGTTAGATAGGTATTGACCGTACCAATCAGGGAAAAAAAAGTTTTTGAAATTATGTTCTCCGGAGCGTGAGCTAGGTCTCTTGGAGTGAGCTCTTATCTGGCTACTCGGCCGTACAGTGAACGTGGAGTATTTTGTCAATATCTCGAGTAAATTTGACCGAATTTCATGATTTTTTTTTTGTTTGAAAGGTATTAACGAATGTAAAGCGTCGGTACTATTTCCGGTCTCCTAACAAAATGGCTGCCGGTGGCCATATTGGATTTTATTAAAAGTGATATATCTTGGGAAAAATGGTACTTAGAGTGTTTCTGTTAACATGGAAATAATTTGTTATGTGTGTGGGGTGTTTCAGGCATTCCATATATGGACATCTATATATATATCTATATTCACCTATATTGAGCTATATAATAGCATATTCATCTGTGAAATGTTTATTTATAGTTAAATATAGCGGTATATAGCTGTTTAAATAGGAATTTATGAAAGTTGACTTCGTACGGGGCTGTCTATATTGCCTCCGACAATTTATTTGTAAATGATAACAAAGCAAGAGTGGATAATGTAAGTGATTTTAAAGGGCGAATAGCTTTTCAGTAGAGAATGAAGTAAAAGAAATGAAGAGTTTCACAGTAAAGGCTTTTGATACGAATAGGTGTTTCGTACGGGTCGGCGTTAGCTATGTTTTTAGTTAAAATATCGCTTAGTGCTAAATCTTTTACTTCACTTGTTTTGTCATATGAAATCACATTAAGCGAAAACGTAAGAAATTCTTCTCAAATTATAAAAGTAACAAAAATCCAAACAAAGATCGAAATGCCTCAACACATTCACGGGTCATTTTAATCCAAATTTTAAAATAACGAAATGAGAATCATGTAAAGAAAAAACAAAACAATAAAGCGAATGCCACAACGAAATTAAATTAAAATCACCCAGAAATTATGAAATTATCTAATAATAATCTCATCATCATTGAATAAAAACACGGAAAAGAGTTATAAAATTAAGTTATTAAATGTACACAAACTATAAAAATTCTCCGTTCTTACGATTGAGTTCTTTTCCAACATTCCTTTTTTGCTCGGTAAAATGTATAACACATTAAATGGCTCTGAGAACCGAAAAAAAAAACTAAAAAGACGAACCGTCCAGAACCAACGAACAAATCGAAAACGACTTCATAACACAAAACAACATGTAATTATTTTCGAATCACCAAATCATAATAAAAAAACTAACATTCTCACCTCTAGAGTGGTTGGAGTCAACGAATTATGGAAAATAAAATTACAAAAAAAAAATCACCAGAACAGCATTATCGAGGCAATAAACTATCATTTTGATTGATGAGAATTATATTATTAGAAGATAATATGAAATTATTGGAAATTATGTTACGTTTTTGACGTAACGATCTGAGAAGATTTGTTGGATGGAAAGTGCACTCTAAAATTGATTAACTTGTTAAAACATCTGATTAAATAGAACGTTTTGTATTCCCCAAATATGAATCAGATTTCATCTGTTGTAGATAGTGGCAATGAAAATAAGTAATGAGATCTGACTAACGTATCTTTAATGGCAAAATGATGATTTTAACAAATGAAGTAAAAGATTTTCATATATGGATGCGATGGGTATGGATAACAGACAGCGGCAATAAAAGTAAGGAATGAGATCTGGCTAAAGGCTAACTGATCTTCTATAGCTAAATAATTGTTGAAACAAATGAAGTAAAAGATTTTCCAGGGACTATTTTGATAAACATATTTTCCAATATTTTTCCAATTTTTCCTTAATTTCGTTTTTCATTTTGGGAAAACAGCGATATATGAGAAAAAGTGGGAAAATGTAGGAAAAATAGCGAAAACAAATGAAAATGTTATACTCAAAATCGTCCATGGAAGTAACAGATTAACTATGCAGCATCTATCGTTCCATTTTCAATCGACACGTGAAAAATCTTTTACTTCATTTGTTACAACAATCGTTGATAAAATCGCTGTCTGTGAATAAGGTTAACCATTTCCAAATCAAATAGTCTACAAAAATGCAACGTTTATGCATAAAACTGATGGTAATGTGCGATTAGATGTGTATACATAGACCATTAAAACGTTTGCTTAAACTTTGTCACGATTATCACCTGACATTTCAATTAAAACCTGCGTTTCATTATTTTTTAGCTTAGTACCTCCAGCAACACGTAAAGGTTAAAATATCAATTTAACAGATAAAATACCAAGGACCGAACCGAAATATAAATTGTTTTTTTTTAGAGCTCACCAGAACGGGAAATTGCTATGTATTGCTACAAAATAGAGAAGGAAAATAAAACGTTGAAAAAAATGTTCCTTTACACTTTAAATGTGTATGGTCGCGTCTAGTTGACGATCCAAAACCACATAACCAACGTTGTCGTCAACGTTGGAAAGAAATAATTAATTACACAATTGTTGAAAATGAAAAGCGATAAAATCTTTACGACTCTTACATTTCTTAGACCTAACAGTCTGAAAAGCAAAAATAGTTTTCAACATTTCGTTGCTTCGTAACTGGAATATATATATATTTTATACGGCAAAACGAAGCAGCATAAATGATTAGCCATACTAATGCATAAGGTACTTATTAACATAAATTCAATTATATCATTAACTCTATTTATAATTCAAGTAGAAAATTGTCAAATAAACTATAAACTCCATTCAATACGAGAAAGAGAGAAGATATCTTTCCCATTCGATCTGCACGCATACTGGAAATTACAGTTCAACCGACAGATAAAAACAAATATTACACAAAGAAAATGAAGAATTCCGAAGAAAGACGATACCGACACTAATCAGCTAAAAGTCATCTTTTTTTCTTCAAACTCATAAAAAGACATAACCTTCACCATCATAATAACGGTAATAGAAAACACATATTTTTGTTGTTACGTTCATTTATAGTATCGTTTAGCATTTATGGCCATACCTTTCAGTTTAAATACAATTTTATTGGGTCTTCTGTCTCTCTTTTCAAATTGGTTGCATATCGTCTTTTCAAACTATTGACTATTCAACACGTTTAAACTGAGTTTTTTTTCTCTTCTTTTTCTTCATTATTTGGAAGTTATGCCAAGTGAATTTCCGATCCTTTATTGCGAATAAAATCGAAGAAAAAAAAAAAAAATTTTGGCCCCAAGGTTTTCGTGTGGTTTGTTCACTTCATGAAGTAATTTCACGATTATAATAATTTTGTTTGAACATTCACCGAACATTCGGTCACTTTATGTATGACTCGACAACATTAATACTGTAATGCACCTGAAGATCAATATATTATATTTTGTGTATCCGTGTCCAATTGAATCGAAATTAAAACCAGCCATCCTTGTGCTATCACAAGATGTACTTTGTAACAAAACAAAACCAAAAAAAAAAATTATTTTACTCGAAATGAAGACAGAGCAGAAAAAAAAAACACCGACAAATTCCTCGTACACGGCTCTTTCCAAACCAATAATGGCATACATTTAATGTAATAATCATTTATCATTATTTGTTACATTACGTTTATGGATGGCCTTGTATTAGACCCTTTTGTACGAAAAAAAACACATTTTTTTCCTCTCCTTTATACTCCGAAAATGGAATGATCAATCACAGAGTCTGTACCTATGGTATATCTGCAACATGACATTTTCCTATGTTTAATGGCTATACACACATGATCGCGTCAATTGTTGATTATTGTTCCATAAATATTATTTCTCTTGACTGTTTTGTCAGACAAGTTTTTCACACACACCGAAAAAAAAACAACAACGACTCTACTTCCATTTCTATTGTTCTCCGGGTGTTGCCATTATTTATAACGTTGAGTAATATGTCGGTGCCCATGTTGTTACAATTGGGATGCAGTTTTCACCATCATAACTTCGAAATGCTTCATAATATCGCTGTACATTTATAACGAATGAATATCTCCCATATTTTCTGCAATACACAACACACATCGGCGCTGGCACATTAAATGAAATATCAATTTTATATTTGTAATATAAAAGGTTCACAGTGAGAGAGAGAGAGGAGACTGTGTGTTTATGATTGTACTGAATACTGGATGTCGTGGTGTATTAACATGTTACATTACGGGGTATTTTGGGTATTTCGGGTTGGTAAAATGTGTCACAAGACAAATGATTGAGTACCGGAGCTTTTCATTAGAGCTACTTTTATAAAAAGAATTTTTGTTAAAATGTGTTAATTTATATGCAGTGTATGCAGGCAAGGATTTTTAATATCGGCTCGACACCGAATGTGTAATGTATATTGTGTTGCCTGTGTGGTGCATTAATTTTGAAAATACAGGAAAATGCACATTTTATGCTAATGTGAAACCGAAGAACGAAGTCTCTCCAATATAGAGCAACATCTGCTGCAGTACATTTGACAAAGTAGTAAGGGTTAGTGGGGCTTCGCATTGTTTGTGAAATCTCCGATATTAATTGTTCGTTTAGGGTAAGTCACTGCATATAAATTCGTATAAGTGAGTCCCTCAGAAATAACATCGTCTAATTAATGCCTTGGGTTGCACACTCTTACACAATAGTATCAAATTCGGTGTTCAAATTAAAATGAATCGTTCGCTGTGATTGCCTTTAGCGACTACAGAAATCCGGTGTGGGGGGTTGTGCAATTGCTGCAATTAAGCGTTATTAATCTTAGGAAGTCAATGCTGTAGAACGGAGAAAACCCTAGGAACGTTTGAAGCAAGTGTAGCAAGTGTTGCACTTAATGAGGATAAAGAGATGCGAGGAGGACAACATTTGTAATATGTAAAAAAATCTTGTTCGCATAATTAGTAGTAGTCACCGTAGGTTTTACAATAGCACATACATACAGCCAGGGCTTTATAATGTTTTTTTTAACGAATTAACCTAAATTTACCGAATTAATGTTTCGGTAAGCTTTGGTAAATTTCGGTAAATCTTGGTAAATGTTGGTAGATTTCGGTAAATTTTGGTAAATGTTGGTAGATTTCGGTAAATTTTGTAAAATTTTGGTAAATTTCGGTAAATGTTGGTAAATTTTGTAAAATTTTGGTAAATTTCGGTAAATGTTGGTAAATGTTGGTAAATGTTGGTAAATTTTGGTAAATTTTGGTAAATTTCGGTAAATTTTGGTAAATGTTGGTAGATTTCGGTAAATTTTGTAAAATTTCAGTAAATTTTGGTAAATGTCGGTAAATTTTGGTAGATTTCGGTAAATTTTGGTAAATTTTGTAAAATTTCGGTAAATGTTGGTAAATAGTGGTAAATTTTGTAAAATTTTGGTAAATTTTGGTAAATATTGGTAAATTTTGTAAAATTTCGGTAAATTTCAGTAAATTTTGGTAAATGTTGGTAGATTTCTGTAAATTTTGTAAAATTTCGGTAAATTTCGATAAATTTTGGTAAATGGTGTGGTAAATTATGTAAAATTTTGGTAAATTTCGGTAAATTTCGGTAAATTTCGGTAAATTTCGGTAAATTTCGGTAAATGTTGTTAAATATACCCTGCGACCTCTTGCGATAATAGTTTTGTCAGAATCAAATTTAAATCTACATCAATAGGTGCAAATTATTTCCAGAAAGTCTCTGCACGCAAAATCACCTACCGCCTGTTTTAACTGTTTTTTGTGAACGAAACAGAACATTTCCATCGAATCCCCCCGTTGCGCAAATGAGTGCACACCTAGCTGAAACAAATTGCCATCTATATTGATCTTAATTTGAGACAATATCTACAATCACCTGGAACACCTGAATCCATTACAGTGTTTGCAGTTAACAATTTTTGATAAATTCTGACCATTTGAAAACTAATTTAATTTCCAATATAAAATGCAGCTAGACTTAACTCTTAATATTTAACAATTACTGGAACTGTGTGCACATTACAAATAAAATTTCGGAATTTCGTACGTACACAGCTCTTGTAATTTATTTAATTGCTATAAATGCACCTGGTGTGTGTGTGCATTGCTTATATACATTCCACCATATAGCTTTATGAACCAGCGCTATGAGTTAGTGACCGAATGCTCATCTATCATAAGTTCTAATCTTAATTAAAAATCGCAAGAGTTCGATTATAAAACAGTACGTGTGCGTGTACAAACAACTGTTCCGTCCAATTAAGCCGTACTAAAGGCACATTAATTTCTAAATAACAAAATGTGTGTGCATAACAACAACATTTTACAAATTCATATTAAACTGAATTCAATATTTTAATCATTTATTTGTACTAATCATTTTTCACAAAACGTATGTGAGAACAAAACGTATGCACCTCATAAAATTGTTAACTTTTCATTATTAAATATGAAGAACATGAAGAGAATTGGTGTACACAGAGAGACGAGGAAGAAAAAAAATGAAAGACTCAACAACCACGAAACACCTTACAAGCGTTTTAGTTTGTTTTTTAATAAATTCTATCCAATAGCCGGATAAAAACAGAATATTCTATGTTCACATTCAAACACACACACACAATTCATTTAGCCATTTACCATCCGTAAAGTTAACCTTTGAAAGATTGGTATCTTGCTGTGTTCTTTTTTCAGTTTCAGAAAAATATTATTTATAATGTTGGTTGGTTGGAGTGTGGAATATAATCTTTTTTCAGTGAAATGGAGAGAACAGAAAAAGAGAATTAATTTCTCGAATGTTTTGTGTAATAGAAAACAACCAAAAATTTATTCCACTGTTAATAGGATCATTTTGACGTGATAAAATATTATTTTTGGTTTTCTTCGTTTTTGGTTTAAAAATATGGATATTTTAACATTGTTGTGGGTTCTGGCTTTTTTTTCCTCTCCTCTGGTTGGTTGCCTTGCCGTATCTTAAATCTAATTTATTTTTCCATTGTTGCGTTATTGTTTAATCAAAAAGAATGAATTTTCGTTGATTGTTTACGTTAAATATGCACTTTGGGCTTGAATTTCGATATGGGTATAGAACGGTATAAAGGCGAGATATGGTTGCATAATAATATACGAAAATGAGTTAAAAAAAACAGCGTAAGGAAACTATATCTCGCTTTAATATATACCAAACGGTAACATGATATCTGATGATGTTGTTTGCATTCAAGATGGGTTTCCATTTTCACTTTACACCACTTCGATTTGCATCACAAATGAGTCGATCCGCATGCAACGAAAGTAGGTGAAACTATTTTCGGAAATCACAGCACCAATGCGATTTTAACTTGCCAACATTTATTTTGGTTATTGAATTTTGATTGAGAGGCTGTCTGCGAGAATTTTGATAGTGAAAACGATTTGGTGGATTTCAGCGGTCAAACTACATTGTAAACGAAAATCGATTGAATTGAACAAATTAAATTGCTAAATGCTTAGCACAAGTTAAGCACCAAATGTTCGATAAATTGTTCTCAACGACTGGATCGACAGAATTCTTTATACCCATTTTGAACCCCAGGTATATGGTTGATGGATCCGAAGGTGCCCGGGAAGAAGTCCCACCGGACGACTTTAACTTTCAAATGGTCATAACTCGGAAAGTTGAGAGTATTTCTGAAAACAATGTTCTAGCAGGATGTAGAGCGTTAAAAACTCTACAAAACTGCCAAAGAAACCGATGGTCCGAAAGGTGTGTCTGTCGAGGTTTTCTAACATCGAAAGTTCGACATTTTCGTTTTTGACTTTTATTTCCTGAGAGACAAATTATTAAGTTTAGCTTTTGGCATGAGGTTGTAGAGGAGGTCGAGTACTACCAGTACACTAGGCATTGTCCCGGTCGGCGATCCATCCGAAACCACTTTTTCAACATTTTTGAATGGACTTTTTAAGTGTACCCACGTCGCCCACGAAGCCATTGCAGACAATGTAACCGGTGTTGCTGAGTCGAGGTAACCTTGGCCAGTAAGTGCACATAATATTCCATAACAGTAGCTGAACTCTTTTACAAAATATTTGGGATCTCGATGTAGCACATTATATTGACACGGTATACCACGAAGTTCAACCTTTTGTAAAAATATCGAAAAATGTGTATTTGCAACGAAATCGACTTCTTACTACTGTTCGTGGGTCAAATAACTAATTAAAACGATTATTTGTTGTTTTTCTCACAAATTTCACTTTCTCAGATTTTGTAGTACAAAATGTGCTACACCGACTCAGCAACACCGGTTACATTGTCTGCAATGGCTTCGTGGGCGACGTGGGTACACTTAAAAAGTCCATTCAAAAATGTTGAAAAGGTGGTTTCGGATGGATCGCCGACCGGGACAATGCCTAGTGTACTGGTAGTACTCGACCTCCTCTACAACCTCATGCCAAAAGCTAAACTTAATAATTTGTCTCTCAGGAAATAAAAGTCAAAAACGAAAATGTCGAACTTTCGATGTTAGAAAACCTCGACAGACACACCTTTTGGACCATCGGTTGCTAGAACATTGTTTTCAAAAATACTCTTAACTTTCCGAGTTACGACCATTTGAAAGTTAAAGTCGTCCGGGGGGACTTCTTCCCGGGCACCTTCGGATCCATCAACCATATGCCTGGAATTAGTTTTCAATGATCTACGCTTTCCGCACACAGGCTATCGCGACCCTTAAAATTCTCAAAATTCGATACGCCCTAGTGTTCACTTATATAGCAAGATATATGTTAAAATAATTGAAGTAATAGATTGTGTTTTGGACAATACAAAATAGCTGAAGCAACAAAATACGAGACAGATTTATGTATGCTATGGCAAGATGTTAAAATTAATGAAGTAATAGATTTTGCATCAAACACGAGATAATAGCTAAAGCCAAAGGAGTGACAGATAATCCATACATAATCCACTTTGATAAGCTTACCGTTTGTTAAAGATGATAATATCGATGTCGTAGCATGTATTCAAATCATACCAAGTGAAAGCTCAATAAGTTTTATGAATAATAAAAAACTCGGCAACACACATTTCTTGATGCTTTTTTACATCATTCGTCTAAGAATGTTACTCTGTCTTATGTGTACTGTCTAGGCAATGCCAAAAAGTCGAAACCCTAATTGTGTCTGTCAAAATGTTAACATTTTCACGACACTTCATTACGTATTCCACTGGTATTAGCACAAAACCACCATGCAATGACGCATTCCTATTCCCATAATTTCAAGGTGGAGTATCCGACGAAATTGACATGAATGTCAAGATGTCATAATTGAAAATATGGAATCGTATTTAAATAAAAATGTGATTCATGATTCGGAGCGATTGGAATTTTGCAATCAATTTATAAGTCTTTCGATGTGTTTCACTGCGATGTGTTTTTTCGCCGAAATAAATTTCAATTTTTTTTTTTGCTCACTGGATTTTATTCTCGGTTAATTTAATTAAGTTTTTATTGAAAATTATTGATTCAGTAATGCGTTAAGGTGGGCCAATTGATTGAATTATATTTTTTGTTGGATCCAATAACCTGATCTTTAATGAAATTCTTTGAATGAATTTTTTTTTTGCCTAATCGCAGTCAACAGTCTACAATTTCATCTTATAAGTTCTAATTGTAATACATATGGCAGATTTACATCTTATTACATACAAGCCACAAAACGATTATATTTTGTTATTGAGCACGATTCCAAAACATGAATTAACTTTGTGCACTTTAAATGTATGTACATTTACCGGGAATCGTTGATGAATTTCACCACATTTCAATTCTTTCAATATTAAACATAACAATGGATTCGATGTTATATGCACACATGAACTTGATGAAAGTCATAATAACATGTCTAAGATGCGAGAGAAGTGAAGAATGTTGTACGAAACGAAACTAATTTTAATATTTTATATCTCGAATAACCAATCATTTCCAACGGTAAAATTCATTTTCATCAAATTAAGAACAAATTCGAGCCTAATTAGACATACATTCTAACAGAGAATTGGTTGTTAATATCTATATATGCTGCCAAATTAATACTTGAAAAACTGTTCAAATTGCAACCTCTGAACTCGACTATTCATTATAAAACACAGCACCGCGTTGAGAAAATTTTTTTTCTTTCCATTTTTTGTTTGCTTCTTTCATCGAATAGAACATGTAAACAATTTCTATTTCCATTAAATCACCACCAATTCGTAAATAATATAAGCACTCGACTGTACGTGGTTATGACTTTGAACTTAGACATGGAAAAAATTATGTTCGACAACGAGAGAGAGAGAAAAAAAAACTGAAGATTTGTATGACCGTTTGCTGTTGTTGTAATGGATGTATATTTTGATCGTAATCGAACAATCAATTTTCACACACGGTTCTATCTCTCTGCAGGTCGTGACATACTTAACGCCTTATTAGATCGTATTTTCGAATGATTGACCTACACAAACGGCTGAAAGGCCGAAGATATTAATTACAAATGGGAAATATAGAAATAATTGAAGCAATGCCAATTCGAATCTTAGCGGTAAGTAAATTGGGTTTTAATTTTGAAACGGGTTTCGAGGTCAGAAAGATGATGCTGGGGCATTTTTTTCATTGGAAAACGTGAGGATCTGTTTTTGTGTTAGAAAAGCTCAGACCTTTTGATTGAGGCCTAAAACCAACTCATTGTTGCTTATGGAACTGGACTGAAAATCAATATAAATCTGTTATCGACAACTATGACCAAAATATATTCGACAAAGTGTGGTTAGCATTCTCTTCTATACCAAAATGAATTGCAAAGCAAACGAAGTAATAGATTTAGTAAACAACTCCAAAAACTGATTTAACCAGACGGCAAGCATATTAATAGTTTTACTATCTGATCTATTACTTCATTTGATCGAAGATTTTCATACATTTCAGAAATCTTTTACTTCATTTGTTTTGAACATGCTTTTTGCTATATACGACCTCTTTAGTCCGAGCTAGTCATTTATTATTACTGTCGTAGTCGATAACAGATGACCGCCGTTTGTAACAGGTTAAGAACTGAAGTAACAGATTTTATGAGTATACAATGCAAAAGACTAATTCTTCCATTAAAAGTACTTCTACAAAGTACAAATTAAGTCAATTACATTGCATGGGCCAATTTTTTGGAAAATTGACTTGCCAAAATTTGGAAAGTTTTAGTAAATTTTTAAATGCAATTTCTGGAAATTTTTAGCAAATTTGGCAACTCAGTTTTCCAAAAAAATAGGCCCTGGCACATTGTTCACTTAAATGAAAGAGTCCCTGATAACAAAGGAATATTATTATCATCTAAACCTCTCAAAACGAAGAGAAATCCATTATCTTTCCACCAAATAAGCAACGATGGGTGGTAATCTAAAGTGATTCCATCAAAAACTCTGATAACGTGAATTGTAGAGAAAAAAGAGGTGAAAATGTTATTGTGTAGGTGGCATAAAAACGTGTGGCTTTTATCGGGAAAAATCTTCAAACAATTATTCAATAATGAATTCAAATGTCTAAATTGAAATATCACACAGGATTGTGTCACATTCAAAATACCAACTTCATACTAAATGGTACATATATATTATACTATATTATACACCAGCCGGAGCGTTCGCGTCAATTGAATTGTTTTGTATATTGTATATGAGAGATGTAAGATACATGCTATTCTCGTTACAATACAATTTTATTATTAATAAAAGAAAGAACGAAAAAACCTTTTAACAATATATTTTACAATAATTATTGTTTAAACAATTTAAAAGCTATTATAAGAAATGTTTGATACTTAATAATGCATCATAATCTCGAATAGAAATCCACGTGCACCGTGTGCTTTACGCGGTGTAATGTACCAATAAATCGTGAGTGCACGTACAAAATATTAATAAGTAAAATCCCATTCTCCTCCAGATATATCTATAGACGGTTTTTTTCCGTCTTTACCACAGAAGAAAAAGAATGCTTTTTATACACTAGACATCCGCATATTGTATACGTACACATATATATATATATGTGGCGCATTAAACAGATTATATACTTCTTTTATTATATTATTATTAATAATAATAAATACTTTTATAAGAATAACCTTCGGAGTCAAAAGGAAACAATTGAATGGTGTGTTTATTATACATATACATCCATACGATAGATAAAATAATAATAAAAAAAAATGTAAAAAAAAAATAGTTGAGATTTTGAGTGCCGATGTGTACACAGCGTATTTTACGAATAATAAATTGAACAAAACGGCGAACAGAATGCTAGAGATAGAGAATATTGTATATTGTGTATGATACGGAGGAGAGAAAAAAAAAGCCACAAGTTAATTGATCTTTCAACTCAAAGATTGATCGTTTTGACTGAAATTCGTTGCTTTTTTTCATTATGAGATTTTAAGTAGGTAGTTTAGTGTGTAATGATATTAATCAATTTCATCAAACCCATTAGGTTTCAGGCATTTTCATTTTATGCCTTGAACGTCAATAAATTTCATAAATTTGTTAAATTATTAAATGCACTTTAATATTTCAATGAATTTAGGCCATTGAACGATATTTTGGTGTGATTTTTCGGACAAGTATGCAAGAAAGATGTGGGAGAGAAAATAAATGTTTCAGAGACGAACATTAACTTCTTAAGATATATTTGCAAAGAATTTCTCAATTTCCTATGAATGTAAATGTTGGGAGACATCTGTTATCGGCAACATCACCAACAAAATTAATGGATGAGGTCTACATGGTCTGTGCTTTTATAGCAAAACGTATGTTAATACTAATGAAGTACAAGATTTGCTATTAGCCAAGTACAAGATTTGTTATCAGTAATTTAGCGATATTGTCAACAAAAGATGTAACAGATTTATTGACTGGATTAGGAAGCTTGAGAGCTCACATTTCAACTAGCAAAACTAGAAAGACATTTATGTTGCGTTAATTTGTTTTTGATTTTGTGTTTAGTTTTTTCAGACTTTTTATTGGCAAATTCAATTCGCATAAGTAAAAATTCTATCGTATGGCTTATGGCAGGGCCTACTTTTTGGAAACTAATTTCTTGAATTTCTCGAAATTTCTCGAATTCGAGAAATTCGAGAAACTTCAAGAAATTTGAGAAATTACAGTGGGTTCATTTTAGTTCGGAACATATTTGAAATTTTTGAGAGTTCTAAAAGTCATCGATGTTCCCAGTCAATAAAGCGTTTCCAGGTTATGATATTTTGGCACAAAATTTGAAAATCCCATTGCGAATTCAAATTTCGCGCCAAAATATCATGGATTGGATTGGATTGGATTAGATGGGAAGGGGGTTAGCCCAGCACCTAAGCCTCTAGTGGGCCTGTTGTGCTATTGCACAAGTCACTTAATCATATGAATTGTGATTTTTCATCATATCTCTTCGGACTCAGATAGCTCACAAATCGACCGTGTAAACGTCCCATACGTTGTGAATTCTCTAAGCCAGGAGTAGTATGCGAAGACCACAACCATCACTAATGACTCATGCATTTTCCCAATGAGCGACTAGACGATCATAGATGGCGCTTATTCTACAGTTTGTTGTATATTGTGAATTGTGTCATTGACATTATGTCAATATGGCGTGATTGTTGCGAAGAAATCGAATATTGGATTTCTTTGAAATTTGCGACTTTGTTACGGTCGTACAGCCATTAGATAACTAATAGCGAGTGCTTAATCACCAAGTGATTAGAATAAAACCAGGCAAGCATTTTTGCACCGGGAGTCGAACCCGGGACCTCTTGGGTATGAGTCCTATGCTCTACCGATTCAGCTACCTGGACTATATATTACGTAAAATTTCATAGACCGGGAAGAACTTAATTGACTGGGAACCTCGATGACTTTTAAAACTCTGATAAATCTGAAATTGTTCTTTCTAAAGATGAACACACTGTAGTTTCTTGAAATTTCTTGAATTTCTCGAAGTTTCTCGAATTTCTTGAATTTTCTGGAATTTCTTGAAATTTCTTGAATTCGAGAAATTCAAGAAACTTTGAGAAATTCAAGAAATATTTCTCGAAATTTCTTGAATTTCTCGAAGTTTCTTGAATTTCTCAAAGTTTCTTGAATTTCTCGAATTCAAGAAATTTCAAGAAATTCCAGAAAATTCAAGAAATTCGAGAAACTTCGAGAAATTCAAGAAATTTCTTGAATTTCTCAAAGTTTCTTGAATTTCTCGATTTTCTCTAAAAGTTTCTAAAAAGTAGGCCCTGGCTTATGGCATCAAGTTAGTTTGTGTCTCAGAAACCTAACCCAGTCAATAAATCTGTTACATCTTTTGTTGACAATATCACCAAATGCCTAATGTCAAATCTTGTACTTCATTAGTGTTAATATACGTTTTTACGTAAGTTCTTTACAAAATTTCTGCTATTTTGAGAAGCTCTTCATTCGACTCTTAAACTTATTGACAGACGTTTACTGTTTTCTGTTTGTAGAGGAATATTACTTAGGAATATTACTTTCCAGACAAGTATGGTCTTGCTCATCACACCAAATCCAGATTCTCCAACAAAACTTATTTTAATGAGTAATTAAAAATGTGTTTTCCTCTTGCGCATAATAATCTGCAACATTCTATCAAAATCAAAAATTAATTTAAAAATCGCCACAAAGTTCCTCGTTTTAAAAAAGAATTGATTCGAAAAAAATGTAACTAAATCAAATCCATAATTTATGATTCATAAATGTCGGGCACACCTCAAGCTACCCATTAAAGCGTAATTTATTACAATTTTGTAGAAAATATAACAATTTGCGCTATAATGTGATCGCCATCAGAACAGAAGACGAAGAAAAACGAAAAGGAAAAATATTTTCTTTTTTTTTCTTTCTTTTATCCATCTACGTCTTACGCTATATTATTATATCTTCTCCGATGATCCTAACGTATTACAATATAGTATATGCGATATGCAATATGATTATTTGGCTAAATTTGTTTTTACCTGCCACTCTGACCCCACGTATTATATGCCTTAATATAGATCAGAAAATTTCGGGGTTTTTTTTCTCTCTCGTACACTCAAAACAGATATAATCAAAACCAATTAACTTTTATATCCCAAACTAACCAAATATAAAAATGTACGCATCTACTTACTATATTGAACATAATATATATATATATATATATATATGTGGGGCATGGTGAATAAAAGCTAAGTCCTGAATGAAAGCAAACGAAATCCCGTAGTATGACTCTCCGAATATTTATATTTCGTATACATTGTATCATCATAGTCGGTGGGTTTATATATTATAACATAGGCTTCTTGATTGTGCATATATACCACATGTATATGAAATAGTTTCTCTGGTGTATACAGAAAGGGAACTCACGTACAATTTTATTTTGTACATCAAACACTGGAAATGATTCTTTACTTTTGGATCGGTAAATTACGTTATATACAAAGTGAAAATGTACATTACATATACACTGGATGTGTTGTTGTTGTTACCTTTAAAAACGTTCAACATCCTATATTACTATAAAGGAAGAAAATGTGTAATGCACAATATGGATAGAGAGAATAGAGGCAAAAAAAAACGTTCACTTCACATTTTTTACCCCACTCCTCCAGTCATTTATACGTCTATATACATATAAAAAAGTTGAGTCTAGCAAAAGACCAAAGAGTAGGTATTTATACACAATAATAATAAAACATGAACCCCGAAGCTATATAATTCGTAATGTTTCATAGAAATCACTTAAAGTGGTTTTTAGTCGAGATTCTTGTATGTGATTTTTATCAAAAATCTAGTTTTATGTTTATAGCTTTTTGTTTATTGTTTTTTATTTGAATGAAAATAAGACAGAATGAAAAAAAAAACTTTAAGGAGAAATATTTCAACACACATAGTTATTCACATCATGGGTGGACAGGGTGCTTGTCAAAGAGTATTTAAAGAAAAAAATTGATTCGTAATGTGGGCTGATTGTAAATTCTATAGTTTAGTATGGGGTGCCACTATGAAAATATTTGAGGAATGAATCTCAAATCAAGAACAATTTGACGACCAAATTTTCTCAGAAGAGTTTCCTAAGAATTCTTTAAAATATTGAAAGAAATTCTGAATCGTTCAAACAACCCAAATAGACAATTCAAAAAACTAATTCTAAAATTCTACCTAAAATTCCGGTCTAAACCACGGTTGGTTTGAAACGAGATTAAATAGGGACCGCCGACCAAACCCCTGAGCCGTTTCTGAGAACCAGTGGATGCGACTACCACAAGCAGTCAGGTACAGCCTGAGCACATATTTTAATTGGGATCGGTAGAGGGAACAATTCTAAGATATACCGTGTAAAAATTATTTCTTTCGATCATCTGCTCTCGGAGCAACAACAGTTGAAAGTCGAAATTTCCCCATTTTCGAAGAGTAATATATCCCTGATAAAGTGACCAAGACAGCCAGTTAAGATTGATTCTAGACGCGGTTAGTAAGCTCTTTCGAATGGCGAAAAAAAAAATTGAAAAAGTTCTTTTATGTTACATTTTCAGAGAAGTTACTTTTTCCGCTACCCTCGGTGAAATTCAGTCACTTCTGTACCCTTCTGGAAGCTTTATTTCAAACTTATTTGTCGCTTATATTGTAGCCTGAAGAATAAGCTTTTCAACGATACCAAACATGCCATACTTGATCCACAACAAGTACTGTTGATGATTCAGTTTTTCAATCGAAGTCACTCTACTCGCAAATCTGGAGCACTCGAAAACGAAATTATTAAATTTCAAGATTTTTTTGAAAAAAAGTAAACTTTAATGACTTTCTGAGTCGGTATATCAATATACATAAGTAAAAGTCATGTAATAGTGAAATTTAATAATTTCGTTTTCGAGGGCTCCAGATTTGCGAGTAGAGTGACTTCGATTGAAAAACTGAATCATCAACAGTACTTGTTGTGGATCAAGTATGGCATGTTTGGCATCGTTGAAAAGCCTATTCTTCAGGCTACAATATAGGCAACAAATTAGTTTGAAATAAGGCTACCAGAAGGGAACAGAAGTGGACAAATTTCACCGAGGGTAGCGGAAAAAGTAACTTCTCTGAAAATGTAACATAAAAGAACTTTTTCAAAAAACTTTCTTCGCCATTCGAAAGAGCTTACTAACCGCGTCTAGAATCATTCTTAACTGGCTGTCTTGGTCACTTTGTCAGGGATATATTACTCTTCGAAAATGGGGAAATTTCGACTTTCAACTGTTGTTGCTCCGAGAGCAGATGATCGAAAGAAATAATTTTTACACGGTATATCTTAGAATTGTTCCCTCTACCGATCCCAATTAAAATATGTGCTCAGGCTGTACCTGACTGCTTGTGGTAGTCGCATCCACTGGTTCTCAGTAACGGCTCAGGGGTTTGGGCTAATTTTTTCCTGTGTGAAGTTCTCGTCCATCACTTATTTTAAATATGAAAAAAAATTATTGGTGGTCGGCGGTCCATATTTAATCTCGTTTCAAACCAACCGTGTAAACTGAAACACCTGGAAAACTCAATTTGAGCCTTTAGTAACAAGTAAAGTATCATTTAGAAACGGAATGTCATCTGTTATCGACGACAATGATAACATTAAGCGAATAACTCTGTTCAATGTTCCCTTCTATAGGAAAACGTATTTTTAAACAAATGAAGTAATAGATTTTTCATATAAAACGTTTTCAACAAAACATTAGATAGATTTAAATCATTTCCGAATCATTGCTAATAGTTTACAAAAAGTAGTTCTGCAAATGTAAGGCAGAAACACCCTGTAAAAGCAGATAGAATGGAAGTATACACGTACTATCCTAAGTATGACTATATAGAATAATTGGATTGCATGTTATCATATCAAAGAATCTTTTTTTATTTATACATTTTCACGAAAACGACATATATATTCGGCATGAAACTACATAACAAACTAACTAAATAGCAACAACAACAACAACAACACCAACAATTGTGAACCAATATAGAAGTTGATTTCCTCAAACAAAACTAGATTGTTTTTAAGACGACAACGTCGACGTCGGTCTTGTCGTTAACGCTTTTGGGATTTTATAGTTTTCATCAAGTACACAAAATATCAACACTGCAGAGTGTGTTATAGCATCGAGTCAGATATATTTATATTATGCAACATAAAATACTTGAAGAGCATTTTATAAGATAAATCTTTTGTAGTTTTTCGGTTCTCTTCTGTTCGTTCTGCGTTTTTTTTTTCTTCTTTTCTTTCTTTCTTCGGAAAGCTTTCCAAAATAATGTGTGGGTGTTAAATTATTTTGTCACGATAGAATTGGGTTTATGGTTCAAAAATGACCGACAAAACGGAAAAGTATTAACATTTTGGCCATAAAAATGTACAAAAAACTGGATTTACAAATGAAATATAGAAAATCTATGGCACAATATTTTTCGGTTAGACACCAGTATTGTGTTGGGGACATTACAAATAAGTATCGTGCAATGGAAAAGTTTTTCTTTCAACAAATAAAATCAAAACGAAAATGATCATTATCAGATAATGGTCAACTCGGACGAAGATGAGGACGAAGAAAAAGAGAAAAAAAAAATCATCTCAGCTCGGCTTCCTCCCCCATCCGAGATTAACATTGGATAAAGGATTTTCCTACTTTAATAGGTAACTCATAAAAAAAGGGAAAACTTTCTTCCACGCACAATTATAAGATTTTTCGTTGTGATAACCAGAGACATTAAATGCAATTTATGGATAGTTAGTTAAGTTACTCTATCTACGTAACAGTTTATGTGCCCGCTCATATAAAACTGAAATGACCATAAAAACTGTCTGAATATAAGTGCCTCACATTGCCACGACGGGCGGATAATCATGTTATGGGATCACATTTAATTCGTCTTTGGCAATTTGTGTATCATTCCATTTTCGCTGGTGCTTTCTTAAGAAATTCGATTTTTTTTTCTGTTTTGTTTTCGTTAGATATAATTTTTGGAACGATGGATGTTTAGATTTGTGGTGGAAAATCAAAATGTTCAACTGACAAGCTGGATTTTTATTTCTTTTTAATGGTTGGCTTATATCGAATTTAAGTGCCATCCACCCCTTTATTTATGTATAAGGGGTGGACGGTTTCGTTGAAAGGGAAGAGCTATATTTTTCGCATCGGCGAGACGATAAGATCAGTCCCAGTCGGATTACTTAGGTGTATATTATCAAAACATGTTGAGAATTCCGTAAGAGCCTCTGTGGATATAAAATCCTACATGCATTCGGTGTAGCAAAATATTGAATTTCTTAATGTGAAATAAATCGCGTTTGGAAAATTATTTTGTGGATATGGAAGACGGAGGAGGTCAAGAACCTTATGATTGATGTCTGCAAAAAAAATGGTTGTAATACTTGAAATTACAACTGTAGGAATCAGCGATCGCATAAATGAATGATGTTAATTTACTGCACGCCAAAGTGCATCACGGTTAAAATCACTTAAATTGATGAAGTTAAGATTCGCTTGCTTAATGTGCTGCAAATTTGTTCTTTGAATGATAAATGATTTTTTGGGTAAATATTTGCAGAACATTGTTAATGAACCGCGTAAATGAACTGAGGAAATAAATGGTTACGTAACCGAATCTGTTATTAAATCGGGTGAAAAAAAATGAAAATTTGGGAGATTTTCAAACGGATTGCGTAATGGCATACCTGAAGGTCTGCCTTTTTATGCTACTCCTACAATAATTTACTTTACAGTAGCAATAAAATGTTTTATTTCCCTTGTCGGTTCCTTGCCGAACGCAATAATAATTTTGTTTCTTTTTTTATCTTTCTAAGATAAATATTGTTAAACATTTGCCTCACCGAACACGAATTCAACGTGAATAATACCCCAGACCATAGGCTAATAAAAGAAAAATTATTACACAAAATTTAAATCATCAAATTCATTGTACAGCTTTTCTGAACAACAAACTTTTATGTATTCTCCTGTGTACCGATTTATCTTAAAATCGTCGTTGATGTTACTTATTCATGAACGTAATAATTCTAAAAATCGAAAAGGCTTGGCCTTGTAGTAAAACAGTTATAAAACAAATTCTAACAACGTCTCTTAACATCGGTGGTATACTATGCAAACACAAATGGTTTTTTTTCTCTCCCGTCTCTTCTCCGTCTTTTCGTTAAGGTATCCCATAAAGAAAACGTAAGAATTTTCATATATTATTATAACAACCCATATGAAAGTCTCGACGATTAATTTAATATCATCTTTTATGATTTATAAACAAATGTTTAACCTAAACATAGTGTTTAAGTTGTATCGTTTGAGTGAGGCCAGGTCGGTTTTTGGTTGCGCTCTTCATATAAATACACATATTTCTATATGTACGTGTGTGTGCTCTGTGTTTTCGTTTTTTTTTTTTGATTTTTCGCTGATTAGGTGTGTATATGCTTTTAATGACGGAGAATACGAAAAGGATATGAGTGAGTGAATAAATAGGTTTCGTTTTGTAAGAAATCTGTCAGATTTTGGCGTGATATTTGGGCAATTAAGTTTAATGGATTCTTGGCAGCAAAGGGTAATAATTATCTCCTCAAACTGTTTCCCTTTTTTTCTGTTCGTAAAATATTTGGTTCGGTTGCTCATTAATTCCTTTTCTGTTTCGTTTTTTTTTTCGTTAAGATACTTAAATGATAAATGTTTCGGTTGGTTGGGTGATCAAAACAACGTCAAAAAAATGTAATTAGAGGTATTCAAATCAAATAGTTACTGTGAGTTGTTATAAAGCGATGGTCTGATATGTACAACTATCCAATTAAATGATTAAGCCATTCATTACAGCAGCTACTGTTCCGTAAATGCAGTATACGACGAGCGAATTTTTGCATTTCCTAGAAACGATCTTGTAGACGTGGTAACAAAAAAATTAGCAATGAGGTCTGTCTTGTGTTGACTTGTGTACCAGTCTGATGAAGTTGCAAAAGTCGTCGCAGAATTCTTAAAAGGTTGCAACTACTTCGAAAGGCTTATGTAGTAAAATTAATGTTACAACAAATGAAGTAATAGATTTCGTAACAGATATTTTTATCCGAAGAAGTCAGGTTCACTAGTTTCACGAGATGTTACATCTCATTACATCTAGGCTAGACAAATATTTATTGAGATCAAAATACCATTCAACAGTAAACTTTCGTTAAACTTTCGTTAAACTTTCGTTAAACTTTCGTTAAACTTTCGTTAAACTTTCGTTAAACTTTCGTTAAACTTTCGTTAAACTTTCGTTAAACTTTCGTTAAACTTTCGTTAAACTTTCGTTAAACTTTCGTTAAACTTTCGTTAAACTTTCGTTAAACTTTCGTTAAACTTTCGTTAAACTTTCGTTAAACTTTCGTTAAACTTTCGTTAAACTTTCGTTAAACTTTCGGTTAACTTTTGTTGAATTTCCGGTTAACTAATCGTGAACAAATGATGATTTAAACTAACTAATTATGAAAGTACTTAAAGTAATTATTAGTACATCACGCAAAACAAATGATAATGAAAAATCTAATGAAAAACTAAAACAAAACAAAAAAATAGGAAAAAAACCAATATTCACCTCTTCCTCGAACAACTCCACATAGTACTCCATTATCACGACATTCCATCGTCGTATCATATTCGTATGAATTCATATTGCACTCATACATTTAAATTTTTTTTATTTTTTTCTTCAAATTTTGCTTTCAACTTATTCAGAAATGTAATAAAAAAAGGGCAAATGAACGCAAATAACAAAACACCACTTCAAAACATTTGAATCATTTTATTCTCCAACCAGAGAGATTTATCACATTCTCCGTCTTCCAAAATTTTATTTCATTTTTTCATTGCTTCGGTTTACATGGTGACACATTTTGATACCACATTTTAGGTTGTAGATTTTAAATTTCTTATGCAATGCGATTCAAAAACAAAAACACATATTCCACATGGTCGTCGCCAGTGATTCTGCTGGAACACTCGTTATCAGCTACTTTGACTTACTAATTATTCACTAACGAGAAAAAAACAAAATAAATTTTAAACTTTAAGAACTTTGATAACACTATCTACAGTGTGGTTAACTGTTGATGTGTAAGTTCTTTTGTAGAATTATGTTGTTTTTTTTCTCTTATGCTCTGATATGAACGAACAGTTGCACAATTTTTTGTTGTTAAGTGAAAAAAGGATATCCTACATCCGGAACGTTTTATTTTCATTTCGTTTAAGTTTTAAAAGAATTATTTGTTTCATTATCAACACGGAATTTCAATCGATGCATTTACTATTTGTGTGTGGCTTCATTAAATTATTGTTTTATGGTGCTAGAAGTGTTGTTCGATGAATAATTTTATTGTATTCGACATTATCAAAATAGACAGAGAGAAGATTTAGGGTAATTTTATTGAAAGAACCTCGAAAAAAGAAGAAAACGTTTTCGCTACGGGTGGCCCCTTTTATTCGATTCAATATCGTTCTCTGTTTTGTTTTTTTTTCTCGTTGGTCGAGCCATTTTTGAGTTGTATGTTTTCGGTCAGTAGATTTATTTCAGGGATACAAATATTACGGCTGTGATGCAATATATTATATTCAAATAGGGCCTATTATTGGTATGATTTACCGAAATTTCCCTGATCTGTATTTGATAAATTTTGTAAATTTTCGTTAAATTTACGGTAAGTTTTCGTTAAATTTAAGGTAAATTTCCAATAAATTTTCGGTAAATTTTCGGTAAATTTCCAATAAATTTCCGTTAAACTTTCGTTAAACTTTCGTTTAAACTTTCGTTAAACTTTCGTTTAAACTTTCGTTAAACTTTCGTTAAACTTTCGTTAAACTTTCGTTAAACTTTCGTTAAACTTTCGTTAAACTTTCGTTAAACTTTCGTTAAACTTTCGTTAAACTTTCGTTAAACTTTCGTTAAACTTTCGTTAAACTTTCGTTAAACTTTCGTTAAACTTTCGTTAAACTTTCGTTTCGTTAAACTTTCGTTAAACTTTCGTTAAACTTTCGTTAAACTTTCGTTAAACTTTCGTTAAACTTTCGTTAAACTTTCGTTAAACTTTCGTTAAACTTTCGTTAAACTTTCGTTAAACTTTCGTTAAACTTTCGTTAAACTTTCGTTAAACTTTCGTTAAACTTTCGTTAAACTTTCGTTAAACTTTCGTTAAACTTTCGTTAAACTTTCGTTAAACTTTCGTTAAACTTTCGTTAAACTTTCGTTAAACTTTCGTTAAACGTTCGTTAAACTTTCGTTAAACTTTCGTTAAACTTTCGTTAAACTTTCGTTAAATTTACATTAAACTTTCGTTAAATTTCCGTTAAATTTCCATTAAAGTTTCGTTAAATTTCCTGTTACCTTTCGGTAAATTTTCGTTAAATTTCCCTGTATTCAAAAGAGACTTCAATAAGACGACCGTTCTTCGAAAGGAATTGTTAGAATGACTAAATAGACATAACACTTCACGTCCAACTATAAAAACAAGTAATGGCAATTGGTTGGAGTGTATAATACAATCAGTGGTTTAAGCTAAACAAAACACTTTAGCAATGCAGGTAATTAACTGTCTTTGAACTAACATTACAGCTGACAAAATAATAAACAACTATCCCGATTGTTGTGTGTGTCATCTTGTTCCTCCAACAAACACTTACAGGTTCAATAAAAAAAATCTTAATTTAATGTGTTGTTTGTTTAATACTCATCTCATTAAGTGAAATGGAATGTATAAAAATAAAAGCACACACTCCGATAAATAATTATATTCATTCCTGGGCAAGACAAGATGCTACAACTGAGGACACACACAATAATATTTATGGTGAATCAATGAACATTAAAACACATTTTTATCGCCTTTATTTTCGGGGAGAGAAACAAAAAAATATTTTTCATTTAGTTAATTGGACCTGATGGACTATAATACGATAACAGAACAAGCACACACAATATTTATTACCCAGCCTATATTATCGACGGTGATTTTAATGAGGTGGTTTTGCTTTGAGGAATGGGCGATGGATAATAAAATTTTTGTGTATTTTCAGATTTTTGTAGGATTTTTTTTTCGCTCACTCGCTTAGTCGTGTCCACGAAAATTGGATGATATTATCACTCCAGAGATACTTTTGTTTTATTTGGCAAATTCAGAGTTATGTTCAAGTTAATATAATTAGGTTGTTAATGTATTCGGGTCGAATGGAGGGTCGACTTCGCTACACAATAATTGTCAAAACAAAATTTCGGTTTCGTTTTTTTTTTCTTCTGTTCTTTGGGGTGATAAAACTCTTCACTTAGGCGCAATTTTTCGAGTCTCATTTGACTGTCTCTATAATTAGTACTCCAGTCATGGAAACGATAATGAAAAACCCTTAAAATCAAGCAGTTAAATGGCTCATAACGACTTTCGGACAATCATTAATAATAAAGAAAATTCTCCCATGACAACAAGTCTCCCATCCATCTCTTCGATCTCCGTGCCCACTCATTAATGAATTATACTGATTTTGTAATCCCTAAGAGTATTATACGTTTGATTTGTATACTGTTGGCAAATCGTACCATGTATCATATTCAGCAACACCCAGCGAAATGAGAAATGAACGAGCAAAAAAAAAAAGCCGAAAGAAAATGAAGGGAAAAAATATTCAAAACCCTGAACCAAATTCCATTATTACATTAACGAAAACGATAATGTAAGCAAATTTTCGACTTAAAAATCAATAACCGATTTGGTTGTTCATGAGCTGCTGCTGGTACTTATGTGTATAATAGAAAATTCATCTTTTGAGAAACCCCATACAATCAATAAATTACGGCTTTTCCAACAATGTAATTAAATCTCGAAATTTGGTAGCAGAAAAAAAAATCTTTTTTTTTTCTCGGGCTCTCTGGCAAAATGACGAGAAGTGGAAAAAGTAACTCCCCCCGATTTTTTTTTCAGTTGTTCGATGATCTGACATTCAATATAATTTATGGGAATGAGCAGTTTGAATGAAACACGATTTTATTAAATGCTTTTGAACGTTAGAATGTATTGTAGAAGAACAGAAATGATTCTCTGTTGTCTGAATGAAAATTCATAAGTAGGAGTATGCGAACTATGCTGGTTAAAACTTTACTTGTATACACCATCAAGCGTCTGTTATGTTAATTACTACTGTGCTTGTATACTAAGTAAAAATGTTCGTTGTCAGAATGATATTTCGCACAAGAATAATAAAAATGCTTGTAGCAGTCCGATAAACATTAAACATTTTACAAAGTTCAGATAATAGACTAATTCTATAACTTTCTGCTTTCCAAGTTATTTTATATTATTTATATATAAAATAGAAAACAAAGTAAATTGAACTTTCCAGCAAAAGATCCAAACATTTAACGGTCAACATAATCAACCTCAAAAGGTTAAACAAATAAATATATTCTTCCATCTCATCTGTAGCACTTACTCTGGTATATATATATATATAAGTATACAAAAAGCGAACAAAATACAAAAGAAAACTTGTGTGTACGAGAGACCAAAGTTAAGTACATTTTAAGTTGATACAAAACTGGTCGATGAAGAGACTTATTAGTCTTATAACACAAATATAGTCAAAGTAAATACGAAAAAGACAAGACAATTGATCCATCGCACATAAACAAATAATTACATTTTTCAGTTCATTTTACCATATAGACAGGGCATTATACAACGTTATTATTTGTGCTGCAATGCAGAAAAACTCTACAACTTGTTATTACTAAATAATAAGTGCTGTTTGTGTGGTCTGGGGCTTGTGTATTCTATGTGTTATATTCTGTAGTGCATTTATATACACACTGTACGTATGGTTTCGGATATTTTTGTTGTGCGGATGGATAAAATGCAAGAAAAGTAAATGAAAAATAATAATATATAAAGGCAATATGGATTGGATGGATGGATGGAACTGAATTGGATGGTTTTTTCATTAATAATATTTTTATGAAATACAGAAAAAACTGAATAGCAATCGACTCTTTGATGGATTGCAAACGCATATTATGGGATATAATGTTAACATACGTACAGATGGTTGAACATAATGAAATAAAACATTTTTTTTTTGTTTCATTTCAACATACAACTGGTTTGTCGCAACACCATTTCTACTATTTAATTCTGATTGTGAATCAACTCTTCGGAAACAAAGGCTACAAACAACAACAAATTGAATTTATCCGGAAAATTTATCTGAATTTAAAATAAAAATTTAATCTGAACCGATACGTTCGGTTATGTCTTGTCTTGCTCAATTAATTTATGGACAGATGATGCGAATATTCTTGGCTTAATAAATATCTCGCTAGACGAATGTATGGGGAATATTCCGTTTGCAATAAGCACATTCGTTTGGAATGAGTGTAATTTAGTTTATGTTTATTTTATTATCCCAATGGATTATTAAGAAATAAATCATAATTTCAATCGTCTTCAATTGACCTCAATATGCATAGTATACGTAAAAGTAAATTCGTTTTTTATTTATCGTAATGTTTTGGCTCTAATAAAACATTTCGGTGAATAGGATAATTAATTTAATTAATAAAATAAATTTTAATTAAAAATGATTGAGCCATTCGAACGATGGATTGGCTGTGGAAACGAAATTGCGAATTGTTATTCAACGGTTTTAACGGATTTCAAATTGGATTGACCTTCAGTGTTGAAAGGAAAACAAAAAAGAAAGATGCGAAACGTAAAGTTTCACTTTATCTATTACGGTCAGGCAAACTCAAAAGTCACTAACATTGTATTCCGATATTTATCATTAGTGTCACTGGTAAGACTTTTTTTTATCATTTGAAGTACTACAGAACAAATAGAGACCAAATGATAGACAGATATGTGAAATTTGGTATAAATACTCGGTCTTTTCGATCTGTCAAAGTGACGTTTCAAACGTCAAACGAAATAAAAGTATTTGAAGTTGCGTCGGTTCGATTCTTCTCAGTCAGCACTTTCTATATTCACCACCCGCATAACTTAATACAACTCGACGGAAATTGCTTTATATTCTTTCATTCCGTCGCGTACGATCAATCGAACAAGTCATATATCGTAAGCAAATTTAATTGAATAAATTTATTGTTAAGGTTTCATCCTTTCGTTTCATTTACGGAGTTCTACTCCGCAAAGTGATCCAAAAATCTTTGATGGTTTCTTAATTCTGAATTGAGGAAAAATAATTGATTTTGTGACTCGGACTACTTCAAACATTTTTCTTCGTTTGACGTTTAAAACGTCACTTTGACAGATGGAAAATTTCTCATATGTAACAGTTGGAATCAAAAGTCGGTCTATTCCATCTGTCAAAGTGACGTTTTAAACGTCAAACCAAACATTTTTGGCCAAATAATCACAAAATCGGTAATTTTTCTATAAGTCTATTTCACTTATAGAATTGAGTAAAAATAAACGACTTCTTAACTATTTGGCATAAAAATATTGGTTTGACGTTTAAAACGTCACTTTGACAGATGGAATATATTTGATCCCAACTGTCACATATGTAAGCGTATGTTCAAGGCAGTGACTACTTTTACTAAAATATCTTCCAATGTTTTCATAAATTTTCCGACATTTTCCAGAATTTTTCAACTTTTTTTTAAATAAATTTTCCCAAAAATTGAAAATGAAGAAAAATAGTCCTTGGTTAGACCAACATGTAAACTCAGCTTATACAAACGATACATAAGGGTCTACCCAAAAAGGTGGTCCACAAGATGTCGGAGTCTCGCTAAGTGTGAAATAACTATTAAAGTATTGAAGACGAAAGAGAATAACGAACCAAATTCCTGAAAATCAGTATCACTTTGACTGACTGTGGATTCCTTTTCGCTTTTCAAATCAATAGATCCTCGATACGTCTAATAAACATTTTACGTCTAATAAACATTTGCTTTCGCCTGAACAGACATTTTTAAGTTATTAGCATTCTGGGAAAAGATTCAAACTCCAAAATGATTAGGCGTACGTTTCGGATTCTTTTTTTTTTTATACAAACGAGAACGAAGGAAACAAGACGCTCTACCATACGATGAAACTGAAACAATTAAACTCGAAAATCAAAATAAACATTTTCCAGAAATAAGAAATTTATTTTTTTTGAAAGAAAAACGCTTCGCTTATTGAATGTAAAACGAATACCCAGCTGTATTCACCTGATTGAATATGGAATGCATACACATTATATTCCGAACTAACGAGATGAATGAAACGGAATAATAATGGGCATATGGTTCTTTTTTAGTCCATATAGCCGGAGTATTTTAATAAATTAACCATTCATGTGCCTTGTTATCTATTAAATATTTTATTCCGAAAACAACCTTAACATACCGTACTCTCTGACTCCATTATAACTTAAGATCATTTATGGTATCATTACGCCTGGAATAAATGTATATTATAAAAGTAAACTAACTCACTTCAAACGGTCTCTCTGCTTCACATGACCATTATAAACATAAATGTAGATACACCACAGCAGCGTACACAAAATGCAGCATTCACATTTATGCCCATATTAAAAACGACACAACCGACGACTCTCTTCAGTTTATATATATATATATATATATATATATATGTACGGTGTGTACAATCATGGTTATATGGACTATGGAATGGAGTTGTATGTTAATTCATGGCGAATAAAATAAAAGCCATTTGTATGGTGGAATGATACACAAATGTACAAAACGTAATCCTTATATGGAACACATTCCGACCATATGAAAGAAGAAAAGCAGAAGAAGAAGAAGAAGAAAACAATTTTATGCCACCAATTTCGAAAAATAAATAAATTATCTATGCTGTACCTTCTCAGTGCTCGAGCTCTTCGAATGTTAACAATGTCTTTCGTATATTTATCGTGGTTAATGCACAGAGAGAAGGAAACAACAACGAAAATTGTATTAACAAACAACAAGTTTCGTTTCGATTTTGGTTAGTCTATAATCGAATATCATCAATTTTTGTTGTTGTGCAGAAACGCAATTCAAGGAATGAACGAAATGAGAGAATCAAAAACAAAATAATTTTCTATTGTCGGAAAGGAGATTTTTTATTCTGATATCAAAATAAGGAATCTTTTAAATAAAATAAATTTAAAAAAAAACGCGCTCCGAACCGACCAACCAATGCGTATACAATAATTCATTATACAAACACAAATCCCTAAAAAGTGGGTTACGAAATGACTTCGTGATGTAGAAATCGATTATAAATCACTTTATTCGCTGGAATCGTTTCGGACCGACAATATTAACTGTCTGATGATATTTCATTTAAAATTTCTTATTAAAAACGGTCAATCACGCAAACTGATTTGCATGCTTAATTTGTCCAGGTATCGGTTGAAATGGAAATTAATTTCTATTTCAAGCTGGCCGAAGAAAATACCCTAATCTAGGCTCATTATTTCATCCCTTTTATGCACAAACGAACTGACAATTCGGGGACAATGTGTCTGGTTTGGGTTTTTTTTGTTATCTTTCCTCTTCGTGGTAGGATGGACCATAGATTATGGATTTTCGTGAAATTTTATCGAACTGCAACACAATGATTTGTTGGCTTGTATCAAAATAGTATGTTAAAACTAATGAAGTAATAGATTTCGTACTCAATAAGGAATTAGTTAGAGTTAACTGATTTGTTTCAACTGTGCAGTGCAGCAATACGCTTAGCGTTTCTAAAGGATTAATGTTTGTTTAAAGGAATTGCTGCAAAAAAGCGCAGATTACAATGACCAACAGATCGAGTGAACGATCAACTGTTATCTGTAGATAGTTCTTTCATCTGTTAACGATAATGGCGGCAAAAGTAAGGGATAAGCTCTGCGGAGGGTTCTTTTATATTTGGAAAAGAATTTTGAAACTAATGAAGTACTAGATTTTCAAATCGAATATTATGCTGCGCTTTAAACAAAAGAAGTAAAAGATGTAACGATTATACCTGTAAGCATATCATTAAAATTTTAATAGAATCTGGAATTCTAATCGAATTTCATTGAAACGAAGTCTATCTCTAAAACAGGTGGCGGGACATTTCGACACCGTCAATATCGTCAGGAACGATATTATCGTTTTTTTGGACGATACTATCATCTAAAAAACGATACTATCGTCTTAAAAACGATAATATCGTTTTTAGACGATAGTATCGTCCAAAAAAACGATAAATTTGTTCAGAAAAAGAAAATAACGATAATATCGTCCAGCGGATATTTTCATCCAGGACGATATTATCGTCAAAAAAACGATATTATCGTTTTTTGAACGATAATATCGTTTTTTAGACGATAGTATCATCAAAAAAACGATAGTATCGTTCAAAAAAACGATAGTATCGTCCAAGAAAACGATAATATCGTCCTGAAAATATTTTAAAATTTATAATTTTAGACGATATTATCGTCCTGGATGAAATTTTTTTAGACGATATTATCGTTTTTTAGACGATAGTATCGTCTAAAAAACGATACTATCGTTTTTTGGACGATACTATCGTCTAAAAAACGATAATATCGTTCCTGACGATATTGACCGTGTAGTTATGTCGCCTCACCTCTAAAACAACTGCTCGTGTATTTTACACTTAAAACCTTTTGGTAGGCTAAGCATCCGTCTGAATGCTGAACTAATCAAATAAATTCATCAAATAAGACATAATGCCGCTTAAATCCCAGAGAGTTGGCAACCGAAATGATTCATCCTAATGCCCCGTCAAACCGAAACCCAAATAAAGTTTGAAATCATTAATTTTTCATTCCGCAAATTTCACAAATTAAAATTTCGAACACAGTCCTTTCCTGCGTAATAATTTGACCTTTTTCAATTAATTATTCACACAAAATTTGAGACGATTTTATTTTGTTGTTTGGTCACCGACCGAACAAAAAAATGTCTCTGAAACAAAGGAATATAATGTATGACCCCAGCCAGGGGGAAAAAAGAGATTTTTTTTTGTGGAATGTATTATAGTTCGAAAAGCATTCGATATCCTTGAAATGTTAGTAGCAAAAAAAAAACCAACAAAAATATTCGATATCATAGCAAAATGCTCGCATTGATTAATTTCATTTTAAAAATTGAATTGAAATTATTATAAAGTACAAAATGTGTCCATGATTTTTCGTAAAAATAAATTACGGTGGTTAACGAACAAAAAGTGTGAAATAAATTGCGACAATTTAAATATTTTTAGTTTTACTTTTTTTCCCATTAATATTATGACACGTACACGTTTCGTACGATGCAATTATAATGATTTCAAATTATGCTTTTTTTTCGCTGCTCTACACAACAATTAACTTTATTAATTTATTGATACACGTCGTTTTGTCCGTATAAAAATATAAAATACCCGCCGCCAATCTCTTAAATAAATTCATTCTCGCGCTTTAATGCGATTGTAGGTGGTTAATTATGGCAAGGTGATTGAAATCAAATTACCCGAACATGTATACAGAACATTACACAAAACAAAAAACCAATTTTCTGTTTGTTTTGATTTTGCTGTTTAAAATATCGCTTTTGTAACGATCTGAATTGTGAGCGAACGATTTGTAAGACAACAAAAAAATTGTCTTTAATGTGACAACTTTTGGTCAGCATGGGGCAATTGAAATGAGATTGTTTTCGATGTTATTTTCATGATTTTTTTTTTATTCTTATTCTTTTGGATATCAGATCACATATCCATACTAATCAAGCCATTGATAGGTGGTCATAAACACAACCAAAAAAAAAACGGCCAATATTTCTTTACGAAGGTTAAATTTTGTGAGACAGTTATGATATGTCGACTGTTATTATTTAAGGTGCCCGTTACGAGTTTCATAGACGAATGCTTGGAATAATAATGACCAAAAAATTCCGATCGAAATTTGAGTTTAATGAACAAAACTTTCGACCAATTTTTTTTTTGCCTCCATTTTGAAGGACAGCTCTAAGGGGAAGCAATATTGAAGGCTGTCATGACATAAAAACAAACAACTCGTACCAACTCACACAACACTTCAGATGGTCAAGATAAAAAAACGTATGAACATTCAGTTTGTGTAGTCTGTAGATCATAATTGTCTTTGAAGTCGAAAGACATCAATTGAATCGATGCCAAATGCTTGGAAATTTATTTCGTAACGAATTCAACTTACAGACCGAGAATGCGTTGTAAACGAATGTCAACAAATTTGCGGAATTCAGTTTAATAGGAGATAGATTAAGTTAGTTGAACAGAGGCAATGATAACAATGCAAACAATAGTTAAATGGTCTGTTCACGATATAAGCAGTATTCTGATGAGAACACCATTCACAAACGACAGATCATCTGTTATCGACAACATCGACAATAATAAACGCTAAGCTCTGGCTGATATCCGTTTAAATACCGAAATGTGGGATAGAACATATGAAGTACAAGATGTCGGAAAATAAAAAATAATTTAATCAATCGAAGTAATAGATTTTACGGTCATAGGATTGATACCATTGGCTTTCGGTTATAATTTAAACTGAAAAACAAATGTGAACCATATCATGAGAATCTATTAACAATTTACAGAATATTGCAGCAATTGACTGCCTTATGGCTCACAGCGATTATACAGTTCATACGTGATTCATTTGGCACAGAAGGTGAGAAGACTGGAAAATAGTTTTCGCGAATGGTAATTTTCTGTGAAAAATCATTTTTATAAACCATAAGAATCGCGAGCAGGGCTTACCGCCTCTCGCTAACGAATCACCTGCCCTAATTAACAATTCAAACATTCATTACACATTTTTGCCCAGTTTCCACATCAAATTATGCGCTTCATGTTTATGTACCTATTTTATGAATCCATGGCTCATACACTCCGGGAATCGGCGAGTGTGTGTGTCGGTATGCGTATTATAATCCCAATAATGTGTGTTTATCCAATTAAATCGTTTTAACTTTTCAACAAATTAATTCATGAGAAATAACAAACAACAAAACACAACAATCCACACCATTTGCAATATAAACAAAAATATTAAACACCCGTGTGTTGTCTGGATATATACGTGTGTGGAAAAAGCTTTTTTTCGTATCATAAATGCATGGACATATTATATTTATGAAAATTCACCGTTGATAAATTGTTAATAAACGAAACAAATAATTAGAACGAAACTTTTTGAATGCCGGAAAACTCTTGGTGGATTTTCCACTTTATATTTTTTAAACGAAAATTCGAAATCGTTTCAGGAATTTCCTTTTATCACAAAACGGAAAACTCTTTTCACTTACGCAATTTTAAACGCTACCAAACAACATCAATCATTTTCCGCTTTTTTTTCGTTACTTTTCCAAAAAATGATAAATTTCCACAAAAATGTTCAAAAACTGCATAAATTTACGAATGACGAAAAAAAAAACTAACAAATTTTTCCGGCGCGGATTTATATGTTTTCTTCGAAATATTTCTCGTTTTCAAATAATTTTTTTACTGTTTTCAGTCTTGCTAAGACAGCCGTAGGACAAGAACTTTTTTTTGTTTTGTTTATGTTCGAATATAATATTCAAAAATTTCAACCCGTATAACACGTATTAACATCTCAACGCACAATTAAACATGTTCTTTCGCCTATATCCTTAAACTCATTTCGTTTACGATTTTTTTTTAATATTTCGTTCCCTGTACAATGTCTCAAGAAAATCATATGAAATTTTCATTTGTCTTATTTTATACCGAAAGACCGAATTGCCATCACGAACGGAGGCTGAAAACAAACTGAAAACAGTTGAGTCAAGCACACAACAGCAGGGTCGACTTTAGCATGGTTCGTTTTACACATATTCAATCTTTTTCTCTGAACCGTGAGCTGTTTTATTAGAATACTTTCAATGGTTTCATGTATAGAGACGTATACGTATATAGATATACATGAACTTCATGTCTGTATTAATACACACACAACACTTGCAACACTTCATTCGGATAATGTTCGTCGTCGGGTTTTAATATACAGATCTATATGGTTGTGTGCTCTATGCGAAGAGAGAGGATATATACCGAAAAAAAAAAATGAAAATTCAAAGTATATTCCGAGTTCTTAACGCATTCGCTGTGTAATTTTTACCGAGCGAAATTGAATTTTCACTGTGGACGAAGGAACGATAAGAAGAAAAAAATGTCTGGATTATATTTGGTCGGTTTCGTTACTTTATTTTGATATTACATTTGTATTGGTTTGGTAGTAGCACGAAAAAGATTGAGTTTAAATGAAATAATGAATGGGAAAATCGGATACACACTGATACTTCTCATTTATAGTCGACGTTTCGTGTGTGCATCCACACAGAGAAATGTGTTTGTGAAGGAATGAAAATGTGAGCCAATGTTGGGGGGATGAAAGATGCAAAAGAGCATTATCCTAACGTTGAAAATGTACTTCAATGAAACGGGATTTACATTAAGTAATATGTGTAGTGTAACATGTAACAGCTCATACATGAATAAGGAGGCAAAAAGAAAAAAACAAAAATAATGTTTTTGAAGTGTAAGTAGTTGTTGTATCGAGATATGATGGTGTAGTTCGGATATATGTTGGGGAATTATGTCGAGGAGAACCCCGTTTTCTTCTTTACTAATCACTTACAGTCAAAAGAAACGAATTTTAATTAAAACAAATTAAACTTTTAATTGGCCCATAAAATGCGCTTCCCAATTTGATGATCTCGTGATGGTAACACATTTTTATCGTAAATTTTTCCAGCGATTTAAAATATGAAAATAATCAAGCAAAAGCAGCTGAGAGTGTTATTGGTAGGAGACAAATTTATTTTTTCCTTCAATAAATCCAGCTGATGGATTTTCACAGTACACAGAGTGGCAGACACTTTTTGTATCCGTAAAAAGCATTTTCTTTTCGAGATTATTTTCGAAAAATAAAATCGAAGAAATTTTCACACCGCTTTTTAACACCCTCATATTGATTTGAAATTGATATTTTGCTCAATTTATGGATGATATGACAGAATGATAGAGTTAAGGTTAGAAAAAAGGACGATCCGACTAATGGTCCTTTTATTATATTTTATCGATTGATCGAGTCTGTATTGATTCTTTAAAATCTGTAATTTATGCATAGAAATCCCAACAAAAATCTCTTCGAGAAAAGTGTGACGCAGTCTTTGAAATACAATTTCTAAAATGAATGATATCGCTAGAGTTGACGCTTTCAGCTTCGTTACGCAAAAATTAAATTTTACGCCCAATTTTAGTTCAAACAAGCTGGCTTAGGTTTTCTCATCATCTGCCAAATAATTTTTACCAAAAAAAATTTAGACTGGAAACAACCAAAATTTTACCAAAAAAATCTGCGTCGCAAAGTGGCAGATGTTCAGGAACCAGCAAGAAAATTTATCTGCCACATGCGACGCAGATTTTTTTGGTAAAATTTTGGTTGTTTCCAGTCAAATTTTTTTTTGGTAAAAATTATTTGGCAGATGATGAGAAAACCTAAGCCAGCTTGTTTGAACTAAAATTGGGTGTAAAATTTAATTTTTGCGTAACGAAGCTGAAAGCGTCAACTCTAGCGATATCATTCATTTTAGAAATTGTACTTCAAAGACTGCGTCACACTTTTCTCGAAGAGATTTTTGTTGGGATATCAGTCGTTTTAGAAGTGTAGTCAACACTGCTTTTTATAACAGTTTACAGTTTTAATTCAAAAATTTTACGAAAATCGAAAATTTGACGAAATTTGAAAATTTGACGAAATTCGAAAAGTTGACGAAATTCGAAAATTTGACGAAATTTGACGAAATTGAAAATTTGACGAAATTGAAAATTTGACGAAATTGAAAATTTGACGAAAATCGAAAATTTGACGAAAATCGAAAATTTGACGAAAATCGAAAATTTGACGAAATTCCAAAATCTGACGAAATTCAGAAAATTTGACGCGTTCCCGACCCTCGAAAACCACACTCAGAAACCACTTCGAGGCCAATAAAACAAAATTTTGGTTTTTCCTGGGGTAATGGCGTATCACATTTTCATTTTTATGCCCACCCTGAGGTTCCTGCAAAATTTCATGGAGATTGGCTGACTAGTTTCCGAGATCGACCGTCGATAGATAGACAGATAGATAGACAGATAGAAACATACAGAGTAAGTTGAAAGATTTCGATTGTTTGGAAAACGTTAATTTGGTGCATTTTCTATCAAAATGACCAACTTCAAAACGATGTATCTCCGGCAATTTTAAAGTTACATAGTCGAGTGATAGCTCGTTTTGCTCGTATTTGAAGCGCGAATAAGATAGAATAGGATTTGTGGTGATACAGGCCAAAGGAAAGAATCTTAAATTCTCACCTATATATAGTTGCCGCGTCTCAAACAAATTTCTTCGTTCTTTTTTGGAAGTTAGACTGCGTCAAGTCCTCCGCTTTCGCTCCGGACATGATCTGTATGTGCCTTGCGTTCGTTTACCATATCATTCGATAGTATTAGAGAACATTTCGTGCGAAAATCATTGGGACATATGCGAAAGTACATCTGCATCTCTCTATATTGAACAAAACAATTTCGAGTGTTCGTTATGTGCAAATCTAAGCAAATCTAAAGGAAAACTTTTTTCTAGATTTTTTTCTCGCATGGAAAACTTTTTGTTTTCCAAACTATATAGAAAAACTTTTCGTTTTTCTTTAACAATTCTTAACATAGTGCAATATTTAATACGACATACAATGCCGGTGAAAAGAAGACGACTCGAAATCTTTCTTCTTTTTTTTTGTTCTTTACTCCTTCCCATTCAAACAACAGAACATTGTCTGCATATGGTTGTTTGATTTGTTTCAGATTCTCCATACAATATTTTCTGTTTTGAATTTAATTTAAAATGAAAATATATGCGTTCCTCGGATTCTACTGTTGTGTTTTTTATATTTGTTTTTGTTGGAAAACATATATTACAACACACAGTGGAAAGACGAAAAAAAATCATTTTTGTCTGGTAGGAAAATTTGTATTTGATGAACCGAGGGATTGAAAGCGAAATTAAATTGTCATTACGCAATGCAGATCGTACACTGATTGTATGGGAGGAAAAGTTTTACGGCACGGGAAAATGCAGTTAACTCATTCCTATATCTCGAATTTACATTCGGAAAGTCTACAAGAATTCGTTTTAACTATTCGACAATGTGAATGACGAAAAACTTTCCTTTTTAATGTTCCATTCAATCGACGAGGAGAGGAATTTGATGAGACCGGATTTATACCGAAATATCAAAGAGTTTTCCAATGGATTATCACAAATGTGTTTACAATGCGTCGCCACAAAAAATTTTAGCTTCTCATGTCTGTCTCCTTAATCCAATTCGATTTTACGTTGACGGTGCATTCGACATGGTATTCGATTGGAAAGGTATGTAAAGATTAAATTCGCGGCCACTGTTCGAATTCGCAGCGATACATCCATATACAAAACACGCCAGGTTCAACATTTATTTCAGCCATAGAATGGTGCGGATATTATCAATATCCTCATTAGTATATACCGCAATATCGAAATGGAAAGGGGTTGCATGTATGACATGCCGAGAATAGACAGGTGGTATAATGCTTCTTAGGTGACAAAGTGAATTGTATCGCATATATCTGTCCGCTGTCAACGCACTAAGTACAATGTCTGTTTCGATATTAAATTATGCTAAAAGCTGAAAACTGCTTGGCACATCATTATTGACTATAATATAACGATAACGTTTGTGTTTGTGTATTAAATGTGGATATAAAGTGGTTGCAAATCAAATTTATGCAATTAGGTTAGCTTTATGTACTTTAATGTTCGAAGATTATTGAGTTGAGCAAGGAGTTGCATCGGATTTTTAATAAGTTTCATGTTTTTCTACCTCTAAACGATCGTTTTACCATCACAGCCTGATGTTATCCTATCCAACAAATAGCACCGGACTACTATACAAGTCTATTACTTCTTTTGATCAAATGATTTTCGAGTGATATCAACTTCAAATCTTGTACTTCATTAGTTTGAACGAACATATTTTTATAGAAATCACATGCGACACAGTCATCCGTTTTTATTTTGTTGTCGTTGGCGATGACATATGACTTTATCGCGAATAATCATTTTTGATTTCAATTCTCGATTTATACAAAAAGAAAACGAAAATTTCTGGTAAAAGTGACCATCGGGAAGTTTGATTACCCACTCTCATATGAATTTAGTTTTCTTGGTAACATCAAACGGTATTCGGGCACAATAACCCCACCAAAATAACGAATTGTAGTAATAACTAATGTCAAAAAATTATTGGAAAAATGACGAGATAACCAGTATATCGACAAAATTCGAGGATATCGACTATATTCGAGTTTATCGATAGTATTCGAGTCTATCGACTATATTCGAGGATATCGACTATATTCGAGGATATGACTATATTCTAGTGTATCGACAGAATTCGAGGATAACGACTATATTCGAGGATAACGACTATATTCGATTATGTCGACTATATTCGAGTCTATCGACTATATTCGAGAATATCGACTATATTCGAGGATATCGACTATGTTCTATTATATCGACTATATTCGAGGATATCGACTATATTCGAGGATATCGACTAAATTCGAGGATATCGACTATATTCGAGGATATCGACTATATTCGAGGATATCGACTATATTCGAGGATATTGCCTATATTCGAGGATATCGACTATATTCGAGGATATCGACTATATTCGATTATATCGACTATATTCGAGGATATCGACTATATTCGAGGATATCGACTATATTCGAGGATATTGCCTATATTCGAGGATATCGACTATATTCGAGGATATCGACTATATTCGAGGATATCGACTATATTCGAGGATATCGACTATATTCGATTATATCGACTATATTCGAGAATATCGGCTATATTCGAGGATATCAACTATATTCGATTATATCGACTATATTCGAGGATATCGACTATATTCGAGGATATGACTATATTCTAGTGTATCGACAGAATTCGAGGATAACGACTATATTCGAGGATAACGACTATATTCGATTATATCGACTATATTCGAGTCTATCGACTATATTCGAGAATATCGACTATATTCGAGGATATCGACTATGTTCTATTATATCGACTATATTCGAGGATATCGACTATATTCGAGGATATCGACTAAATTCGAGGATATCGACTATATTCGAGGATATTGCCTATATTCGAGGATATCGACTATATTCGAGGATATCGACTATATTCGAGGATATCGACTATATTCGAGGATATCGACTATATTCGATTATATCGACTATATTCGAGAATATCGACTATATTCGAGGATATCGACTATATTCGATTATATCGACTATATTCGAGGATATCGACTATATTCGAGGATATCGACTATATTCGAGGATATCGACTATATTCGATTATATCGACTATATTCGAGGATATCGACTATATTCGATTATATCGACTATATTCGAGAATATCGACTATATTCGAGGATATCGACTATGTTCTATTATATCGACTATATTCGAGGATATCGACTATATTCGAGGATATCGACTATGTTCTATTATATCGACTATATTCGAGGATAACGACTATATTCGAGGATATCGACTATATTCGAGGATAACGACTATATACGAGTTCGACTGTAATTGGAAGATATAAAAATTGTGGCTAGAACTTGCCCAGAATTCAATAAGTACAACATCGCAAATGCAAATACAATTATTATTTTTAGGAAAGTTAGCGCCGCAGGCCGTGAAGAAATAATTTTGTTGATTCGAGGCGAAGCCGAGGTCAGTAAACGCATGGAAACGAGACTTTTCACCTTTTTATCCCTTGTAATGTACAATTACACGCAGTGGGCGTCGGTGTTTCATAAAATTTGATGAAAAGAAAGATTTTCGACCCGCAAGCAAGTCTATTTGGACAATTGACACTGTACAGATATGCGTACGCTTGAAATGGTCTCGATTTTTAACAGTGTAGATTCAGCATCTGAATGGTGAAAAGACAGTAAAACACAAAATTTCTAACATTTACCTTAGCCAGATATTGTTTGTGAAAATTCAGTCAAAGTGTTTGTCGCTCTTACCTGAAAAAGATAGAGAAAAAAATCGGTATTAGTGACAGAATTTCATGGTAGAATTGAAAAATGGAATGAGATAAGACATTTTGTCGAGTGAATACGTTGTTGAGCTGATGATAGTAAAACTCGTTCTCACTTAATCGATATAGCGTGAGAAAACCGATAAATATTTTAACTTAATCTTCTGTATGCGCACACACAAGACGATCGATCAAACAAAACCCATTTTTTTCAGTTATCACACATAATCTCTAATTGCTCCAGCAGAGTATTTTGTTTCTCTCGTGTAACAGTTCAATGTTTCAAACATTGTAACATACACTCAGTGTTGAATAATTCTGCTTTGTAAATCAAAATATAAAAAAAAAGATTCTTCCAACTCTCATAATCCATTTTCAAATAATTTTTTTTTTCGACTTTTTACAAACAAACTTTCATTAAAAATTCATTCTTAGCGTCACGAACTGGTGTATCACATAATATTAATATATAAATTCTGGAATGCATTTTCCATCGCACTTCATGAACAATTTTCGAATGTAGAGAAATAACGACTCTCTAAACTAATTAAAGAATCAAAGTATTTACAATTCCTTTTGATTCTTATTTGGATGAATGGATTAACGAAGATTGATACGAAATATAGTGCCTCTCTTTTCGCTTGGATTTTATCACAAAAACGAATATAACGAGAAACCCGTCGTCTGTCTATAAACCAACCATCAGCCGTACATATCGCATTTGGAATATGTGTATTATTCTAGCTTCTTCTCATCAGAAAATACATTTTGATGGAAGTGTACGGAGAGAAGTGAATGCACACATGGATTGAAGTGCATCACGACTGAATTGAATATAACTCATAAAACAAACAAATCGAAAAATGCTTTGTCATGAAGATGTAACAATTAATTATTTTCATGTTTCAAGTTGCTGAACGTTCCATATGCCTGTTCCATACAGGCATCGGAGTGCTGTAAATTGAAATTGGAAAATAGAATTTCATCGGAATATTTTCGGAATCTTTTTGATGCTAATTAAGAACGACGCTAATTTGTAGTTGGACCGATCTAACTGATAGGTGCTAGCTGAAATGTCAATCAGAATATTTAAATTACAAGCACCGAGGTTACTGATATTTTTCCAAGAAAAACAAAGTGTTTTCCTTGCACAAAATTTTTCTACTACTTCTTGTGATCGAAGTGTTTTCAAAAGATAGATGCGAAATCTTTTACTTCATTTGTTTTGGCAGACATTATTCTATATAAGATCACCACAATCCAAAGCTTATCGTTTAGATTTGTTGTCTAGGTCTGTCTATAACAGATGACAGAGTTTAACTGGGCGAAAAGACCCCTTTCAACCAATCTTTCCGCGGGAATCGAGCCTGCTTTCTTTCGATCTTTTGATCGTAGTGTTTCCACATGCGTCACGGTAATAGGTGATAGGGTATCTGGTCACAGATGATCAAATAGAAGCGGGAACGTAGACTCAAGACTTTTGTATAAAGCAATGTACTGTGATTTTCATGTAGTTGGTACCAACTTGTTGAACATATTGGTAAATTGAGGTACTTTTAACGCTCAAGCAGAAATTATTAGCGCTCGTTAACTAACACTGATAATATTTTAAATGAGTTCGTGGGGTCAAAAGTAGGTCTATTCATCCGTCAAAGTGACGTTTTAAACGTCAAACATTAAAAACTCTGTAAAACGGTCGGTTATTTCGTTAATATTTCCTTATTTTTTTAAAAATCCAGTTAGTGAAAAACAATTTAAGAAAAATCAACGAAATTACTGACTACTTAAAAGATTTCTTATGTTTGACGTTTAAAACGTCACTTTGACAGATGTAATAGACCTACTTTTGATCCCAACGGACTCAAATATTAGAGCCGATAGAAGTATTTGACTTAAATTAGCACTTGACAGAAAATGTGAACAGGGTCTAGAGCCAGAGCGTATTCATAAAATTCCTCAAAATTCTGAACAAATTCCTAAATTTAATAATTTAGAATGTAGGAATTTGCTGAGAATTTTTAGGAATTTTATGGAACTTTTAGAATTTAATTCCTAAAAACAGGCGCTGTCTAAAACCGAGCCCATAATTCGGATTTTTTTAAATTTTCAGAAGTTTTTTTAGAATTCTTAGGAATTTTGGGATTGAATTCTGAAAATCCTTAAAAATTCCTAAAACTGTAAGAATTTTAATACAGTGAACGACATCTCAAATGTCTCACTGTCATTTTTTTCAGAGAATGTCATTGTGAATTTGCAATGACACGATAAAATTCTCAGAAAAATTTGACAGTGAGACATTTGAGATGTCGTTCACTGTAATTTTTGAGAATTTATTATTCAAAGATCTAAAATTAGTAATTTTCTGAATTTTTAGGAATTGAAATTTCTAACAGTAAGCCCTTATCTAGAATACACATTTCTACAGTCTTTCAATCCTTCAATCAGCAACAACCAAAGGCAAAGGCTCTAACGACAGAAAACTTAAAACCAAAGCAAAAATCTTAGACATGGAATGGAATCGTAGACCCACATTTTCTGCAAAACTGTATAACTCATCGTAAGCGTGTAAAATATTCCAATAAAAAAGCCAATAAATTATTCGAATACATAATAAAAGAAACCTACACCAGCTGCGACCCTGCTCAAACCGAAATGTCTCGTATAAAAATATCCATGAACTTGATTGTCGATCGATTTTACGTTGTTCAAACAGAAACTTCAAACGAAATCAATAAATTCAACAAATTACCACTGATCTATCCTCTTCTTTTCATTCACTACTCATTTTAATAAACTCTTTTGAATAAATTAATTATAATTATAATCCGATTTTGGTGTAGTATAAATACAGTGAGAGAGAGGAGATAAAAAAAAACTTATTATAATAGCAGCCATAGACATCTGTCTAATGGCAAATGGGAACATCCATAGCCGCTATAAAGCTTATTATAAAAAAGTCAAAGACTAAATGAGATTATATTACTCAATATTATGATGGGTATTAAAAAACATACGAGCCGAGTTATGTACATATAAAAATGTGTTGGATATGGCTTTGATATTGGCCTGAAGATATTTTTATGATTAAAAAATGATGAACCTTATACCATATACATACAACACACATTAATGTGATATACAAATGTGAAAAGAAATATATTTTGCCGATTTATTTTGTTACAACAAACCACTAAGCCCTCGCCATGTGGTGCTTGTTGAATTATATATTTTTTTAAAAAGAATAAATTCATTTGAATAAAACCTTAAGTCATTTCCACCAGAATTTGAGAAGATATTTTCGATGAAATTGTTATTATTAATTAGAAATTAGCTGAGCTCGGTCTTCTTTTTTGCCATAATTACAAGTGTGATTTATTCATTAAAATATTTGAAATTGCGTATACCACAATTTGATTGAGTAAACTGTGTTAGGCAAAAGGAATTTTCAGCAACTGTGCTGCGAAAACTGAACTTTTTCATGCGTGATTTGGGTGGCGATCGAAGGGTATTTTTTTCTCTGTTTTTCTATATTTTACTTTTCACCACTAGTGATGAAATGGATTTACTTTACACCACTAGTGATGAAATGGATTTACTTTTCACCACTAGTGATGAAATGGATTTACTTTACAACACTAGTGATGAAATGGATTTACTTTACACCACTAGTGATGAAATGGATTTACTTTACACCACTAGGTATGAAATGGATTTACTTTACACCACTAGTGATGAAATGGATTTACTTTACAACACTAGTGATGAAATGGATTTACTTTACACCACTAGTGATGAAATGGATTTACTTTACACCACTAGGTATGAAATGGATTTACTTTTCACCACTAGTGATGAAATGGATTTACTTTACAACACTAGTGATGAAATGGATTTACTTTACACCACTAGTGATGAAATGGATTTACTTTACACCACTAGGTATGAAATGGATTTACTTTACACCACTAGTGATGAAATGGATTTACTTTACACCACTAGTGATGAAATGGATTTACTTTACACCACTAGTGATGAAATGGATTTACTTTACACCACTAGGTATGAAATGGATTTACTTTACACCACTAGTGATGAAATGGATTTACTTTTCACCACTAGTGATGAAATGGATTTACTTTACAACACTAGTGATGAAATGGATTTACTTTACACCACTAGTGATGAAATGGATTTACTTTACACCACTAGGTATGAAATGGATTTACTTTACACCACTAGTGATGAAATGGATTTACTTTTCACCACTAGTGATGAAATGGATTTACTTTACAACACTAGTGATGAAATGGATTTACTTTTCACCACTAGTGATGAAATGGATTTACTTTTCACCATTAGTGATGAAATGGATTTACTTTACACCACTAGTGATGAAATGGATTTACTTTTCACCACTAGTGATGAAATGGATTTACTTTACAACACTAGTGATGAAATGGATTTACTTTTCACCACTAGTGATGAAATGGATTTACTTTTCACCATTAGTGATGAAATGGATTTACTTTACATCACTAGTGATGAAATGGATTTACTTTTCACCACTAGTGATGAAATGGATCTACTTTACAACACTAGTGATGAAATGGATTTACTTTTCACCACTAGTGATGAAATGGATTTACTTTACAACACTAGTGATGAAATGGATTTACTTTACACCACTAGTGATGAAATGGATTTACTTTACACCACTAGGTATGAAATGGATTTACTTTTCACCACTAGTGATGAAATGGATTTACTTTACAACACTAGTGATGAAATGGATTTACTTTACACCACTAGGTATGAAATGGATTTACTTTACACCACTAGTGATGAAATGGATTTACTTTTCACCACTAGTGATGAAATGGATTTACTTTACAACACTAGTGATGAAATGGATTTACTTTTCACCACTAGTGATGAAATGGATTTACTTTTCACCATTAGTGATGAAATGGATTTACTTTACACCACTAGTGATGAAATGGATTTACTTTTCACCACTAGTGATGAAATGGATTTACTTTACAACACTAGTGATGAAATGGATTTACTTTTCACCACTAGTGATGAAATGGATTTACTTTTCACCATTAGTGATGAAATGGATTTACTTTACATCACTAGTGATGAAATGGATTTACTTTTCACCACTAGTGATGAAATGGATCTACTTTACAACACTAGTGATGAAATGGATTTACTTTTCACCACTAGTGATGAAATGGATTTACTTTACACCACTAGGTATGAAATGGATTTACTTTTCACCACTAGTGATGAAATGGATTTACTTTACAACACTAGTGATGAAATGGATTTACTTTACACCACTAGTGATGAAATGGATTTACTTTACACCACTAGGTATGAAATGGATTTACTTTACACCACTAGTGATGAAATGGATTTACTTTTCACCACTAGTGATGAAATGGATTTACTTTACAACACTAGTGATGAAATGGATTTACTTTACACCACTAGTGATGAAATGGATTTACTTTACACCACTAGGTATGAAATGGATTTACTTTTCACCACTAGTGATGAAATGGATTTACTTTACAACACTAGTGATGAAATGGATTTACTTTTCACCACTAGTGATGAAATGGATTTACTTTACAACACTAGTGATGAAATGGATTTACTTTACACCACTAGTGATGAAATGGATTTACTTTACACCACTAGGTATGAAATGGATTTACTTTACACCACTAGTGATGAAATGGATTTACTTTTCACCACTAGTGATGAAATGGATTTACTTTACAACACTAGTGATGAAATGGATTTACTTTACACCACTAGTGATGAAATGGATTTACTTTACACCACTAGGTATGAAATGGATTTACTTTACACCACTAGTGATGAAATGGATTTACTTTTCACCACTAGTGATGAAATGGATTTACTTTACAACACTAGTGATGAAATGGATTTACTTTTCACCACTAGTGATGAAATGGATTTACTTTTCACCATTAGTGATGAAATGGATTTACTTTACATCACTAGTGATGAAATGGATTTACTTTTCACCACTAGTGATGAAATGGATCTACTTTACACCACTCCTTCTGAACCATTAACCGTAAATAAAAATTCTGCCCTGACCAAATTTCGAACCCCTGACACGAAAACCCAATATGCTTAACGAGCAACTCTAACCATTCGGCTATTGAGATATATAATCGCAGTTAGCCAATATTAAAAGCGTACGAAAATGCAGTCAAGATTCTTCATACAGAATTTCAATCATACGGTAGAATGTATGTTAAAGGTAGAGGTATTGTTTGCATTTCAAAAGTTCATTTTTCGCAGCTGGTTGCAGAAAACGTTGTATGCAACACGTTGCGAAAGTGTTAGTTTTTGTCACACTTTGTGGTTCGCAACTAGCTGTTCAAATTACTATTATAGCATCCTGATGTTGATGAAGATTTCTTTTTGATATGCTACTGCTAATTCTCTCAGGGCCTTGTAAATTGCCCGAATTTTTTGCTAGGCACGTAGTTCGTTGTTAATATTTTTTGTTAAAAGAACCATCAACCATATGTGGCTGTAATTGTTTTGCCTGGTAGTGACCTAATATTTACGGACTCGTTCATTTGTGTCAGAAATAAAAGGTTTGTAAAATGTTTCTCTTCATGGTGGTAATCAAAGATTTCAAGCAAAAAAAAAAAACGTTTTTCTCAGGAACTGGTTGAAATTCACAAACAAAACAATTTTTCGTTTTGTTTGTTCACCGTCTTCTCTTCGTAAATAGTGTCTATTCTTCCGTGAAAATGAGAACTATAAGAACTCCCTTCGAAAAGAAATCCGATCTTCGGTTATTTTCATTATTTATTTTCTTCCCTTATTGATTACGTCGTATACATATACACAACCGTTTCAAGTATTATATGCCGACGCATCGATAAGTTGTTAAAATTCAAATTTACGATTGCAATCAGTTTTAAATATTGTGTAAACATTGTTGCGAAATGCATTGTTGTAATCGATTTTGTAAATCTAAGGGAACGGTGTACACAACGAACTTTTTGTCAATAGAGTTGTTTTTTTTGTGAAAGAGAGAGCACATAATCTCCATCGCTACTTTATTGGAATGTATTGTTGGTTCCGTGCAGTAATTTCAGGTAGGATTTTTATTGAAGCGAAACGTTTTCATAGAAATTTAATTCGAAATGTGATTCGATTTGTATCATAAAATGGGATCGGCACTTTTGCATAAGATAAGTGTCCCCGCTTTCAGTGAGAATATATTTCATATTTTGCTGTGCAATTACCTCAGGCATTTCTTCATTTGGTATGCAAATTTAGTTTTGCATGGAATATACAAAACATTAACGACATAAGACCCCTCATATCGTTTTAAAGTAGGCTCAGCTCTTCAAAAAAGCACTAATAATTAGTGACAGTTGGGATCAAGAGTCTGTCTATTTCATCTGTCAAAGTGACGTTTTAAACGTCAAACTAAAAATTTTATGCCAAATATAGCTACGAAGACGCATATTTTTACTAAATTCTATCAATGGAATTGACTTTTAGAAAAATAAACGATTTTGTGTTTATTTGGATACAAATTTTTGGTTTGACGTTTAAAACGCCACTTTGACAGATGGAATAGACCGACTTTTGATCCCAACTGTCACTTGGCAGTCGTTATTTTGAACTTTCTATACATGTCAGCAGGGAGGTAAAAAATCACCTTAAAGTCATTACATCACTAGTTTCGTAATGGCCTAGAGCTCACAGAATGTAAAATCCATAACAAAACTCTCTAAAAAATGAAAGATCTTCATGTGTTTATTGGCCTCGGCTTCGCCTCAGATTAACAAATTTCACACGAAAACTGGACTTTTCAACATTTTATCGCTTTTGTGATGTAAATGACTATTTTTCGTGAATTTTTATTGGTATTTTCAATAAATGCGCCAGACCAAGAAACCGCGATATCAGAAAATGTATCAGGTGTCGCTAATCCGACATTCCGTCCACTAGTATGTAAAAAGTGTTTTTTTAAATCAAAACTTTGTAACAAAGGCCTTAATTGCAGAATATGTTAGAAAAATTGCCGAAAAAGACCATCAGAATTTATTGATACCTTTGTACTATCCCATTATCAGCGTCAGCGCGACACAATGTATTCTAACAAAATTACAATTTATCTGACCGTGGGTGTCAACATTAGATTTTCTATGAAATTTCTACCAAACTAAGCATCGAAACAACCAAATAACAATAATTAAATTTTATATCGTAATTTGATTTTCGACCAAAAAATTTCTTTTTTTCTCTACTTCTAGCACTCGTATACTCGTTCTGCTTTTTGCATTATCAAATTTCTCTTCATCTTCATCATTTTCATTCATTAAGAAAACATACCTCAAGGGCAAATACGTTATTTTCCCGACACCTTTCCCTTTTAATTAAATGCGGAGTCTACGATGGTTACGAATTTCTATTTCTACATAAAACGCTAACCGAAATATAGAACGAATAATGAACAGTGGAGAGGAAAACAACCAAAACGAACAGAGAATATTAGATAGAAAACGATTGCTGCGGGTGTTGTGTATTGTTTTTGGTTGGTTATGTTTTATAACACAAAATACACCAAAATATGATGTTATATGAATGGTTGTGTGATAACGATTTTATTTTGGAGGATGGCGGTGGCGTGTATGGTGATTGAATTCTTGTATATATATAAATGGTAAACCCCCTCAGTACACAACATACAGCTATATGTGTTGTTACACAACGTATGTAGGGAAAAACACTTTTGTTTTCAGGCGCTGGACCACGACACGTTCGTATTGCGAGTAGAGTGTGTGTTCCCGATGCTACAAGCGATTATTTACGACAGTATTCAGAGACTATGGCAAAACATAAATGAGCAATAATATCATAAACGGATAGGACATCAGAAAAAGTGATAATAAAATGGATGAACAAAAATGTTAAGGAAAATATTAATATTAGCTTAAGACAAAAAGGATATGGTCATATTGGTTAGGCTATATTATAGTTGGGTTATATTGGGGTAAAGGCATTATACTTTTAATGTGAAATGGCAATAAAGAAGGCTCGTTTGTCTTTTCTTCTTGTTATGTCGTTTTGTTTTTGCTGGTGTTTCCTCCGCTTGCCTCTGTTGTTGTACGGTGGTGTTGAGCAGAATCGCATTTGTGTATTCCTAGGGCACTTCCGCATAACAATGCTGGGTATATCCATTATGGCGTGTAATAAACGTAACAATGAAATATTGTCAGGATCACTGATAGAATGGGAATGGGCCGTAATGTGTACGATTTCCGGTGATTGGGTACATTTTATTCATACGGAAAATAATTTAATGTTGGAATATGAAGTCGAAAAATTGGCGCTATTGTTCAAAATGTAATTATTCTCTCAGAACGTTTGCGAAACGGCTAGTTGGAAAATGTGTGACAAAACAAATGAAGTAAAAGATTTTTCTCATTAAAAAATTTGTGAAATAATTTAAACAAAAGACGTAGTAGACTTAATGACAGGGCTTATTATTGGGAATTTCAATTCTCAAAATTCTAAAAATTCTCAAAAATTCCTAAAAATTCTGAAAATTCTTAAAAAATTCTTAAAATTCTTAAAAATTCTCAAAATCTCCTAAAAATTCTTAAAAAATTCTTAAAAAATTCTTTAAAAATTCTTAAAAATTCTTAAAAATTTCTTAAAAAATTCTTAAAAATTCTTAAAAATTCTCAAAAATTCTCAAAAAGTCCTAAAAATTCTTAAAAATTCCTAAAAATTCTTAAAAAATTCTTAAAAAATTCTTAAAAATTCTTAAAAATTCTTAAAAAAATTCTTAAAAAATTCACAATAATAAGCCCTGCTTAATGATTGAATCGCGACATGATAGCAACCATAAGCAATAACTATAAGGTTAATACAACATTTAAATTGAATCAAACGGTTGGTCCGACATTACAATAATTTGCGAATGTTTTGATGTTTTTCCCTCAAAATTAATTTCAACAATTTTTTTGTTTTGCTCTGGAGAATGCTCGATTTGAGTACAGCAATGTAAAAACACAATCAGCCCTTCCATCCATGTTTTGCCGCACATTCGATCAACAATTTCCATCGACAAAATATCAATTAAAACAAACAATAAAAAAAAACAGAATCCCCGGTACCCGTTGATTGAATAATTTTGCGTATTTTGCGCGAAAAGCATTTATTCAATTAATTGCATACATACATTGAATAATGTGAAATCAAATTATTTCAGTCGCTGTCTCTCTCTCCCCACCCGATTTCGTCTAATTATCAATTCCATAATAATTGTTTGAATTATCATTTTGTGCTTACTAAACTTTAATTCAATTATTTAATTATTTCTGTGAATTGAAGACGATGTTCCCAATCATAATCCCATCTCTATACCGTATACCAACACTTTAATACGAAAATTTTGCCTCGTTAATCCGTTCATGGTGTAGAAGAAGAGACCATCAATTGTCTCGTAAATGTCGATAATTTATATTAAAATGCTTCTGGGTGCATTTTGAATACATTCATGTAAAGTTTGTAGGAGTTTGTGGAGCGCTCTAAGAGACTGATTGAATAAATTAGATTTCGGACAGAGAGGCATTAGTTAGTCAGTTTCTATGCCTTTTTTTTCCCATTTAGAAATTTATGTGGATAATTGGATAAAAAGGAAAATGTTGTCTTTTAATTGGATGATTTCATTCTATACGCTGTTTTGGTATTCTGTTTGGGTACGCACCAATTTTTGTTGTTGTTCTTTTCTTTATTATTATTTCGAATGTACTGTAACTGTAATTAGAATAAATTGAGTTTATTATTATTATCAAATATCCAATTCCATATTCTAGAACAATCCCTCATTATAGAAATTCCTTTTCCATTCTTTTTTTGATATCACTTTTCCTTGAACCAATCTTGAATAATAATTTCATTTTTTCGGTACATTCAATTGATATATTGAAACATGACGGTTTTAAATCTCTGTGTATTGGAATTCGGATTTTATGTTATATTCGGAATAAAAACCGAATCGCAACACAAATTAAATATTAGTTCCGTATCATGGTGAATTATATTTGGTGAACGAAAAATAATAAAAATTATTTTGTTTAGAAACAATTTCCATATAATTGATATGACCTCAAATTGCATCAATTTTATTGCATTACGCGTCATGGTCCATTATCTTCGTTCTCAAATATTAAATTATTTGATCGGAGCACGGTGATGTACGTGCTTTAATGTACATTCTACGAATAAACCTCGGTTCATTTTATATTGAATCATCTCTTGTACACTCAGGTATAACAATTCTCATAATTTTTACGAAAAATATTAGTCAACCATAGATACCAGTAACTGATGGGGATTCTTGCGTAGTTGAAAGGAACTTACCGACAACATCTTTTATTTCAATTCAAGGTGTTGCACGGAAATGTTATTAAATTAAGTTATTTTATTCGTTGCACCCCCGAAAACTCGTCAATGACAGTACGGGTTTCGCGAAATAGTAGGTTACATTGGATGCTGTTAAAGTAATTCAATTCGTGAGGTAATGATTTTGTGAAAAAGCAAACACACGAGCTTCAATATCTGTATTTTCCGAAGCAAGTTTGTGAAGTAAAACACAAACGAGTGGGTTCGAGCTTGTCATAAAATTGTTTCCGAATTAATGAATTACGTAGCACTCACATGAGAAAGTCGAATTTGACATAAAACTTCACGAAAAATGAACCGAAAATATTCCATGTGTAATGGATCATTTTCGCATGGGGCATACTGCTATGTAGTGTTCAATTTTCGCATGGGGTAGGTAGTAAAATGTATTACGTTATTATTCTTCTATTATTTGTTACACCAAACGGCCACCAAATAAACGCTTATATATCCCTAAAACGCATGTTCAATCTTATGAAGTAACAGATTTCGTGTAGAAATTATTAAAACAAACATTTGGTGCAATCGATTGTTTGTTGTTTCACCTTTGCTGTTTGGAAAAAAGGTAGATTGATGCTATGCTGAGTAAGACGAAAAATATTAGTCAACCATAGATACCAGTAACTGATGGGGATTCTTGCGTAGTTGAAAGGAACTTACCGACAACATCTTTCATTTCAATTTCAATTCAAGGTGTTGCACGGAAATGTTATTAAATTAAGTTATTTTATTCCTTGCACCCCCGAAAACTTGTCAATGATAGTACGGGTTTCACGAAATAGTAGGTTACATTGGATGCTGTTAAAGTAATTCATTGTGTGAGGTAATGATTTTGTGAAAAAAGCAAACACACGAGCTTCGACAGTATTTTCGACAAGTTTAGATTTTTGTATATCCGAGCCGAGACTACACTTGTCGAAAAACGGTTACCGAAGGAAGTTGCTAAGACACGTGTTGGTTCGAGTTTGTCATAAAATTGTTTCCGAATCACATGAGAAAGTCGAATTTGTCATAAAAATTTACGAAAAATGAACCGAAAATATTCCATGTGTAATGGATCATTTTCGCATGCGGCATACTGCTATGTAATGTTCACTTTTCGCATGGGTGAGGTAGTAAAATGTATTATTATTCTTCTATTATTTGTTACAGCAAACGGCCACCAAATAAACGCTGAGCATTGGCTAGTGTTCACTTATATATCCCTAAGATTTAGATTTAATCAGTTAGGGTGATCATTTCTGATCAATGCACACAGATCATGGGATCCTTTGTGCTACCCTGTCATCATGAAAATCTTGAAGCCCTTTTCAGGACCTCATCTCCTTCTCCCTGATTGCCTTACGCTCTACACGAATCACTCCAGGCGAGCAAACTGATCCCTATGATTAGGTACCAAAATGATAGCTAATCCTTAGGGCAGAAAGCAAAGAGTGACTGGCGTCAACCTCGTTTCATTAGACTGTAAATTCTAGAAAGCCACTGGAGGACAGCTGTGTCTCACCCCTTAGGCCTTACACTAATGACAGCGAGTAAGGCAACATTGTCGCCCGAATCACAGTCCTTGTCCATTGGGATTGATAAAGCCTGTGATTTACATTCCGCTCGATATTAACCTGGTCCAGTCTCATATTTTATAAGACCAGCCCGTTCGAACGTAAGCTTTCTCTGCAGTGGGCCAATATGAAAGCCGAGCCAGGCAGAAGCGTCACTCAGCAGCGCACCACCAAAAGGTCAACCGCCAAACTTTACCACTATTTAGCCCAAAAAGCCCTTACTTCCAAATTAGACTGACGGACGAGCCACCTTTGAGACGAGGACCAATCGGTGCAAAAAGCGAAATGACAGCGTTTCCAGACGATGCACACCACTGAATAGCACAACGACCCCGACACGGCGACCATATCGTCCCTTTGCAAAGAGTTTTGCACGACATGGAATACATTACTCGAATATAAATTCAGAGAGATGTACCCTGATCAAGTGTACGTTGTCTTTGCGAGGAATCAAAATAAAAAGCCGGGAAAAACTAGCATCTTTCAGCGGCATAACACCACCAATCCATCCGTCGACCTTGTCCACTCTATAGCCCGAAAGCCTAAGCTCTATGAATAGTCCGGATCATTTTACGCATATAGAAGCAAAATAGGACCCAGCCACATCAGTGAGTAAACTTTTAGACCATGAACCAGCCGGAGAGCTAAAGCTGGCGAGTGAGGCAAAGCAACTAAGAGTCCTGGCAGTGACACACCACTGAGAAGAGTACCAATCTCGCCAAGCCTTCCTAATGTCTCCTCGCAAAGAAATTCCGCTCACAGCGTCCAAAAATTCACCGAAGTATGTTCTCGAAATATTCGTCCGTGAATTTCTGTTGGTTCCAGCTGTCACTATTTTTTCGACGGTACGCGTACACATTGTGAGGTTATGACGAGCACCGTATCATTAGCCGCACGAAAACGTTGGTTTATTGGATATTATGCGAGAACTCCAACTTTACCGGCGACCATGGCACTTCATAACCGAGATTTAGCCAACAGAAACGTTTTTCTGGTCAGTTCTGACTACAAAAAGTATAATTAATTTCAGACACAGAAACAAAACACTTGTTGACGTTTGCAGTGTTGCCAGCTGAGCTCCCTAAAACGCATGTTCAATCTAATGAAGTAACAGATTTCGTGTAGAAATTATTAAAACAAAACATTTGGTGTAAGCGATATTGTTTGTTGTTTCGCCTTTGCTGTTTTGGAAAAAAGGTAGATTGATGCTATGCTGAGTAAGACAAAGTATTCGTGCACATTTTTCGAACACATCCTTCGAAACATCTGACTTTTCATAAAATCTTGATCTCCGCCACAAGCATCTTATGTGACTGTTAAAGTTGAAGTGATTGATGAAGGGTTATGAACATACCACCGAATGTATGAGAATTAAAACTAATTTCGCCTATTTTTAAACTCACATATGGATATGTCGTCGTGCCAAACAAAGTATATGCAAAAATCCTCATATCATCCCAATTTTTTCTTCTTTTTTCCAAAATAAAATCGCACGACAATTTAATATAAAAAATAATTTATTTTTCAAAATTACCGGAGTCTATTCGATGTATAAACGCAAAAAAAAACGAGCCGTCAGAACAGTCGGAGCGTTTGCTGCGACTGAGCCCCGTACAAACCCGTACATCTATTGCGTACGTGACCCTAGTTCCTCCCGTCGCCCTACTCTTACCGTAAACCTATTGCGCCCGTAAACGTCGGTAAAGTAAAATTCTTATGAAATGTGTACGTCTTAAAAATTGCGCATAGCGCAATTACGAAGCCCCGTACGACGTTCCTTTTAAATGTAACACAAATTTCGAATTGACCTAAAATTTTAATTTATTGAGTATAAATACACATAGGGCCTAGTATCGGCCTCAGTCCGAGGATCCAAATTTAATTTTTTTTTCAACAACATTCTATTCGGTGTTCGATTATCTTTCAAATGAAACAAAAATTACGAAAAACGGATGAAATTTACTCGAGTTGTATGTAAAAAACGCATAGGGCCCTAGTAGCGGCCTTAGTCCGAGGACCCAAATTTAATTTTTTTTTCAACAACATTCTATTCGGCCTTTGATTACCTTCCAAATGACACAAAAATTACGAAAAACGAATGAAATTTACTCGAGTTCAGTGTAAAATACACATAGGGCCCTAGTAGTGGCCTTAGTCCAAGGACCCAAATTTAATTTTTTTTCAACAACATTCTATTCGGCCTTTGATTACCTTCCAAATGAAACAAGCTATATGTAAAATACACATAGGGCCCCAGTAGCGGCCTTAGTCCAAGGACCCAAATTTATTTATTTTTTTCAACAACATTCTATTCGGCCTTCGATTAGCTTCTAAATTAAACAAAAATTACGAAAAACGAATGAAATTTACTCGAGTTGTATGTAAAATACGCATAGGGCCCTAGTAGCGGCCTTAGTCCGAGGACCCAAATTTAATTTTTTTTTTCAACAACATTCTATTCGGCTTTTGATAACCTTCCAAATGACACAAAAATTACGAAAAACGAATGAAATTTACTTGAGTTCTACGTAAAATACACATAGGGCCCTAGTAGCTTTTCACTTCTAAGGCCCTAACTCACGGTCCACTCACCCGATTTTATAAAACTTTTTTTTTCCTGGATTGGTATTGACAATACCTATCATTTGCCGTGTCATTTACATTTCCTTCGTTTATTTTGCCATAAATATCACCAAAAGACCTTAAATCACTTAGGTTGCCCTAACTCACGAAGGGCCGACCCGAATATGCCCATCTTCGAACTTAGCCTCACAATTTTGACTATCTTTCAGGGAAAAAAAAAATTTTTGAAATCGGATTTGATTTACTCAAGATATCGACGTGACGGACAGACGGACAGACGGACAGACGGACAGACGGACAGACGGCCCAAATTTTTATTGCGGATTCGTTATCTATGAACATAGGCAAACACTTTGCCCTTACCGTCTGCTTCGAATTCCATCAATTACACACGGCATCGTAATCCTATAAGCCCCTTCGTACTTCGTACGGGGCTAAAAATGTTTTCGACAATCAAGCTGACACTCATTTGTGTATATATGATATTACGAGTGGAGCTAGGAATAAACATCGCAAATTTAGAGCATTTGCAAAAACCACATCGTTTTTCATATGTAACATGTTTAATTTGAGTAATTAATCAAAGTGTGGGCCGTGACATTTGTTCGGACAATTTTTTTTTATATATCCAGAGCAACGTACACGTTGTGTGCTTCGGGAGAGGTGTATTATATGTGGAGTTTATTCAAACTCTATGCCTGGGTGTTATAGAAAATAGGTAAATAATGTGGTGGATGATGACTTTGTAAATATAGTATTTTTTTCACTCGGTATGTATGTGTGTGCCCCATAGCATTTTCGAGCATTTTTTTGGTTGACTGCCCATTTCGGAATGTTGTTGCATTTTAATGAATTTTTTTTACGACAAAATAATTTACCTGTGCACCGTTTATTCGAATGAATTCACAACATTTATCTTTTGTTAACGTATATTTGTGTCGACATCCAACAAGTTTTATTTCTTAAACATACGACCGGATATTATCTAAATCAATTGTTTTTTATTGCTATTTGCTTCAGTGTACGAAGACCACTTTTTTTTTTAATTTAAACGAAACTATTTTGTTGACAAAACAAAAACTTAATTTAAATTATATTTGTAGACTCGTACAAGGTATCGCGAGTTTTAGTTTCAGACAGAGAAAAAGATTCCGTTCGAACTAGAAACCCCATGCCTTTTCGCCAGTGAAAGTTTTTATAACGAAATCAAACAGTAGGTTACAATCATCACATTTTGCTAAGACATGAACCTCCTACATCAACTCCGTTTCGACTAATATCATAAGACAAACCACCATCGTTCCTTCCCAGCATTCCACAATATTGCCAATGTCAAATAAACTTATGCCTCGTTTTGGACTTGTTTCTTTTTCTCGTTTTAAATGTGTTTCGCGCTATTTTTTCTTGGATAACGATGCGGTAATCCGAAAATTATTTCCAGACATCGAACGAAAACATGAAGAAAGGCCGGTACAGTGAAATGTACCAATTCGAATGAAACCAAATTCCAAACACCGTGTGTGTGTTTTTGGAAGAACATTTATTTATGCTCAAATTGTAACTGAAAATTAGATTAAATGTCATGCTCGGTTAATTGAATATTTAGGTTTCGAATTAACTAACATGCATAAATGTCTCGTATAGATATTTTATAGGATCTCATGTTCTATAATATTATTGAAATAATATGTAAATTTCGAATAATTCTCTGTTCGGCCTTTAACGTATGCATATGTGTGTATTGAATAAGTTAGTGATTCTAATAGACAAATGGATGACCGGGACATTATTGGTTAGGGTATTGGTTAGGGAACAGTCTTTATGTGCGACCGGTACACATTAATTTATGTAGTAAGACAACAAAGGGTTAGCTTCTTAGAATTACAGTTTGATGTTACAGCAAATAGCGTACAGCTTTGGGACATAGAACAAAAAATAAAGCATTAAGCCGATTCAGAAAATCATCTGTTATCGCTAGCGGAATGTATGTTAAGACGAATGAGGTAATAGATTTTGTGCTAACCATTATGTGATGTTTTAAACAATTGAAGTAATAGAATTAATGCGAATAGAAGAATAGAACTAATGCGAATGAAGTAATAGATTTTGTGTCAAACACTAGGCGTTGCTTTAAACAAATGAAGTACCAGAATTAATCTTAATGTTGCGATACGTTTGGCGTTTATTAAAGGTTGGAAAAATAACTCAATAGCAGATCGGTACAGAAACAAAACAGAGTAGGACGACAAACATTTTGTGAATTTTGTTTTTATTAAGTTCGACTTTACATATAAGCTTCGCAGCCGTTGACGTAATTGTGTGTCACCGCCTTCGTGATCAACTCAGAGTTGTCTCAACCTGTTCTTTCAGTACCTTGCGTGAAAAGGCCCTTTTCGTTCCTTTTGTGGATCATTGATAAATGACGTTCACTTTTTTCAATGTTGTCAGCAGCTTTAAATCATTAAAGTCGTTACGTATGCGTTCTGGAAAGTCCAACGTGTGTTCTATTTGTCTAGTTATTAATGATTTAATTCTGCTGGCAGCACTGAAAAAAGCTGTTGTTATTGATGAGTGAAATCTTTTGGAATTGAAAAAACCACGATAAGAGTTAGTTCATACCTTTTGGAAACTAAAAATCATCTAGGCGTAGATTCCCGTAGCGTTTGTAACGCTAAGAATTCTTAACTTGACAGTTGCATGCAGGGCCTACTTTTTAGAAACTTTTAGAGAAAATCGAGAAATTCAAGAAACTTTGAGAAATTCAAGAAATTTCGAGAAATATTTCTTGAATTTCTCAAAGTTTCTTGAATTTCTCGAATTCGATAAATTTCAAGAAATTCCAGAAAATTCAAGAAATTCGGGAAACTTCGAGAAATTCAAGAAATTTCAAGAAACTAATTTCTCGAGTTTCTTGAAGTTTCTCGAATTTCTCGAATTCGAGAAATTTTAAGAAATTCGAGAAAATTCGAGAAATTTCAAGAAATTCAAGAAATTAGTTTCCAAAAAGTAGGCCCTGGTTGCATGTATAAAATCCCATAAGAACTGTCAAGTTACAAATTCTTAAATTTACGATTGTTTCAAGAAACGACGCCCTGCTATTGGCTATGAACGATGAGCTCTTAATACTGTTAATACTGTTATGTTACTACATCAAACACTGACAATTATTTAAACACCAGAAGTAATAAACCATCAAACTTCTCAGCATATTCTCTCAAGAACGAGACTGACTCCTTCTCCACATTTAATAATCTCTTCAAAAAAAAACTTCTCGCATCCGAACCAAGATCCGTTTAAGGATATTGACGGATATTAAATGTAAATCCGGAGCGAACTATTATTGCTTCGTACTTTTTCCTGTTAAAATTTAATTTAACGTTGAAAAGTAAATGTTTTCCCAAAGTACAGGTATTGCGTTGATTGTTACAAATCGCATGAAACGTAGATGGTACAAGCATCTCCGATTGTCGATATAATTGATCACAAAGGTGCAGGAGTTCTGCATCATGGATATGCCTTCGGGGTTAAAATGAATTTCGCTTAAATGCAATTACACGAGTTGGGCTCTTTATTCTTGAATAATATTATGATTTTATCGAGGGGTTTCTTGTTGTAAGTGGGAGTATCGGAGTGTATGGGAAGTGTATGGGACATGGGAATTATCGTATCTTCATTTTATTTAAAAAAAAAAGAAAAAAAAGAAATTTGTTAGACAGGACATGTACATCTAGGTCTAGCGATTTAACGAAGATTAGTTCATCTATTTGGAATCATATCAAACATTCACGATTCGTCATACCGGCTTTTTCCATATTCAAAAAATCTCGGCTGTTTCTCCACAGGTCAAAACCATGAATCAGACAAGTTGAATGCCTAGCATTGCAAAAGAAAATAAAATTATCGTCGTGTTGATACGTCTCTATTCCATGCACAGTAAAACATTTAGCGAATAAATTGTTTTATATCGTCGATTATAAATGCATATTCATTACCTACGGCGAAAATTGATTTCTGTGCGCCTCTTTTTTCGTATTAATTTTTTTCCTCTTCACATTTTCAAGATCTTTAGTTCATTTTGCACATTTTTCATAACTTTTGCCTCGTCTGATTGTGTATAGTGCAGAAATACAGAAAATAATAAAACTGAAAAATAATTTCGAAAATTAAAAAACGATATTCTCATCATCATACGGAGAGATACACTTCATCGTCCATATAACAAACCAGCTCATGAACATCATCATCATATTCTGCAAAGGAAAAAAAAGCATCGCTTGGTACAAGTTGAATTTTAATGTTGTTTTATAATGATTTGGTAATGGAAACAACATTAAATTTCTCATATCAGCACTATGTAAGTACGTAGAGTGTGTGTGCATTGAAAACACAGTCATTGATTGCGAAAAGGATTTTTGTAAATGCCTAAGTGTACCCATTTTGGTAATGGATTTTCGTATGTGAAAAGGTTGTGTTATATGTGTCGTAGTCGTATACATTTCATATACAATTCCATATACATGGTAGTATAATAGCAAAGGAACGAGTGGTGTTTTGTATAAAGTGGGTGCATGGAGATAAATGGATTTGTAAACAACATTTTCAAATATTTTGTTAATTTATTGTATTTATTCGTTTTTGTTGAAATTGAAAGCGAGTACACATTTTATATCCATCCACGAAAAACGAGGAGGACGATTTATTTATAGAGTGACCGTACAGTTAATCCAATGTGGAAAATGGAGATAGATTTATGAGTGCGGCATACCATTAACAATTAAATGTCTTTTAATGTAAATAGATATTTTAAAACTGAAATCGTTTTGCTTTTGGGTAAACGAGAAAACGATTACAAACACACGACATCGAAAGGCTGAGATTTTTCCGATATTTTGTCTTTTGGTCACTCCTCTAACAACTAAGACGAAGAATGTTAGTAAATTGTTGTGAACATTTTGCGAATGAAATGGAATTAAGAGTTAAGTGTCTACATGTGATGTGATGTCAGAGGGTGGTTAGAACACTTTTTTAGCAATAACTTGAGGAAGGAGTAACACAAAAAGTTGAAACTTTGTAGGATTATTGGCCTATCCACGGCCGACCGTTTGAACCCAAACTAGATTTTTTTGAGAAAAAATGGCAGTCACCCCCTCGCTAGAATTGAACGACGAATCGAATGAGCTATAACTCAATATTATCGGCGCGAGCTTGTTTTCCAAGTGGCTGAGAAATTGGCGAATTGACTCTTTATGAAGTAAGCTGTGGTCCCCACAAGGACTCATAAACAGAAGTGCCAGAAGAAATATTTGTCTTAGGAAAGATGTCATAAGTTTCAAACCGTATAGCCCGGAGTCGATCTGTAAGGGCAGAAGAACTAACATTTTTAAGAACTAACTTAGTCATCTATTGATAACGACCCACCGACGACTAATATAAGCGCGTCGCTCTGAATGGGAATTATTTACTAGGGCGTATCGAATTTTGCAAACTTTAAGGACCGCGATAGCCTGTGTGCGGAAAACGTATATCATCGAAAACTGTGTCCGGGCATGTGGCTGATGAATCCGATGGAGCCATGGAAGAAGTCCTCCGGGCGGCTTTAAGTTTCCGATGGTCATAATTCGGAAAGTTGAGAGTATTTTTGAAAACAATGTTCTAGCGGGATGTAGAGCTTTGAAAACTCTACAAATCTACCGAAGAAACCTATGGCACATGAATTGAAAAACTATACTACGAACTTCAACTTTTCGTAAATATATCGAAAAAAATGTGTATTTGCAACGAAATCGACTTCTTACTACTATTAGTGGGTGAAATAACTAATTAAATCGATTATTTCTCGTTTTTCTCATAAATTCAATTTATTCAGATTTTGTAGTACAAAGTGTGCCACATCGAAATCACAGATATTTTGTGAAAAAGTTCTGCTACTGTCGTGGAGTATTATGCATACTTACTGGCCAAGGTGTCCTCGACTCACCAGTACCGGTTGCAGTGTCTGCACTTGATTCGTGGGCGACGTGGCCACTCTTAAAAATTCCAATTAAAAAGGTTAAAAAAGTGATTTCAAGTGTATAATGGATCGGGACATGTCTAGTGTACTGGAAGTGCTCGACCTCCTCTACCACCTCATACCACAGGCTAAAAAAAATCATTTGTCTCTCAGGAAATATAAGTCAAAAACCAAAAGGTCACATTTTCGATGTTAGGCAATCTTGGCAATGGCACCTTTTGAACCATAGGTTTCTTCGGTAGATTTGTAGAGTTTTCAAAGCTCTACATCCCGCTAGAACATTGTTTTCAAAAATACTCTCAACTTTCCGAATTATGACCATCGGAAACTTAAAGCCGCCCGGGGGACTTCTTCCATGGCTCCATCGGATTCATCAACCACATGCCCGGACACAGTTTTCGATGATCTACGTTTTCCGCACACAGGCTATCACGGTCCTTAAAATTTGCAAAATTCGATACGCCCTATTATTTACTGATAAAGACGTGTTAAATCTAAAGAAACGACGGCATCGTTTTGAAAAGTAAACATGGAATTTTAAGATTTCTGACTGTGCGTTTCCTATCTATCTACATTTTGAACGGGGACGAACAGGGCAATAGGGCACATTGTGTGAAAGGAGGAATCTATCTGCAAGATAATGAACAAAGCAAAACAACATTCTCTGATGCTAAAAAGTGCAGCTCTTCCGAACAGTGATTCACATTGTTAATAAAAGGCCTATGACAAAAGGTAAATCAAAGCGATAAAGAAGACATAATCTCTGTAGAATTTATTTTGAACCCTAAATATTACATGAACTATCCATTGTGCTACGACCCCATACCAAAAAAAAAAAATCAAAGGAAAAACGAGAAACACACAATTGGACGATGATTCATAAGCGATAAATGTTGACTTCAACATATCGAATATTCAGAGTAAATTATGTGATTTTAAAAGACCTCGATCTTTTATTTCCATTCTGTCATCAATACAAGAAGTCTCGTGCTGTGTTTACTTGATTTCATTATATGCTGAACATACACACAGCCTTCTGGTGGCTGGCTTTTACATATATTAAATTATAACATTGTTTTCCTTTTCGTTTTTTTTTCCTTCATATTATTTTATCCACCAAAGTGAAATATATATAATTCACATGGCAATATCGTAGCCGAAAAACTTGTTGAAAAAATTATTTGTAGGAAAGCATTTTTATGTAAATTAACAATATTTTTGTAAGATATATATACAGCGTGCGTATGGTCGAGGTTAAAAAAAAAATCGGTTTCTCTGTTTGCTCACATCCACCATGTTAAATAGGGTGAACGAATTTCGTGAAATGGAACACGGAAAAAAACATAATTCGAGAGAGAGAGGAGAAAATAAAATATATTTTTTTTTTCGGTTGCCCTGGAAAGTCATCTGTTTTTGGAATAATTTGTGTTGTAATAAAAATGCAATTTACTTTATTGTTTCAATTTTTCACATGCCATTGTTTCGGAAATTGTTCCATAATTATTACAAATAATGAAATTTCCATTTTAAAATATTTTTTTTTCCCGAAATTAGGATTCGCTCAAGGGTTAAACTTTTCAAATTGATGGGAAAAATAGTAAACTGGAAAATAATTGCTTGGCTAACCAGAGTGAAAATGCATATACACACACTGAAAATGGTTTCGAAAAAATAAAATGGAATAATCCCAAAGTCTATTTATCTTTACTATATGTATACAAGCCTTTGATGAGTGTACAATACAAAATTCTCAGTGGTGAATTTCATTAATATTATTTTACTATAGTGAGTCATGCCATTTACAGTCATTTTTAGTCATTCCATATGACTCAAATTTATTCTGCAATATTCATTGTGTCGGTGCAAATATTTAATTGATAGTCATTTACATGATACATCCGTCGAAAACCGTACTTTTCATGTTTCAAGCACTACTTTCAACACCATCAGTACGTAAAATCCATTACATTACTTGGGTCGAAAATGAAAAGTCTAATTTTCGTGCGTTTATTGACCTCGGCTTCGCCTCGGGTCAAAAAAATTCACACGAAAACTCTACTTTTCATCTTTTTATTCCTTATTACGTAATAGTATATTACGTACTTGCTTGTAAGTTTGTTGTTGTTTTGGTAAGTGTGAGCTTTGTGGAGCCGAAGACGATTGAATTAATCAGCCAAAACAATAACTAACAAGAAAATACGTCACTTGGGAAGTAAAGTGAAAACTCAATACTATGTTTGAATTATTGAGGATCCGAGGCGAAGCCGAGTTCAATAATCACACGTAAACATGACTTTCCATTTTACTCTCGAGTTATGTATTGAATTCACAAACTTTCACGTAACGAACGATTTTCGACCCGCGGGCATGGAGTCAATTGTACAGTCATGAACACCCAAAGTACCGTCGCGTTTATAATAATAATCAGGCTTAACAACCCACGAAGGGTTTGAGATCCTTTCATTACCGAAATATTTTTACTGTGCCAGTGGTAAGCTGTGCGGCAAACGTAAGTTACATTCATTTCACAGGAATGAAATTAGCAGGAGTAGAATAACGGCATCTCCCAACATTGTCTTGACCGGTAAGACGTTTGACCAGCAGAGAAATGATAAGGTTGGTACGCCTGTGGCGAGATAGAAGGAGCATGTCGAAAAAATTGGCACCTCTCTTGAGAGAATTCGTATGTAATTCTCTCCCATACCGTACACAATTTTTAGTCGCCACATTTTCAAACCCTCGCACTGACAACTTAATAATTCAATGTGAGTCCTCGGTTAACACACTCTGCTATTGAGCTGCCGTCGCGTTAGCGATTTCTTAATTGTTTAGTCCAGTGTTTGCTCCGGCTGCTAGGAATTTCGCGCCGCGTCATTCACAATAATTGACAAAATGACACATTTTGTATAAGGAAAATGTAACTTTGTAGGATATTGTGAATGACACGGCGCGAAATTCCTCAACACCTTTGCTCCACACATTTATATCGTCTACATTGGCTGCTAGGAATCTCGCGCCGCGTCATTCACAATAATTCACATTTTGACACATTTTGTATAAGGAAAATGTAACTTTGTAGGATATTGTGAATGACACGGCGCGAAATTCCTCAACACCTTTGCTCCACACATTTATATCGTCTACATTGGCTGCTAGGAATCTCGCGCCGCGTCATTCACAATAATTCACATTTTGACACATTTTGTATAAGGAAAATGTAACTTTGTAGGATATTGTGAATGACACGGCGCGAAACTCCTCAACACCTTTGCTCCACACATTTATATCGTCTACATTGGCTGCTAGGAATCTCGCGCCGCGTCATTCACAATAATTCACATTTTGACACATTTTGTATAAGGACTTGTCACTTTGTGAGTTATTGTGAATGACGCGGCGCGAGATTCCCTAACACCTCTACATTAGTCAATTTGTGGAACAAAATGAACAAAGAGCGATGGGTAGAAAGAAAGGACGTCACACTCACTGTATTTTCTAGAATTTTTCTTTTTATTTGGGAAATCAGCGATCTCAGAGCTCCATATTTACCCTTTTACAAAAAATTTGTTTGCCAGCTCGAGGGAACATTTCTTTTCCTCGAAGATTTAGCTAATATACGTTCAATGCGGCATCGTAATCATACCCTAAATAGCAGATAGAAAGAGTTTTCTTCCCGTCGTAAACTTGGTACATATTCAATGCTCTCAGGTATAGATTGCGGATTGAACGTAGAACTTCGTCGAATCTTGACTTGTTCCGATGCTAACAATAACCATTTCGACAAAAGGAGGAAAAAAAATCTTTTCCGCAAAAAAGACCATTCATTCAATGTACCATGATAACGAGGGTTTATTTTACATTTTTGCCAAATATTTTTTCAATAACTTCACGATTAGTATTGTATTGTGTGACAGCACAAAAAAAACCCTCATTTTTGTGCAGAATAAAATTCACTTTTATCCTCTTTACAATTTATCCAACACACAACAAAAATTTTTTTTTCCGAAAACATAACATTTTGTGTTAAATAAACGAACATTTCGACCCGAAAAGTGTACACAAAAGAAAATGAAATTATACTTTAAAATAGAAATCAAGTGGAAATAATGTACAAATTGCATTTACATACAGAAAATTTCTATTTTTTTTTGCTGCTGTGAAAACTTTTTTAACGCTCCATAGCAACACTGTGGATGGTTAAGTTATCCGGGAATGTTGAATTGGGTATAAAATTCAAAATTCATCCATATTACCATAACATTACCTTCAATATCACCATTCCTCTATGCCACTAAACACAATTACGATACAATTCACATCAAACTCCGAAGTTGTGTTGCGCGCCCATTTTGTAAGCCGTACGATAAAATAGGATGCAATGATTCGTACCCGAAGCAAAATTACAACCATTCAGTTCTCATTGAATTGGATCGGTTGGTGGACTGACTTTAATTAACCGGAAAACAATTAAAATGTTCTTCTGCGCTGCTGACTATCTGTCCAATTCCCATTTTACATTCGCTTAAAAAAAATGAAAAGAAAATAAAAACGAAAAAGAGGAAAGCCTGCAACGAGTTGACTTTGTCAATATTAGAACTCGCAAGTTTCATCAACAAAATTTTTAGAATGGTCAACACATGAATCGCGATCTCTTAATTCAAATAAATGCCTCACAAATGCCTTATAGTATTTTAACAATCGGAAAGGGTATCACACGCATTCATTAAATCTGTTACAGACGGCTGTCATCTGTTATAGACAACGACATCAATAATAAACGACCAATGAAAGTGTAAAACAGGTACGGTCTATTGTCCGCCCGGAGGACATAAAAATTTGATTTTCGTACTTAAACGCACTCATTTTCATATTATTTTGACATAAAATGTGAGTGCGTTTAAGACGAATTCGCCGATCGACAATACCTGTTCTAGACTTTCATTGATAAACGACATCAATAATAAACGACAAGATTTATCTAATGAGGTATTATATAGCAAAAATTATGTTCGAAACAATTGAAGTAATAGATTTCTGAAATCAATATTTGAAAATCTTCGATCAAATGAAGTAATAGATCAGATATAGAAAAACTGTTAATATGCTTGCCGTCTGTGACAGGTTAAATCTGTTACTTCTCTTTGATATTTGTAACTTAATCTTCTACTTCATTAATTTTTACAAACTTTATCTATACATAAGCGACATCTAGTAGCCGTTATTTCTTATTTTTGTCAGCATCGTCGATAACAGATGGGTAGAAAATTTTAGAATTTTTTTTTACAATTTTCTGAGTTTTCACGCAACGACAGTCTTTGGTTTGTGTTTACTATGCGCCCTTGTGTCTTAATGGACCAACTAGTGAATCAACTGTACTTCAACAAAGAGAAGTCTGTAGTCCAGCCCAGCACAAAATGCTTAGCAAATTTACGAGACTTGCATCCGTCCCATGTGCAAAGAAAAATCAAACATGAAAAATGTACATCATCACCGCGCGCTTTTTAAACAGAAGTCAAAAGTCAGATTAAAATTGTTCGGTTTTTTTGTTTATTTCATTTCGTGTGCGTCTCTAAGTGAAACTGAACATTGCTCATAGCACATGAAAATTGTTATTGGATATGAAGATGAAGCACTGAAATGCAGATGCAAAGGGAAATCCACTTAGCAATTATTTTTCAAGAGCGAAATGAAAGAAGAGGTTTTTTATAATCGATTTCATCGTGTGTGGGTTTTTATTAGATATTTTTTTTGTTAATTGGGGACACGAACTTTATCTTTAAATTGCCATTACCAGCTTGATGCGGTATAAATGCTACTTGAATTCTTTTTTGTGGTTAAAATTCAGAAGATGCAACTGCAGATGTGGTGGCTGGAAGAAAGTTAATTTTCTTTTCATCTTTTACGTTTTTATGCTTCAATAAAATTGGAATAACAAGCAGCAGAGAGGAGTTGAATTGGTTTATTTTAAGGAGACTCTTGGAATTCTTTTTTTTTATTAAAACCAACACGACTCTGTCTCCATCAACACAAGCCACAAAAAAAAAACGAATTAAAAAATTGTTTCCTTCGACTGACAATTATTACAAGAGTCACAACTTACAAACCGCGATATCCAGCTATGCCCAAATTTTCTGACTGAAGCAAATTCTTACCTGAAAAAAAATTAGAAAATTCGAACATTAATAAAAGGCTCAAAATAGCGATCAGCGACGAAAAGTAAGGACCCTCGAACCCATTCCTAAAATAGGTAGACATGACATATTAATACAAACTAAACCACAAACAAATGATGAATTCACAGTAGCTAATTAGAGGCAACACAAGTACAAATAATGCTCCACTCGAAATTCTAAATAGTTTCCGACATTTTTATAATTTATGTCTCGATATCAATCACTGAAGTTCGGGAGGGTGTAACGCAATAAATTGTTGTACGTAAAAATTAAAAAGTAGGAAAAATGGAGGGGTGCTCTAACTCTAACATGTGTGTCGGTAAGATTTAATTAACCAAAAATTTTTGTTTACATTTTTTCTCAAACGGTTACAGACACTACAGTGGATTCAGATGCTGTTGTTCGTTCGTTGGAAATTTTGTCGAGAATAGGTTCGTTCAATACCCTCTCTAGCAACCAAACTTCGTTTTGACGCAGTCAAAATGACACCTTATTTTGACAAATGTGACACTGACTTTTTCTCGCAATAGAGTTGCCGGTGCCGCGCTCTTTTTTAAAGCAATATTAACGTCACACGAAAAAGACAAACTTTAAACTTTATTTCATTTTTGCACACCAAAATAACGGAACAACACACCAAAAAACACGTCACAATCACAAATTATTCATTTTCGAACGCCGAAATTGTTAATCAAGACGTAATATTTTCAACACAAAAAATGAAATCGCTGCTCATACTTCATTTAATTTATTTTTAAAAGTGTAAAATTTTCTATGACAGAATACACTGTAAAGTTTTACCACCTTAATTTTCCTAGTTTGGTTGCTAGAGAGGGTATTGGTTCGTTCCAAATAACTGTTAACAAGAACTTTGACAACACGAACGACGACGATTTCATCCACAGAGACGTCACTTTTTAAATTTTTTTGTTAAAATTTGAAAGTTGAGGTTAAGTTGCCTTTGGAATGGATGAAATCTGACATTTCAAAATGACCTTGTAAACCTATGAGAGTTTAGAAGAAGTACCAGTTACCAGTAAATTACCGAGTGCGTTAATTTAGATACAGGTGCTATTTACCGAAAATTTACCGAAGTCGGTAAATGCAATTTCCATGACTCATTAATTGCCAAATTGGCAGGTAGATGGCGTTCCGTGAAAAATTGCATTTTAAAACGATTTTCGATCCATTAGAATCACAAAGACAAAATATTTACCAGAAAAAGTTGGAAAAAAATTGAAAAGCGATTGAACCGTACATATAAAGTACGAATGTAGAAAAACGTAATTCGATCATTCTGTCAATATTCTGAATCAAAATGTAAATCAAAAATATTTCAGCAATATAGACAATCCCTTTGATTCGATTCATAAAAATATGTATGCTTCTTCTCCATCACCAAAGACACATAAATATCGAGCGAAAAAAAAGAACATTTCTCATTTATTCTAGTTTCGGTGCTGTTTATCATCTAGAAAATTTCCATTCAATTTATATAGTTGTCCAACGACCTCTTGGTTTTCATAGTCAATTTATCATAACATTTTATCTTAAAGCATAAAGTTTTCTTTTACGATTGCTGGATGTGAGTTTTTCCCAAACAAACGACACGACACTCTGAATATCACAACTTTTCTTTTTTTTTATATTTTTATAAATTTTCTTCTATTATGATATGCCACCATAAACAAAACATTTATTTTGGACTAAACACACACGTAAAAAATAAATAAATAACCTCGAGAAAATGAGAAAAATCGGGTATAAATCTTCATTCGCGACTCCGACTCATTGTTATAACTTTGTTCGAATTGTTTTCATTTAGAAAACCAAAATAAATAAATAAATTATCACACTCGAAAGACGAATAAATAAACACAACGAACTATAACTAGTGAGAAGATAGAGGGCGAAAGAACAAGAGAGAGAGAGAGAAAATTGCCATCCCACAATAGTTATTACAACATAACTATACTACTGAACTTAGGCTCGACAAACTTCATATCGGCGAAAGAACAACAATTTGTCAAAACTATTTTTTTTTAAAGTCTGGTGGTGTGTCATTTATTGAACCATTTTGCAATAAAACATAATTCACATGTCGTTCGAATGTGTCTCAGACGGTATAACGGCCGATTCATTTTATTTATTTATTTTTTTCATTTTCGTTTTGAAAACGAATTTCGTTTGGAATTTAAGAGGTCGGAAGAAATGTGTTTGACATCGACGATTTCTGATTGAATTTTGATGTTTGTGTCAGATAAACACGTTAGGTCATGTTGTCGTTTTTAACTTTCAGAAATGACTAGTCATCTGTTATCGACAACGATTACAGACATAAACGATGAGCTCAGTTAGGTGTTCACTTCTATATAGTGTTAAAAGAGAATGTCAAAAAAGAGTGTTCACCCATCGATCTCAGTTAAATTAACTGGTTTGTTCCTAGTTAACTGGACTTTTACATACCATTTTTGACGTATCACCCATCGAAACCAGTTAAGCAACTGGTCATTTTTCTCTATTTAACGCTCTTTTAACACTGTATAGCAAAAGACTAAGGACGGTTTAATTAGAGAAGTAAAAGATTTTGTATTAAGCCCAAGGCGATAATGTAAACATTTGAAGTAACAGATTTACGTGTGTCATCTTGACTTTCAAGTTAATTTTCCCGCTTTTCTGAAGTTGGTGTTGGAGGTATCACTTGATAATAACATAGGTCTAGTAGTCGAAATGAATTAGACGATCAAGTAACCCTAGTTAAGAAGAAAATTGCTTTTAGTCACTTCTCAATAAACACTGGAAGTGCAAAGTTGTGTTTCATTGGGAGTCCAGATATCTAACGATATCTGACCATTATCAACCTCTGCCAACAGGTTATGGGCCCAGCTAGAGGTCTGTTTGAACGATAATCGATAATGGTGCATGTGAGACCAGTTGTTGTCCTGAGCCTGATGGTGCAAAAGAATTGAGCAAAAGAGGCAAAATATTTGAGCACTGGCGAGATTGTGTACATCAAAGGAAGTCAGACTGGTAGCGGCGGAATGGTGCAAAAGAATTGAGGAGGCTAGAGAAAAGCCAGAGGCAAAACATTTGAGCATTGACAAGTCCTATTATGGAGAAGAATCTTATGTGAACATGGCGGTCAGGCTAAGCGACAAAATTGTCGTTCGTTCACAAAGGTTCAATTGCGGAAAAGAATTTGGTGCAGTCATGGCGATGATGTCGAGTCAGGAATAAAAGCAGTTGGTAATTCAGGCTAATTGTTCGCAATGGTGACAATGCGTGACCCAATCAATCGATGGGGAAGACATTCATGATACGACACTGTCGACGGTAAAAATTGATGGCAAATGTGATCATCTACAATTGAGTGGGAGAGTACTGTGTTACAATTGAAGATAATCGATGTGAACATGGCGGTGAGGCTAAGCGACAGTGCGGTCGTGGGTTCACAAGAGTTTCATTATATGGGAGAATTTGGCGTGTACATTGCAGTTCGATGAAATCCGTGGTATAATCGATCGATAGTGAAATCATACGCTATCAAATACAATTCGATAGCGAAACCGCAATGGCTAATTGACAAAATCTAGTGGTATTTCAACTGAGTGGGAGAATATTGTAATTTAAGATGGTCGATTGGTATGGAAGTGTTCGAGCTGGAGATTGAAAACGATCGGGGTCAATGAATGTGGATCGTTTCAATACTGTTTCAGTGAGAGTATTCAAATTGAAGATAACAGATTGAAACTGTTGACTATGTTATTATCAATTGAGTGGGAGTGTTGGAGGTATCACTTGATAATAACATAGGTCTAGTAGTCGAAATGAATTAGACGATCAAGTAACCCTAGTTAAGAAGAAAATTGCTTTTAGTCACTTCTCAATAAACACTGGAAGTGCAAAGTTGTGTTTCATTGGGAGTCCAGATATCTGACCATTATCAACCTCTGCCAACAGTTGGAAAGCAAAATTGTTATCTATTTACCGAAAAACAAAAGACGATTCAACGAAACAAGTAAAAGATTTGGAATGGAACACAAGGAGATAATGTTAACATTAGAAGTACCAGATTGATTTATTTAGATATATTCTTTGCCGTCACAGAAAGATTAAATAAAACGAAACGTGTGTGACTGTGATCATGATAACAAACGATTAAAAAGACAGCAGCGGTTTTCTGATTCCAGCATCCGATGTTTAACAATCTTGTAGATCTCTCGTATTGACAATTTAACACTTCAGAAAAATGAAATCATTTTTTGTCGTTGCTAACATTCCATTTAAACTCTCTGTGATTTCGTATATAAGAATCGCAATGACGATCGATATATCACATCGATCCGTTTTATATCGCCCCAACAAGAATTCCAACTTCCAAGGCGGACTTGTAGCCTGTCTTTTATATAAAATTGCACACACAAAAAAATGTGTTTTTCGTTGTAATTAATTAATGGACATGAACGTGGGTACAACGGTTTTTGCTAGTAGTTGAACATTCACAAGAAATCCAAGTGAAGAATACTAAATGGTTATGCGTTATTCATCACTTCAAGAGAAACATGCAACGAACAGAACAGCTAATATGACTATAAGCCAAATGCAGAAAATAAAATAAAATCGAATTACAAGAGATTTGTTGGGTCTTATGGTCGAATTGTAAGACCTTGAAACTTTGTATTGGATAATTCTCGGCTATAAGCGCATTTCGTTAAAGAGTTGTGCACAACAACAACAAAACCAATGGCCATAGATACAAGCGTGCACACATAACATCATGCATATTTAATGAATGCGTACTCAAAACACGATGATGAATTTAACACACAAAAAAAAGGAATGAGAAGAAGAAAGAATTAAAACGAACAGATCGCAGCAACAACAGTTGAAAAAAAAAGTGAACAAAAAAAGGGCGATCCTCTTAAAAGGGTGCCCACCTACGGTTTCCATATCATAAGTACCGATCTTCGAAAAACAATAACACAGAGGGAACAGGTAGAAACGACTATGTTATTGAATATTTTGTTCGCTCTGTGGTGATGTTCCACAGCTATTCGATTTCAACATTTTTCATGTTGTTTTTCGGTGCAAACAAATACTTGGAATTAATGAAGAAAAAAAATTATTATATTTTATTGACCACAAGAAGGCTTCAAGAAAAAAAAAACTTTTTTTTTTGGTCACATTTGATATCGGCAGACGGACGATTTTTTTAATTCTCGAAAGTATTTGGGGTATTGCTTCGTATCGAATTGCTTACAAATTACAAAAAGGTTTGAGATAGATCAACATTAACGTCGCTTTCGATTATTAATAACGGTGAATGACGATTCAGAACCAAGACAAAAGTGCTAGCAGAAATTGGGCTTTGATTTTGGTATTTAAACGAGCCACTAGAACAGTCGGAGCGTTTGCTGCGACTGAGCCCCGTACAAACCCGTATATCTATTGCGTACGTGACCCTAGTGCGTCTGTCACTCTACTTTGACCGTAAGCCTATTGCACGTGACCCTAGTGCGTCTATCACCCTTCTTTGACCGTAAGCCTATTGCGCCGGTTAATGTAGTTAAAGTAAAGTTATTATGTAATGTGTGCATCTTACAAATTGCGCATGTCGCAATTACGAAGCCCCGTACGACGTTCTGTTGAGAGCAACCCGACTACTTATGTTCACCGCCTAATGTAACACGTAGATACATTGTAATTAGGATGAGAACTCTGCCATCACTACTACTCTGCCATCACGTTCCTTTCAAATGAAACAAAAATTTCAAATCGCCCTAAAGATTTTATTTTTTTGAAGGGCCTAGTATCGGCCTCAGTCCGAGGACCCAAATTTAAAATTTTTTTCGACCACATTCTATTCGGCCTTTGATTACCTTCCAAATCAAACAAAAATTACGAAAAACGAATGAAATTTACTCGAGTTGTATGTAAAATACACATAGGGCCCTAGTAGCGGCCTTAATCCGAGGACCCAAATTAATTTTTTTTTCAACAACATTCTATTCGGCTTTTGATTACCTTCCAAATGAAACAAAAATTACGAAAAACGAATGAAATTTACTCGAGTTGTATGTAAAATACACATAGGGCCCTAGTAGCGGCCTTAATCCGAGGACCCAAATTAATTTTTTTTTCAACAACATTCTATTCGGCCTTTGATTACCTTCCAAATGAAACAAAAATTACGAAAAACGAATGAAATTTACTCGAGTTCTATGTAAAATACACATAGGGCCCTAGTAGCGGCCTTAGTCCAAGGACCCAAATTTAATTTTTTTTTCAACAACATTCTATTCGGTGTTCGATTGTCTTTCAAATGAAACAAAAATTACGAAGAACCTATGAAATTTGCTCGAGTTATATGTAAAATACACATAGGGCCCTAGTAGCGGCCTTAGGCCAAGGACCCAAATTTAACTTTTTTTCAACAACATTCTATTCAGCCTTCGATTACCTTGCAAATCAAACAAAAATTACGAAAAACGAATGAAATTTACTCGAGTTATATGTAAAATACACATAGGGCCCTAGTAGCATTTCACTTCTAAGGCCCTAACTCACGGTCCACTCACCCGATTTTAAAAAACTTTTTTTTTCTGGATTGGTATTGACAATACCTATCATTTGCATTACATTTCCATCGTTTGTTTTGCCACAAATATCACCAAAAGACCTTAAATCACTTAGGTGGCTCTAACTCACGAAGGGCCGACCCGAATATGCCCATCTTCGAACTTAGCCTCACTATTTCGACTATCTTTCAGGGGAATTTTTTTTTTTGAAATCCGATTTGATTTACTCAAGATACCGACGTGACGGACAGACGGATAGACCTACAGACGGACAGACGGACAGACAAAATTTTTATTGCAGATTCGTCATCTATGAACATAGGCAAACACTTTGCCCTTACCGTCTGCTTCGAATTCCATCAATTACACACGGCATCGTAATCCTATAAGCCCCTTTGTACTTCGTACGGGGCTAAAAATTCAAATCAATGGCGCTAGAGAGTGAAGATTGGTGTCATTTATTACGACAGTAAAGTTACAGTGCGAAAAGTTTAAAGTGTAATTTTCGCGTTGTCAACACTATGGTTCGGGATCGTAGCTGAGAAGTGTAGTCAGGGATACCGGAAGAACCAAAAATGAAAAAGGAATAGAAAATAACGCACAACAAGCTGTGGTACAGCCATCTAGCGCCCAATAGCAACAATCGTTTCTGAGCAATTTTGTTCGCTAACTGAGGCGATTAATAATTAAAAGTCCTAGAAGATAAGACAGGCGGAAAGACAGGTAATAAATTCAAATTTAAACAGTTTTGTTTTAGTTGAATGTAGAATGAAGATGCAACTACCTGCCACGGAAATAAAGTTTCGTTTTGTCGATTTGTTATCAAAAGGAATTAAATTTGAAAAATGTCTGAATACTGAAAGACTGTCAAAGTATTGACAGCCAACATGGTATCGAATGTTGTTCCTTGGCATTACAACACTGTGCCAGCCATGAAATCTTTTATCAGAAAACTTAATTCATTTTTAAGAGGGGGCCCTCTCTAACTTTATTTCCCATAAAATTTAATGATTTTTCGTTGATACAGCGCGGCAAAGCATAAAAAGATACATTACAACGGAGCTTATTATGCCTAGCGGAGGACTTTTAGTTTATTTTTAATAAAATTCAAAAATTGATCGCTCCCTCTACGCCTGTTCATTATAAATATGAAAACTCTCTTTCTCCACTAACTTCCCATTTTTTTTTCTTTTAAATAAAAAATGAATAAGTGAAAGGTACATACGATGCCAATACTAAATACAAATTAAATCTGTATAGACGTATCACATCCCTCTCTGTTCCATTCATTCGTTCCCTGTTCGTTTCTTTTGTTTATTTAAAAAGAAGGAACGGTGGGTGGATATGGAGAATTAAGTTGACTTGGTCAATTCAATGGAAAGCTGCGAGTTCAGCAGGAGTGCATCCAGTCACCGCATACGGCATACTCTCGTCAAGGACTCCACCTTATTAATAAAGTCGGACCGTTATGAAAAGAAAAAGACTTCGGAGACTTACCCATAGTATGAGTCTTAAGAGTACATACGTGTGCTACAAACCATTATAACTTTGAGCTAAACTACTGTATTACTTCGTCGTCCTTTATAGTCAGGCAACTGTCTACATATACCTCAAAGGATCAGAATATTCAGTTTGTTATAGACAAGCAAAACTCAGCGTATAACCAACGGTGTGTTCTCATCCTAATTTACTTTATAAGAGATTATTATCACAACCATTACAGCCAACAACCGAAAACCATTTAATTTAATTAATTTTAATTTAACATTATCTACTCCAGTACATCGTTTTGAATGGAGTGCGTTTATGCAAACACATGCTTTTACTAAATGGAGACTTATAGTTATACGTGTAAATGCAAACGTTTACGCATGTATGTCCGTAGTCCGTTGTTGAAGTTACATACACGTTGTTATCCCTACTACATACACGCAGTTTATAGGGTCGTTTTCATAGAAAATGGAAATGACTCGTACGGCAGAGATAATGGCTACGGCACGTTGCCTAATACATAAATTTTGGTATTTCGAAAATGGTTTACCTAAGCTATGAATTCCTTAAATAAATAGTGCTATATGGCCTGGTCCACACACATATGGAATTCTGAAGTGTTTTGAGAATATTTGAGATTTGGGTTAGGGGTGTTTTCGTCAAGTGCAGAAAAAGAAAACAAATAAAATTTCCATTTTGAATGTATCGCGTTTACGATTCGGTTGGGCTGAAGTGATTAAACTAATCCTCGGCAAAATGAATTCGAATGGCGGTGTATTATGTCGCTGGTGGTTATTCGGTTCGCAATAATTTCGTTGGATTATAGCGGCGTCATTACGATGGGGTTGGCGTCATTATAAATTTCAAAGTAAATTGAGGGACACACAAACAACGAGTTCATAAAATGACCTGTGATACATGTAATAGTGTAGTCGATAACGCAAATTCTGTTAAGGAACGTTTACCGAGCGAGTTCCGGCAAACGAGTGATTGAAGGTTGTTGGGTACATCGAAGAAACAATTTTCTGAAGAAGAGACAAAAAATTCCTCCTCGTCCTTCCCCTCCCCACCCCTTCAAAGTTTAAATGCAGAGGTGTCTTTGTCGAATTATTGTCAGGGCTGTTTGAAACGGAGAGATACGTGTGATAGCTCATTTTAAAGGTAAAGGTTCAAAGTTTTTTTTGGCGCAGTTAGATTTTCCGAATTTTCCAAATCGTCGACTTTTCTTCAAGTTAATGTTTTAAATTTAAGGTTAAAGTTAAATAATTTCTTAAATATGTTCCGAAGTAAAAATTTTTTTTTTGGTAATATAGTTCTCTGTGTCATTTGCTACAATTTTGCCGAAGAAAGTATAATTGTATTTTGCAAAGTGTAGGCGCCACATTGATTTTTCATGAAAAAATTCCATGGTTTCGCATAGGATTTTTAGACCGGTTTTTTGGTCAAATTTTTTTTTTGATTTTATTGTTTAGATTGCTTTGAAATCGTAAGAAATACATAGAAACACAAAATTTACGTCTTTAAACATGTTTAAAACGTCATTTTTGTCCATTTTTCAATAACATTTTTCGATTTCCTTTTTTTTTACTTCGGAACATATTTAAGAAATTATTTAACTTTAAACTTAAATTTAAAACATTAATTTGAAGAAAAGTCGGAAAAGTCTTAAACGATTTGGAAAATTTGGAAAATCTAACTGCGCCAAAAAAAACTTTGAACCTTTACCTTTAAAATGAGCTATCACACGTATCTCTCCGTTTCACACAGCCCTGTCAATAATTCGACAAAGACACCTCTACATTTAAGCTTTGAAGGGGTGGGGAGGGGAAGGACGAGGAGGAATTTTTTGTCTCTTCTTCAGAAAATTATTTTTTCGATGTACCCAACAACCTCCAATCACTCGTTTGCCGGAACTCGCTCGGTAAACGTTCATTGCGTTATCGACTACACTATAATCATGATTATGGAATGAGAAGCATACGGCCAGCGGCGCTGCGGTGGATAGCAGTCACGTCTAATGATGATTTTTATCAGATATCATAAACTCGGTGTCTAAATTTTTCGAATTTTATATTCATGTGCTAAACAATCGTCACAATGAACAATGAGCCCGAGCAAGATAATGCTGAACAATTGATGATTAAAACTTAGTCATAAATGAGAATTTGAAATCACACCGTGTGTAATAAGGATGATAGCAAGCAAACCCTTTCCGAACATGTAATTGCATAAACAACCTATTTGCATATGGTAGAGAACGCACTCATGGATGTATGTTTGGTTTTATTTCGTTTACGCAATGTTCAAAACAATTTTCGTTTTAATGTTAATGGGAAGAACAAATTCTAATAGCATCCAGGGAACCATGTACGCATTTATATGGAAACGTATACAAAAGCGACAGAGATGATACTATTTGGTGTGCCGGTTTAAACGAAATAGATAGGTAGTACAGTCAAAGCTGAAAAGATATTAAACCAACAGAATAATTCAAATAAATACACGTTTCGGGTGCGTGGTATACCGTATACTGCTGGTGTTACTCTTTAAATATTATTGTTATTTTATTACTATCAGGTATACATACGGTATACACACATAGGTTTGAATACATTTAACGTAAAATGTTTGGGAGTTACATATGTGAAAGGATGATAGCACTTTACCGCATTGATCCAACATAAGACACATCACATCTCCCACGTAAACTTTTTAACGATGAAAAAGTCAACAATACACACATCACTCAGCCTCTTACAACTGCCTATATAATATACGAAATATTTATGGATGGATGTATATACGTACATATATACGGCCCATCAACATGTAAGCCCATAAAACAATAACATTTTATCCTTCATCTAGATGAATGTATAGACAGACATAGACACATAAATTTCGAGTAGCGCTCATTCACATTTGTTTGCTTTATTATTGAAGATTTCTACTTTAAAAGTGCAAACAATCTACTTCGGGTATAATTGCCATGTATTTGTATATTATAAAATTCATTTCGAGTTTTAAATGAACTTTTTGATTGACTTTTGATGAAATCGCAACGATTATTTGCTACAGTGGTTTAATGGGGCTGTAGCCGTACTCAAGATATCTGCTTCGGTTTTTCAGTAATGTCCATTTAACCTGTCACTTATTCATCTGTTATCAATAACGACGACAAAAATAATGACAAGCTCTTGGTAACATGGTCGTTTATATAGCAAAATACATGTTAAAAAAATTGAAGTACAAGATTTGAAATCAACCGAATAAAAATACTTTGATCGATGGAGGTAATACACCCGATAATAATACTGGGCCGTCTGTAACAGGTTAACGTTCAAGTAGAAATTGTTATGATTAGACAGAGAATACCGAAGGCCAGTTAAATAGAACTTGCTTCGGGGTACTTGTCATTGACCAATAATTTCGTTCTAAATTTTGACATTTTTTGACAATTTTGACAGGTTAAAGTTACTGGTCCGAATTATATTTCATCATAGAAGTCTATAGATTTATGAAGGAGAGCGAAGATCAGTTAAATTTAACTGGATTTGGGGTAATGTCAAAAATTATGCATGGCACTGTCAAGCACCGAAACTGACTTTGACTTCACTCGAATAGAGGGCTGGCTATCAAAAAATTAAACAGAAAAGCCAACTCAATGTTATATTGGCCTTCTAACTGGATGCTGTCGAAGCCAGCTTCTGTGCATGACGGTGCTTCCAATTTATTAATTTTTGACATTTACCCCAAGTCCAGTTAAATTGAACTGAGCTGTGAAGTCCGAATTGAACCTGTCACATACGGCTAATAATCTGTTATCGATAACGACGACAAAAATAATGACAGGCTCTGGGTAATATGGTCCTTTATATAGTAAATTGCATGTTAAAGAAATTGAAGTACAAGATTTAAAATCAACAGATTAAAAATACTTTGATCGATGGAGGTAATACATCCGATAATAATACTGGGCCGTCTGTAACAGGTTAACGTTTAAGTAGAAATTGTTATGATTAGACAGAGAATACCGAAGGCCAGTTAAATATAACTTGCTTCGGGGTACTTGTCATTGACCAATAATTTCGTTCTAAATTTTGACATTTTTTTACAATTTTGACAGGTTAAAGTTACTGGTCCGAATTATATTTCATCATAAAAGTCTATCTAGATTGTTGAAGGAGAGCGAAGATAAGTTAAATTGAACTGGATTTGGGGTAATGTCAAAAATTATGCATGACACTCTCAAGCACCGAAACTGACTTTGACTTCACTCGAATAGAGAGCTGGCTATCAAAAAATTAAACAGAATAGCCAACTCAATGTTATATTGGCCTTCTAACTGGATGCTGTCGAAGCCAGCTTCGGTGCATGACGGTGCTTCCCATTTAATAATTTTTGACATTTCCCCCAAGTCCAGTTAAATTGAACTGATCTTCGCTGTGAAGTCCGTATTTAACCTGTCCCATACGGCTAATAATCTGTTATCGATAACGACGACAAAAATAATGACAGGCTCTGGGTAATATGGTCCTTTATATAGTAAAGTACATGTTAAAAATTTGAAGTACAAGATTTGAAATCAACCGATTAAAAATACTTTGATCGATGGAGGTAATACACCCGATAATAATACTGGGCCGTCTGTAACAGGTTAACATTTAAGTAGAAACTGTTATGATTAGACAGAGAATACCGAAGACCAGTTAAATAAAACTTGCTTCGGGGTACTTGTCATTGACCAATAATTTCGTTCTAAATTTTGACATTTTTTTACAATTTTGACAGGTTAAAGTTACTGGTCCGAATTATATTTCATCATAAAAGTCTATCTAGATTGTTGAAGGAGAGCGTAGATCAGTTAAATTGAACTGGATTTGGGGTAATGTCAAAAATTATGCATGGCACTCTCAAGCGCCGAAAGTGACTTTGACTTCACTCAAATAGAGGGCTGGCTATCAAAAAATTAAACAGAAAAGCCAACTCAATGTTATATTGGCCTTCTAACTGGATGCTGTCGAAGCCAGCTTCTGTGCATGACGGTGCTTCCAATTTATTAATTTTTGACATTTCCCCCAAGTCCAGTTAAATTGAACTGAGCTGTGAAGTCCGAATTGAACCTGTCACATACGGCTAATAATCTGTTATCGATAACGACGACAAAAATAATGACAGGCTCTGGGTAATATGGTCCTTTATATGGTAAAATGCATGTTAAAAAAATTGAAGTACAAGATTTGAAATCAACCGATTAAAAATTCTTTGATCGATGGAGGTAATACACCCGATAATAATACTGGGCCGTCTGTAACAGGTTAACGTTTAAGTAGAAACTGTTATGATTAGACAGAGAATACCGAAGGCCAGTTAAATATAACTTGCTTCGGGGTACTTGTCATTGACCAATAATTTCGTTCTAAATTTTGACATTTTTTTACAATTTTGACAGGTTAAAGTTACTGGTCCGAATTATATTTCATCATAAAAGTCTATCTAGATTGTTGAAGGAGAGCGAAGATCAGTTAAATTTAACTGGATTTGGGGTAATGTCAAAAATTATGCATGGTACTGTCAAGCACCGAAACTGACTTTGACTTCAGTCAAATAGAGGGCTGGCTATCAAAAAATTAGACAGAATAGCCAACGTTGCCAATGTTATATCCGCCTTCTAACTGGGATGTGTCAAAACCAGCTTTTGTGGATGACTGTGCTTCCCATTTATTAATTTTTGACATTACACCCAAGTCCAGTTAAATTGAACTCTTCTTCGCTGTGAAGTCCGAATCTAACCTGTCCCATACGGCTAATAATCTGTTATCGATAACGACGACAAAAATAATGACAGGCTCTGGGTAATATGGTCCTTTATACAGTAAAATACATGTTAAAAAATTGAAGTACAAGATTTGAAATCAACCGATTAAAAATATTCTGATCGATTGAAGTAATAGACCCGATAAGAATACTGATCATATGTTTTCCGTCTGTAACAGGTTAAAGTTCCAATTTTCGATACACAAATTTCGTAGGTGTTTCTTCTCTCATGTTGACATTGCCCTCACGGCCAGTTACGTTTAACTAAGTTAAAATTACTGGTCCGAGTTTTTATTTTTGCTTATAGAGTCTTGACGGAGAGCGAAGACCAGTATTTAACTGACCTGTGGGAGAGTAAGCCCAGTTTAAATTTGTATGTATTCCTATAAGTGTAACTGAGTCAAAATATCTCTTATACATAACAGTGTAATCTGGTCAAGGGACTCATAAAACACCAGATGACCACACGACCAACAAGAATGTTTATTTGCTAAATTATGATTTGAATTTCATTCTCGTTTCAACTCATATTATTATGGGGGGAAAATCGGAACGATTGTCAAAAATCATTGAGCATTATTTCACTGAACAATAGCTAAACGTAAAAAGATAAGAAATGAAAATACGAACACATAACCGCCATTCAAATGCGGACTTTGTTGGTCAATTAACTTGTCATTTCCTTTTTTTTAAAACAATACTGCAAGCAATGCAATCATACATTTTTCTGCAGATTTAATTGGATTGGTTACCGAAGAAACAAGAAAACGAACAGGGAAAAAAAGAAGAGTAGAAAACAGAACTGAAGCGCGCACAAAAACAACAGACATATTCGAAAATATATTTCATTCTTTTATTCATCGCAATCACATCGTAATCTGATTGAACATTTTTTTTAGTCAATTTTAAATCTGTGACTAATTGTTTGGGTATGCAAATCCAAAAAATATTAATTGAGACAAGAAAGATTAAAAGAATTTATGATTTTTTCAAATTACAGTTTTTTTTTTGGGTCTGCCTCGCGGTACTTTTGAATGTCAGATTAAAAATGGTTTTCAATTACTTTTAAAATGCCATATCCGTTCATTTTTGCTAGATGGCATGAATTTTTGGCTATAAATTTTATTTGGCATTCTTTAATGGTGTTGATTTGATGGTAATTTACTCGGATCGATTCGGACAGATTGAAACAATGAACGTAGATCACAGGCAGCAAGGTTAATGTTCTTGGGATCAATCAATTCAAATTTGTCATGATCGTAGGATTAACGTAAAATTGAACTCATATTGCTGGAGTGTGGTTCTTTGTGGTGTGTGAAGTTGGTTGGAAAGACCGTTAGGGATTGCATTTAAATTGATTGTATGTTCTCAAAATTGTCGTTGTCGTGTCTGGAAGTACAATTGTTTTGAAACTAATTGCGAACGGTTTCCAGAACAGTTTTGATCTGTGAGATGATAATACCATCTTCCGATGCTTTGCATCATCAGTCTTCAACATCTTCTAACTTCAACATAGTATGTCATATCATTTTGCATGAAAAAGTCTAGCGAATCATAAATAAAATGAAAGTAAATATTCATATATTAGTTATTAGGGTATCATCAGACATGCCATCACTCATGCAGATGTCTGTGGTGTAGCAACCACAAATCTGGATATAAGCCAACAAAGTATCAGCGTTGTGCAATAACAAATGAAGTATGAAAACTTCAAATGTTCACACTGGTACATGTCCTACACCTCATCTTTTTGCTATAGTTGGAATTTCGAAGTCACTTTAGTAATTGAAACATGTAAATCTAGGCGAAGAATCATCTGACTTGTGTTTCTTTGCTTTAAAGACCGTATTTAGACTAGGTTAAATTTGGAAATGTTAACTTTCTAGATTTACCTCCATTCTCTCTCTCTCTCTCTCTCTAGGGTAACACCACTCCTACACCAACAATAGAATTTGATCCGTTTACAACAGCTCTGACAGACGTTGTATTATACCAAAATGTTTGTCAAAACATTTGAAGTAAAAGATTTTGTCGAAAATAATTAGATCGTTTGAAGTAGATAACAGACTCGTTAATTTCTATTTGTGATGATAATTCTAGATATTGAAAGCTCTTCATAATGCTTAGAATGAAAAGGTTTATTCAATGCATCCGCAACATGAAGTTATACGACAATATTAACAGCATGAGCACCGTGATCATTGTTTGATTCACAAATATAAATTTATTGAATAGTCAGCACCTGCATTAAATTCCATAACAAACATTCACGAGAAAATTGTTCCCATAGGATAACAAAAACGAACTTAATGAATTTTGAAGAGTATATCCATACACGATTCACGCCCATTTTTTTTTCCCGTCAGCTAATTGACTCAGCACTCAAAGTTCATGTCAAAGTAATAGATTTTGTTCCAAAGAAAATATTTAATGCACTTCCCTTTTTATGTTCACAATGTGTTGCACTTATGGTGAACATCATATCTTATGTAATTCTTCTCTTCAAATTTCTGATTTGTTCGGTCTGTTCTCTTGTTGGCTAACATTTAGAATAACATGATTTGAATCAACCAGAAAAATCGTTGTGAACGAGAGTCATATTTTCTCTACCACTTTTTGTTATTTATCACTTAAATACTTAGGTTATCAATTCAATATTGTTGAATGAATTTTTACAGTTTTTTTTTTGTTCGTTCGTTTCATTTGAAATTATTTTTATCGCCGGTTGACTATACTGGATATGTTTATTTAAATTGATATGACTCTTTTTGGGTGGTTTTTTTTCTGTCTAATTTTTTTTTTAATTTTCGATAGAAAACATATTGAAGTTGATAAACATCAGTTTATGCGTTCCGCCTGTTTAAAATTTCTTTGAACATGTTTTGTGTCATGTTATTGAATGGAATATCCTTGGTGTATCGTGTGACTATTTAATTTTTAATGAAATAATAGAAAAGTTGATGATTCACTGCACTCCATTGTTCCTTTGATAACTTGAATTTTTATCGCGGAAAGATTTAATTTTTTTTAAATTATTTTTTAATCACGAAATGTGATTAAACTAGGGCGAGAACTAGGGTGTGCAGAAAAAAAAATCTGGTTTTTCCGAAGAGGTTTCAAGAAATTTGTATAAAAAACGGAATTATTAGACCCAACAATATTGTATTCATTTAGAAGGGATGGCTCAGTATCAGTTGTTACGTACTAGCCTTCCACCAAAATGATCCGGATTTGATTCCAGTGTCAAATAATTCCACAAGGAATTTTTCTAGCGATTATATCACATTGGTAACGTCCTAAAGTTCACTCAAGCTTCATTAATTTGGGTAGTTGCAGTGTGTTGGTGGCTGCAAAGATGTATCACACTGAATGACTCGAATGACGTAACCCAAATACAATTTGTGGGGCTAGGGAAAAATCTCCGAGTGTATTATCGTCGGGGACGATAATATCGTTTTTGAAACGATAATATCGTCGCTGTGACGATATTATCGTTTTCTGTAACAATATTATCGTCCGAGCGACGATAATATCGTATTAGACGACAATAATATCGTTTTCCGGACGACAATATCGTTTTCTGTAACAATATTATCGTCCGTGCAACGATATTATCGTCCGAGCGACGATAATATCGTATTTGACGACAATATTATCGTTTTCCGGACGATAATATCGTTTTATGTAACGATATTATCGTCCGTGCAACGATATTATCGCTCATGAAACGATATTATCGTCCGAGCGACGATAATATCGTATTAGACGACAATAATATCGTATTAGACGACAATAATATCGTTTTCCGCACGATAATATCGTTTTTTGCAACAATATTATCGTCACTGCAACGATATTATCGCCCATGAAACGATATTATCGCCCATGAAACGATATTATCGCCGATTGAAACGATATTATTGTTTTTGCGACGATAATATCGTTTCATGCAACAATATTATCGTTTCTGCAGTGATAATATCACCCGTGAAACGATATTATCGTCCATGAAACGATATTATCGCCGATTGAAACGATATTATTGTTTTTGCGACGATACTATCATTTTATGCAACGATATTATCGTTTCTGCAGTGATAATATCACCCGTGAAACGATATTATCGCCGATTGAAACGATATTATTGTTTTTGATACGATATTATCGTATCAGACGACAATAATATCGTTTTCCGGACGATAATATCGTTTTCTGAAACAATAATATCGTCCTAGCAACGATATTATCGCCGCTGCAACGATAATACACTCGGAGATTTTTCCCGTCACCCAATTTGTGTTCATATGCGTAGCCTACGTTTAGGCGAGATATAAATTAGCGCCTAACTTTCCTCTGTGAGCATACTTTGAGGCGTGTTTCGGAAGTCACGTTAAGCCGCTACACAGACAAAAAAAATCAAATCGCATTCCCTTTATAAGCTGAAATATTTTTGAAAGCATTAGACGAGGTATCAGAGCTTTTAAAAACGTCTGCCGGTTTGTTATCGAAAACGACGGCAAAAATGACGAAACAGCTGTGCTAATGTTGACTTATATACCCGAGCAAAATTGAAAGGTTTTAATTTCTCAGAGTAAACATATTGGCAAAACTAATGAAGTAAAAGATTTATTTTGAATCATTGGAAAATACAAGAATGAAAGTTTCAAATTCGGTGATCCAGTTACCATTTGACAGGAAGTCGGTCAACACATATATGAAATAAGTATGGTAAAGTTGGAAAGCTTGAAGCGGACGAGCGTTCCAAGTAATATATCTTATCGTAGACTGCCGCTCAATCAGTAACGCCTATAGGCTGAAGCAACTGACTCACTTGTGATGTAAAGCTTTATTAATTAGATGGTAGCTGGTACGATCTTTGACATTAAATGTTGTTATTACTAGTCACTGCGAGAGGCATGGTATAAAAGCGGATTTTTAAAGAATTCTATTGGATCATTAAACAAAGCTAATATCTACTCACAAAAATCATTCCACCCTACCGCACAATGCAATTATTGTGTAATGGGAAAAGCTTTCAACCCATCCACCATTCAACACATCCCACATTTGAAAATCTTTTTTTTTCAGAAATTCTGCAATTCATTAAATTTAATTGTGAACATCAAGTAGTATACGCAAATTAAATGTAAATTTCATGGAAATTTTCGCATTGAAAAAAGGTGGAGATAAAGGCCCTTGTTTCCGAAAAGGTTTTATACGGCGAAGAAAAAAACATTAAAATCTTTTGTTTCCGAAAAATTAAACCTTTAATCCGAAAACAATTCCGCCGTCCTTTCAATCAACCATGCTTTAAGTGTTATATTACCCCGAGTGTCTTAGCGTAATAAATGATAAAAGCGACACATTTCGATTTCCAGAATTTTTGGTTCCAGCAGTGTCAGTGCTATTCTCTGGTGTATACACATTGACTCCGTAGCCATGGTGTACGCCAGCTCCACTTCCCCATAAATTTTACATAGTTATTTCGTCATACCCATCATAAAATACATTCATGGCCACGTTCAGCTGAGGACCTTTATTCGAGACACTCTCTGAAACGAACCACACCACACCATACAGAGCAACAGAACGTTTACACATAAATTGACTAACTTAATGGTTGATTTTATTGAATCATTTAACTAAATTGTTGGAAAAACTGCAGTATGTGGACCCGATTAGCAGAATACGCCGGATTTTTTTTTATATCAAAATTTAATGCTTCATTTCAAAGCCAACAGCACCACCATTCTATGTGTGTAGAGAATGGCATAGGTGGGTATACACATAATGCATTCAATGACTATTAATTTGAACAATAAATTTAGCGGAAAAATGGGGAAAAGCGTTAAGTGCAATGGCTCTCGGTTTGGGAATGCCAGTGTGTGTATGCTGTTTTAATCAGAGAGTCGGTCGCACCAATTTAACATGGGAAGGGTTTCGAATGACCAAACCCCTCGTTACGCTCTCGGTTAATGAACATTTGGGTGCATATAATGTTAAATCACTTAGAATTAAATTAAAATTCACTTGGCACTTAAGTTTTATGGGTTCACCTACAAGTGCATATAAATACGGTGTGTGTTTGGTAAGTCGCATGGTGATACCACATCAGCGATAAAATCAATGTTTGTTGTTATTCGACGTGCTTACATCGTACGAGTAAATGTTTGGAATTAAAAATAAATTTTCCATTCGCTCAGCCATGGTTAGTTGTTGCATACATATGGGGCTTTTTAGTTCGAACTGAAAATGGGTGAAAGCTTTGTTCAGGTTTACAATGCCTTCTCAAAAGTTTATTTTAACGTTTCATTGGCAATACTGTCGAAGATAGAACGTTAAACAGCTTTTATCGAACTGTGTTGGCTGCCAGGTGCGTTTATTTCGAATTCACTTGAAGCCCCTACTTCGGCCAATATATAAGTTAAACGCCAATCAATGAAATAAATTAATGCGAACCACCATTTGAACGTAACGTTTGAAATGTACGAGTCCGACCTAACACCAATCAATTGAAATTTGTTCGACCATTCCATCTATATTGATGATATGTTTGCCAAATGGGTCAATTCCGAACTTTGACGCTTGCATCTAAATGCATTTGTATTTAAAATGTTATGCAACGATTTTAACATGGTTACGAATTTCGAAAACGAACCATATTCTGAAGAACCATCAAAGTGTACCGGTCAACACAGAGCCTTGTGAATAAACAAATACGTATAAACGGATACAGCATGAACGTTGCAGTAATATTGCAAAAGCATCCATCTCTCATTGACCATTCAAACCTTGGTTTAATGGACTTACTCTCCATCCACTTTAATATGCTTTATGTGCAACATATCATCCCTTTTTTGTAAACCGTATACGAAATAAATGTTTTTCATGTGTGGATGTATATACGTATAGTATACGTATGTGCTCATAACATTAAATCTACGAGACTGGACCGCTGGTATGTATTGTGTACATAAAGACCATTCACTCACATGCTCATTGATGCCTTAACTTTTTGGCCCCTTTCCTCCTATATTCAGTTGCTGTGTAATAAATTAAAATTGATGGCATGGATATTGATTGTACTGGAAAGTGTGTGGCATCGAATACGGTTCAGCCGTCCATGTATAGAGAGAATGTGTGCTTTTCGGACGATACATGGTGAATGAAGATTTGCACAACAAATAGATCAAACCATCGTGCCGGGTATTATAAAACGAATCGAGATTTTGGTTTTCGCCACACCAGATAGTAGAGTTTATATTGTGAGTTCCGGGGGAAGATAAGGTATAATGTCGGGTCTGGTGGAAACAAAATTCATGACGCAATGACTTCTCAATTAAAAAGTGTTTTTGTAATTAAGATTCTGAACATGAATGGAAAGTCACTACTATTTGAAATGCGTGTGTGTTTCGAGAACATGGAACACGTAATGAGACTAAGGTTCCTCCCTATCAACTTCCTTTTTTATTCACTGTCACCAAAATTGCTAAAAATTGATAAACTTCTCTACCGAATGACTTAGCGAATAATCTGCGAAGTAGTTCTCAAACACCCTTCGAAACTAAGCAAACGTATTATCCACTCTATAGACACTGACAACTGGCGATCGGGCCCTGCTTATCTGCTATCATACTGTTATGGACGATAAAAACACATTCGAAAAATGAAGTAAAAGAATTCTTGAAAATGAAGTAATAGATCCGATAGTAAAACTGTTGTCCTGCCTGCCGTATGTAAAAGGTTAAGCGGTAGTAAACGAATATTTATTGCTGATTCAATGTCACCATCATTAAAGAATAGTAATGACAGATGATTCCTCTGACACTACCTAACTTCCATCGGATTTTTGATGGATTTGGGTTATTTTCGACATGAGTGGTGTTCCAAAGTTGGTTCCTAAATTTTGGGATGACAGATGATTCCTCTGGCACTTCCTAACTTCCATCAGATTTTTGATCGATTTGGGTTATATTCGACATTAGCGAGTTGTTCCAAGGTTGGCTCCTAAATTTTGGGATGACAGATGATTCCTCTGGCACTACCTAACTTCCATCGGATTTTTTGATGGATTTGGGTTATTTTCGACATGAGTGAGGTGTTCCAAGGTTGGTTCCTAAATTTTGGGATGACTGATGATTCCTCTGGCATTTCCTACCTTCCATCGGATTTTTTGATGGATTTAGGTTATATTCGACATTAGCGAGTTGTTCCAAGGTTGGCTCCTGAATTTTGGGATGACAGATGATTTCTCTGGCACTACCTAACTTCCATTGGATTTTTTGATGGATTTGGGTTATTTTCGACATGAGTGAGGTGTTCCAAGGTTGGTTCCTAAATTTTGGGATGACTGATGATTCCTCTGGCATTTCCTACCTTCCATCGGATTTTTTTATGGATTTAGGTTATATTCGACATTAGCGAGTTGTTCCAAGGTTGGTTCCTGAACTTTGGGATGACAGATGATTTCTCTGGCACTACCTAACTTCCATCGGATTTTTGATGGATTTCGGTTATTTTCGACATGAGTGAGGTGTTCCAAGGTTGGTTCCTAAATTTTGGGATGACAGATGATTCCTCTGGCACTTAATAACTTCCATCGGATTTTTTGATGGATTTGGGTTATTTTCGACATGAGTGAGGTGTTCCAAGGTTGGTTCCTAAATTTTGGGATGACAGATGATTCCTCTGGCACTTAATAACTTCCATCGGATTTTTTGATGGAATTCGGTTATTTTCGACATGAGTGAGGTGTTCCAAGGTTGGTTCCTAAATTTTGCGATGACATATGATTCCTCTGGGACTTCCTAACTTCTATCGGATTTTTGATGGAATTGGATTATTTTCGACATGAGTGAGGTGTTCCAAGATTGGTTTCTAGATTTTCGGATTCAGACTGATTTCTCTAGAATTTTTTAATTTCCATAAGGTTTTTTGATGTTGTCGAAATGTTGAGGAATGTATTGTTAGGAAAATGGTTGAAAAATGTACTGAAAGGATTTAAACGAAAGAAAACCGAATCATCTGCCACTTGTGACGCAAATTTCTTGTTGTAAAATTTTCTTTCACAAATTTTTTGTGTCAATTTTTTGTTGATAAAACTTTTGGGTACGACGCACAATGCGTCACCCTAAGCGATATCAGTTATTTTGTAAGTAAGGTAAAGGACTTGCGTCACATTTACTCTTTAAGGGTTTTTTGACTGATAGTAAGGTATTTGACCAAGAGTTGGGGGAATCGAAATATTTTCAATTTCAAAATGTTCTATCGTCATCGGATGTGATGACGTTAATAGAGATATTCGATCATCAAACAGGAAATTCGATTTATTCGATTATCTAGATATGTCATCACTTGATTATTACGTATTAAAAGTCGACTTGTAAGTTCAATTTTTCTTAGACAAGGTGGTTGTAAGTCTGGTTTTTTAGGGTCATTCTCCAAATCATTCAAATTTGGAAACAAAAATATGAGAATAAGGAAAATGCGACAGTTTTAAGTTCGGATTCGGAACGTTCGTTTGCAATTTATTATAAACTTTAACTGAGATTTTAGTATTTATAACCTGAATAAATTCAAACTTTTATGATCCGTATCCGATATAAATCGATTGCTTCATAACATCTCATTTATAACGCAAGTTTTTCGGTAACTAAAAATCCAATTCAAACTTTTTATTTTGCTATTTTGCTTACTCAACTTTCTAATACTAAATGATTTTTCAAATTTTCATTTTTTTTTGTTATAATTTTCAGTTAGAAAAGTTCATTTTCACCAAGGGTATAATTTCCCATTTAAAAGCATAATTAGAAGAAAAAAGTTTTTTTTTCACAATTTCTATGTGCACTCAAATCAAAATTCGCGCTCACGTAATTTTACATTTTATAATAAAACTATGTTTGAGTTCGAGAGGATGCCGCTATATAATAATGCATGCATGTACGGATGTAGACGGTACTCGAAAAAGGAAAAACTTTCTACTCTAGCATGAGCATTATTATATGTATAAGGTAGCATTGGTTCAAATTTATAGGAAATTTAAATAAAAATTCATTTCAATTCGCTTAATAAGATACGTGCAGCATGTATTTTAAGCATAAACCTTTTCATTGAATAAAACATTGCAGTTCACTGAATTATTGTTTTTTTTTTTAACTCCTTCTCTCTCTCTCTCTCTTCTTCTGGTGTTCGATTTAATTCGATTTTGTGTACATTTATCCTGTGCTTGCAAATAGTACTTTGGCTGAATGATTGAATCAACTTCACGGATTACAGATTTTTTTCGTCTATAAGAGGTAATTATGTTTGCTGAAATGCATTTTAATTATTGGCATTAAATATGGCAGAGGAAAAGTTGAACTATATGACCATAGAATGTGAAAACAAGGTACAACTGTACTCAAAAATGGTCTGCGCATTTTTCAACGAAACAACGGAAGTACAAAATAGAAAGCATTCAGTAGACTACTCATTTGTTAGCGACACCGATAACAGAAATAAGCGGTGAGTATTAGCTCAGTGCTGTTTTATTTAAGCATGTTACAATTAGTGAAGTACCAGATTTCGAAAAATAATTTTAACAACTGAAGTAACAGATTTAATCTTTGTATCATACAATCAAACATTATCAAGTATTTATATGATAAAGCGTAACGACTCCGAACATTCCGACACCAATGATGACGATACAAACTAAGCAATATTAACGAAGAATCATATAACACAATAATACGTCTCGTCGATGTGTGTCGCTTGATGAATAATTTCAGGTACACTTTGCTAAATGAGTGAAACGATTTTCCATTTGAAAATTTCAATTTTCTTTATGGTTTCAATGCACAGAACAATGCCGCCTATAGTTTCATTTATATTTTGTGCACAAGCAGCGCACACACCATCCACGATACAACCTCTCTGCTGTAATGTTCGTCGTAGTTTTACGATAATACAACACACCATTCTGATTATGCACACTTAACATATGTAGTGTTTATGGTGTTGTGTTTATTTATTTCGACAATAATTTTGATTTATTCGAAGTAAATGCGTTTGATATTAAATTGCTGAAGTAGATTTACCCGAGGTAGAGATCAGCAACATGTACGCATATATATGCGGGAATTTCCACCTATTAACTAGGCCCCACCTATTGGGTGGGTCAGGTCCCTTGACTGGCTTTTTTCTATAATTCCAGTCTTAGTTTTCTAACCATTTTTAAATGAGATCACAAAATTAAAGTCACATGAAAAGGTGATGTCTCTTTTATTCAGAAAACAGCAGTCATCACATGCTTCATTTTACTCATATTTATTTAATTTCCTGAAGAAACAAAAAGAGCTATGAGTTGCTGGCCCAGCGAGCGATGTTTTGCTATTTTGCTCTATTACGAGTCTTTTTTATTGTCTCCTAAAAAGCGCTATGAGTGTCAAATAACAGAAAACATACAAAGCATACGCTATGAGTGGAAGATCCAGCGAGGTACGTTTAAGACCTAATATGAGTCTCCTATATAGTCTACTAAAAGTGTATTTCCCGCCTATCTCTTGAAAAAATATAACTCGTGTGAATTACGGCCCTCGCTTCGCTCTGGCCGCAAAGTTCACACTCGTTCAAACATTTTACGAACGAAAAAAATTCTTTTAAGAATACAGAATTCAACCAAAAATTGTCGTCTATCCCAGATTACTAGTCCAATTAAATTCCAATGTTCGAGTTTAACCACTTGAATTACGCTACTGGTCGAAATTGATTTTTCATACCTCTTGAATTACTCGAGCTATCGGTTTCTCAAGCAAACAAGCAAAAACTCTTTTGGGAAGTACTTCTTAATTGTTAGACCAGAAATCCAGAATTTCACAACTCGTCAAATAAGAAATTTTTCTGGAAATCCGTTGCAAAAATGTCGTCGTATAACAAGTTATGTTTACAATTACTCCAAACTCACTACTCCAATATCATTCTCTGTCAATTAAAACAAAAAATTTGAAAATCTGGTAAAAATTACTCAAGTTATCGCGCAGTAACAAGAGAACGCGTCTATGTAGAATTTCTCCCATCTCGTTGTTCGAACATTATCCATCTGCAAACTCAGCCTCAAGAGTTTCAATCTTCGTCGATTAAAACAAAATCTTTGAAAATCGGATAAGAATTATGGAAGTTATCGCGGTAACAAGTATAAAAATCTCTTGAGAATTACTCCCATCTCATTACTCCAATATTGCCCATCTACGAACTTAACCTCATGATTTTCATTCTCCGTCGATTAAAACCAAAATTTTGCAAATCGGTAAAGAATTACTCGAGTTATCGAGTCCACAAGTGTACGGACGTTTTCAGTATTTAACGTTTTTTGCCAATGTAGAACATTTTCAAAATATCAAAGTGAACTTAGCGTTACGGACATTTAAGGGTATTTTCTTTCATAAGACCCTGACTTTCAGTCAAGGGAATTAATTTTAAAGTATATGAGAGACTAGACTGAGTGTGACATGAACTGTCTTCGGAAATGATTTACGTGCTGTTGTTGGTTTAAAAGACTTTTCTGGAGTGTTAAAAGTAGGCAGATTTATGATTACATATAATTTTGAAAAAATGAACAAAGAAATTGGGAGATGATGCTATCTTAGCGTTAATTACTTTGGTGTTGCTTCTAAAATTCGTAAAAAGTGGGCGAATGAATTCTTTGAATTTGTTCATTATGTTCGTGCTCAGATCGAAAGTGGATGAGTATATTTACGTCAGTAAAAGAAACTTAACTTACATTTTATGCACAAGGAAAGTTGTTGTTAGAAATGTTTGAAGAGTACGTACCTGGAAAGAAAGAAAATGAACATGAGAATTATATGTCTTTTTCACCAATTTTCAATCAGTAACATAATCGGTAAATTTTAGATAAATTTAGTTAACTTTTGGTAACTTTTTAGTAAATTTTGGTATTTTTCGGTAAGTTTTGGTAAATTTCTGGTAAACTTCAAAAAATTTGTGTAAATTTTAGGTGAATTTCGGTACTTTTTCGATAAACTTTTGAGTTTCTGTAAATGTTTGTAAAATGTTTGGTAAATTTCAGTAAATTTCGGTATATTTTAATAAATTTCAAATTTTGGTAAATGTTTGGTAAATGTTCGGTAAATGTTTGGTAAATGTTTGGTAATTTCGGTAGATTTAAAAAAAATCAAATTTTGGTAAGTTTCGGCAACTGTTTGGTAAATTTCGGTAGATTTTAATAAATTTCAAATTTTGGTAAATGTTTGGTAAATGTTCGGTAAATGTTCGGTAAATGTTTGGTAAATTTCGGTAGATTTAAAAAAAATTCATATTTTGGTAAGTTTCGGCAAATGTTTGGTAAATTTCGGTAGATTTTAATAAATTTCAAATTTTGGTAAGTTTCTGTAAATGTTTTGTAAATTTCAGACTTTTTAATAAATTTCAAATTTTGGTAAGTTTTGCTAAACGTTTGGTAAATGTTCGGTAAATGTTTGGTAAATGTTTGTAAAATGATTGGTAAATTTCAGTAAATTTCAGTAGATTTTAATAAATTTCAAATTTTGGTAAATGTTTGGTAATTCGTTAAAGGTTCGGTAAATGTTCGGTGAATATTTGGTAAATGCTCGGTAAATGTTTGGTAAATGTTCGGTAAATATTTGGTAAATGTTTGGCAAATGTTTGGTAAATTTCAGTAAATTTCGGAAAATTTTAATAAATTTCAAATTTTGGTAAGTTTCGGTAAATGTTTGTTAAATGTTTGATCAGTAGATTTTAATAAATTTCAATAAATTTGGTACCAATAATAGGCCTTACTTCGTAGGCAACAATATTAGTTTTGTGCACAACTATTTGGGTTCCTGGAATATGGAACACACCTCCGCTGGCTCATTCTTTCCCGTCACTGGAAAAAAAAACAATGTTGAAATGTGACGTCTTTTGTCAACGATTCCAACATTGCATTAACATTATTTGAAGAACACCAATGAAGGCGCTCTTTTTTGAACACAGTGATCTAATGCCCTATGCCACCATCACCAAACTGAACCTCTCTCTGTTTCCTCTAATTTGTCAATTCTGTTACCTCTAAGCAAACTAATATGACAACAATCAATGAAAATAAATAATTTCTAATAGCAAACTCCTTCAGCCCCATAATTTAATTTAATTGAATTCATAATTGGTGCCGGTGCACCGGAGATAAGCAAATTCATAATCAATATTAATTAATGCTGCAGCTCTACAGCACTAAACACTTTTGAATTATTGGCACGAAATCCGCTTTAATCATTCCTAAATGTTTGACCAATTGATTGCGCATAAATTTGTTTATTTATATAAAGACCCGAACGAGTGAAAAATTAATGCATGGGCGAGCTGGGCGAGTTCCAGCTTTGTGTATATATGTATCGCATTTAATGTTCGAATTATTTTGCGCACGAAATGGACAAAGTAAAATTTATATTCGAACTAAACATCTCAATTAAATGCGACACCCATGCATCATAAATTCGTTTCACAATAAAAATAAGAAAAAAAATAGAAAACTGTGAATCCTATCTGTATTCGCACCATAATGAAAAGAATTTATATAAAATGCACACTCGGAACTTAGAAGATCGTAGTCTCGAGAAATGATACAATAATTGCCCGCAGAATATCTTATTCCATTGCACTTATGCACAGTGTGCGTGGGCTCGTGCATCTACTCTCAATTACTATTATTATTTATTTATGTTCTCATGATAATAAAAAAATACGAACAACAACCAACCAAGCAACTATTTTGAGGTTATTTTACATTTATAAAATTAACAAAACACAAAAAGTATTATAACCAACAATTTGTGTGTGTGTGAGAGATGCATCACTTTAAGTTGCATATCTAAACAGTGAAATTTAAACAAACTGCGCGATTTTTAAGGTGTGGGCGAAGTGGGATGCAAAACTTTGTTTAAAGCGGTTTTTATGTGCGAATTTTATTCGTTTCGAGTTTTTGTTCGTCAGTAAAATTCTGTCGAGACGCAACGTTCGAAATGTTCGAAATGCAGTTGTTTGTGGGAAGAAAAGGAATTTGCTTCCACACTTCTCAGAAAAATGAAAAAAAAAGCCACTCGAACCACACACGATGATTAAGTACATTTTCTACGGATATAGAAAATGTGTCACATGTCCGAAAATAGTAATACCAATGGCGAGCTTTTTGTTGTTGTTGCTGAAAATATTCGGTTTTTCTAGGGGGGTAACTATCACAGAATGACTCTGACCATTACTGCTGGTGACACGAAAAGTTAATTTCCTGCTTCAATATCAACATCACACCAATAACTATTGTTACAATCAACGGAACCCATTTTATATAAATACACGACCAAATCAACAGATTCGTGAATTTCGTCAGACACGTTCAGCGTAGGTATAAAATGCAATGATTGTATTCGCGATTGATGGTAAAATGTTACCTTAACATTTTATTGTAGGTAGGGAAATAACACTCTGAACAGATTATGGGCTTTTTCTTTTGCGATATGTTCTCTGGAATCGAATGTAATATAAAATGGAAAATCGGATGTGTAAGTTCTGTAAGTAACCCCAGATACACGTATAAGTGTATATAAAATTGAACATGGAATATATATCAGAAAGCCATAAACCAAAGTTGTATATTTGCATTGCGACGCGACATTATTGGTAAATAAAAATCTCTAAATTGATGTTTTGTGTCTTTTTATTTTTAGTTTTATTTCCCTGGCCTTTTTTTTCCGTTCGTTCTTTCTTCTCTCTGTCGCATTTTGTGTGTTAACCATATATAAATTATTGATGTGTTATGCAAATTAAATGTGAGCTCTAGTTTTATTTATATTTGTGAAGCCCGTGCGAGGCACAACGGTCCTATAGGTTTACGATCACATTGATCGCATGGCGATGAAGGGTGAACAATCTGGCAAAATCGGGTAACTAAATCTCGAGCAAACTTTAACAGACCTTTATGATTTCTGATGAGCTAGCAAGTTTGGTGATTAGTCGAAATTTCATTTCATCTATGATTCGCTAGACTTGTACGTGAACAAATTGGTATAGTGTTCTAACAGAAATTTATCACGTCTGCAATTCAGTGTTGCCAGACCTGACTGTAACTCGAGAAGTACACATCTTCGGAAGTTTTTGAAATATTTTATTTGAAAATCATTCACACTGAAAACGGGTTGTTAAATTTATGTTCTGCCCTTTATTTCGGGAGTGGTTTTTAAGGGGTCAGCACCTCAGAAATTTAAGTTTATGTAGATATTATAGATTTAAGACCTGCATGGCAACACTGAACTGCAGACTTTCGTTATTGATCTCCTATTAGAGATTTGTTAAAGGGGAAATTTTTGGCTAAATGTTGGGTTTGTTTCACGTGATCCATCCATATGGGTACATCTATATTTACACTTTTACAGATAGTAGATTGAGTAATTTATCCTAACTATATTTGAGGAGAGTTATGCACTAACCGTCACAAAAAGACATTTTCCCAAATAAAATTTTTTCGGTTGATGCATATCTCTCCTCATTTAGCTTTGTAAGGCTTTCTTATATTTAACTAAATATGGTACTATCAAGCGCTGCATACACAGTCAGTCAATATAACTCTAACATTGGATGGGCCCTTGCTTCAAACAATTTTAATGGGAGTTAATACAAAGAGAAGTATAAATGGAGAGATTTATAGATGCAGTGTAGTTTCAAAGATACAGGACTTTTATAGACAACTAACTATTGTGTACTGTACATCCTTCGTACGGGTCCCTTTTAATGGTTTTTATACCCGTTCTGCTTTCTGTTTTTTTTTAGCAATATTTGCGTGAAATTGTTCACAAAAAAAAGGAGAAGAATTTAATGCCCCGGCGTAATAAATAAAACGAACGTTTTCATTGTAGCGCAATATTATGCACACACGAAAAAAAAAACGCACAGAGGAATATATGAGGTTTTAATAATGGCTATACGATTGGTGTGTATTTATCAAAGGGTGATGCGCTACCAGTCCTTCTACCACTTTAACATCCATAGTTTACATTTGCTTTTATTATAAAAATTCACAATTTGCGATTTTAAACGTTTTTTTTTATTGTTGGTTTTTTTGTTTTTCAAAATAGAAACGATTTAACCATGCATAGTTCACAGAACATTGACCAAAGTGAGAGAGCGCAATTTTATTTCCATTCTATAAAATGTAATTTTCATTTTAAATAAAATTTAAAAACAAAAAAATTCGAATTAAATGCGTGAACAGAAAACACATCATTCATTGAATATGGTCACTCGAAATGTAATATCCGAGTTACATGGAACAAAACTTTGGACATTTAAATTTTAAATTAATTGCTGTTTACCTCCGTTTGTTACAAAGAAATCCATAAAAATGTTGTCCATAAATTTACATTTATATTATTGCTCGTCTGTACATCAACCAAATTACAAATCATTCATGAATGAATTTTAAACCGAATTTTTTAGTTTAATTTTTTTCCTGTTGTTTTCGTGTTTTCATATGTTTCAATTTTTTTTTTAACATTCAAAGCCAAAGAAATATGTTTTTTTTTGTTGTGTCTGTTGTTATCGTCTGACCGATGCATAAACGGTTTGCAATTAATTTAACTGGGCAAAAACCAATTAAGGTTTTACTCGTCTGTGCGACCGCAACAAATAAAACAATATCACAAATTCATCCATCCAATATCCATAAATTTAAAAAAAAAGAGGTAAAAATAACATAAATATAAATTTATGATTTATAGCCAACTATATAAAATGTCTTCATATTTCAGAAGGATATCTCGGGTATCTCGGCCTGTTACAAAGGTACGCTGAACAGAAGCGTACACTGAAAGTAATTTGGGGATGTTAGCAGAGTCAAAGAATAAATAAGCAATTGTCTGTCAAGCGACTAATGAAATCTGAAACGAAAGTAGCGCAAAGCTCAGACTTTTCTTGAAGCATCTTAGATTCTACTATTAATTCCGACGTCTAACAGATGAAGAAGTAATCCACACTTGCTTTAACATCTGCTGTTGATAGAGACGACAAGAATAAGCGACGAGAACTGAAAAGTCCTTTCTTATACGTAATAAAATGTTGTTTAACTAACGAAGTAAAAGATTTTGAATTAAAAATATCGACATTTTAACGAAGGAAGTAATAGATTTATGGATTATTATTGCGTCAAGACTTGTATTTCAACAATGTTAAAGCGATACTTGTTCGTCAAGGATGGTCATAGAATACGGCAAATGGTTGCATCAGGTCATATTAATACAGAGTGAAATATAATATTTTACATGCTACATGCGTCGAAAACCGTACTTTTCAGGTTTTAAGCACTACTTTAGACGCCCTCAGCATGTAAAATCCATTACATAACTCGGGATAAAAGTGAAAAGTCTCGTTTTCATGTGTTTATTGACCTCGGCTTCGCCTCGAATCAACAAAATTCACACGAAAACTCTACTTTTCATCTTTTTATCCCTAGTCATGTAAAATACTATTAAAACTGACCAAGTAGAAGATTATGTATCGATCAGATAGTTATACTGATGATATGCTTACAGTTTGTGGTGTAACCAACGTACTAGAATTAAAAGCATCATAAATCGCAGGTGTATTGGAGTCATTCGACATATCTTCTTGAAATCACACGTCTGTGTGTGAATGAATAAACGGCTAATTTTCTTCACACTGTTTTTTAAGCTCTTTTTCCCTTCCAACTGACAGCGCCTAGAATGCGTAGCTTCTCATCGTGTCACCGCATTTTCTACTTGTGTAAAGTTTGAGCATATTTAATGTTTGCAAAATAAAATATTTATTCGAATCTATTCAAAACATAAGAATTTGGCACACAATTTTCTCAGATATTAAAAAAACCAAAACTAAATCCACCGAATTCCATCAACCTTGAACAAAACATATAAATCAAACTCCAGAAACGAACAACAGAAAATAAAATAACGAAAAAACAAACCAACAACAACAGCAAAACATAAAATAAAACAAGAACACGAGTTGATCTGTAATTAAAAATCATTTATCAAGTGGAGAATATAATAAATATAAAAAACAAAAAAAAATGAAGAAAGAAAAGAAATGAATAAAAATTACCCGACTATAAGACACTTGGCGTATTTTGATGCTAATGTTTGATATATTCAAAATAAGAAATGTAAAATGTAAATGTGTACCCACCCTAATCAAAAAACCTTTTTTTTTTCTTGTAACATAGACAACAAACTTAGAAAATATTTCGATTTTTATTAACCCATCGCAAATGGACGATGCTATTGAAGCGGAAATAGCCAACATATCATCACGCAGTCTTTTTATTTGTGACATTCTTATGAGTCGTAAATTTGTATCAGTTCGATCAACTGAAAATTATTAATATCGATGACGATCAAATTGTTAGTCGAATGGCATTAACGCTCTCTTTTAATGTCGGATTTTTCTGCGAATTTTTGTAAGGTTCATATACTTATCTGACGTCATTGTGTTACCGTTTTTGAAAATTAAATCCACGCCATTAGTCGTATAAAGTTATACGTCAGAGAGAGCTTTTTTCTCCTTTGTTACGATCTGTCAGTTTTTCTATTTTGCGATTTAGTATGGAAATGAAAACAAAAATTGAGATATCTTTGCTGTTTTAAGTGGTTTCTCATATTTTTTTGGACCAAAATGTTTTAAAATGTGTTTGGAATCGATTGGCATTAACATATTGTGTGAAAATATTTTTTTCTATTTTATTATTTTGTTAATGTCAATCGATTCCAAACACACTTTAAAACATTTTGGTCCAAAAAAGGATGAAAAACCACTTAAAACAGCAAAGATATCTCAATTTTAGTTTTCATTTCCATACTAAATCGCAAAATAGAAAAACTGACAGATCGTAACAAAGGAGAAAAAAGCTCTCTCTGACGTATAAATTTATACGACTAATGGCGTGGATTGAACAAGAATTTTACATACGCCATACTAAGAGAGTTTAGCCAATTGATGCGTCATCACATGGGAACGATATTCGACATAAGGAAGCTCCTTAGAATTGTAACGCATACTGGAGCTACGCTGTGTGTTTAATGTTAGAAGTTTTTTCTTGGAAATAAATGAAATTGAAATTGAAATTGAAACGCTGTTTGGAAATTATAGCTCGAATGTAAGAGACCTTGCCTCTGCTGAAACTTCGGGTGACTTATGGTGCTCGCTGCGCTCTGCCAAACAACACCCAAGAAATGCAATTTCCAACTTTTCTTCCCTCGTTAAACAAATAATTATTGATTGCCTGCGGCCAGAAAATGCGAAATTCCTGTTTTTGGCGAGACTAGGAATGACGCATTTTCTGGACACACCCAAAATAGGTAATTCTTAAGCTTTACTAAACTTCTTTCGTAACCCGTTTGACAATAAGAAAGATTCATTACAACCGAATTAAAGCAGGTTATGGGCTCGAAAAACTCATAAAAAAACTTAGTGCAAAAGAGACGTCATTTTGTGAGAGAATTTTATACGTTTACCCTCTCAAAATAGTGCATCTCTTTTGCACTAAGTTTTTTTTTTGTTATGAGCCCATAACCTGTTCTAATTGGGTTTTCATGAATCTTTCTTATTTTTATAAGCCCTGCATTCTCAAATATCAACATTTTAACGATGGGAGCTATTGTATCATTTATTATCGCGTCCAACCCTGAATAGATACTCATGGTCGAACTGTTGATTTATGTTCACTGATTCAGTTATTTTTATTAAAATTTATCTGCTTCGACTTTCACACAAAATATACAAAAAAAGCAGCAGCGTTATCTCGCAGTCAATAACATCTAAAAAAGAGCGCTTATTCAAAATATTTTATGAAATCGTTTAAAATTTAATAAAAGAAAACGATTTGAATGTGTCACTGCTACGCTACAGTTGCTCTTTAATACGGTATATACAATATAGTATACCAGGCGACAATAGCGAAACCATAAAAAATGGTGTTACCCTTGCTCATTCAAAAACATTATTAAAGGAAAATTATTTTTATTATGCTCATAAATTATGTATCATGTTTTTTATATGTTTCATTTTGCATATGCAAAAAGAGGAATTTTTTTTTATTTTAGTTTTTATTTTTACAATTTATTTACAACCAACGAAACTGAGATTTATTAGCGTTCGATTGGATGTAATTTTGAGTATTTATTTGAGTAATAACGTTCTGCGTTCGCGGTATGACATATGACACTAAATTTGAAACATGTAAAAATATACAAAAGAATAAAAAATATGAAAAAAAATAAAATATTTTTTCTATATAAAAGTGTCTATGAATGTAAAAAGCCACAAACATATCCATGTGTAAAGTTATACAGCCGAAGAGCCAACCACAAAATAATGTCATAAATCTTATTTTATGAACATAATATGAATTTATTGCATCGAATCGACTATTATATGACTAATTACTAGAGTCCAATAAATTTTGTTATTTTCTTTCGGTATCTGATTTTGGTTGTGCGCTGGGTTCATTTTAGCCGATTTTCGGTTTGTGCGGTATCGGAATTGCTATTTGATATTATTTTCATTTAATATATATTCGGTTGCTGATTCAATAGATTTTTTTTTCTCTCTCTCGTTCTGCCGATAGGATAATTTATTGAGAACTTATGAATATTTGATTTGATATTTAGATGTTGTGCTGTTCTGAGTGATTCAAACGATTAATTTTATGCATAATGTTGTCTAGTTGAAAAAAATATTTGTAAGAAATATGATCAGGTTGTTTCGATAAATGTTGGGTGGCATTTCGGTTTGTTTACGATGATATATGAATTTCCCAGTTCATAGACAAAATGATATTATTTGTCTGTTGAAATTTCTTCGAAAAAAATCATTGATTCCGAAGATAGATAATCGAACGGTATTCGGATCTGAGGGGTTAAAGATATTCGTAGGTTCGCAAAATTTAATTTTCTACGATTTCGCTACATTCGAATTAAAATTTGGAAATGGCATATATTTTCTCGGGCAGTATTTTTAATGCTTTTGGCAGTAGACAAAAAAAAAACAAACTTTTCCATAAGAATAAAGAACAAAATAAAAACCGAGGGACTCTCAAATATGTTCTACATTTTGTATCAGCTGTTTTTCAGGTGATCCACTCGTGCGAACTGAAGTAAACTTATGTCATTAAACGGTCCTTTACCGCAAATAAACCCGTATAAACAAGCGTAAACACTTTTGTCTGTATGAGTGGATCAGCTAAAACAAAATGCGTCACTAACATTAGAGTCGCCGATTGGAAATAGTTATTTATACAACCGAGTGATAAATGATTTTTTAGGCATTAGATGTGTAGATTGTCACTCGAGGCCGCAGGCCGAGTGAGACAATACACATCGTGTGTCTAGAAAAGTATTTATCAGCGAGTTGTATACAACGTTTTTCGCAATAAAGGCAATGGAAAGTCCTACTTTTCGTCACTTGTCGCGAAAAAGTAATTGAAAACTTTAAAAATTCGAAGATTTTCACACACATTTTCAGAATGTCTGTGAAGTATCTGCGAAAAAAACCTGCGAGTTTCAAACTTTCGAAAAATATTTCCTCGGACAAAAACGTTTTCTTTACATATTGTGTATGGAAAAATAGTACATTTCGTACCTAGGACTAAAAGTCTTTTTTAGCGTGTGAGAAGTTTCCAGACAGAGCCGAAGGGGAATCGGATCCTAGGTATGAAATAGTTTTTACATGTCCCTGTTGTTGTATTTTAGCAAAAACATAATTTTCCTTTTACAAAATCTAACAGGAAAGCTTCTGTCAATACTCTAGCAAACAAACATTTATTAAGGTGGTGAAAGTCCTCTGGAATTTACATGAAAATTACAGCGCAGTCAGTCAAAATGTGAAATAGTGTTTGTAGAATACAAAGAAATAAGGTGTGAATTTGACATAGGGTGCTGAGAGCTTGTTTGCTAGAGAGAGTATCGTTTCTGTACAAGAGAATATACGTTGAAGGTTTGAAATTCGAAGGTTTGTTTCTTTAGAACAATTTTTTTGCAGAATCGCATCAATTAAAAATAGTAAAACACAAATGAAAAATTTCGATCATGGGTCATTGGCAGTAAAATTTACTATTTTCTGTCAAAAAAGTTTAGGTGACGTCAATGTTATATGTCACATGTTTTCGACCAGCGACGACCAAAACAAGCGAACATATATCGAAATAAGTGTTTCAACTAATGAAGTAATAGATTTTATGTGAATCTGTCGACAACAGGTATATGATTGAAATAAGTAACAGAGTCTAGCAACAAGTTCTTGGGCAATTTGAATATTATTAAGACATAAACGCACAAGAAAGAGCAACCAACTGAGCAAAAAAAAACACATTTTTACCATCATTTATACGGCAAAAAAAAACGATAACTTTTCCAAGAAATTATTTCTGTAATTTAATATGTTTTTAAAATATTATTACCTCATCACTGATCTCTTCGCGTATTGCTTTAATTTAAAAAAGAAGAAATCTTTAATGCTGTAGGATCTCAAGCAATCAAAGCATCACAACTACTGTACGATTTTGAGTATTTTAGCACTTTAATGTAGAGAAGGAAAAAATCATTTTATTTGATATTATATGAATAACACGTCGGTTGCGTCGGTAAGATATGGATTATATATACAAACGAAGGTGGTATGCGCTTACATACAGAATTGTAGTTTTGAAGCAGCAGCAGCGGCAATAACAACAAAAAACAAATGATGCAAAAAGAAAATAAAACTTCAAAACTGTTGAATGTAATTTTATTCATTTCTTTCTCTCTCTCCACTCGCTTCAAATCATAAAGTTGGCAATTTAAATTTAATTTTGTGTGTTATGACAATTTTATTCGATTCATAAATAATTTTTTTGTTATTAAACTTATATACGTTTGGGTCTTACTAATCGGAGGTAATAAATTTCTGAAAAATAAATTATTTAACTTAATAGCTACATAAGCAAAAACAACATCATTGGCAAGTCGATGGTGGTATTCGACCGGAATATATTTGCCGAACGATTATTGTGAGTTAACTAAAAAATTCGAAAACCGCGGCGAAACATTATTGAGAATTAAAATTTGCGCAAAATCGCCGCAGCCAATGACAGACGAGATTTGTTCAATTCTCTCATACCTCTCTCGTTCGGTTAGTGTCACATTATAGAAAAGTCAAAATAAAAAATCTCGATTCAACACGTTGCTTTAAGTTTGCGTAATTATAAATAATGGCTGGTGAAAACGAATCAAAGTTTTTCTTTTTTGCTCACATCTTAAACCGTGAGTTTGTCGGCCAAAAAGCGCTAAACGAGGATATTGAAATGATTGTGACAGGTGAAAGCATCGACGAAATTTTAGATCATTTATGGTCAGCGTCGGTTCAGTACATCAAACGCGAAGTACTTGTGGTTGGTCAAAACTTTAATTGGGCAGTCAATGAAAAACCAGAACGTTCCGAGGTCGAAAAGTTCCTCGTACTGCAAGAGCAAACCGGCAAGAAAGCAGCAGTGCAAGTTACGCAGATCAATTTGGAGTACATGAGAAAGATTCGAGGAAAGCATGTCAACGTTTTCGTTTACGCCTATGGGAAAGTGATTTGCAACAAGGCGATGCACAAGGAGTTTTCGTCGAAGTTGTTAATACCGGAGAAGCGCGATAGATCGAATGCCGACAGCACAATGTCAGTGATGGAAATGGTTGCCCAGCTGAAACAAATCCACAGCACGCACTATTCGGGAAACCATTCAAGTTGGATGATGTGGGCCAACTATATTCAGTGTGCGCCACCAGCTGAGTCACGCGAACGACTACTAAACGAATGTCCACCTGCACATTTGATTGCTCTTTTCCGCTCGGTACCATTTACGGAAAATGAACGCATGCAAAGCGCCCGAAATGGCCTCCAAATAACCGACAACATGATTGATGGTTTCTGGAGTCAATTAAAATTGTTGCGTGATGACTTCGATACGATGAGACAATCATTTTTGCGAGCAATGGAAGTAATGGAATGGCGAATCAAGGGAATGGAAGATGTGGTGGAGAGTAACCATAGATTGGTCGTTGCTATGACCAATACTTTGCATCCACAAGAGAATGAGGTAAGTGAGCGACAGGAAAGTCTCATCATGGACTGCGATGATGTCGACCACTCTAATTAAACACTAATTCGGCATCGATAAACGTTCATAAAACTTCACTCCGACACAATGTCTGTAATTTAATCGTTTAATTATATGTATTCTCCAATAAAAGAACTTGAAAACATAAAAAATGCAGCGATTGTCTCATTAAAGCCCGAAGAGAGTAGGATCTTGCGTTTGGGCAACGCTTGGGTCGAATCTTCCACTAGCTACGTATCCACAGGATTTGAAAATTGATGTGCAATTGAAGTTCGACATTTTCTTAAATTCTGCGTTCACTGCAAACTCCATGTTCTCGGTTGACTTCGCAAACGTTTTTTTCAGGTGCTTCTTGACAATCCCAAACACAATCTCAATAGGATTGAAAAACGGGCAGTATGGTGGCAAGAATATGGGAATTATGCCAATTGATCGAAGGTATCGAATAATGGGTGCATGGCAATGGATTTTGGCGCCGTCCATGATCCACACACTATGATTACCGGGATAAACATAACATATTCCACCCAGTGCGAAGTTCTTGCAGCAATCGAAAAATTTCTGTCTCGAAAATGTTCCTTCCGTTTGATACGTTTCTATGATGCCAGACTGTCCTAAAAAACACAGCAAAGACATTCTCGGCTTACGATTAAACTCTCCGCGAAACACCAGTTTTTTACCAATTGCACCATATCCCTTCGACCGAATTAAACCACGATTGTCCACAGAAACTTCGTCTAAGAAAACCAGATTAGTGTAATGCCATTCAATGGAATTCATTTCGTAAAAGAATTTCTCAATCTCCTGATCCTTTATTTGAATGGCCCGAATCTCCAATGTCTTCCAGGTGAATTTGTTTGCGTGCAGAAGTTTACAAATGTATGATGCCGAAATGGTCACACCGAAATTCCGTTGAAATTTATGTTTTGCTTCTTCCAAGTACAAGATTGGACATTTCCGGTAAAGATTGAGCAGCCATTCAAGTTTTTCATCATCGATTTTCAGTGGTTCTCGGATCGTTGACTTTCTGCACACTGTTCCGCTTGTCTCGTACCGCACAATCCAGTTGTTGATAGTTGTGGGGTCTTTGCAATAAATTTTCGCGATTTTCGATTTGTTGTGCCCCAGAAAACAGTGCATGATATTTCACATCATCTGAGGCATGTTTGTTGCGAACGTTTTGCAAAATTAGAGCCATGATTGAGAAAAGTTAACTTAAATCGACAGGCCAGACTTCCAACAAATGATGCGCTGTTATACACATATACTACGTTTTGTGCTATACTCTGATGACAAATACTTATTCTGATTGCTTTGCTAAAATAATCAAAATCATAATCCCTAATTATTAGTTTATCAACATGGGCTAAACAGGCATTCTCTCATCCGGTTAGTAATGAGTCTCCTATCGACAATTCAGAATAATAATGTAGAAAATTGTCGCACTTTGGATCCTCTATTGCATAAAACGTTGTATGAATCTATAGTGCAAAATCTTTCATTAGGCATACGATGTGGGTTGTAACAGTCGACCACAATTACACATCTCACTCCTAAGAAAATACTTCGCAGTCGATTTCATTAATAACACCAAGACCAAGGAAACCAATTAAATTACTGAATAAGGATTACATACATTTGTGGACAGAAAATGCTTTTACTACTGTAACAAGCATAAGATTGTGTCGAGCTCATAAATATCCAGCGTAAAAAATCTAGGGTACCAACCTTTCATAAACTAAAGTACCAATATAAAGAGCGGAATGCGTTTTTAACGCATTTCCACTGTAGTTGCCAGACAGTGCATAAAGTATGACCAGAAAAGCAAAACTTTGATTCATTCTCACTAGCCATATGTGCATTGTCTTTCAAACAATAACACGAAATTTTTTGTATTAAAAACATAAACAAAAGTTGATGAGAGAGAAAAAATTTCGCCACTTCTGATTGGTCGACGGCAATAGTCAGTTCTCATAAATAATCTCCACCAAACTCGAAATTTTGGGTAAACTCACAATATGATCTAACTTTTAAACTTTAATTTTGTTCCCAATTAACATCACTGACGGAACTGATAAAAAGAGTTCCAAGTGTGATGCGTTAATTTGTCGCCCATGTCACACGCAAACAGAACATCTGCATCTATGTACACAAAAACCATATTTTTTAATGATAATTGCGGTGGCGAAAAGTGATTTTGATGGGATTGGTATTTAAATTTAACTTTCTTAGACAAACCCATTGAATAATATTTTCCATGTAAATGAGCATGTGCTGGTAAAAATGAGTCGTTGAATGATTTAGAACGAAAATCGCTTTCATGGGTATTCTTAAAAGTATTTCGAAAAAGTTTTCTAACAAAAAAAAAAAGATTTTTAACAACACTCAAGACAGTCTGACGATAATAGAAAAAAGAAAAAAAAAATTGGAAAAAAGAGTTTTTACATTTGTTGGTCGCTTTGTGTGTATCGTCGCCATAATAATGCTAGCGTATTTTTGATGGTTTATATTCCCAGTGAAGAGTGATTGTTCGAAATAAATTAAACGACCCGTCAAAAGGTTAAAAGGATTAATTTTGGGTGTATGCGATGCGGTTTGAATTTTTACGTTCGTGTTATATACATAAGCCCACTTTTCGCTGGATATTCTTTTCATTTCGATGTTCACTCGGTTGGAGAATCGCTTGAAGTTTTATTTTTGGAATGTTTTTAGAGAAACATTTACCATTTTTATGGGCTTGAATAGAGGGGGAATCGTTAGATTTCTGAAGGCAAACGAAAAAAAAACTAATGGCTTGTCACTCATCACAATTATTTACTTTAATGTAAAAATGTTCATTATATTACGGTTCCCAAATCGTATGTCATATCTGAAATGCTTTATTGTGCGAGAAAACACTTCAGATTTGTGTTGGAAAAAAGATAAATAACTTGGCTTGGTGGATAAAGTGAACAGAAATGATTTGAAATGACATTGCAGGCCATTAAAATGGAAAACTAATAAAAAATCAGTAAGGAAAATTGGTTCCTTTGAAACATTTCAGGGAGAGTAGACTTAGTTTCAACATCTACCCTACACGAATTTTCAGATTGAAATACCAATTCTAGTCTGAAATTGAAAGACCAACCATAACTGTCGGAGAGGCGACATAACTACACGGTCAATATCGTCCAAAAAAACGATATTATCGTCCAAAAAATTTTCATCCAGGACGATAATATCGTCTAAAATTATAAATTCTAAAATATTTTCAGGACGATATTATCGTTTTCTTGACGATGATACTATCGTCTAAAAAACGATATTATCGTTCAAAAAACGAATTTTAGACGATAATATCGTCCTGGATGAAAATATCGGCTGGACGATATTATCGTTATTTTCTATTTCTGAACAATTTTATCGCTATTGTGGACGATATTATCGTCCTGGGCGATAATTTTTGGGACGATAATATCGTTTTTAATTATTTTTTTTTAATTTGAGACGATAATATCGTCCAGGATGATAATATCGTTTTTAATTTATTTAAAATAAAAATTCTAGACGATAATATCGTCCTGGGCGATATTATCGTTCTGGATGGTTTTTGAAGACGAAACACAAAATTGAACAAAAATGTGTGGGGAAAATGTGGAATATCTTAGCTCAACTCAAGAATTTTCTTGAGATTGAGTTGAGAATTCAATCTCAACTCAACTTGTGATTGTGGTAATTTTGAGTATACCAACCATAGGGAAGTAATCCTTTTACGAAATTTGATTGTACATAAAAGCGTTTTAACACGCCGAGCGATCCAGCCCATTGCTCCAGAACGGAGCGGAGGGCCGCAATGCGAGCCGGACGCCGGAACGGTGTCGGAACTTAGGAGTTAATTTTTTTTCTCGCGTCGTCTCATAATTAGTCTCTGTAATTTTTCTATATAAAATTTAAAATTACAGAACCAAATTATAGACGGCAAATATATATTAAAAATTGGTTCATTTGGTTCCGTAAATTTAAATTTTATATAGAAAAATTACAGAGACTAATTATGAGACGACGCGAGAAAAAAAAAATTAACTCCTAAGTTCCAACACCGTTCCGGCGCCCGGCTTGCATTGCGGCCCTCCGCTTCGCTCCAGGGCAATGGGCTCGCTCGGCGTGTTAAAACGCTTTTTATGTACAATCAAAGTTGGTATTCATTACGTAAAAAGATAAATTATTTAGGGACGAACTAAACGCCTTTTTTAAACACTGATGTGTAGGTGATTTCCTCTGAAAATTGTTTTTCGATATTTTGGAAGAGAATTCGGTTCTTGTTGCACCTCTGAGTAAAATTGAGTCCTGGACAATATTACCACCCAAAACTAAACGATAATATCGTCCTGGGCGATATTATCGTTTTTTTAAACGACAGTATCGTCCTGGACGATATTATTGTTTAAGAAAAACGATAATATCGCCCAGAACGATATTATCGTTTTGGACGATATTATCGTACAGAAAACGAAAATATCCATTAGATTTTCTAGAACGGTAATATCGTCCAGAAAACGATAATATCGTTTTTTGAACGATAATATCGACAAGAAAACGATACTATCGTCCAGACAATATTTTAGAATTTTTCCATTTAGACGATATTATCGTCCTGGATGAAAATTTTTTGGGCGATAATATCGTTTTTTTGGACAATACTATCGTCTAAAAACGATATTGTCGTTTTTTAGACGATAGTATCGTTTTTTAGACGATAGTATCGTCCAAAAAAAACGATAATATCGTTCCTCACGATATTGACGGTGTGGAAATGTCCCGCCACCTAACTGTCGACAAATAAAAATGCTTTTCTTTGAAATAACAACCCCCCTGAGGTTCGTGCATTGATTTGGGTACTTTTAGTGATAGTATGATTGGATTGATTGCACTAGGTTCGCTCTAAGAAACATATCGGGAAGAAATCATTGAATTTACTAATTTTTTTGCTTAATGTGCCTGAAACAGATTTACACACGCAATCTTTTACTTCATTTGTTTAATAATTCTTCTATATAAAAAAAGACGTAGCAAGAATTCATCGCTAATTCTTGTCGTCTTTGTGGGTAGCAGATGAATATATAGGTCGGGTTTTCTAATATAGCCTCGAAATTTCTTTGTCGTACTGAAGAGTGGTAATTTTGTAATGATTAGCAGGGCTCGGTTGGTTTGGCGAATCCTGAAACTATGACATCAAATTAACAGTCTGTTGGGAATCAATCGATTAAATAACAAACTAAGGAAGACGAAAATCCAAATCAGTTTCGTGATTTATCTGAGTCGTTGTACAATTGGAAATCAAAATATGCCAAAACTGCTTATCATGACTGTTGGAGAGCAAACGGTATCTTAAAGTTCGCGTCTACCAAAGTGATAACTAGCAAGTTATCAGCTCCCGGCTTATCGTTTTATTCCAACTCAGAGATGCAACGATGTTTTGTCGTCGCTTCGGTGTTTGATAAGTCCGTTGGTATATACTCGTTGAAGATAACAAGTTTTTCAAATTAATTTACACGTCAGGTATTATTTGCAGTTACAGTGTTGGGAATCCACGTATACACACAGTGAATCATGGTGGTCGCGAAAAAATTAGCCATCTCTGTTGCTACAGTCCTATGCATTGTACTGTCACACTAATGAAATTGACGATAAACGTAAAACTTACACTAAAATGCGAAAATTCTCTACTGATAGATATTCCAAATCACAAACATCGCACAGGCTATTTCCTACGATGACTTTCTGCAGAGCATAGACGATGCTGTGGCAAGTGAAATGAAAAGTGACGGGTTTAAAGCGTCAAAGTTACCAGCCGAAGTTCTACAACTACTGAAGGAAGAACTGTTCGAGAATCGAGTGCTTAAGAAATTTGCAGACACTTCAAAGGCCGAATTGACAAAGGTACAGTAGAATAGCATCGGTTTTCAATTGAAGTAGAAGAGCTACCTGGTGTTGTAAGTTTGTGATTAATTGCAACTCTGATACTTTCCTGTTAGCTACTCATCGCAGACATGAAGTCTCGCAAAGAGTATTACAAAACGAACAAAAAGATCTTCAAATCTTTCATTATAAAAGCCATGGAAGCAGATTTGAAGAACTACCCGGACGAAGACTCTGGCCTGAATGCCGCTGATATTCGCTTTCTCTCACTAATGACCACAGAGGCTGTAGATGATATTATCGAAGAAGTAATCGTCAAGAAAAACGCTCCCCAAGACAACAATTGGAATGTGTTCACATTATTGGATACGTTTAGAACCGTGTACTATTACTGCAAGTATCCGCAAGAAATGGCTCCACTGCTAACCGATCGAATGCATGTCGCAGTTAAGGATTGGTTGGATTCAACGGCTACGTGGGGCTCGTGGGGATTTGAAAATGCGGCTGGTGATGGAAGTGAAGGTATTAGCGATTTGAAGCTTGAATTGTAATAAACGTTTTGCGGCGATATTTGTTGATAGATTCTAATGGTAAGGTGATGCGTAACGAGTGTTCAATATTTTATAACGTTTTGTCGTAAATAAAAAGATAACTTGTGGATGCACATCGTTGTTTAAGTGTGAAATCGGTAATGTTTATTGATCAGCATTATAGTTAGGCCTTAAAAATCTGTTGAAAAATATTTAGAAGACAGCCCCAACCTACCTAAAGAAATGAATAACTCTCAGGTAATGAGGCATGGTAAGAAGCTTTGAAGCTTAGACAATCGAAACTTTAAATAAGAATGGCACTCAGAGTTTTCCTGATTTTCCGATTCCTTACTTCTTTATTGCCTTCACCAAACGTGACTCCATTTTCATAAAATACTCTTACGGGAACTGTGAACCATAATCCACTCAATTTCAAGTTATTACATTCGACATGCATATTGTGCATTGCGTAATTGCAATTGTTTGAAAACGAAATGATTTGAAAGTAGAAACTCTAACAAATCATATTTCCATAAGGGGTGTGGGTCCCCTGGGAGCGAAGCAGGAGAAACAATTAAGCACCCGTTCAGCTTTTATTGTCTCCATTCCAAATGCTACACAACATTTTTCGTTCATATGGCTAAAGTATTGAATTTCTTTTGGCTCCAAAGTGCTTACAAACTATTCGGTTTTACAATCGTCGTTACATTGTTATTGTTAGAAAATTAAAACGATAAAAAAAACGGCAATAAAAGTACACCATATGAACCGCGTGTGTTGGTTAAAAAACAATAAAATTTTGTTGAAATAATTTATTGAGAAGTCATTAATACTGTTAATGGTGCGTTAGGCGTGCGTACACACATGTATATACTGTACCGAACCTAACCATTTTCCGTTTCAACACCATTTGGTCGAAACTACTATATATCTACCGCAATTGCAATTTACACCCACTCAGGGCCGGACTGGCTCGAAAAATCCCATGGGGCTGTGTATGAAAGAATTTGTGAAAATACCATCATTGCACATCATTTACATAGAAACCAAAAGATGGCGGGACATTTCCACACCGTCAATATCGTCAGGAACGATATTATCGTTTTTTTGGACGATACTATCGTCTAAAAAACGATAATATCATTTTTGAGACGATACTATCGTCTAAAAACGATATTATCGCTCAAAAAATTTTCATCCAGGACGATAATATAGTCTAAATTGAAAAATTCTAAAATATTGTCTGGACGATAGTATCGTTTTATTGTCGATATTATCGTTCAAAAAACGATATTATCGTTTTCTGGACGATATTACCGTTCTAGAAAATCTAATGGATATTTTCGTTTTCTGTACGATAATATCGTCCAAAACGATAATATCGACCAGGACGATACTATCGTTTAAAAAACGATAATATCGCCCAGGATGGGTCCAGGATGGACCATGGGTGGTAATATTGTCCAGGACTCAATTTTACTCAGAGGTGCAGCAAGAACCGAATTCTCTTCCAAAATATCGAAAAACAATTGTCAGAGGAAATCACCTACACATCAGTGTTTAAAAAAGGCGTTTAGTTCGTCCCTAAATAATTCATTTTTTTACGAAATGAATACCAACTTTGATTGTACATAAAAAGCGTTTTAACACGCCGAGCGATCTGGCCCATTGCCCCGGAGCGAAGCGGAGGGCCACAATGCGAGCCGGGCGCCGGAACGGTGTCGGAACTTAGGAGTTAATTTTTTTTCTCGCATCGTCTCATAATTTTTTTTTTTTTTTTTTTTTTTAATTCTAATGAATAAACAATAACTTCATTCAATTTATTAAAGGAAAATGCGCAAAAAAAGACTGCTCACAATAATGACGCAGCCAGTAAAAAAGCGATCTTTTCTAAAATTCTCATAATTAGTCTGTGTAATTTTTCTATATAAAATTTAAATTTACGGAACCAAATGAACCAATTTTTAATATATATTTGCCGTCTATAAAAAGGTGTTTATCTACAAGATTTTGTGTTTCGTCTTCAACAACCATCCAGAACGATAATATCGCCCAGGACGATATTATCGTCTAGAATTTTTATTTTAAATAAATTAAAAACGATATTATCGTCCTGGACGATATTATCGTCTCAAATTCAAAAAAATAAATTAATTAAAAACGATATTATCGTCCCAAAAATTATCGACCAGGACGATAATATCGTCCAAAATACGCGATAAATTTGTTCAGAAAAAGAAAATAACGATAATATCGTCCAGCTGATATTTTCATCCAGGATGATATTATCGTCAAAAAAAACGATATTATCGTTTTTTGAACGATAATATCGTTTTTTACACGATAGTATCATCAAAAAAACGATAGTATCGTCCAAAAAAACGATATTATAGTTTAAAAACGTTTTTTTTAAACGATAATATCGTCAAGAAAACGATAATATCGTCCTGAAAATATTTTAAAATTTATAATTTTAGACGATATTATCGTCCTGGATGAAATTTTTTTAGACGATATTATCGTTTTTTTGACGATTGTATCGTCTAAAAAACGATACTATCGTTTTTTGGACGATACTATCGTCTAAAAACGATACTATCGTCCAAAAAACGATACTATCCTTTTCTAGACGATACTATCGTCTAAAAAACGATAATATCGTTCCTGACGATATTGACCGTGTAGTTATGTCGCCTCATCAAATCAAAAAGCTCTCAGGTATCGCCCAAATTACCGTAGGACCAGGCCGGTCCTGTATCCAGTAGTATACGTAATGCGAGAGAAAATATTTATTTTGTTTTCGTTTCATATTTTTGGATTTTGAAAAATTAATTCTTGATGTGTGTAAACTCCAAACGCACTTTTCACACTTTCGTCAACACATCATAATGTTTCTTAATGGGATATGATAATATAAAAGATGTAACAATCATTTAAAAGGATTTCGAGAGAGAGAGAGTTGAAATATGACTGTTAGAACGAAAATAGCATTTTGAGCGGAACGATCTTAAACTCAGCAAACACTTCACGATGTGTTAAAGTTTATCGAACGAAAATTTCTGAGAAAATTGTCTGTCATGCTCGTAACGAACATGTGATGCAAATACGATGAATTCAGTTGCTTCTTTATGTAAAAGAAAAATACAAAAAAATCCACAGTCGAGAGGTCATTGATAACAATACGAAGCAGTGAAATGGATTCAAATTTTTACTGACTTCTAAATACGGTAAGTGAGCATCTGAAGTGTGGATAATTGAAACTTTTGTTGGGAAATTCAAAGTGTTCGCGAAACAGTTCGAAAAGTCTTCGGGCTATTACTTGGAAATTTATAACTCAAGTCTTGCATCACTATTGATTGTAAAATTTATCCCCACGGACCAAGATGCACTTTTCTTGTATAACAACAAGTTTTTCGCAAATGTACAACACATTTTGAATGGATCGAACAACTCTGTGTAACACGAAACGTTAATGTCCAAACATCCAAACAGAATATAGAAACAGACGGCACACAAACAAACAATGTTTCCGAAAAATTTATGTGAAATCATTAGAAAACTTTTCTCCAAAAAATTATTGAAATTCTACAGCAAATCACTGACACTCCCTCCCTACAGCCTGTTATTTTTAGTTGCTTTTTTATATTAAAATAAAAGTCGCATTGCTCACATATTCTGATTAAAATTCTTGCTTTCCATGGCAAGACAAAAAAAAAGTTAATTAAACGGAATTTAGAGAAAATGAAATGCTAAGAAGTCACAGTCGTAATGATTTATGGATGTTTTGGGTAGCGCCTTTTTATTTTCTAACTTTAATAAAGTGTTTTATATATCGCAAGATATGTCCAAATGTTTAGGTTTTTTGTTTCGGTAACATTTTTAATAGGACATTTCCGGCACAATTTTTTCGAAATAAATTCAAACGATTTATCGTTCAACATGCTAACAGTGCAAAAATAAACATCCATAAAATATTCTTAAGTGCCCGAATGCATTTAGAAGATAGTTTTTGATGGGTCATCTTACATTACAATAAAACAAAAACAAAAAACGTTTCACGAAAAATCATTAAACGAGTGGCAATAAAAACGAATTTCATAATTTCTCGTTGACACATTTATTCAAAACAAGCGACGTCTCATTTATCACAACCATACCTTTTACGAATGAGTAGAGAGACGGGGAAAAAAAAAGTTATCATAAAACTGATTTATGTTCAACTTTATGCAACATTATACTATAACTAACATCTTTAGAATAAATTAAAGGCTCGTTTCAGACTATTTAAGAAATATTTTTTTTTTCTTTGGAAAAAAAATCCTTTTGTTTGGCGGCGGCATTGGTTATTGTTTGGAAAGAAAACAAAATTACTACTCGTGAATACACCAATATTCAATAAAAATTCATGTAAGAGACGCAACAAGATGATAAAAAAACATAGCTAACGCCGACCCGTACGGAACACCTATTCGTATCAAAAGCCTTTAATGTGAAACTCTTCATTTCTCTTACTTCATTCTCTACTGAAAAGCTATTCTTCCTTTTAAATCACTTACATTATCCACTCTTTGCCTTGTTATCATATACAACTAAATTGCCAGAGGCAATATAGACAGCCCCGTACGAAGACAAATTTCATAAATTCCTATTTAAACAGCTATATACCGCTATATTTAACTATATTTCACTATAAATAAACATTTCACAGATAAATATATGCTATTATATAGCTCTATATGCCTGTACATAGCTCAATATAGCTGTATATAGGTATATATAGATGTCCATATATGGAATCCCTGAAACCCCACACACATAACAAATTATTTCCATGTTAACAGAAACTCTCTACGTATCATTTTTCCCAAGATATTTCTATTTTACTAAAATCCAATATGGCCGCCGGCAGCCATTTTGTTAGGAGACCGGAAATAGTACCGACGCTTTACATTCGTTAATACCTTTCAAACAAAAAAAAATTCATGAAATTCGGTCAAAATTTACTCGAGATATTGTCAAAATACACCACGTTCACTGTACTTCCGAGTAGCCAGATAAGAGCTCACTCCAAGAGACCTAGCTCACGCTCCGGAGAACATAATTTCATGAACTTTTTTTTCCCTGATTGGTACGGTCAATACCTATCTAATAAAGTAAATGTGGCCGACCTACAAGCAAAAACTGCTTGCCGCCCTGTGCCTGTTCCACACCAAGGGGTCTAACTCACGAGTCGGTCATCCGATTTCCATAAACTTTTTTTTTTGTCGATCGGTATTGTAAATACCTTTTATTTGACGTATCACGTACAAGTTTAACGTTTAAATGTCCGGAGATATCTTCGAAAAACCGTAAAGCACTTATTGGGCCACAGCTCGGGAAGGGTCGATCCAAAATCACTCATCTTCGAACTTGGCCTGTCTTTTGACATTACCAAACGGGAAAAAAAAGAATTTTCAAAATCGGATGCGTTTTACTCAAGTTATCGTGCAGACGGACAGACGGACAGACGGACATTTTTTTCCCCACTGATTTGGCATCTCTAGACAACCACAATAGGTTTCCCCTTACTCAGGGAGTCCAATTCGACGTGTTACGGATGTATGCGTAAACGCATAAGACCCCAGTACTTCGTACGGGTCTGAAAACACGAGGAAAATTGTAGTGGGGCCTAGTTATACTTTCGTTGTAGTAGAGGAAATACAGATTTTCCAGAAAGCTGTATATGTAGTCATAATCTCAGAGGGGGTGAGTCAATTAAACGCTTTTTATATTTTAAATTGCACTGAATATTTATTTAATCACCTAACCGGTTTCATTAGCTACGCTAACATCTTCAGAGGCTGATAACTGACAGCCATAAAATTGCACGGTGTACCGCAAACTACGCAACATGCGTAAACGTGTTGAATTAATCATAATTATCTGTTATCGATAGCAATGACAAAAATAAGCAAAAACCATCGGTTGATGTGGTCTTATCAAGTGAAAAGTATGTTAAAATGAAATGAAGTAAAAGATTTTGTATCAAACAGTACATGTGATATTTTGAACAAAAGAAGTAACGGATCCAATGATTTGATTATGTTGACAAGAAATGACAAGAGTTTTTCTCAAACGTTAACCTTTCGTAATGGAATTTCATTCTGGGACTTCACCCAAGAGCTGACAAAGTAAATACAAAGTATTTTTCCCAACTCAGTGAATCAAATGATTAACTTTCTTCTTTGAAGAAAAACATTGTTTGCAACTGACTGATAAGTAACTATATCTCAACTCAGTGACGGAAAGTAAAACTTATGCTCAGAATCTTTTACTTCACCTTACAACGAACGATGTATTTCCGAAGGAGAATAAGAGCTAAAAACAATGAATCAACGACTTTAGAAGCCATTCAACGATTGTTGAAGCTTGGTAAATAATTTCTCCTTCACTGTTTGAACTAAAAGTCTCGAGTCGAAACATCCGCACAGACCAGACTAATTTTGCAAAAGGCAATTTAATGCATTTGATGAAAAAAAGAGCTGAATAAAACTTAATAAATGCCCATAAATTGAGGATTTTGGTTACTTTGTGTTTACGATCATCGAATGATCGTATTATTCGAGTAATCGCGCAGAATTATTATTGTTTTGCTGGTTTTGCACTTTAATCTGTACGTATTTGGACGTAGTACGTAGTTTTTATGTAGGTATTTTATGACTCCAATATAAATAGCAATAAATTATTACCGACCACCTTCAATGGGAAATTACGTTGTATACACAACTTACAACATTTCGCATCTCTGATAGAGCCAATGGACAAGGGACTAGAATTCACAGAAGTAATTTATAAAAAGTTAATATCTTGGTGTGCGAGAAAAAAAAAAGAATTCGATTAGTTTGGTCAGAGTGTTACAGCGATCCGATAAGTGTATAACGCCTCGGATAACCCTGGTATTTAACCCATCTTGATGTGGGTTCATATATAGAGTACAATAATCAATAATATGTTTAGAATAATCATCGATTTGAGTGGAGGAATCGGCTATATTTGAGCTCGACAATTATGAACATTGAAAGGATTTACACAAAAAAATAATTTTGTTCAAAGAAAAGATATTTGGAATTCAATTATTCTCGAAAATGTTCCAGCTGACGATGAATGAGATTTGTACAAAGCTCTCCTCATCATCATCATAATCATCGTCTACACCGACACCATAATAATAACAATTATCGTAACATTTATTTAAAATGAATCGTAAGACGATTAAAACTCACAAAATTCGAAAATCTTCATGAAAGTAATCAATCCGTATTCCCCGGTTATAATGTGAAAAGAGAAACTTTTCCGTTGAAACCAGCATTTTATGAAAGGGATGATAATAAAATGAGGAAAAAAAATTTAAAGACAAAAAACGTAAAAAGCCTGAAAAACGACGACACGCAATTGTAACATAAAATAATCATATTCAAAGTTTTGCCACCGAAGAAACGGTTTTTCCCCAGCATAAAAGCGCCTCCGACCGAAAAATGCCTTTTCTTTTCTCCTCACACTTGGTATATAATGTTTGAGATACTTATTTATACTTATTTTAATCATCTTAAAGGATAATTAAATTCAAATCATTTCTTAATGAAAATATTCCTACTTTAAATAATACATAAAGTTGTACGCTAAAGGAATTCGACTGCATGATTCACACAAAGGAAAATGACACTCGCGTTTTCCTTCATTATTTTCTCTTAATGGAAATGTATAGAACATTTTATACCCGAGCTCCATACCGAAAGAGAGTATTTATAATAACCCAACGGAAAATCCTGTTCAACGAAATGGGAAAAAAAAGGAGTGAGATAACCAGACAGAGCAAGGATCTCAATATCATTTTCATCACCGAAAGGCACATAATCGTCGCCATCATTGCCTACTTAGAGTTATAAATTTATGCACGAAATATGGGTAATTGTTCGGTTGACTAAGTCTTCTGTGAAGTACCAGGCGACAAAATATTATTTTTTCGTGTTCGAGTTTTCCATTATATGTTCACTGAAGCCTAAACAAAAAACTATGACCTGACTCATTACCGTAACAAGGGGAAGTGATTTTTCGACGAGTATAATTCCCGTCCGTCCTGTGATGCCTAGGGATACAAAAAATTGGTTTACCTAATTTGAACAGTGACAGAGGGAGGCGGAATTATCGCCATCCAAATTGGAAGAATTTGAACGACTAAAACGTAACGTTACATAACGTTTAAATTATCAGTGTGTTCATTGGTTGGAGTCGATCTGCAGTGTCTACACATGTTATAATTCATACCACTTCAGTACTTGTTAATTTAAGCGAACAACCGATGGTAAACGCGACACATAAACCACTTTAGAAATTACAGCTTATCGGCGAATGGGAAACACGGAAAAGTTATAGTCAGCGCTGTAGTCATTTTTTTCTGCATTGAAATGTTTTGTGAAAACTTTCATATGGAAATCTCGGTTAACAAAAGGCGGAAGTTTTAAGGACTTTAATTATCAAATCTTAAATATAGATTATGTTAAGCCTTAGTTCATCGGGTGTGTATTATCTTGTTGTAATGTGTACACGATTAGTGAAGAGATGTATATCCTAGATAGAGGAAGGGTTATAGTTGCACATATCGCACTTTTGTGAGGTATACAATCACAATGACAACGGAAGTGGCAAAAGATCAACAGATTGTTCATTTGTTATCGATGCCGACGATGAAATAAGCAATGAACTGTAGAAGTATAAGCAAAATGTATGATAAAATGAATGAACAATGGAAGTAGTAGATTTCGGGATTGCATATGTCAATTCGAAACAATTCAGGTGTGCAGAACGTTATGAATTGACTTTCAAAACACACCGTTAAAGATAATCATTTTCCATCATACAACACACTTCTTTACTTCTATGACAAACAATAATTTCTATGGACAAGAGGAAATAACATTTGATTACCCATGATCAGACGTAACAGGTAACAAGAGTTTTTAGCCCCGTACGAAGTACAAAGGGGCTTATAGGATTACGATGCCGTGTGTAATTGATGGAATTCGAAGCAGACGGTAAGGGCAAAGTGTTTGCCTATGGTGTTTGCCTATGTTCATAGATGACGAATCTGCAATAAAAATTTTGTCTGTCCGTCTGTCCGTCTGTCCGTCTGTCACGTCGATATCTTGAGTAAATCAAATCCGATTTCAAAAATTTTCCCTGAAAGATAGTCAAAATAGTGAGGCTAAGTTCGAAGATGGGCATATTCGGGTCGGCCCTTCGTGAGTTAGGGCCACCTAAGTGATTTAAGGTCTTTTGGTGATATTTATGGCAAAATAAACGATGGAAATGTAAATGACACGGCAAATGGTAGGTATTGTCAATACCAATCCAGGAAAAAAAAGTTTTTTTAAATAGGGTGAGTGGACCGTGAGTTAGGGCCTTAGAAGTGAAATGCTACTAGGATCCTATGTGTATTTTACATAGAACTCGAGTAAATTTCATCCGTTTTTCTTAATTTTTGTTTGATTTGGAAGGTAATCGAATGCCGAATAGAATGTTGTTGAAAAAAAATTAAATTTGGGTCCTTGGTCTAAGGCCGCTACTAGGGCCCTATGTGTATTTCACATATAACTCGAGTAAATTTCATCCGTTTTTCGTAATTTTTGTTCGATTTGGAAGGTAATCGAATGCCGAATAGAATGTTGTTGAAAAAAAAAATAAATTTGGGTCCTTGGCCTAAGGCCACTACTAGGGCCCTATGTGTATTTTACATATAACTCGAGTAAATTTCATCCGTTTTTCGTAATTTTTGTTTCATTTGGAAGGTAATCAAAGGCCGAATAGAATGTTGTTGAAAAAAAATTAAATTTGGGTCCTTGGACTAAGGCCGCTACTAGGGCCCTATGTGTATTTTACATATAACTCGAGTAAATTTCATCCGTTTTTCGTAATTTTTGTTTCATTTGGAAGGTAATCAAAGGCCGAATAGAATGTTGTTGAAAAAAAATTAAATTTGGGTCCTTGGACTAAGGCCGCTACTAGGGCCCTATGTGTATTTTACATATAACTCGAGTAAATTTCATCCGTTTTTCGTAATTTTTGTTTCATTTGGAAGGTAATCAAAGGCCGAATAGAATGTTGTTGAAAAAAAATTAAATTTGGGTCCTTGGACTAAGGCCACTACTAGGGCCCTATGTGTATTTTACATATAACTCGAGCAAATTTCATGCGTTTTTCGTAATTTTTGTTTCATTTGGGAGGTAATCAAAGGCCGAATAGAATTTAGTTGAAAAAAATTGTAAATTTGGGTCCTCGGACTAAGGCCGATACTAGGCCCTTCAATAAATTAAAATTTTAGGGCGATTTGAAATTTTTGTTTCATTTGAAAGGAACGTCGTACGGGGCTTCGTAATGCGCTATGCGCAATTTGTAAGATGTACATATTACATAATAATTTTACTTTAACTACATTAACCGGCGCAGTGGGCTTACGGTCAAACTAGGGTGGCAGACGCACTAGGGTCACGTACGCAATAGATATACGGGTTTGTACGGGGCTCAGTCGCAGCAAACGCTCCGACTGTTCTGATGGCTCGTTTTTTGCGACTTACCATTACTTTCGAGCTTTAAAGTAAATGAAAATTTGGTTGATTTCGCTTACCTGAAAAAGAAAACAAAAATGTTATTAGGAGGTGTAAAGGTTGTGAAAAGGTTTTAAAAAAAATAATTTAGATTTTGAAACAACGATGGCTTTAGGTTTCGAATCGGCCATCAAGTGCAAAGACAACTAACATCCACTTTCCAATAAATATACGAAAGTGTCCTGTTTAAATTGACTTCATGTCCGGATCATAATAAACTTTCCGTAATACAGTTCGTAAAAATGCAACAAACGTATCAGAAAATTGAATCTCTTCACTTTTGTTCCTCGCATGGGTGTAATTATTAACTAGATACATCAATCTTATAGCCTTAAATGCTATTAAACGGCCATTACACAAAACTGTCAAGAAGACATAATTATTTAATGATCTGAGCAAATATATTGAAACTGTTTCATCCGCCGGAACGTATATCACCATTTGAGGCTGGTATATCCCATCGACCATATCTCTTTCTCTCCCTCCGTCCGAAGTAAAAGAAAATGTAACACCAGTTTTCATTATGAATCCACATCGAAAAACACCGCACACATAAGAAAACTAACTGTGGTGCCATTGCAGAAATTTCCCTTTTCTTTTTCGTAATTTATAATGATTTTCAACTCAGTCTTGACTCTTATATCATTATGTATCTTATAGTTTTTATGGTGGCTTTGGTGCTTTGTACTTCACTTCTTGTGTGGAAAATAGAAAGATGGGAAAATTCCAAAACCAAACTCTCATCAGTATGGAGTATCCCCAAATGGATGGAAGAGGGAATTTTGCTCTTATACATAATATGTTTTGTGTGTAAGACAGTGTATACACAGATATAAGATCTTTTGTGTAAATATTTTGTTCGGTTGTATGTAGTAGCATGTTATAATGTGTTGTTCGAAAAGAAAAGAATGTGTGGCAAGTATAATAAGAAAGACTTACTCGGTAAAACATTGTTTTATAAATTTATAATAATAGAAGTAGTCGATTACCACAGCTCTATGGTATACGTATATTATACGGACATTTCAGAATATACTGTGCTGCAAGCTAGAGCAATTTAATCGCAAAATTGGCCAGTACTGATAACAAACAGTATAGCCGTATAACAATATACATGTATTAAGGGAGCGTAGGGAGCATATATTGGATGAACTAATCCGATATCGAGTCGCTTTTAATAAAATGTAATTTAGAATGTGCTACAGGACTGAATAGATATACTTACAACAAAATAGTCTAATGACTGGCATACATCGATAGAATTTGTATCAGACCTAAGGGCTATCACAAATGAAGTAAGAGATTTAATGACTTTGTCGTTTTTAAAAGCTTTTCATGAAGATTTTTCCATAGATCCGACTTTATTATGCGGCATACACATTCCTAGTTAAAGAAAATCGGCCCGGATCGAATCCAACCGATTTTACAGTGCCTTCGGGTTTCAAAAATTTCCGGGTTGGGTTTTGGTCCGGTCCGGGTCCGGTTTTTAATGTAATTTCAATCAAATGTGAAGTTGAAAAATTGTTTAGAAACTCGTTTCTGTAGGAACATACGTGTTCCACAATGTCTAGTTGCTAGACTCTAGCACCACATATTTGTCAGATTTGTATCGTCATCGCCAACTTTTTAGAGTGATATCGCCAAATCTTCAGGTGATTGGGGAACAAGCGGTCTCCGATTTTAATGAGTGATAGCTCGTTGGATTCGTCTTTCAATTCTAGGAAACACATATCTTTCACTTTTTCTAAAAAAAAAATTGGTTTTCTGTGAAAAGCGCTCAAAAGTGAAGTCATGTCAGAGGGTACCGAAAACAGTTTTTCGACAATAACTCAAAAAAAAAAATATTTTAAATTGTTGTAATGTTGTACGAATGTCGGCCTTGGAAAGACCTACAGGTAGAGTATACGCACCGCTTGGTGCGAGTAGATCCACGAAACAATTTTTTTTTATAGAAAAAGTGAAAGATACGTGTTTCCTAGAATTGAAAGACGAATCCAACGAGCTATCACTCATTAAAATCGGAGACCGCTTGTTCCCCAATCACCTGAAGATTTGGCGATATCACTCTTAATAGTGTATTATTGCCGTTTGAAGGGAACATCGGGGCTTACCGAGATTTCCCCATAAATAAAAAACCAAAATCAATTTTATCGGGTCAGGTTGGTACTCAGCTTCATCAGGTTTTAACAATTCAATTCGGTTTAGTTTGTTGGTATCGGATATTGAAAAATTAATTCAGGCTGGGTTGAGGTCGGGTCGTGTAACAAAAATCCTGAACCCGGTCATCTCTAATGCAACCAAAATGCATCAAATTATTTCAGCGCTTACGATTACTGCCGATCAGTTGATCGGTTAATATTGGACACGACCGCTGGCACGACCTTACGTCTTATTTTTTTTTCTCGTAGAGACTATAAGTCTGGATTTGAATAATTAAAACGTTACTTTCAGTCTCTAATTTATGGAAGCTCATAAAATTGTGTCCCTTTCATCGTATCCATTCCCAAACGAAGTCACATCATCACCGCAACATAAGCCATATATACACACAGCACGACCATATTTTACGAAATAATATATTCCTTCAGGAACTACATTAATTTTCCTGTTAATATAGAAATGTTACTTTTAATGTCATTTTCCATCCTCATATTATACGGTACTTGTACACAAAGTTTTTCTTATGAAATTTTCTTCTTGTTTTTTTTGTGTGTTGATTTCGTTTTTGCTTTGAATAAATGTCTTTATTTCGTCTCCTCTGTATATATAATGTGTACAAAGAATAAGGGTATTATAAACATTTCAACCCGAAAAACTTCTTTAAGACATTTTCCTATTTCGAAGAACTGTCACGGGTCAAGTTTTATATTTCCGCATAATAAATCTAAATGTTGTTTTTCTTTGTATTTCGAATTCATTTCGCCACACCAGCTCAGTCGGTCGTCAGTCGCAATATACACATCCATATATACTGTATGATCGAGCAGTGTATATATTCAGTTATACAAGAAATGGGGGGGTGTACGTACAGTACAGCGTGTATGGTATGTCTATGACAAGGCGTTCGCATATTTCTTATTATTCAGTTTTTGGCGACGTACTGAGTCCTTTAGCATTTTCCTTTGTTTTCAATAGCACTGTGTCCTTTTGTGATTATTAGTCGTGTATAACAAACTCAAATTTAACTTTAAGCACCAGTGTGCTGTGCACACCATTTGGTATTCTTTAGTCGCAAAACTTTACATTATTATGAGGTAGAGATGGATAAAGAGAGAAAAATCATTTAATTGTACAATTTTCCGTTCAAATTGTATTGTCAACACTTGTAAAAGTTTATTCGGATAAAATAATTGGATCAGTAAACAAGGAGTTAGTTCAAGTAAGTAATTAGTCTACAGCCGCGATAAATGGAGCCTTTCATTTTCGTGCAATAGGCTCAATATAGACACGGATATGAGTTATGAATTGTAAGAGAAGGTATCGAAGTCGTTCCAGAACACCAAAGCGTAAGAAGATTCAATTTTTTTAAAGTTTTAAAACCTGTTTTTCTAACTTTCATATTCTGCAAAGCGTGAAGACTGAAGAGAATAAGTAAATAATACACGGCACGAAATTCAATTTAGTTGTTTCTTCTACTTGAAGAATGTCCATGTGAATAGTCCTTTTTTTAAAATTCAAACAAATCAAGTACCGAGCTACTTTTTAAATAAGGCTCGGAACGGGTCGGGTTCGGTCAGACCGGAACCCGAACTTGATTTAACCCGAACCTGAAAAATTATTTCGGGTTCAACCCGAACTTGACCCGAACTTGAATTTTCGATTTCGGGTTTAGCCCGAACCTGACCTGAACCCGAAATTGTTCAACCCGAATTTGACCTGAACCTGAATTTTCAATTTCGTGTTCGACCCGAACCTGAACTGAACCCGAAATTTTAAATTTAATCAGGTCGGGTTCGGGTAACACGAAATTTCTGACTTTTTTAGTGTAATAAACGCTGAAAATTTCGGGTTACCCGAACCCGACCTGATTAAATTTAAAATTTCGGGTTCAGTTCAGGTTCGGGTCGAACTCGAAATTGAAAATTCAGGTTCAGGTCAAATTCGGGTTGAACAATTTCGGGTTCAGGTCAGGTTTGGGTTAAACCCGAAATCGAAAATTCAAGTTCGGGTCAAGTTCGGGTTGAACCCGAAATAATTTTTCAGGTTCGGGTCATGAATCCGGTTCAGGTCAACCTGAACTAAAACAGGTCAACCCGAACCCGTTCCGAGCCTTATTTTTAAACATTTAAAAGTGGTATCGGACGCATTTTCCAGTAGACTTTTTATATGTGCCTAGAAAGGTATTCGACCCTAGAAGACAAAACCACTTTCAAAAAAATTCTTCGAAGCTTTTGTGACTGGTGAAAGGCGATCAAAAACCGAAAACTTGCACTTTTCTTACAGAAATTTCTCCAGTTACGCGAGCCGTACAGGGTCGTGTGGGATGTCATTAGAAAGGTAATCACACGTACTATTGAGCCGAATAGGAACTTATTGTGTGAAAAATTCATCGACACTGAAATATGTGCAGTTAAAGTTTTCAAACGAACAGGGGCGGATTAAGGTTTTCAGCGCCACTGGCAAACGCAATTTAAGCGCCAATATATGAATTTCATGTAACAATGTGGTACTAACGAAAATTGCTGCTCGTTTAAGACGTGCATTCCGGAGACTATTGAAATGGATGATAGTGTTACGATAGAAGTGGAAGAAATGTAATTGCGAGCGCAGCGAGCAAGAAATTTTCAAAAATAAGGTATCACTACACAAATTCTGATACCATAAAAAAATGCTATTTTGATTATTGGCATGGCACTGACTGCTGGTGTGAGTTAAAAGTTACAAATTTTAGTTTATGAAGACCACATCACAATTCGTAGTTTTTACGCTAACTCAATGGTCGAGCTTTTTTAACCTGATTTACGCTCTTGTGTGTAAAAGGCAAATGAACATCAGCTCAGCAATTCATTCTGAACTAGTTCAAGTGATCGAATAGGCGCTGTTTTCTCGTTTTGTGACACTTTCCATGATGTGAAGAACTATAGTTCTAAATGTTTCATTTTAGACTTCACCATTCATGTTTCCTCGCAAAATAATTCCTTTTTTTAAATGTTTGGACTGAATACTATGACATACGAATTGAATTTTTCACTTTTAACCCGTGGACTCCTGCTATCGTCAAAAATAAAAATTAAAAACTACGTGTGTACTGTGCTTTATGTGATTAGGCATCCGCAAACTGTCTATAGGTTTGTGACAGATTACGAGCGCCGCAGGCAAATTTTTTTTTAATTTCAGTTCGAAACTAATAAACAATTTCTCTTCAGACAATAATTGTCCATTCTGTGGCTGAGCTCAGCGCCAACTGTTTCCAGCGCCATGGGCACGGTACCGAATTTCCCATAGGGTAATCCGCCACTGCAAACGACGACTTACAATGTTCTTACTGAAACTTCTCGAGGTACACAAAACGTACATGGTCGTGTAGGGTATCATTTGATAATTTTTTGGTAATTTTGGTAATTTAATGTGCTTTTGGGCCAAATAGGGTCCTATGACGTTTGGATGAACACACAAACTTCGAAGAATTTTTTTGAAATTTGTTTTGGCTTCTAGGGTCGAATACCTTTCTAGGCACATATAAAAAAGTCCACTGGAAAATGCGTCCGATTTCGGTAGGCTGTTTTTCAAAAGAATCCCTATGCAAACTCAAAATCTTTTACTTCATTTGTTCAACCATACATTTTTCTATATGAAACTTAACTTAGCACCTTAACCGTAGGTCATTGCCAACTTTTGCCATTACTATTGATAACACATGATCGTCGGACAGTGACAGATCCAAGTTTCATTGAAGTTTCCAAGGTAAATATAGTGAGGAGATAATGCCATATATAACCGAATCAGATGTGCAATGGCGCGAAAGTTCAATACAAACGCCATCTCATCCGTTCGTTGAAAGCAAAAAATGGAATAGAAAGTCGGGCCATCTGTTGTGAGATAGCGAAAATATTTTTGTGAAATACAAGTAAATCGTAGTCAACCATTTTAAAAAAAGATGTCATTGGCATCGAACTTATGTGTGCTAGGCCGCGCATCTGAATGGCATTACCTCCTCACTATATTTACCTTGGAAGTTTCATCGAAGTTTGATCGTAGTTAGGTCTTGACGCAAAAAAGTGAATTTTTTCAGAAGTCTTTATGTACAGTTTGTTCATGTCATTTTTACTCAGTTTTAGATATGTCAGAGTTTTAAATGTACCCAGTCAATTAAGTTCTTCCCAAATTATGAATTTTTGGCGCAAAATTTAAAATTTCTATCGCGAATTCAAATATTGCGCAATTTGGGAAGAACTTAATTGACTGGGTACATTTAAAACTCTGACATATCGACAATCTTTAGAAACTGTGTAAAAATGAAATGAACAAACTGTAAAAAATTAAATTATCTAAAACTTGTTCTGAGTTGAAGTGAATTATAATGTTAAAAAAAAACAACTAAAATTCTATTGTTTCGGCTATGAAACACAACGTTGCAATTAAAAAGAGCATGATATATGATCGTTATAAATCTCTTGCAAGTACATTGGTGCCCAGATTTACTAAAAAAAAGAATAGAAAAAAATTTACAAAACCATTATCGTCATAATAGATACATGTTTCCTTCCATACAATGCAGCCAGAGATACATCGAGTTTCTTCTCTCAAACTCCTTTAACGTAAATCTGTTATAAATTTACATTTTTTTACCTCGGATCGCGGCAATACACATCGTCTGTGTTATTATACATTGTTATTGTTATTATTATCACAACCTAAACTCCGCGTCCATAACCAACTATAATTTAATTAAAATTAACGACCATAAAATGCATATGCGCCTCAAATACATGCAATAAAAACTCATTGCTAATGCAATGGATCTAGAAAGAAAGAAGCGAAACAAAAAAATTGAAACTTTTCAATGCACCTTGTGAGAAAAAAAAAATTTCATTGTTTAACTTCATCACAACATTTCTTCCAAAGCTTTTTTTATGATGCAATGGATTTTTCTTTTCTCTCTTTTTCCCTCCCATATTCTTTTTTCTTTGTGTATAAAGAACATCTATGCCAACATAAATTATGCATTCAAAACATTGCAACAATATAAAACGTCTTTGCCAACAACTATTTGAGAAACGGCAAAAAAAAAAAAAATTGCACACGAGGAACGGTGCTGCCCACCACCCACCCACATTGTAAAAAGGTATTAAGGTACTAAAAATCTACAACAAAGTTCCATCGGTGTATGGTATAAATACGTTTTCCGTTTGTGGATTGTCAGAACGTGCACATATATATTGATGCAAAGCATAGTTTCCCCAAGCATATGTGAAAAGGATACTATTTTATCATATTGTTGTGACTTTATGTGTGAATGGCATGGAAAATTAAAATGCATAAAAAGTTCGTAAACGTTCATAAACATTGTCTGTCTAACTTCTAACATAACCTTTTTAGTTTCGTTGCAGTATTTAACAAACAACACGAAAAAAAAAGTCAAGATTTTTAAAGCCACCACCCCAAGTTAACTAGCGTCTAACGAAATGTCTATATGTCTGTCCTATTTATGTGGACGTTACACAGTTCACATAGCAATTGCATATCCAAAGCACATATGTTATAAACTGAAGCATTATTGCCCGTGGCGACTATTGTTGACCCAGAACGCTCCGTTGAAGTCCTCAATGGCTAAACCCTTATGCATTTCGCGTTCATTAGTCACACAATATGCCAAAACATTTGCGATAATTTTCGTTCAACTCTTGAACAAACATGAAGTGTACAAATGCTGACACAAATCCACAAGCACACATTGGGCTAGCCAAAATAAAAATAAAAAAAACTTTTGTCTTGTTAGGCAAAATATTGAAACCGCAAAACACAAATAGAATTTTGCATAAAATCCCACTTTAAGTGATGTTGGTTTTTATAACCAAAGCAATGCAAACCCACCTACAACACAGCTATATATCGTAGCCATACCACACACAGATATGTATGTACATAATATGCATAATGACCATCAGTTCATCATTCCATTGTACATAAATATTTGCAATCAGCCTTTTTGTTCGAAAATCGCAGTTCACAACAATGGAAAAGCAAAGTATTTTCCATAATATTACCTGCTATTATCCCCCTTGAATAAGTTGAATTGATAGAGAAAATGACTGACCTTAGACACGCAACAAACATAATGTGTGGTTCATTAAGTGTTATGTCCCAAACGAAAATTTGTTTTTCGTATTATAGAAATGTAACAATAAAGAGAGTCATGTGGATATGTGAGCGCAAATAACGATGTAACGGAAGAGAAACCATGTCTATTCAATTTGCAACTACTTCCAGCTATTTGTTAAAATTACGCAACAGTTTAGCTAAGGACAATTTAATTTTCTGTGTTAATTGGAATGTTAATTTGACTTTATGCGGATGGATGGTACGGTGTGTTGCGACGACGACGTCGGCTATTAGTTTTACGAGTGGTAATAATTTTTGCGTTCGTTATTACGAAAGGGAACACCATTTGACTGTTCTAGCTAACAGTGAATGTAAAGTACCAGTATGGTCTAATGTCACTGCAGAGAACATAACTATTTTGAAAATGGACTCAAACGCACTCATTTTCATATTATTTTGACATAAATAATGAATGCGTTCAAGATAAATCTACTTTACATTCAATACAAGTTATGACTGTGGCAAATGAAAGTGTAAACCAGGTATGGTAAATTGTCCGCCCGGAGGACAAAAAAAAAATTGATTTTCGTACTTAAACGCACTCATTTTCATATTATTTTGACATAAAATGTGAGTGCGTTTAAGACGAATTCGCCAATACCATACCTGTTCTAGACTTTCATTGCCAGTATGGTCTAATGTCACTGCAGAGGACATAACTATTTTGAAAATGGACTCAAACGCACTCATTTTCATATTATTTTGACATAAATAATGAATGCGTTCAAGATAAATCTACTTTACATTCAATACAAGCTATGACTGTGGCCAATGAAAGTGTAAACCAGGTATGGTCTATTGTCCGCCCGGAGGACATAAAAATTACTCAAACGCACTCATATTCATATTATTTTGACATAAAATGTGAGTGCGTTTAAGACGAATTCGCCAATCGACCATACCTGTTGTCTACTTTCATTGACTGTGGCGAAATTGATATATGCTATAGTGATCGTGAATAGGGCGTATCGAATTTTGCAAATTTCAAGGACCGCGATAGCCTGTGTGCGGAAAACGTAGATCATTGAAAACTGTGTCCGGGCATATGGTTGATGAATCCGATGGAGCCATGGAAGAAGTCCCCCCGGGCGGCTTTAAGTTTCCGATGGTCATAATTCGGAAAGTTGAGAGTATTTTTGAAAACATTGTTCTAGCGGGATGTAGAGCTTTGAAAACTCTACAAATCTACCGAAGAAACCTTTGGTCCAAAAGGTGCCATTGCCAAGATTGCCTAACATCGAAAATGTGACCTTTTGGTTTTTGACTTATATTTCCTGAGAGACAAATGATTTTTTTTAGCCTGTGGTATGAGGTGGTAGAGGAGGTCGAGCACTTCCAGTACACTAGGCATGTCCCGATCCATTATACACTTGAAATCATTTTTTTAACCTTTTTAATTGGAATTTTTAAGAGTGGCCACGTCGCCCACGAAGCAAGTGCAGACACTGCAACCGGTGCTGTTGAGTCGAGGACACCTTGGCCAGTAAGTATGCATAATACTCCACGACAGTAGCTGAACTTTTTCACAAAATATCTGTGATTTCGATGTGTGGTATTATAAGAACGGTAAAAGCTGAGAAACAAAAACTCCTGCAGAACAAAGAAAACATGAAGTTGATTGAAATCATCGCCGATAAGTAGTTAAGAGCCAATTCTTTCCGTTAATGGATTTTTTTCCTTACCACTTTACTGGATGTGTTAACGACTGATTCGATGTTCAATCGGATTGGACACAATAAATATCGACCTTTTAGCACACCACTCTGGAAAGTACACATTGTGGCAGCTGAACAATGAATTCTCTGCCTACCAAAATGATTTTTTTTTTTAACTTTTGAGTAGATTTTCCATTTGTCTTTCGATTGCTGTGCATTTCAATTTATTCACACAGAAAAACCAATGCCAAATCAAATACGCTTCCACTGCAATACTCTACGGATAGTCTACGCGTATGTATTCAATACAGTTTTGACTCCCTATATTCAACTCTTCATCTCACATTTCTTAAACATCAGACCAGAGAATTTCATTGTTTTCCAATGTGGTAACCGAAGAATCTGTCTTCATGTATAACTACACCATGTTCCATAACATAGTTTCATATAATATGAATGTTACATAGCCAGCCCGACAGTGAATGGAGATTTCGACTTACTACACGTATATCGGATACATATGGCTTGGGAAGAAACTTTACTTTAACCGAAAATTTATGTAGTGGGAGATGGCAACGGATTTTTCTTTTCCTCCTCAAAATCGCATATTCGACCAGTTTATCGTTTTATATACTTGATCGATTATTATTTATTTCCGCATTGAAATGCTCTATGTGTCTACACAGAAAAGCTTTATGTATATATATACACATCCATCGTGGAGCATATCATATTTTCCCAAAGATTTTGAGGCTTCTTCTCCTCGTCTTCTACTTTTTTTTTCGACAAAATTATATTAATTTAGCATTCTATCGGCAATATGATGGTTGCGGCTATAAAATATGGACTCAGCAAATTTTATCATCAGGACTTTTCTTGTGTGTTTGAGCGAAGATATAAAATATTAAAAATAAAAAAAAAGAAGGAAGAAAGTTGTGCGAGGGGAGATTTTAAAGTACACATAAAGTTGTATAATGGCTCACAATGAATAAAGTGGAATCAAAATATTTACACAAAGTTAGTGCTTTTTCGGTTATCCAACATCATATTACGTTTATTATAACAAGATTGATGCAATATTTGAAATTGTTATTAAGTTGATTAAAGAGAGTTTTCTGTTTGTTTGGCGTTTTCTTTTCATGATGTTTGAATGCGATATGAAGATAATGCATTTTGTGAGTTAATTTTTTTTTGTGTGGTGCTGTTGTTGCGATTCTCGTTCTTCGTCTCTTAAAAACGCTGTAAGACATTACACAGAACATGGAGCAAAAATGAGGTTTGTTGGATTTCGTTAATTTTATTTGCTTCATTCAATATTTATTTGGCTGAAACTTGTAGTAACGACTTGTTGTCAAACAACAACTCCGAACAATGCGAAAGAAAAACTTTTCAGATAATAATTAATCAAAAGCCATTGTGAAACAAAATATTTTCTGTTCTTCTTTCGTCGGATTGCTCTCAAATTGCATTTCTGGAGATGGCAGAGGTGAGTTAAGGACAAACTTGAAAATGATTGAGTTATTAACGATATTATCTTAGGATAAGACTTGAAGGAAATTGAATTTTAGCACAATATAAAACTCAATTTATAGATTATGTTGTGCTGTTGGGAATGATGATTAGAAGTTGTTTGAAATTGCTATTCACACATTGTGCGAATAGTCGCTTTATAAGACTTAAGCCATTCGCACATTGTACAATACCTTGTAACAATCTAAATTGTAGTAATCCCACTCTACTAGTCCATTACTGAACATCTATATCAGTCAAAAACAATCAAAAGAGTAAAAGTGACGCAAGTCCCTTGGCATTCTTCCAAAACAACTGATATCGCTGGATGTGACGCATTCTGCGCTTGTACGCAAAAACTGTAACAGGAAAAATTTGACCAAAGAAATTCTAGAAACAAAATTTTACCAAAAAAATTTTGCGTCACAAAGTGGCAGATAATTCGGACGTATTCTTGCCTATTTTAAAAAATTTCTTAAAAGTACTTTCCTCAACATCTGCCACTTGTGACGCAAAATTTTTTTGGTAAAATTTTGTTTCTATAATTTCTTTGGTCAAATTTTTCCTGTTACAGTTTTTGCGTACAAGCGCAGAATGCGTCACATCCAGCGATATCAGTTGTTTTGGAAGAATGCAAAGGGACTTGCGTCACTTTTACTCTTTTGAGTGTTTTTGACTGATATCAGTTCTTTTGGAAGAATTAGTAGATTGAAAAATTTAAAAAACTTTGAAAATCTAAAAAAATTTAAAAAAAATTGAAAAAATTGAAAAATTTTGAAAAAATTGAAAAATTTTGAAAAAAATTGAAAAATTTTGAAAAAAATTGAAAAATTTTGAAAAAAATTGAAAAATTTTGAAAAAATTGAAAAAATTTGAAAAATTTTGAAAAAACTTGAATAAATTTAAAAATTTTGAAAAGTTTTGAAAAAATTTGAAAAATTTAAAAAATTTTGAAAAATTAAAAAAAAATTTAAAAATTTAAAAAATTTTGAAAAATTTAAAAAATTTTGAAAAATTTAAAAAATTTTGAAAAATTTAAAAAATTTTGAAAAATTTAAAAAATTTTGAAAAATTTAAAAAATTTTGCAAAATTAAAAAAATTTTGAAAATTTAAAAAAATTTTGAAAAATTTAAAAAATTATAAATTTAGGAAAAAAAATTGAGGCGAGCAGAGCTTACCAAAAGCGAACAAATTTGTTCTACCATACCCGAGGCCGGTTCCCCCCAAATTTTTTTTTCTGGAATGTCTTAGAATGACGACTAGAATCTACTCCCAAAATTTCAACAAAATCTAAAGAAGACTTTAGAAGATAGGAAACACGGACGGACGGACGGACGGACTAACAAAGTAACGTAGGATTTTTTCATTTCGTTTAAAGTACTGAAATTGACCAAAATGTATGGAAATGGGGCTTCTTGGAAGATTTTTTGCGTGGCCAAATTTTAAGCTGCAAGAACGTGTGATAGCTCGTTGAACTCGTACGAACGCCTAGTTTTTTTAATGGTAATTTGGAGTCATTTGTATTTGAATTGTGGAACTTCAATATTTGCTGTATATATGGTTCTGCAGTCTACGACAAAAAAATTTTTTTGAAATTTTTTCTAGTAATAGGACTTGCGTCACGGGCGCTATGCTAACGCGCGCCCATGATTTCGCTCTGAATAAATCCATCAAACGATACAGGCTTTAACATTTCAAATGTCTCACTGTCATTTTTTTCAAAGAATGTCATTGTGAATTCGCAATGACACAATGAAATTCTCAGAAACATTTGACAGTGAGACATTTGAAATGTTAAAGACTGTATGGATGAGTCGAATTCTAAAAGAAGAATTAATCATCTGTTATCAACAGCAATGAAAAAATAAACGATTACCTCCGGTAAATGTGGTCTTATTATAGTGACAGGTATGTTGCGACGAATGAAGTAGTAGATTTTGCATCAAACACTGGCTGATAATTTGAACAAAAGAAGTAACAGATTCAATGATTATATCGCTAATACGCATTTTACTTATTTAGCCTGTGAATTAAAGTCCTTAATTTGCTGTAATGTCTTAGACCAAGTTTGAATTAGTTTAGAAACGACCAGTTATTTGTTATCGACAAAGGCATCAAATATACCACATTAAGACGAGACGAAGTGATTTCTCAAATCAATGAAGTAAGAGATTATGGTGTAAAGCACTAGATGATACATTAAAAACAAAATGATTAGCAGATTATATCGCTCTAAATCAACAAATGTGTTGAGTGATTCTATAAATTGTTCAATATGTTATGCATGCATTACGTAATGAAGTATTCATACAGAAAGACGTCAGGACAATTTATTCAGAAAACAAAGGTCTGAAATTTATTCTAAAACTATACCAATGAATGATGCAGAGTTGAACAATCATTGACAAACTATTAAAACGAATACAAAAAGAGAGCGCTATTAAACCGAGTAATCCCTCCACGTCTGCTACGAAATAAAAACATCAAGAGCAACGACTCATATTCGACAACGGGCTACCGATTACCAGACAAATTACATACTTAAATTTGGTAGTTAACGAAACTTTTTGTTTAAAAAAAGTGATTAATTATGTGGGTCGGGCAACTACACGATGTGGACCTCTGGAAGGAAGTTTTAAATTTAATAAAAAAGCTTTTCACGCTCGAGTTCGCATCAGAAAAACCCACCAATTTATTTACCTTTTCCCTTTGACTCAACTATGCAATAAATAAAAAGTTTTCTTTTTTTTCTGCACAGAATTTCAACGAACAAAAAGAATCTCTGTATTTAACCAGCATGCCAAGCAAAGGCACATACAAAAAAAAAATGAAAAACGAAAATGACAAACGAAATAAACGAATCCTGCTCAGACATCAAACAAAACTATACCTTCATTTCTTCATTTTCCACACTCGCAAACAACCGACACAACAACAACAACAACCAGCACACAACGTTCGCTTAGAAAACACAAAAAACAAAAGAAATCCCACAAATAGAATTATTGTTCAATACATTCTGCCCATAAATCCCATTCAATATCCAGAATCTACACGTAAAAAAGTATCCATCGACTCCCCCCTATTTCGCCCTTAGAATTGAAACCATTCTTTTTAACCGGTCATCGTTACGTATACCATTTTCCCATCATTCTCTTTTCCACTACACAACGACATCAATTTTCATCTCAATCAAAAGATGTCTCGGAAAACTTTTTAAGTCATTTTTTCCTGCTGGAAACCCAACCCGAAAAAAGTCGTCTAAAATAGATTTAATCAAACTCCTTTCTATTTTTTTCCCCCGTAGCCCGGCGTCCAGAGAAGAAGTAACTTTTTTAAAGTTTCTGGTATGAGTTATGTGTCTTTGTTTTTCAGTTTTGATTGTCTCTTCTCGTTCTGGTGTATGAGAATATCGTTTATTTAGCCGTTGTATTGGAAAGATATTTTTTTTTGCTTCCCTCGCATCTATTCTCCTTTTATTGTGGCAAATCGCTATATGTGTGGCTTACCGAATGCTTCACAGCGTTTCGAATGATCAAAAGGGTTTTAGTGCAAGGAACCAAAATATAATTATAAGAACGCCAAATAAATAGCTACAGAACCCGCAGTTATCTGATCAACTCTTATAAAATAAATGCCAGAGAAACTTCATAGATGTTAGGAGAAGGGAAAAAAAATGTTTTAAGAGCGAAAGAAACATGGTATATTCATGTGTTTTTGTACATCGTAAAGATAGTAACAAATGTCTTGAAGAGTCCACTTGAGACAAAGATTTTCATTTTTTTTTTCTTCGTCGTTTCGTTTTTCCAAAAAGCATTTTTCAATTTATTTTCTTTCTAAACTGTGCATAAAAGTTTTTCGTATGATTGCAGGAGAATAAAAAAAAAGTTATTTTGGTTATTGAGCTATAATATGGATGTTGTAAGTATCGGCAGCTGAGAGTATGAGGTGTGTACATAAAATTGCAGTTATTATTGCCGTATGCAGTAGTTTTATGGTTAAGTATTTTTCTTCGGATAGAAATATGTTTGTGGTTGCAGGATGGAACATTAAGAGAAAGTTTGCAAAATAGGCAATGAAAATAGTTCCGGATATATAAGTTTTGATAGAGAACTGAATGTGTTCTTTAGCCAACTCTTGTAAAACTAATAAAATTGACGATTGATTTGTAATCTTCTGGATAATTGAGGTCGCAGCATTTTTGTTGCAATATCATTTACGAGGAACGGAAGCGAGCAAGACATAAAGCCTGTCCAGTTGAAGATAGATCTATTTTGAATGAAAACAATCAGTTTGTTTCAGCTACGAAATCTCTATTTTTCAAGTAATTGGTCAATTTTATGTCACAAGAGCCGAAAGTCTTACAATATAATAGGGTTATAGGGGATAGTTGTGTAGTCAAATAACCAAATGAAGCACAGTAACTTTCACTTCGATGAAATTCTCAAACATTACGTTTCATGCTAAATCTGTTACTTTTTGTTTATACTTTTTGCCTAGAGTTTGATAGAAAATCTTGTACTTCATTTGTTTTAACATGGTTACTATAAAAGACCAGCCTAGACGTTTATGAAAGGTTGTGGTGAGATCTTTCATAAATTGTTAGGCTGGTCTTTCATTATAATATGCATGTTAAAACAAATGAAGTACAAGATTTTGTATCAAACACAACGTTTGATACAATATTGCACTATTGTCTTTCGAAACAGATAGGGTAGGAAGAAAATACCAATTGTGACCACCTTCACAACACAATAAATGTTCGGTAGGGCGTATCGAATTTTGCAAATTTTAAGGACCGCGATAGCCTGTGTGCGGAAAACGTATATCATCGAAAACTGTGTCCGGGCATGTGGTTGATGGATCCAATGGAGCCTTGGAAGAAGTCCCCCCGGGCGACTTTAAGTTTCCGAAGGTCATAATTCGGAAAGTTGATAGTATTTTTGAAAACAATGTTCTAGCGGAATGTAAAGCTTTGAAAACTCTACAAAACTACCGAAGAAACCGATGGTACAAAAGGTGTCACTGCCAAGATTGCCTAACATCGAAAATGTGACCTTTTGGTTTTTGACTTATATTTCCTGAGAGACAAATGATTTTGTTTAGCCTGTGGTATGAGATGGTAGAGGAGGTCGAGCACTACCAGTACACTAGGCATGTCCCGATCGGATATACTCTTGAAATCACTTTTATAACATTTGTGAATGGAATTTTTAAGAGTGGCCACGTCGCCCACGAAGCAAGTGCAGACACTGCAACCGGTACTGGTGAGTCGAGGACACCTTGGCCAGTAAGTATGCATAATACTCCATGACAGTAGCTGAACTCTTTCACAAAATATTTGTTATTTCGATGTGGCACATGAATTGAAAAACTATACTACGAACTTCAATTTTTCGTAAATATATCGAAAAATATGTATAATCTGTGTATTTGCAACGAAATCGATTCGTGGGTGAAATAACTAATTAAATCGATTATTTCTCGTTTTTCTCATAAATTCAATTTATTCAGATTTTGTAGTCCAAAGTGTGCCACATCGAAATCACAGATATTTTGTGAAAAAGTTCAGCTACTGTCGTGGAGTATTATGCATACTTACTGGCCAAGGTGTCCTCGACTCAACAGCACCGGTTTTAGTGTCTGCACTTGCTTCGTGGGCGACGTGGCCACTCTTAAAAATTCCAAATAAAAAGTTTAAAAAAGTGATTTCAAGTGTATAATGGATCGGGACATGCCTAGTGTACTGGAAGTGCTCGACCTCCTCTACCACCTCATACCACAGGCTAAAAAAATAATTTGTCTCTCAGGAAATATAAGTCAAAAACCAAAAGGTCACATTTTCGATGTTAGGCAATCTTGGCAATGGCATCTTTTGGACCATAGGTTTCTTCGGTAGATTTGTAGAGTTTTCAAAGCTCTACATCCCGCTAGAACATTGTTTTCAAAAATACTCTCAACTTTCCGAATTATGACCATCGGAAACTTAAAGCCGCCCGGGGGGGCTTCTTCCATGGCTCCATCGGATTCATCAACCACATGCCCGGACACAGTTTTCGATGATCTACGTTTTCCGCACACAGGCTATCGCGGTCCTTAAAATTTGCAAAATTCGATACGCCCTAATGTTCGGGCCGTGCCGCCAAAATTATTCAAATTGAATTTAGAAAAGGGCTGGTTTCTATTTCTGATATTGTGCCCTTAGAGTGTTCCTAAACAGAAACCGGATGTAAAGAGAAACCGAACACGAACGACAATTTCATTTAACAAAAATAATCAAAATCTCATCATGTCATTCTCATTACTCTCATTACCTCACAGTGAGCTCGAATGCTTCGAGAAATAGTTTGATGGAAAAATGATAAAATAAATGACGTGTTGCAGGGCAATTATAAGCGAAGACAAGAAGTATTATCATGCAGAATATTAAATCTGAAAATTGTCTATCGTAAATAAAAGATAGTTGAACGTTTTCATTTGCATTACGTTATAATATTCTGTGCTTACTAAAATTTCCAACCAATAAATTGCTCCAACTATACGTTAAGTCCTTGTACACAATGTCGCCGACGAAATATTTATTACCCGTATAGTCCCTTGACACCGATTATATGGAGAAGCAACGTATCTATCCATATGATATACACTATATGGATTTTACATAGTCATATAATGCATGCATATATAGCAGTGTCTCTCTGTAAGAAGGATTACACACTCTTAAATTCATCCCAGGACATAATATAAACGCGACGAAATATGATTATGTGAAAGATGATATCATATATCGCATATCATATACATAAATGTGCAGATAATTTCATTTTTATCTAATCTGAAGTGAAGAATGGCCTCTTGTGTAGTTTAATTTATATTTAAAGTGAGTTTTAACACACTCTTGCGCTATATTATTTTGCATATTAATCTGAAAACATATTCATTTCGATGTAAACGGATTTTTACGTTGCGACAATTTATTCACGGATACATATAGAGGGATGAGTTCCCGTACATCCTTGGAGACGTGCAGTTTGTTTGACTTAATTTCAAGTCCGTGATTTAAAGATATATCGATCACAAAATAGGCTGTTCCATCGAGGGATTGATAGGATGGGGACTTTACAGAGTAGAAGTGGGTCTTGAACTTGAAAATGGAGAGATGACTTAGAACTTCCAATTTATTTGTGAACATAAAGGCAACACACGAAATTTGTTATTTCTGGTGTAAACATTTCTGGCTGCCTGAACCATCATGACAGGTTCAGGTCAGGTTCAGGTCAAATCCAAAAGAAAACGTTCAAGTTCGAGTGAGATTCTTGTTGAGTCGAACCAATTGAGACTCAGGTCCGGTACAGATTGAACCCAAAATCGAAAATTTCAGGTTCAGATCAACCTCGGGTCAAACCTGAAATTTCAGTTCAGATACGGGCTGAAATCCGGTTCGGCTCAACCTGAATTGAAGCAGGTCGACCCGAACCCGATGCTGACTTTAGACCACATTCTTAATCAACGAAGAAACATGAGAAAATAATGATTTAATGATGAACCAAAAAATTACGTCTGACATGTATCAACCACCTCCGACAGCACCATTCATAATACAAATAGAAGAAAAAATTGTGCGGAACACTTTATGACTTAAACGAAAGCTGTTAAAGTGCGTCGACTGTAACGTTAAAATAAGATTTGGTGCCAAACCACACAACGTTAATTCACTAGAGTTTACATGGCCAAAATGTAACCGTTTTCATTGCCGCTCTAATTAACGTTGTATTTTGATAGAAGATTTATTTCGGATTATAAGCAATCTCATTTTTATGGTTCGTTTACATATTATGGATCATACCAAGATTTATTACCCCCAAAAAAAAAATAATGTTTACACCTCCGCTTACATTCATAAAACAAACTAATTAAAATGTCCTATACGAAAATGGAACTTTTTTTTTTATTCCATTTTTTTATGGATCACAAAAAATTCCTATTTTATTCTCGTCATAATATACCTCCTCCATGTATATATTGTTGTACCCCCATCCATTTACCCATATATCATATTATAGGAATGGATCGTTTGCAATCTAGAGGATATTATTTCTTTCATATATAATACGTTAAATGGAGGTATACGACCATGTTCACGATTGAACTATAAAAATGTTTTTCTTTTTGCTCTCAGTTATCATATTTTTTTGTTCTGCTGTTCTCGGTGTGTGTGTCTATATTGGCCCCCAAGGATTTTCCACAAATTGATTCGATTAGACGGTATGCCAATTGGGTGTTGTAAAAATAGAATAACACACACACACCACCCGGTATGGTTCTTTTTTGAAAGCGCAGCAGAAGTATATTGGTTTTGTTTTCGGGTAGAATGAAAAATGGCTATAATGCGTTTCGAAGGTGAACGAAATAACCTGCAAAATATCTCGAGAAAACATTGATTTTGGCCGTAAATGGTTTCGGTGTACAAAAAAAAAGAGAAGTTCATTGACAGAGTAATCACCAATTTATTACAGTATGGCTTTATTGGGCTTGAGTTCGGGTTGACACGAATCAGATAGCAACGGATATGGTTGGATAAGTTCATACACGATCCAAAGGATTTTTTAGCCCCGTACGAAGTACGAAGGGGCTTATAGGATTACGATGCCGTGTGTAATTGATGGAATTCGAAGCAGACGGTAAGGGCAAAGTGTTTGCCTATGTTCATAGATAACGAATCCGCAATAAAAATTTTGTCCGTCCGTCCGTCCGTCTGTCACGTCGATATCTTGAGTAAATCAAATCCGATTTCAAAAAAAAAAAAATTTCCTGAAAGATAGTCAAAATAGTGAGGCTAAGTTCGAAGATGGGCGATTTTGGGTCGACCCTTCCGGAGCTGGGGCCCAATAAGTGCCTAACTGTTTCTCGACGATATCTCCAGACATTTAAGCACTACACTTGTAAGTGATACGTCAAATGAAAGGTATTTACAATACCGATCGACAAAAAAAAAGTTTATGAAAATTGGATGACCGACTCGTGAGTTAGACCCCTTGGTGTGAACTAGGTACAGGGCGGCAAGCCGTTTTTGCTTGTAGGTTGGCCAAATTTGAACGAATTTAGATGGATTTTGCTTTATTAGATAGGTATTGATCGTACCAATCAGGGGAAAAAAGTTTATGAAATTCGATTCACCGGAGCGTGAGCTAGGTCTCTTGGAGTGAGCTTATATGTGGCTACTCGGCCGTACAGTAAAGGTGGTGTTTTTTGTTAATATCTCGAGTAAACTTTGACCGAATTTCATTTTTTTTTGTTTGAAAGGTACTAACGAATGTAAAGCAGCCGTACTACTTTCCACCTCCTAACAAAATGGCCGTCGGCCGCCATTTTGGATTTTTGTAAAAACAATAGAAATCGGTGAAAATGATACTTAATTTTAGGTCAATTCGAAATTTGTGTTACATTTGAAAGGAACGTCGTACGGGGCTTCGTAATTGCGCTATTTTTAAGACGTACACATTTCATAAGAATTTTACTTTACCGACGTTTACGGACGCAGTAGGCTTACGGTAAGAGTAGGGCGACGGACGAACTAGGGTCACGTACGCAATAGATGTACGGGTTTGTACGGGGCTCAGTCGCAGCAAACGCTCCGACTGTTCTGACGGCTCGTTGTTTTTGATTTAGTGTAATCATAAGAAAAGTACATTGGATCGATAATTATACTCAGACGTGTACTTAAATGTATCGCTTAAAAAATTAATTTAGATCGGGGTGTGTACATTTTCCATTAGATTATGGTATAATGTGGAAGCAAATGAACGAAGTATATAATTTCAAATTCGAAACGAATAGTCGAAAATCACGAAATTAACGAATCGAATTTAGCATAAGTAATGAATAAGCGAACGTATCGGTTAAATTTATTGTAAAATGTAAATCAAGGTTTTTTTTTTGGCAATTAAAATTCCCTCATTAGCGTCCTATTAACTTCAACCATACACCTTTTTTTATAAAACCGATCACGTTACTCTCATTTCCATTTTATCAGAATTATTCTCTTCGTGATTCAAACCCATAAATTATCCGGTTAATTTTTTAATCATTCTTTCATGCAATATTTAAACATCCATTTCCACAAGGTTTACACTACATCCCTCCGAATAAATCCTTTCCACCGAAATCATTCCCCGTCCATCGAACGAACGAACGAACGAACAAAAATCTCCATTGTATTAAAGAAGAAAAAAACCCCTATACAAAGAAGCACACCCACTCATCGACAACCCACCTCATCGACAAAGATATAAATTCAAAAGAGAGCGCACAAGAATAAAAAAAAAAATTCAAAATTAAATTCCACTTCACCACAGAGGAACATCGAAAGCCCACCTTTACAATAAACGAATTTTCAAACTAAATCGAAGATTTACACCGACTATCAATCTTAGATTAAATGATTCTCATTTCGGAAAAAAGGGGGGGTTTTTTAAGCTATTATATTCGAATGGAAAGAAAATTAAAGAAATTTCAAATTCCACAGTGTTCCTTTTCTTTTTCTATTTATTTTTTTCCTTCTTTCTTTTTGCTTCTACCGCTTCGATGATATATGTTTTGTGTATACATTCGTACATCTTAAGAAATACATTTCATTTGATCTAAAATATAAAAAGTCTATTGTGAAAAAGGGATGTTATATTATTTGGGATTGAGGAGAGGGTCGTTTTGAAACAGGCTCGATCTACTCAAATTATTCAATGTAAATACCCTTATTGGTTTCTTGATAAAATATATATAGAGAAATTGAGGATTATTGATTGCTCTTTATCCAGTTCGTTTAAATAGTAAGGATTTTCCAAACGAAAAAAAAAACCGGATGCGGTGGTATTGGTATCCTGTTTCTCGAGACCGTAGATATACATATTCGAGCGATAACTAACTGGGGATTTCGTTTTTCAATTATAACATACATTTTTGGCAATAAATTTGAAAACGATGCGTAAGCTCAAACGGGCGTAAGTCGAAGAGGATCTAATCTCATAATTGTAGAACATTTTTTCTTCATGCTCCAATCAGTCATCTTTTATTGTTACGGCTTTTACGGCTACTTCAACCTTTTCGAAGTAAAACGGAAAAACGTTATTTTATGTAAAAAGTGGTTCTACAGTGAGTATGTGTCTTAAATACGCAGCTTTTTCCTAAAATTAATTTTGTCACAAAAATAACACCCGCACTTCACCGCATCAAAACATGACTGAGGCGGTTTGTACGAAAGAAGAAATTTGTTTGAGCTGCTCGATAGCTTTAGAACTATATGTTTGACCACATTTTCGATCAACAGAATGTCCTAAAACAGTGTAAAATCGCTGACCATTTCGTAATTTTTTTTTGTAGGTGACTCTACGTTTCGAAGCAGGGACTAAACTAAGGAACATCGCAGGTGGGAATTTGCCCACCTGTGCCCCTCTAATTCCCACATGCGAATCTAAATTTACCCACAAGAAAAATTATAATTATCTGACAATAATGAGAAGAATCTAATTTTAATAAAAGTTTTGCCTGCGGCGCATTGAACGTATCTGAAAAATGATAATGGCTGATAAAGCTCCGTAAAAGATGCAAACCTAGCAAAATCTGGCTCTTATTCCTTAAAAACAACGGAGATATCAACATTTGAATGTGAATTCCTGTACACAAATTTGATATATCGGATTCGACCTCTTTTTTATGCAGCGCTCCAACCATACCACTAAACCCTTGGATTGCAGCTTTCAAATAGGGGAATGATATTTACACTAACAGTAGTATTTAGTATTTTGATATAAATATTTAGTAGATGTCTATAGCGTAGTAGATTTCATCGACTCCACTTGTTTGTTTCTTTTAAGCATAAGAAAAAAGACGAAGATGATGTTGAAGCTAATAACTTTTTGAAAGTATTTTTCAAAGGAAAATTATGAGATCGATTCGGAAATCTTAAAGTTGAAAATAGAATACTGAAGGAATAAGACCTTTTAATTTGATTTTTTCGAACCTGTCTATGAACTGAACCACAGGAATTTGATTCTTCGTCGAACAAAAAAAATGTTTTGAGAAATCGGTTAAGGGTCATTCAAATAGTGCGCACGCTAAAAACATGAGACAAAACATCCAAATCGCATACAAAAAAGATGTTTTGTCTCACGTTTTTAGCGTGCGCACTATTTGAATGACCCCAAGAATTACTCATGGACATTTTGAGTGATTTTTCGAATAAGACCCAGGAGAGGGATTACGGCATCAGTTCTCTTTTCTCAATTCTATCAAAACTCTACTGTTAGAGAACGATTCACTACTTCACTGAAATATGTCGCAACAAAGCCAATGTCAACCGAAAAATAATTAATTTTTTACTGGACGCACTGAAGGACTCTGCAGCAGTAATCAGTTTTTCAATCGGCCCTATATCGGCCTGGCGATAAGAGTCTGACGAATGGATGAAATGACAGCAAACTTTTTTTAAATTCTTATCGCCAAGCATATAGCTGCGATATAGGGCCGATTAAAAAACTGATTACTGTGCCAGAGTCCTGAGGTCATGGGCTTTACGATGGCATTTTATTTGACTGAATTCCGTTGAGTAAAAAATTAATTATTTTTCTGTTGACATTGGCCTTGTTGCTGCGACATCTTTCAGTGAAGTAGTGAATCGTTATCTATCAGTAGAGTTTCGATAGAATTGAGAAAGAGAACTGATTCCGCAATCCCTCTCCAGACTTACGGTCATGATATTACTTTGGCATAAAAAATTGTTACTTTGGCGCCCAAGATTTCGTTTTTAGGCGCCCCGTTGAAAAGTTTCCCACCTGCACAGAAATCCTTATTTTAGTCCCTGTTTCGAAGTTTAGACTAACTTCAAAAAAACTTGGAGGCACAAAATCATGTCTTTGCGTTGATAAAAAATAACTTGTCTGGATGCTCTAATAACCTATGTTGATACGGTCGTGCTAGTGTTGCTGGCGAAGTTATTACGCTAAATACCTAGCTATTAACATCGATAGTGCGATGTGGTTCAATGGTTTTTCCCACATATTCTACGCCTCTGTTTTAAATAGGTTGACGATGATAATCGAAGTATTTTGTGATAGTTTAAAAGAAACAAACATTTCGAATGGAGCTTAATGAATTAAATTTCATTTTTCTTATAATTCTCTAATGCATTTAACTTTTCATATTTGAAGACCGAAGATTGTAAGCTTGAGGGCTTGTAGTATTGAAATCATCATTTCACTTATAATTCGCTAGTCGTAGTTTAACCAAAGATTGTTTATACATGAAACGCTGTCTCAGTTTCATTGTCAGCTGGAAAATCATGATCGGGGCGGGTCGATTTTCCGACACTCAACACAATATAGAAAAAGTTTGTAGAAGAAACTATATGAAAATTTTCACCTTTCCAGTCGCGCGACACAATTTTTATTTCGATATTATTCGCTAAAATTGAACAGCTGATTTCATAAACGTCATTCATAAATGTCAATCAGCTGATCATATTTAGCGAATTATGAGGAAATGAAAATTGTCTCACGCGACTCGAAACGTGAAAATTTTCATATACAGCTAGCTCAGAATAGTTAGAAATATTCATGCGACTCTCTGTTTTTCTTAATTCCACACGTTCCTTACGTTTCATATGTTAGTATTATTTGGGATATACTCGGATTTACCGCTTATACGCGCACACGTAGAACTAGCGTAATGTGCACAGAGTGTGTGTGTGCAATATATTGATAGAAGTGTGGAATAGTTGGAACTTAAAAAATCCACCAAACGCATGCATTTCTTGCTATCTAATCTGCGATTACTGTAGTTTCTTCTACAAACTTTTTCTATATTGTGTTGAGTGTCGGAAAATCGAGCCGATCCTGGAAAACCCGATCATGATTTTCCGGCTGGCACGGTCATATCCAATTGAATGACTTGGGTTGAGCGTCATTAAGATACAGATTGTCTCTCAAAATCTGGGCTGGTTGTTCCAGTAGATCGCCATGAAGAATAAAAACGGATCGGAAACGGAAACGGAAAACGGAAAATTCTACCAATGCATCTGTTATCATCGACTACCAAAATAAATGATTAGCAATAGCTGACGTTCTCTTATGTAGGAATTACATTTTTCATTTCAGTGAAGTAATAGATTTTACTTCAATCTTGAACTTGAACAAAAGATGTAAAAGATTTATTGATTATACTAGTGATACGATTACCGTCAAGTCCGAATGAAGCTTCCACCTAGGTTTCCTTAGAGATTTATATTCTCATTTTTACTGTGTAGCGTATGATAGATAAGCAACAGTGATGAAAAAAAGAAAACAAAATTAAGAACTTTAACCCAAAAAATTTCGCCATAGGAATTTCATTTTAATGAGAAACGTCGACGCTCTCAAAAACCACGGGTAAAAGTAAGGGAAAAAATTAAACCAAATTTTTCTGCACAAAGTAATTTGCATAAAATACATTTTCCATAGAAACGGGGCGCATACAGTACGCCTCTGAAATTATGCAATTAAATTCAATTTGAATTCGTTAGAAAATTCGTTCGACAATGAGTTAAAACTTTTTTTTTTGTTTTAAAACTACATTACAATAAACGGTATGAGTATAGCATACATTTCGGTTTGTATAATTTTCATCTGAACATTTTGCCGCATCATGGCATATAATGAAAGAAGACCAACCGGGGAAAAAAAAATAATGTTCGTAACACGTTGTATTAACTATATTGGACACCCGAACAATTAGCCACAAATTAGTAATTTTTCGAATAAATGTAACTGAAAATGTTCGTTCAAAAAAAAGTTCGGATTTTGTTTTCTATACTTGTTGAATATCAAACAATAATGCAGTCTTATTGCTCATTAGCCATCGTGAGAAACACAAAGCGATTATGATTAATTTCGGAATAAAATCCGTTCTCGAAATTTCATTCACTGTTTTATACCCCGCCGAAATACACAGATTTATAATTGCGTCAGCTTCAGTTCTTTTCTCTGAAAATGCGGTAATATTCGTACGTCCGAACCACTAGAAAATAGAAGAAGGTCTGCAAAAATCACCTTTTATGGCTACACTATTTATGTTGACATGTTGACAGGCAGACAAGTCATTAAAATTTCAGTAAAATCAGATGTCAACTCCGTGCTTATTACCGTTCGGGCGTTTCATTTTATTTATCAGGAGGAAACCTTTTTCTTCTGATAAAAAAATAAAATAAATTTTTCCCAGTGAGTGTAGTAGTTACAATAAATAAAATTTTATTCGAGTGACAAAGGCGTTATACTATACATTATAGAAATGGTGCAAAAGGTTGTTTTTTTTCTTTCTTTCTTCCATTTCTTGTTAGAGAACGTAATCTAAATTTATAGGAGTGGTGTGCAAAGGTACCGCTGAAAGTAAAAAGATGATATAATGATATCAACATCCTCAGAAAGGTTTATTGTTATTCAGACCCCGAAATTCAGGATGAAAAGGGTATAAGTGTTTTTGATGCCAATTTTATTTTTTATTCTTTCGAATGAAATGCTAACGGTTCCTTTTCCATAACAAAACAGATTTATCTTCGAATAATATTTGGGGTGCGGGATGATGGAAAAAATTTCGTCTCTAACTTATGTCATTTTGGTGTATGTTCGGTAAGTCGACAAGGATTAATCCTTTCGATAAGGTTAGGTTAGACGAAATTGCCAAACACTGTATCCACAGCAACAAAGCATAAATAAACTACTTAAATGGCATTGCTTACTTACGTTGCAAGTAACGTGTTTCACGGACCGTAAACACATCTTCAATATAATTATTGAGTCTAGAATCTACTACTTCATTTGATCTAAGTTTTTTCTGCAGATTGATTCAAAATCTTTTACCACATTTGTTTTAACTTACATTCGGCTATAAAAGACCATATTAGTCAGAGTTCATCGTAAATTTTCGATGTTGCGATCAATAACAAATGACGTATCATTTTCGGCATTTCCCGTACAATTTAATTCTCTAAATTCCCAAAATTCCCAAAAATTCCCAAAATTTCCCTACAGTGAACGACATCTCAAATGTCTCACTGTCATTTTTTTCAGAGAATGTCATTGTGAACTTGCAATGACACAATAAAATTCTCAGAAAAATTTAACAGTGAGACATTTGAGATGTCGTTCACTGTAAATTCCCAAAAATTAACAAAAATTCCCTAAATTCCCAAAAATACCCTAAAATTCCCAAAAATTCCCCAAAAAAAACAACAAATATTTCAGAACATATTGAATATAATATATTCAGTAAATTGAGCTTAAGCGGCATATCGCCAAAACTGGAGGTGATGGTGATAGGGGAACAAGTGGTCTCCGATTTTAATGAGTGATAGATTCGTCTTCAATTCTAGAGAATCGTATCTTTCATTTTTTTCGAACATTTTTTTAAATTTTCGGTTAAAGTGTTCAAAGGTGAAAGCATGTCAGAGGGTACCGAAAACCCGTTTTCGGCTATAACTCAAAAATAATTATTTTAAGAGCAGTCTACACTCCGACCTTCTATGAAAAACATTTTCGATGATAACTTCTTATTAGAATATTTTTTGAAAAAAGTGGTTTCATCGTTTGGTGCCACAACATATAAAGTTTCGATAAACCGCGAGCCTTTTTTTATAAAAGTTTAGTTTTGTAATAAAAACTTTTTATATTTTTTTATAGAAATTAATTAAAAAAATCTCTGCCATGATGAACTCACGTACGGAAACTCTAAAGAATCGAAATGGGATATTAGGTATCTGTCAGCTGATAGGAATATTTTGTTTGTTAGTGTTGGTTTTTTGGTTATCTCGGTGATCACAATTAAAACAAACTGTCAACAAATAAAACATCCCAATTTGTTAAGTCACGAAATTGTTTTTTTTTTCAAGCGCGAGATTTTTTGAAAATTGGAGCGGCTTTCTAAACTGAAATTAAAAATTTCAAATTCCACTTTTCCAATATCAATATACATTTTCAGTGTGTTTTTGATGTGTTCATTGAAATAAAAATAATATGGACTAACGCTCGCGGTTTATTGTCAAGATTGATGCAGTCTACGCCGAGAAAACTCAAAAGTCCAAAAAAATATCACAAAAAACACAAATTTTAGGAGTTTTGAGTTTTTTCTCAGTACACTACATCAATCTGGACAATTCCAGTGGCTATCGAAACCTTATATGTTCTGGCACCAAACGATGAGGCCACTTTTTTCAAAAATAATCCGAATAAAAAGTTATCATCAAAAATGTATTTCATAGGGGGTCGGAGTGTAGATTGCTCTTAAATTATTGTAGTGTTGTACTAATGTCGGCTTTGGAGAGACCTACAAGTAGAGTATACGCCCTGGCTGGTGCGAGACCATCGACAAGAATTATATCCTTCAGAGCATAATATTTGGGAACCAATTTTCAAAAGTTCACTAAAATTCCAAAAAAAATCCCATTTTTTTTCTTTGCTTGTTCATAGTTTTTAAAGGTTTTTGAACTTTTCCTGATCTTTTACGAGCATTTAATTATAAAAATGCAACGAAAAGAAATTTTTTGGGAATTTTAGGGAATTTTTGGGAATTAATTCCCAAAAATTCCCAAAAATTCCCTAAATTTCCAAAAATTCCCAAAAATTCCCAAAAATTCCCTAAATTCCCAAAAATTCCCAAAAATTCCCTAAATTCCCAAAAATTCTCAAAAATGATTCCCAAATATTAGGCTCTGGTCCTAAATAGCGCAGTTACTGGTGTGATTGTGGATGTAATGGATGTAATGTTGGGGAACAAATTTTTTTTCTTCGGAAAATGGAAAATTACCGACCTATCATGAAAGAACTTTTGTCTGGAGGAGTCGAAGTGGAGTCGGTAACAACATGGAATAAAGAAATTTTTTTAAGAACTTAAGGCGCACGGAGTCATTTATTTCGACACAAGAACCTGGACATTTTTCAGAACTTAAGGCACTCTTTGCGTATCGTTGAAATGAGTGAAATATAGAAAGTTGGGGTAATGGAATGAACTCATAATATCAATTCAGTTCAACATCCATGTTAATTCAAACGGTCAGTCAAGTCACCTTTTACAACATACAAATATTACGCCAAGTATGTGTGGTGTGGTGTGCATTGAACATAAATTTTAATTAACAAGAATTACAATTGATAATAAATCAACGTGAAACATTACCGTCCAAACAATATAACATACATATGTTATGTGTAGTAATTCTTGTTCGTAGATAAAATTGGACATTGTTGTCCAGTCGTTTCCAACCATTAAAATACATCGAGATACGAAACATAATGTGCGCTGGGTTCTTTATACACCCGATATAACGACACAAAAAGACCGCTTCATTACTATAGATTTTGAATAAATTTTGAACAATATCCCAACGAAGCGTATACACCATTATTATGTGGAAATATATATATAGATGTAACTAGTTGGAATGCATTTATGGTCTACGTAGATATTATATAAGTACACACAATATATCCATGCCAAACCTAAAGTTTTCTTCCATCTCCGCAATATAAATTTTATAATACCTAAATAAACCAAAGTCATTATGTGGCCTCAATTACCATATACATTCAATTTGCTATTTTGCATATGAAAAGACCTTAGGATTCTCGTTCCCAAAACGAAACTTATATCGTATTTGAATAGAGTCGCGTGGCTAATCTGAAGTAATAATACAAGGAACAATATAAATTGTCGCCCTTTTAATCGTGTTTCCCTGGAAAGTTTATCTATTACAGAGTTTCATTTCCACACTATTCGGACTGTACATATATATATATATGGGCAACATGCCGTTGCGTGTGTGTGGATGTATGTAAATCTGTATTTTCTAAAATCTAAAATTCAGAGCTCTTTGCATTCATTTTATCTAAAGCCCGTCCGACACCTATAGAATTCTGCTATCTATTATTTTAACAATAAAAAGGTGAATGTAAATCTATGCCTCTCCACACTGTACAGTTTTAACTATACGAACTCGTACACGTAGTTCGGGTGTAAATAGTCTTACTTATAGGTGCTTGCAATCAAAAGAGAAAAATCACTGTTATTTCTTTGTTAATTTAGAAAATCCATGAAAGGGAGATAAATTGTACATGACACAAAAAAAAACTGGGTTGGGCTTAAGTGAATACAAAAATTATTCATATCAGATAAGTATTACCTACCTATGTTACGAGCAGCAGTATACTGGTAGACAATGACAATTTTTATTATTTAAGGAAACCCGAAATGGAACCGAATTAATTTTCAATCTTTACTTATAATTTGAATTTACAATTTTTTTCTTTAATAATTCAAGTACATCTGTGGAACTATAAGATCCCACAATTTCAATCCAATCAGGGCCTATTATTTGGGAATCGATTTTGGGAATATTTGTGAATTTTGGGAATATTTGTGAATTTTGGGAATATTTGGGAATATTTGGGAACATTTGGGAATATTTGGGGATTAATTCCCAAATAATTACTTCTTTTGAATATATTATCCCAAAATGTTTGGTTTCTATTTTGTACTGTTATCAATAAAGCTTTATAAATCGTGTTTAAATACCATTGACATTTAATCTCATCCATCAGAAGTTTATTTTCGATGTTCACAAATGACTTAGAAATAACCAGTGGCATTACAGCAGGTATTTTCTATCGTTAAAACTTTTACACATCGTCTACTTCCCAAATATTCCCAAAATTCACAAATATTCACAAATATTCCCAAATATTCTCAAAAATTCCCAAATATTCCCAAATATTCCCAAAATTTTATTTAAGTCTACGTCCACCTGGTCTTAAATTTTTGTGAATATTTGGGAATATTTGGGAATATTTGGGAATATTTAAGAATATTTGGGAATATTTAGGAATTTTGGGAATATTTCGGAATATTTGGGAATATTTCGGAATATTTGGGAATATTTGGGAATATTTGGGAATTTTTGAGAATATTTGGGAATATTTCGGAATATTTGGGAATATTTGTGAATATTTGGGAATATTTGTGAATATTTGGGAATATTTGTGAATTTTGGGAATATTTCGGAATATTTGGGAATATTTCGGAATATTTGGGAATATTTGGGAATATTTGGGAATTTTTGAGAATATTTGGGAATATTTGGGAATATTTGGGAATATTTCGGAATATTTGGGAATATTTGTGAATATTTGGGAATATTTGTGAATATTTTTGGGAATATTTGTGAATATTTGGGAATTTTAGGAATATTTGGGAATTTTAGGAATATTTCGGAATATTTGGGAATATTTGGGAATTTTAGGAATTTTGGGAATATTTCGGAATATTTGGGAATATTTCGGAATATTTGGGAATATTTGGGAATATTTGTGAATATTTGGGAATTTTAGGAATATTTGGGAATATTTGGGAATATTTCGGAATATTTGGGAATGTTTGTGAATATTTGGGAATATTTGTGAATATTTGGGAATTTTAGGAATATTTGGGAATATTTGGGAATATTTCGGAATATCTAGGAATATTTGTGAATATTTGTGAATATTTGGGAATATTTGTGAATATTTGGGAATATTTGGGAATATTTCGGAATATTTGGGAATATTTGGGAATTTTGGGAATATTTGGGAATTAATTCCCAAATAATAGGCCCTGAATCCAATCCAATCGTGCTATATATTGGTGCATCGTTCACGATTTGCAAGCGAAATTGACGTCACATGCGTACGTTACGTATAGGAATGTTTAGCTCACATGTGAAGTAAACTTGAGAGAAAATTAACAGGACTGCAACTGTAGGGTCTTGCCAATCTTTTCCTGCAGGACAGGTACATGTACACATAGTGCATCCAATACAGTAGGGATGGCTCAGTGGCTACGTACTACAATATGATTCGGGTTCGATTCCCGAGTCAGACAATTACACATAGAACTCTACTAGCTGTTACCATTGGTAAAGTCGCAAAGTTCACTCAAGCTTCATAATTTGGGTAATATGAGTGTGCTTGGTGACTGCAACGATGAACACACTGAATGACTCTTATGACGTAGCCCAAATACAACTTATTTGAGTGTAACTATCTACCAGCCTACATTTAGGCGAGCTATGTAGTACCTAACTTTCCTAAGAGATCTTCACGGGGTGGCTTGGAAGTTAAGCTGGCTGAACTTGTTATTGGCCGTAAAGGGATGTTAGAGAGGTCTACCGAACAAACAATAGTGTGACATGAAATCAACGTTTCGGATAACCGGATAACAGTACTACTGAGTAGCGTATACTTTGTAGATAGATGAAAAATTGAGTCGATAGAGCAATATGTCTTTTTGTGTAGCTTTTTGTCATTAATTTGTAGCGTTCCTTCAAATGTGGTCGGGCACATTTTCTTCTCTTTTTTCTGTCGTGTTCCGTTGTATAGGAATACGAGCCCTATCGAAAGAGTAAAAGGAAAGACAAAATAGGACTCGCATTTGATATGCTTACCCTATGTACATGATTTTCGTTACAGGCTGGTAGAGTTGACAGGAGGAGAAATTGGAGATTCTTAACCGTGACGTCACTCCAGGAACTCGTTCAGGAACTAAAAATTCGTTACCCAAAGTGAAGATTTTGACATATTTTATCAAGGGGGTAATCACTAGTAAATCAGTAAATCAAGTAAATCACGGTAAATCACAAAAAATTTTGAAAAATTTTTGAAAAATTTTTAATTGTCACTGGATTACATTTCGAAGTATCGTGGCCGTAAACATATAGGATAAATTTCATGAACTAATACAAATTGAAGTAAATAGATTCAAATTTAGTAGAAACTTCATTTTTGATTTACTTGATTTACTGTGATTTACTGTGATTTACCGTGATTTACCGTGATTTACTGAGCTAGTAAATCAGTGATTACCCCTCGTATTTTATATGAAAGAAGTGTCAAAATCCTCACCAGTGAAACTTAACGAAGAGTTGCTGAACGAGCTCCAGGAGTGCGTACAGTAATTCTTCGTTAAGTTCACCGTGAAAAATTCTACAGGTCGACCCATATACTTTACATGGGTAGACTTGTCAAAATTCACAGGTTAAACTTAACGAAGAATTACTGTACGAGCTCCAGGTGAGTATTTATTTGGGCAGTCATTTGTAACTTCGAAACGCATTCCATATTTTTAGTATAAATAAATGAATTCGCAGTGAAGATCACTGCACTGGTTACATTGTACAATTTAGTCTGGTGGATCACATCGTTCTGCGTTTAACCCATCAGCCGTAAACGTACACCTACAACTACAAAAGAAAACTTTTGATACATCAACAATTGATAGATTTTCCTGATTGCAATCAGTATGATTGCAAAAAAAGGAGTCTTAATTGCGACATATATACAAACGAAAGGATTTTGAAAGGAAATCAACGAACCAACATATCATCACTACACAGTTGAAAACACCATTCCGAACGATATTATTATTTCTCGTTATTTCTGTTTATACAATCGACCAGTGTTCGTTCTGAATGCTCCTCTCGGAATACCCATGGGACGAAAATGATTGTATTGTTGTTGAATGGTCTGGTAAAGCCGAAGATGAACAATGAAAAGTTTACAATTATATTCGAGAATATGTGTTATGGATGTGTTGTGCTCCTTTTACACTATCATAAATGGGTTGGTTATTCTGTTCTTTACAACAGCGGGAGAATATGGTACCCGAATGTGTGTAAAAACAAATATATGGTCATGTCGAAGAAATGTTCATCCTTGGAGAGATAAAGTTTGTTTCGTTAAAGATTAAAGTTTTCGCTGATTTGGTAACATTGTTTGTTTTCAATGAAATGCGAACGTACTGGGTTGCGATTTTATTTAGATTTGCTATTGAAATTGAAACAAGTGGTCGAATATTCACAGGAGAGATGCGGCTGGAAAGGGACATTTGAATAATGTTCGGCAATCGAATCGAATTTTTGTGGATATATTCTGGAAGGGAATGTGGACGACGTCAGGAAAGTAACATCGAGTAAAATAATAACCGAGAGTTTCTCCATGTAAATATCATGTTTGCTTGCAATCAAATCAAAAGATTGAGATTAAACACAGCTTAACGAACAACTATGTGAGGTTACGTTTAAAGGTACAGTTATTTGTACCAATGAAAGTCTAGAACAGGTATGGTCGATCGGCGAATTCGTCTTAAACGCACTCACATTTTATGTCAAAATAATATGAAAATGAGTGCGTTTAAGTACGAAAATCAAATTTTTATGTCCTCCGGGCGGACAATAGACCCTACCTGTTTTACACTTTCATTGATTTGCACACAATATATAGAATCAACTATCTGACCGTTGATCATAATTTCGCATTTTCATTTTACTCACAACCCATTTCGATGGAATTTTACAGCTGTTGTTTCAGCACGAGAAAAATTGCCGCTTTAAAAACGTTTCGTCCTTGGATTTTTGCACAACCATACCCGCAAACGAAAAATCGTTTCAAATATTAAAATTAGCGGATGTCACGCTGTGAGATATATGAAACTTTGCTGTTCCGGTGAATTGCAGGAAAAAAAAACTGTCGGTTGAAAATGTGTTCGTTGAAATTTGACGGGGTAGGTGAATGAATATCAGTTTAAAGGTTCAGCAAACAAAAAAAAAATGGAGAGGAAAACATTTTCTATTGTGTTACGCAGGTATACATAACCGAGTACGGCGAGGCGTACGAATAGAAGTGGATAAAGTGCTTAAGGGTCTTTTCCACGGGTTTTTTTATGTGCAGTTTTATGTTGTGTTATTTGAAAGCCGTAGTCAGACTATATACGCTGGTGAAGGAGGCTTGTGACGAAATTGCATTAAAACGAAATCGAGATTTTATGACAAATTTATAATTAAATATTAGGCTAAGATCGGTAGGGGTTGGAATTGAACTCATTCACATGGATAGAGAGTATATTATGAAATCCTATTATGAAAATGTTATGCTGACTAAAGGGGATGTTTGCACTCTTTTTCTTGCCGAATCATCGTAAGAGTTTTAAAGAGATTTAAGTACTTTAAGTGCTGAACTAATGGATAATTTCAACCAGGGATGAAATTCAATTTAAAATTCGCTAATACGAATATTTACCGCCGTAATTAGGATTATGCTTAAATATCTTCGCCGGAAAATAAGGTATAATTTTGTGTGACGGATTTGATTGTTAGTGTTGATCATAAAGAATAATTTCAGTAATGGTTCAACTGTGTTGTTAACTGGAATCACTTGCAAATAAGTAAATCTTTGATCAAATGAATTAAAACTATTGCGGCGGTTCATTTAATCAGGGTTCGTAAACTCACTACCTGCATACCTTCACAGAACGATTTCATTGTATCAATTCATTCCATTCTGGTCGGTCGATCGCGTCAGTCGACATTCACAATAAATACAGTCCTTAAATACATTTAGTTAGAATGTAATAAATCCTGCGTTCCATTTCTTATATTCTGTAATATTACTAACAACATAGCACCTTTAAGAACTGGCATCTGTTATTATCAATCATCTGTTATTATCAGGAACGACAAAAATCAGCTACGATCTCCGTCAGTTGTGTATAACAATATGACATAGTGTGGTAAAACGACTGAAGTAATAGATTTTACTAAAAAATCTCACGGCACCAAAACTTTACCTCAATTAGTAAAATGCCTTTATTGGCAATAAGGCTTCGCCTCGATCGATAAATTTCACGAAAAGAAGAACCATTTCCGTCATTTACCTCATTGGTTATTAATGTACTATTAGGCGATAAACAAAAGAAGTATCAGCTTCAGATGTTGTATGTCAAAATGCATGAGGCTTCGAAAACGTTTTTCGATCCAAATACTCTTTGTTGTAGTTTCGTTAAGCTTCAAAGAACAAAGGAAATTTTGGTCGAAACACGTTTTCGATGCCTCGGGTGTTTTGGGCTCAACACCTGCCGTTTGTAAAAAGTAATTTACTGACATTCCGAGCGTAAAATTTTATTTCATTTTAATTATTCCAAATGGAAATTCCATAACTTGCCAAATGTGTTGCAAATCATAAATTAATTGCAACTGTGAATTTTCATACCTTCGGAGCGTTTAATGAAATTCACTGAATTCGACCGCAAATATTATTATTTCAGTATGCAAATGATCGAAAACTTTGCATCGGAAAATGTTGGGCAAAAATTTCCTTTCACAATCTCTGATAATATTCAGCGGCAAATGCCTGGCCGGTATAATATATTGCATTAAACGCTTTAAAGATAATCTGCTCGTATTAGCCGTCGAAAGATGAGAAATCGTGCAACAGACATTAGACACCATATAGGCTTATCTATCCACCATAATCGCGAGAAAAGGGAGTCGATTATTTTCACTTAAGAGGACATTTAATTGAATTTAATAATAGAATGTCTGACGAAGTAAAAAATTTTAAATGAGGGATGCGACGGACACCAAGGCTATGTTATGGTAAACTGAACGTGGAAATTTAATGATTCAACTTTAAATGACGAAAAAAAAACAAAAGAAAAGAAAAATACTGTGGCAAGTGAAATGGAAAATGGTTGGTGTCTAATGTATTATGTTTTATGTAGAGTAATGTGTCGTTGAAGGTACAATTTACAAACTTTTTTTTTTGGCGTTAAAATGTTTTGCACAAATTATAAATCTCTAGGCTTTTCTGCTATACATCTAAAGCATCGGCATATATTTTCTTTGTAGGCGCGAATAAGGTGTATACATCGCTCTCCCTTTCTCGGCAATATTTTTTTTTTTCGTCGGTGAGGGTGGTACAGAATTTATGGAGCAGATTAATGCATTAATTTTCTACGTGAGCGTGATAGGGGATGTTATTAAATTTCGGAGAAACACCAAAATTTACTTGCGATGCTGAGTGAAATGTCGCATAAAATTTCAAAAGAAATGATTTTCGCGTAAAGTAAGAATATTTTTAGCCGAATCACCTCAATTATTATGGTTTCCTTGCCTTTGACGAACGGAAAATTAATGGGATGTGTGTACAGTATGTATATGCTTTCTTCGACTCCCCCCGACTTGTAAACATATCTTCAAAATAACTCGCTTGTAGATGCTCCGACAAAAATTATACATTTAATTACATGACACATTACAAATCACAATCATTATTCAAAATTCGCAGCGCGTTATTATAATTCAACAATGTAAGCAAACAATGGAAAATAATTATTTTCTTTTCGGGCTTTCCTTTGTACAATATAATAAACGTTTGCTCCGTTTGATCGGTCTGAATGTAACCTACAATTTATTATGTATCCTCTTCTAAGGGTTCGGTTAATTGTTTGTTTTAATATTGCCAAGTCAAAAGTCATCGACAAAATGAATATAAATTGTTAATGTGGCTATGTGTGTGGAGCATGGACTGAATGGATGGGTGTTTCATTGGAAAATATCATGGAATTTATCTTCCAGTTGTCTGTGTGTTTTCGAAACAATTAATGAATTTTAAGAAATTTTATTTTTCATTTCACTAATGCCTTGCCACCGCGATAAATGGATTCCTTCTGTGTGAAGAGAGACCGTATACACTCTGAAGGGTTCGTTCAACTGGAACATTATTCACTTCGGATAACTTAGACCAGACATGTATACACTGAGTGGAAATTTATTCGATTACAGAGTCACATCATTTGTAACGATGGGTGCTCGCAACAAAGGGAAATAAAATCATCTTTGCGAAGATATGCAACAAACGAATCAAATTTATCACTGAAACGTAATTTGTCAATCACGAAATCTCGTACACATTTCTGATATATCGTCGATTGGACGTTTTCTAAGTAGAAATGACTTTAAATTTAAACCAATCTTATCTTGATTGGGTTTTTCCATACAACTTTTAAACACAAGGCATGCGGATGCCGATAAATGAATCTGTTACTTCTCTACATAAAGTAAAGTATCTTCCAAGGTATATAGTGGGGAGGTAATGTCCTTTTCATAAAAAACAAAAAATTTAATAGAAACTCGGCCCATCTGTATTGAGATAGGCACAACATTTTGTGTGAACACAAGTAAATTACCATCTCAAAAATCAGTCTGTATGGCATTACCTCCCCAACAATATCTACCTTGGTATGTTCCAGTAATTTCAAAATCTTTTACTTCGTTAGTTTGAATCTACATCTTGCTATATAAGATAGTACTTGCTAGAATCCACCAGCACTTAATCTTTCGTCGATGTTGATAGCAGATGACTAGCCTTTTCTAAAAAAAAATCTGAATTTTCTTGGCTTCTGAAGAACTTTACCGTTAGGATGAAACGTAACAAACTGACGAAATTGAAAAACAGGGACAGGAGGGATAGGGGGTTTAAGACCGAGACACTTGAAAGATTTGACATCTTTCACTTGTGGTGATTCAGCTAATGAATTGCTTAAAGCTGTGTCTTCCTTGATAGATATTATTAGATCAGGTCTAGTGCAAAAGGATGTTTTGAAGGTTTTCTTTGGTGCATCGTTAACTGCTCTTAATAAAGGAGAGAACGATGTAAGACCAATTGCTGTAGGTTTAGTTTGGAGACGTGTTGCAGGGAAGATTTCAAATTATAAGATTAGGGAACAGTTGGTGAGGAAACTGAAACCTTTTCAGTTTGGATTCGGAATTAAAGGGGGAGCTGAAGCTTTAGTTCACGCTGTGCGTGAATTTTGTAAGACTAGGCATGATAAGCCGATGGCTCTTGTTAAGTTTGACTTTGAGAATGCATTTAATATGCTTTTTAGGAAGTTTATGTTAGAAGAGGTAAAAGATGTTTGCCCAGAGTTGTTTCCCTTGCTACAGCAAGCATATCGACTTGTTTCAAATCTGTATTTCGCCGATAATCCTTTGTTGTCTCAAAGAGGCTATCAGCAGGGAGACCCATTAGGTCCTACAGGTTTCTGTATAGGTATAATGCGAATGACGCATTCCCTTTTGTCGCGATTTAATGGCTGGTATTTGGACGATGGTACTATAGGTGATGAATTATCAACTGTCTTAGTTGATATTCAGAAAGTATTATCGTTTTATGACGTTTCAGGACTACGCCTGAATACGAAGAAATGTGAGGTTTTCTTTATAAATGCGACCCCTGATGAAGAAGCGCATATGTACGCTGAAATATCAGCTTTGTTACCAGGTATTAAGAAGGTTGATGAATCTTCTTTAGAGTTGTTAGGTACGCCAATCTTTGAGACAGGTTTAAAGAGGATGTTTTCTTCTAAGACCGAATCAGTTAAGTTGATGTGTGACCGACTTAAACTGATGGATGTCCATCCTGCTTTGTGTGTTTTCAGGAAGTCGTTGAGTGGTTGTAGATTTAATTACTTGATGCGTACTTCTAGAGCCTACTTGTTACCCGATCATCTTAGATCTGTTGATGAGATGTTTCGGTCGACATTGGAGGCTATTACGAATGTGAGATTAGAAGGTTTGTCGTGGGATCAGGCATCTCTTCCTTTGTCTTATGGTGGTATAGGTATTAGGAGAGTTGAGGATTTGGCAATACCGGCCTATTTATCATCTGTTTATTCATCGTCAGAATTGTGTGATGTCATACTCCAAAAGTTTAACTTAAAAATAATTAATGATCAGATTTTACAATTAATCGATGAAATTCCACGCAATTTTGTTCCAGAAACCGATACGCTTAAAAAAGAACAAAGGAATTGGGATCTTCCGAAGATCAAACATCAATTCGATGAGTTGTTTGAAAATGGTGATCTTAGGACTCGTGCACGATTACTTGCGTCATCAACTAAAGAATCTTCAAAGTGGCTGCAAGTGATCCCATCGAGTCAATTGGGATTGTTATTGGATAACAACTCTGCCAGAATTGCTGTTGGACTTAGAGTAGGTTCAAAATTATGTGAGGAACACAAATGTATTTGCGGTAAAATGGTAGAAAGAGATGGTTTACATGGTCTATCTTGCGCTAAATGCGCAGAAGGAAAATTTGCTAGACATGATACTATGAATAACATCTTCGCTCATGCTTTCTCTAGTGCAGGTGTCCCAAATATTATACAGCCCCCAGGTGTGTCAAGAGATGATGGTAAAAGACCAGACGGCATGACGTTGATACCGTGGAGTCATGGTAAATCACTCTTGTGGGATGTGACTGTGAGGGATACTATGGCTGCTTCTTATATTAATGATTCTTCAAAGAAAGCTCGCACAATAGCAGACAAAGCTGAGAGACATAAGCATAACCATTATATTTCTCTAAAACAAAATTATTTACTAACACCACTCGCTTTCGAGACGCTAGGTTGTATGGGCCCAGAAACAAAGAAATTCATAGACAAATTGGGTTCTTTAATGAAAAAAGCAACTGGTGAAGCTAAATCGAAAGATTATCTTTTACAAAGATTATCAATCGCGATACAACGTGGAAATGCCGCTTGCATTTTGGGAACATTAGGGAAGAAGAAAATTGATGATTTTTATTTATTGTAAATTTTTTTTTTTATATGAAAAGATCGATTTTTTACTGGCTGCGCCACTATTGTGAGCAGTCTTTTTTGTCGCATCAATATAAATAAATAAATATAAATCGGTCAGGTCTGTCAGAAAAACAAATGCAATATTCAAAAACCGTGAATTTAGCCATTCATTCACACCATGTCCGCATTCATAGCTCAGATACTCGCCGATGATAACGCTATCTTTGAAAATTTGTTTATTTTCGTTTATCGTTCGTGAATTCGAATTCTTTTGTTTTTAATTGACGTAACAATCTTGATGGAACCTATCAATAGATATTAGAAATGGTATGCTCACTGGCACCATTCAACTTGTACAAATTGTAATCTCAACAGTCCTTGAGAGATGCACAGTTCAATCTTTTACTGATATGATTAAGCATTGTTTTACTTCTTAACACCTGAACATTCGAAAGTTATTCAGTCAGTGTCTACACTGCAGACCCGAGAACAGCTCCCCAACATGGGATTAAAATTACCTTTGTCGCTATTTTTGTTAGCGTGTTTGTTAAGCTACGGTGTAGCTCAAACCATCATTGCTACAACCCCGCCATTCGTTGCCCAATTATACGTTCCCAATGTGAGATTGACGTTTTTTTATGCAACATCAGTTAGTTAACAACCATTTTGATAGATAACCCGTCCCCGATCGTTGCTACTCGATTTGGCTGGTGATGTCTTGGTGACAAGTAATACCCAGAGCAGAATTACTGCCATTAGGTAAATGGTAATCAAGACAGATTCTTGGTTAATTTTCAGAATTATTTTAACGACAGGGAAACAAACAACGGAAATGGAACCGTTACAGTTACAACAAGAGTTATTGTTGACGGTGCTGGTCTGGGCTTAAATCACGGAATTGCATTCTTTGGCGGATTTCTGTACGCATCGAATCCGACAACAGTGTTCCGTTGGCCGTACACACCCGGATCATTTCAATTGATCAATCAAAATACTCGGCAAACCGTTGTCCAAGGTATTCCCAGCGTTCAAGGACATACCACCCGAACGCTTGCGTTTGATCGCCAAGGAAGATTGTACATTGCCATTGGCACACAAACGAATGCCACTCCGTCGCCGCATCGATCACGAATCTTGAGATTCAACAATTTGGGTAATCAATTTTTGCCGATTCCATTCGGAAATGGTGAAGTTTTTGCTCATGGTTGCCGAAACACCGTCGGTCTTGGATTTAATGCCAATGATGTTTTGTTCGGCGTTGACATGGGAGCTGATATGGTAATGGATTGAATGATCGCAATGCCACAAGCAAAATTTTAATTAATTGTTTTAAAGCTTAATCGACCGGATGTTGGAGCGATCTGGGGAGACAATCCTGGAGACGGTAAATCAATTAGTAATTTTCTATGAGATACAAAAGACTGACCTAAAAATTCCGTTCCATAGAAATGAACAGACATGCATTGCCCACAAACAGACATTTCGGATGTAAGTCATCTCTATTAGTCGCTCAATCACTCGTCATGTATTTAATCAATTTTATGTTTTACAGTTCCTGATTGCTGGTTTGTAAATGAAATCAGTTCGGTGTAATCACTAGCCCTTTACTTCGCCTAAAAGTATTCTAAATTGATTGTGGTTACGCCTAATGAGAGATAGAATGTTCATGAAACAATTAAAATTGTGAATTGTAAATTTAGGTCAGTCTATCGTCTACCTGGTCAGCCTCAAAGCTCACAGTTCGCTTGGCCATTTGCCGGTGTAAATTTGGCCGCTATGGATACATGGTGCCGTAACCCAGCCAATGTAAGAATTTTTGCTAACGTTTCATTCAACAAAATATTCAACGGATTCTCTATCTTCCTTTACAGAATGTCCCTCCAGTCTTAACTTTGTGAGTAAAGGAGGAATTGATCCGACCGTTGAACGGTTTTTTTTCCTCTTAATTTCTAAACAATTTCCTTCAGCCCTGCTCACGCCTCACCCATGTCAATTGACTTCTATGACGGAGCGAATTGCGGTGTAAACGGAGGTTTCCCGTGCGCTTCTGTCGACGAGGCCTTCGTCACATTCAGAGGGTAAGAGTAAAGGTGAAATTTGAGTAGTTCGTTTGATGGGAAATGTTTTCTTCTTCATTCAAGATCGTGGCATCCAGGTATTCCCCATGGTTACAAGGTCACCTGGTATCGATTCAACAGGCAAGACAGAATTTAATATCAAACGAAATGAATTTAAAAACAAATCTTTTTAACGAAACAGAGCCACGGAAACACCAACCGGTGAAGCTATCGACGTTCTATTCTCGCCAGTTGCTGTGAACAGCTGTAACACATGCTTAAGACCGGCTGGCGCTGCCTTCAACAGAAATGGTCATTTACTTGTTAGTGCTGATACTACTAATCAAATATTCAGAGTTGCACACAACACGGTATTGCCAACGATTATCAATGTCACGTCGTAAAGTGTTTGTTGACTGAATAAAGATAACAAATTGCATGATTGTAAGTCGGGGATGAGTTTTTAATCTATCAGGCGATTCGAAATATCAAAGTGGCTGGAACGCCATACTCTCTCAAAGTGAAAGAAAATTTATCGTTAGCTGACAGACCGTACTACCGATGAATGAACATCACATAATAGCATATATTGAGGTCAATCAAACGACCCTCTGCATTTGATTTTCCTATTTCGTAATCATCTGCAATCAAAACCAGTCCAGGTTTTCCTCGTCCTCTTTCTGGTTGTAACATACACATTTACACCAAAAATTGAGTTCTCGTTAAGACATTCTACGTGTTAACATTGTTATTCGTTTCCAATCTATCGTTCAACAACAATAGACCCGCTCTCCCATTGCGTGTGTGTATAATCATCATCATAGAACGGCTGGCATGCCACAATGTATGGGTGGAGGCTTTAGAAAATGTAGAAAGCTCTGCCACCCACTGTGCTTGATTTGGAGTCATGCTAAGAAACTGGGGTCTAAGTTTTATTCTTTTTTCCCCATTTCTTACAGTGGAAAATACGTTTTTGCGATAGATATAAATAGGGCCACCTTTGGCCACATCCAACCGGGCAAATAATGGGTCGAAATAGATAACAATCGGAAGTTTAATTATTCTAAAATGTTGGTAATAAAACATTTAATTTACGTATTAGTGTTGGTATATATACATAAAGACGTACAATGTATACAATGTAATTCGTCGGAAATTATACGGATTATGGGGAATACTAATTCGACTGTTTCAGGTAATTTTGAAGAGTTTGTGTGAAAGTCACAAATCTGTAACTTTCATTGGGTAAACTAGTCTTATTTCCTGTTCGCAGAATCTATTACTTCATTAGTTTTACCATAAATTTTGAGAAGTGTGGCACTTCAAATCAACTGTAGCCTTAATTCGATCCTTATAATTTTACAGTGCAACGAACTCAATGTAGGGATGTGAAAGTGTAATATGAAGCTTTGTAGGAAAGAAGAACATGAATCGGTGGCGGGACATTTCCACACCGTCAATATCGTCAGGAACGATATTATCGTTTTTTTGGACGATACTATCGTCTAAAAAACGATACTATCGTCTAAAAAATGATACTATCGTCTAAAAAACGATACTATCGTCTAAAAAACGATAATATCGTTTTTAGACGATAGTATCGTCCAAAAAAACGATAATATCGATACTAAGAAAACGATAATATCGTCCTGAAAATATTTTAAAATTTATAATTTTAGACGATATTATCGTCCTGGATGAAATTTTTTTGGACGATAGTATCGTTTTTTAGACGATAGTATCGTCTAAAAAACGATACTATCGTTTTTTAGACGATACTATCGTCTAAAAAACGATACTATCGTTCCTGACGATATTGACCGTGTAGTTATGTCGCCTCATCACATGAATTAATCAACTGGAAATAAAATACGTTCGGTAATGAGCCATTTTTTTCCAATTTCTTGCTTGGTTATGACTTCACTTCATTCCTTTGAGCGGCTAAATCTTTACATTTATCAATTTGTCGATGGGATTTTCTTCCACCCAAAAACAACCCTAAATTATTACAACGTCAAATGTGCCAGACAAATTTTTTTTTTCTTACGTAACACTTCCTTGATCTCTCATCGAATATATATCTTCAAAAAAATTTGCTTTAATAAAAGAACACCCTCGTTGCCATCATAAGTAGATGAAAAATACATACATTTCCTTCAAACATATCTACATTTTTATTTAGGTTAAAAGAAGGAAGAAGGAAGAAAGAAAAAAAATTTACATACAAATTTACACATTGATATGAAAAACAGTCGTGCTAGGTACACACATCTATTTACTCTCCATCATATATTTGGGATATATCTTATTCATACAGGAGCAAAGGAACAGCGAACATTTTCATACATATTTCTTATGTCGTGTGTGGTGCTCGAAGATCGTTACTGATGCACATCAGTTATTTTTAACGAAAATGGAGTGCCATAAATAACCAACTCAGAGATACCCTCAACTTGAGTAGATGATCGGCGAATTTTCTCAAATGGTAAAATCACGAAAACAGATTATTGACAACTGTATCGCGATAAAATCATTAAAACAATGAGCCTCTAGTCTCAAGTAAAACACGATAACGATTGAAAAGCTTTATATTAGCAGTAAACAAATGAAGTAAAAGATTTTGCACCAAACACTTTGCGATACTTACAACTAAGTAACAACTGAGACAAGTATCAAAACACGATAACGAGTGAATTTTATAATTGATTGGAACAGCTTTATCTTACACAGTAAACAAATGAAGTAAAAGACTTTTCATGAAACACTTGGCGATACTTTCAACTAAATAACAACGGACGCAGGCACGCAAGTAAAACACGATAACGATTGAAAAGCTTTATATTAGGAGTAAACAAATGAAGTAAAAGATTTTGTATCCAACACTTGGTAATACTTACAACTAAGTAACATCTGACCCAAGTCTCAAAATACGATAATGAGTGAAATTTATAATTTATTGGAACAGCTTTATCTTACACATTAAACAAATGAAGTAAAAGACTTTTCATGAAACACTTGGCGATACTTTCAACTAAATAACAACGGACGCAGGCACGCAAGTAAAACACGATAATAATTGAAAATTATAATCAATAGGAACATAGTAAACAAATGAAGTAAAAGATTTTGCTTCAAAGTTTGAAGTTCAAACATTTGGCGATACTTTCAACTATAAATAAGAACGGCCAATGCTGAATTTTTGGCGTACAATCTCCCTTACAATTAGTGTAGAATTTCACGATTAATTGTTCCGTTCCGTAAGTGTCACAATGGACCATTCAAATTTTCGAACAAAGTGAAAATGAAACTCAATTTTTCGCATGATACACGGAAATGAGACAAAATACCAAGCTGTACGAAAGAAATTTTGGGACTAGCGTAATATTCAGTCGTATAAATTGTTTAAAGACTAAATTTGGTTATAATAGGATTCTGATACAGGCCTGCATCAATATTCAATGAACATTTTCCAGTAAAAAGGCAACAGAACTTACCGGCTTTGCTCTGTGTTCAATGGGTGCATTAAAAGATGTTTTTTTTTATATTCAGTATTTACATGCATAAATATTTTCCTTTAAAGAGGATAATGCTAGGTGTTACTCTCGACATGGTATTATAGTTACTCAGTCAGAATTTTCACTTGTTTTTTTTTCTGTCGTGGAAAAAGTTTCAAAATGGAATAGCGAAAAAAAAAATGTCCATTTATTATGCATAAGTGTGTGAGAATACGCAGTAGTCGTCACATTTCAATGAGACTGTAAATTCACATTCCGAACCAGCAACGGGGGGATGTTTTGATATGTGCATAAAATGGATGCTATTTGCAGTTGATATGGAGAGAAAAAAACGTGTAATAATGCGAAGCTAAGCATAATCTGAGAAGGATTTTGCTCGTACGATGTATGCTTTCAGAAAGGCTTAGAACGGAAAGCGAACTGATTTGGGTCCATTCAAATTGTAATAAAATTTTTCTTAACAAGTTTTAAGCCACTTAGTGATAGTGTGAAGAAGAAAAATGTTTTTATTCAAAAGGCATGTAAATATTTAGCAGGAGAATACGAAACGAAACGACGAACAAATGAATGAATAACAAGATGTTTTTAGTTAAAAGTTTGGAGGGTCTCCTGGAACGTTGACCATTTCACACCAATTTGCGAAAAATGATCCATTACATGAAGACTTATTTCGGATCATTTTGTTCTATGTGAAGATCAAATTTTACATGGGGCAGGAAGTAAACCAGAATACATTGGATGTTGCTACGTACTTCTATACTTCCGCTACTCGTAAAGTCATTTGTGTGTCTTTGAGCACTTGCTCCGAGCGTTTCTTTTGAAAAAATATCTGACGAAATCGGGCTAAATTCATTGGTACACTATCCATGTATGTTTGGTGTCATTAGAAAGCTAAGACCAGTAGCAATTGGGGAAAACAGATTTTTGTTGTTTTTGTGGCTTTTCGGATGCACAGGAAACGTCAGAAGCTCGCCTAAATAATCAAACTCTTACCCATACTTTACACTGCTCGTAACTCGTCACGGGTGCATTTTACCCAATTATAAAACTAGACCTCATAAGACCTTGTACGTGTCGTGTTGCCGTAGAAATTTCCATAAGAAAAGTCCATGTTTTGTCTCTAGTGACAAATACCTATCTAGGCACATATAAAAAAGTCCACTGGAAAACGCGTCAGGTTGTTTTTCAAAAAAATCCCTATCCGGCAACTGTTTCTTCCAAACCTCATCCAGAATTTCACCATTGAGTTCAAGAAATTGGGACTGCAAGGTTTGAACATGCGAATTTTTGGAACTTTAATCAATAGAAAGTCATGTAAAATGGTTGTCACAACGACCGGGACTATAATATAGAATTCGCAGGTTCAAGTTCGCAGCTACGTCACAGACATCATCGAATCAAACAATCAATCACTCTGCATTTTTAGTCATATGTTAGCGACAAAGACGACAGCAATAATCTCCGTGGAAACAAAGTTGGCCTTATCCATCTGTCAAAGTGACGTTTTAAACGTCAAACGTAGAAATTATGCAAAACACTTGGATTTTTTTAAAAATAATTCTTCAGTTCTAATACAGAAATAGAATTAAAGAAAAACAAAAGATTATACGAACGTTTTGCATATTTATTTCCGTTTGACGTTTAAAACGTCACTTTGACAGATGGGTACGACCAACTTTTGATTGTAACTGACACATATATATAGTGTTTCCTTACATATAGCAAAACGTGTACGTGAAAACTTAGTGAAGTAAAGGATTTTTTCATCAAAGTAAAGTCGACACTTCAAAGAAAGTAACAGATTAAATGACTGTTATACGCCTGCCGTTTTCGAAAAGTTTAGGGTGCTAAATACATTACTCTTCCTTTCTAAACAAATTAAAATCTTCAACAACAAACGAATCCCCAATTGCAAAAAAGTCTGATTAAAATTTCGGTAAAAGCTTCATTCAGAAATAGAACTTGAACCGACTAATAAAGACTTTAAATGCCGTGCGAATGCTTTTTTTTTCTCGTCTCATTTTCATCTAAATCTAAATTGAATCGACAGTCTAATGATCAGAAACGGTTTCTTTTCTTTCGAATTTTGTTCAATTAATAGGAGGCACTAACCGAAAAATCCGGTATTTTGTTTCGGCTGGATTTTTTTTTGTTTGTTTCTCTTTTTCTTTGTTCTGTTCCATGAACCCATGCCACACTTTTAAATTCAAATACAAATTTCAATGTGAATGCTTCAAAAACTCATTAAAACAATATTATACAAAATCTGAATAGAGATCCATTCAAATTGTTTAAGGTGACAAATTTCGAAATTGTGTTGAATGTAGTCCGTTAGCATTCGGTGGAAATGGAGGTAAAGTTTTTCCATGCAATTTTTGAATCAAAGTTTTCCGCGGGAAATAGAAGCCCGGAGACACTAATTTTACGTTACTTGTGTAATTGAATAAAATGTGAAATCTGTGCTTCCTGAACAATGCCACTTGTTTCTTAAAAATATGTAGTAATTATGGAGGAACAGAGACGCCGACTTGTGTTTGGGAGTAGTGGTGCCCATACAACAAGCGAATCTGGGAGTAGTGGTGCTCTTTCAAGTAAAACTGGAAATATATAGTGGTGCTCATCATTCGAGTAGTGGTGCCCGAGCCTCGCTTGTCCTTAGAAGTCGGCGCCCCTGTGGAGGAACAGGGCTAACGACATAGATTGAAAACGTTTATTGGAGCATCACTTAGTGTGATTAATCAGAACATCAAGTCGGCAAATAAAAAATTGGGAATTGTAGCCATTGCTCTACTACTTCATTTTGGAGGACTAATATTGATAGGAAGTTTCGATGTATTTTCGATGCAAATCAAAAACCTATGCCTGTGCCGTCCCAACATATTCCGACTAAATCGTGTGATTTGGTTTTGTAACGAATATTGGATACGGCTTTTCAAGAGTAAATATAAATTAAATGACTTGCCTCACCCCTTCTATTTGCGTACATATACACGCAATTTCAAAGGGTTTCTTTTTTTTGTCCCGAGAGATAATAAAACTTTCGGCGAAAAGCTGATTAAAATGTTTCGGATTTGCACACTCAAAAAGACAAAAGTGTAGAGAGACAGAGTTTTTGTTGCCATTCTGTAAATGTCATCTGGCTTGTTTGTGTAGAGAGTCTATTGATGGGATACGTTCCGTGTACAATTGCGAACCCATTAAATTAGTGACCAGATTTTCGATTTTTTTTTTTAAACATTTCACATCAAGGGAAAAATAAAGCCCTCGACGAGAGCGGTATTGTAGAAAAATTCGTGGAGTTGATTGCGACAAAAATGAAACCAGTTTTTCGCCTCTTTTTCATTCCATTTTACTCTGCAAGTCTTTGCGTTCGACTATGGTAAGTAAATGACTCCTCTCAGTTACACCTGCATATAGCTTTTGTTGGATCGTTCAATAAAAATATCCAAAAGGAAAAACGTCTCATCATTTTTTTTATCAACAATAATTGGATTTTCATCTGGGTATTATTGAAAAGATTATTTCTTGCAAAAAAAAAAAAAAAATTGAAAATTTCTCTTCATCTCTCGATTTTTTTTTTATTGCCAACGTGACACATGACATCTTCAAGTTCAATAGATTGAGGCAATTCCGTATTATATACAATAATATAGACGAAGGTATCGGTGTGGTGTGATTGTGGATAATTCTTGTGATTCGTCTTTGTCGTCTAACAGATGAGGCGGTACACACAAACCGAAACCGTCGTTGGTAGAGAGTATTTTCATTTATTTTTTTTTCATTTTTTTTTCTTGCTTGCTTTTCTTCACTTTGGTGTTTAAATGAGGCACGAAAATGGGAAAATGCGTGACATTTTTCTGCTTAAGAGATATATAATTTGTGGAAAAACATATTATTGAAACGATTGAATTGTGGCTGGGTGTGGAAAAGGTGAAATCGGAAAAAGAATAATTATTTCAAGGGGAAAAAGTGTTTCAGTCGACTTGGTTATTGATGATTGATTTGATGTGGAAAATTTATGCTTTTGTAGAGGATTAAATTGAAATGTTTTGCGATTTTTTTTTTTACCTTTTACAATCGAATATATTGCTACACACAGCCCAAAAAAAAAAGTTAAAATATTCTCCTGGAGCATTCGGTATAATGTCGTTTTGGTGATGTTTGCTTACCTGGAAAGAAGAGAACATTTTTCAATTAATATCAATTTTAATGCTACAATGACGATATATTTTCAAGATTAAAATTTTCGCGAACGATTTATTGAAATGTTTCTTAAGTTCTTCTACTTGGCTACGTCGATTTATTTGAGTGTGGTGATATTCATATTCGGAGTAGAATTTCGAACAGATTTGTGTATACAGTGTTCAAAGAGCGTAAAAGAGAGAAAAATGACCAGTTGATTAACTGGTTTCGATGGGTGATACGTCAACAATTGTATGTAAAAGTCCAGTTAACTAGGAACAAACCAGTTAATTTAACTGAGCTCGATGGGTGAACACTCTTTTTGACATTCTCTTTTAACACTATATAGCAGGGCCTACTTTTTGGAAACTAATTTCTTGAATTTCTCGAATTTTCTGGAAATTCTTAAAATTTCTCGAATTCGAGAAAATCAAGAAACTTCAAGAAACTCTATAAATTAGTTTCTTGAAATTTCTTGAATTTCTCGAAGTTTCTCGAATTTCTTGAATTTTCTGGAATTTCTTGAATTTTCTGGAATTTCTTGAAATTTCTCGAATTCGAGAAAATCAAGAAACTTTGAGAAATTCAAGAAATATTTCTTGAAGTTTCTTGAATTTCTCGAAGTTTCTTGAATTTCTCAAAGTTTCTTGATTTTCTCGATTTTCTCTAAAAGTTTCTAAAAAGTAGGCCCTGCTATATAGAGTAACTGCAGAGAGCAAAAGATAATAGGCAATTCAATCAAACAACGCCTTACAGTAGAGGGTTTGAGTCAATAAGATGACTTTTGCCTTACGTGAGAGAAATTTCCTGTTATTTGCTATCCAGTGTTAAAAGAGCGTAAAAACAGGGGAAAAGACCAGTTAATTCAACTGATCTCGATGGATGATATGTCAAAATTTCGACTCTCTTTTAACACTGTATTGCCTTATTCATTCATTCCATTCGAACTCAACAGGACCGACTACTTCAGAGCCATCTGTTGGGTCCTTATCGCAAACACTTCTGATGTAAAAGAAAATGTAGAATTATGTGTCATTATTTGCGGATGTAACTTGCAGTGTATGTACCCCTCTTGGCATTAAGGTGATAACTGTCAAGTTAAAAATTCTTAAATTCTCGAGAATTGGCACCATCTGTACAGTGGTATTGGCTTAAAAAGTTATAAATTTACATGTTTTCAATTCGCAGAAATAATCATTTAAAAGCAACTCTTCAACTGACACCAAACACGATTTTTACAATTTTCGATATTAAGCACATCCAAACACACATTTAATTAATTAAACTGATATTTAACGCACTTATCCATCAAATTGCGGAATTAGTTTGTTAAACATCACTTTTTATAATCTATAATAAATAAACAAAAATGCGAACTGGTTGATAGAAGCCATTCTCTCTATTAAACCGTATTTGCAAAAACTGATACCTAGTAAATATAGGAAAATGGCTGCTGTCAACCAGTTCGGATTTTTGTTTATTTATTGTAAATAGTAAAAATTGACTCTTTAACAGACTAATTCCACAATTTGATGTAAAAATACGTTTAATGTCAGCTTCATTAATTAACTGGGTTTTTCGGTGTGTTATTCTATCAAAAAATTTGAACTTTATCGTGTTTGGTATCAGGTGAATAGTTGTTATTAAAATGATTATTTCTGCGAATTGAAGACATATTTTACCAATTTATTTCTGTAATATGACAGTAAAAGAATAAGACAACAGGTGGCTCTGTAGTACGTAGTCTGCTCTCTTAATCTTGTAAGTAAAGTGCCCATTCCACTCAAAAAAAGTACTCCGTGAGAGAGCCGTGAGAGAGCAATCTGTCAAATAAACAAAGAAAAATTGAAAAAATTCAATTTTGTCTCTCACACGGCATAATGCTTAGTTTCCTCTTACCAAAAAAGTACTCCGTGTGAGAGACAAAATTGAATTTTTTCAATTTTTTCTTTGTTTATTTGACAACTTGCTCTCTCACGGGTCTCTCACGGAGTACTTTCTGTTGAGTGGAGTGGACACTTAACAGACAGTGTTAACTGAGAGTAGTGATTGATCGAGGTTTGAAGGCAAGAAAATTCGTGTATTCTCTCAAACCAAAAAAAAGACAATTCTTTTTCAACTTCTCTCAACTAACCCAAAAAAGTGTAGTGTAAGAACAAATGAAGTACGAGATGTCATAAACTGAATACATCAAAATTTTTCATTGTCGTGTTGGTTCGGTTAGAGTTTGGTGAGATGGTGCTTTTAATAATGTTCTGATTTTAAAGAAATGCTTTTCATCTATCATATCTTAACATCACATTGATGGAAACTATCCGTTAATATATTCAATCATTTCAATCATAACGAGGCGATATTCTCGCCATTTTTTAAACAGATTGATTATAATCGAACCAATCTACGTTTTCTATAATACTGGCAACATTCACGGATCTGAAAGAACAGACATTGAGGCACAAACATCTGTGTTGATCATGAAGAATTTTCTGTGGCTCTACATCGACTTAGAGGAGAACTATACTAAAAATCGTGAACTGAAGACCGACTGAACTGTTAAAATTACGGTGTCAGCCACCTTCAGTTTTTCGTCCTATTCTTTCAGAACTTTGGAAATATTTTGTAAAATACTTACCAAAAGCTTAATTTCATAGAGTATAGGACGTCGGAGATCTTACAAATTTAGAGACCACGAAACAGGTGGCGGGACATTTCCACATCGTCAATATCGTCAGTAACGTTTTTTGGACGATAGTATCGTCTCAAAATCGATATTATCGTTTTTTAGACGATACTATCGTCCAAAAAAACGATATTATCGCCCAAAAAATTTTCATCCAGGACGATAATATCGTCTAAATTGAAAAATTCTAAAATATTGTCTGGACGATAGTATCGTTTTCTTGTCGATATTATCGTTCAAAAAACGATATTATCGTTTTCTGGACGATATTACCGTTCTAGAAAATCTAATGGATATTTTCGTTTTCTATACGATAATATCGTCCAAAACGATAATATCGTCCTGGGCGATATTATCGTTTTCTTAAACGATAATATCGTCCAGGACGATACTATCGTTTAAAAAAACGATAATATCGCCCAGGACGATATTATCGTACAGAAAGCGAAAATATCCATTAGATTTTCTAGAACGGTAATATCGTCCAGAAAACGATAATATCGTTTTTTGAACGATAATATCGACAAGAAAACGATACTATCGTCCAGACAATATTTTAGAATTTTTCAATTTAGACGATATTATCGTCCTGGATGAAAATTTTTTGGACGATAATATCATTTTTTTGGACGATAGTATCGTCTAAAAAACGATAATATCGATTTTGAGACGATACTATCGTCCAAAAAACGATATTATCGTTTTTTTTGGACGATACTATCGTCTAAAAACGATATTATCGTTTTTTAGACGATAGTATCGTTCCTGACGATATTGACCGTGTAGTTATGTCGCCTCATCCACGAAACAACAAGGAGAGTAGCCGTAAAGCCGCGAAAAAATATTTTTATTTGGTGAAATTAACGATTTCCGCAACTCTCGGGATAGGCAATGCGCAGATTGCCCGTTAGAAATTACGGCACTGCAACAAACACTAAAATGTACCATCACAATAACCGTTATTCAAATAAAAAAAACTGAAAACTAATAAAAGAGAATTCTACAAATTAACTCCAATATACTTGCAGAGCCTTTGAACTTCCGCAAAATTACATTCGGAGAATGTGTTTAATGAATTATTCCATCATGTGCATTCACATAAAACGACGAAATCGACACCAAATAACCAAAATTCATGAACATAATATTTCCGGTACTGAGTGTGAATCCACATTTTGTTTATATGTTCGAACGTTTTATTATTTAAAAGCACAAATTTTACCTGCAAAATAATGGAAAGACAACACCCCTTCGTATGGTTGACATCAAGCATTATTTTAGAACACACTTGGGCTGTTGGTGCCAGTGCAAAGGACAAAGAAGTGAAGGTGTGAAGGTATGTTATATAGAGGACATCGTATTAAAGTACTGCGATGGACATATGTCGAACGAACATTCCAATCTTTTTTTAAGTGGAAGGAAGTTCATGTTACTTGTAACATTTTTGAGCAAATTGGAAGGATGGTTGCGGGACCAATATGAGTCACTTGAGTCACTTGTCATCGGGAAGTAGAAGTCCTTAAGTGTTCTGAATCTGCACGAGTTGCAAATCATTTACTTAGTCCACACAGTGATCATCTCTTCTTCCTTACACCATTGTTAAGAGTGATATCGCCAAATCTTCAGGTGATTGGGGAACAAGCGGTCTCCGATTTTAATGATTGATAGCTCGTTGGATTCGTCTTTCAATTCTAGGAAACACGTATCTTTCATTTTTTTGATAAAAAATTGTTTTCTGTGAAAAGCGCTCAAAAGTGAAGACATGTCAGAAGGTACCGAAAACAGTTTTTCGACAATAACTCAAGAAAAAATTATTATTAATTGTTGTAATGTTGTATGAATGTCGGCCTTGTAAAGACCTACAGGTAGAGTATACGCACCGCTTAGTGCGAGTAGATCCACGAGAGTTACGACTAAAAATATAGTGAATGTTCGGAGAGTCCGCCTTCTCTGCAGCTTCGATGTTCCTCGGAACTGAGTATGGGGTGTTCTAGCTGGCCTCACCCACTATCGTTGCACATAAAAATGAACCCAGTACTTTTGGGCTGCAAGCCCACAGAAGTGTTGGAAAAAAAGTTGGTGCCAAAATGCAGGTTTTCTCCTTCTTTCCTCCTTTTAATGGTTCATTCACCTCTGATATCTACATTTCCCTGCGAGATTTTCTTTTTACAATCGGCAAAGGCCAATCATTTTTGCGCTCATGGTTTCCTCAGTTGCCTTCAACAAATATTGGGGGATTACCTTACCAATTTTCAAAAAGTTTCGATTGTTAACATTCAATATCTAGAGCAAATAAACCAGCGAATATAAACGCACATTTACCATATCAGATATCATAAGAGCAAAGGAAAAATTGCCATTAAAAGTCTAGCATTTCTTTTTGCAATATTGTTTGATGTCATCGATAACGCACATACAGCGTAATCTAATCCTATGCTGTAACATATTGTAGGTACGTTAAAATGAAGAGAGAAAGAAAAAAAAACCGTCTCCATACGTTCTGATCCTCAAATAAAATAATGGCTCAGCCATCCTCGTCTATTAATCCCTTGAAAACATTAAGATGACTATCTTTATACAGTTCACATACGTCAAATGGGACATTTAAGAAATGTTGTTTTTTTTTCTTTCATCTCTTGTTTTGCTAACACACATCCCTGGCACACTCAGGTCCAACAACAATTCTCTATACACGACACTCACATATATCCAAAATGGGTTTAATGTCAAAATGGATGTTTGTTCTTTTTATTATTCTGGACTTTGCTTTCACATTGATATAAATATGCATTCAGGACTCAACATTCAACATAACAGAATGATTTGGTGGCCGATAAGAAACTAAAAACCTTCTCTTATCCTTGCAATGCACACACAATGGCTGTGTATGGAATATTATTGTGAAAGGCGATGTGTATTATATGTACCAACAATGAATAAATAAGACAACTCAATTGTTTATTCAAAATGAATTGTGTGCCAGCATTTATTATCCAGAGTGATTTGAATTTGAATCTGTGTGTGTGTGTGTGTGTGGATGTGAGTTCGCATACATATTTTATATCCCATATGGCCGTAAGTGATAAAAATCTTATCTAAATTGAGCAAATATGGTTTGGACTGAATGGGAATGCTATTAAATCATTAAATAGCAATAAAATCATAGGGATGTATGTCTTGGGCTTTGTACGAATTATCTAAGACAAATAGCGCTTTTGCTAAGTACAGTAGGTCTGAACCGAGAAAGCTATCGATTTAATGAACGAAAATTGATTGAACAGTTAACGGTTAGTAGTCCTTTATTGACAATAGCAGTAGCAAAATGTATGTTAAATATGTTGAAGTAGTAGATTTCGTAACGAGAAAGCCGAGATTATACCGTGATGCGTTTGCTGTTCGTAATGTTAAGGTTAAACGAGCCATCAGAACAGTCGGAGCGTTTGCTGCGACTGAGCCCCGTACAAACCCGTATATCTATTGCGTACGTGACCCTAGTGCGTCTGTCACCCTACTTTGACCGTAAGCCTATTGCGCCGGTTAATGTAGTTAAAGTAAAATTATTATGTAATGTGTACATCTTATAAATTGCGCATAGCGCAATTACGAAGCCCCGTACGACGTTCCTTTCAAATAAAACAAAAATTTCAAATAGCCCTAAAATTTTAATTTATTGAGTATAAATACACATAGGGCCTAGTATCGGCCTCAGTCCGAGGATCCAAATTTAATTTTTTTTTTCCAACTACATTCGGCCTTTGATTACCTTCCAAATGAAACAAAAATTACGAAAAACGGATGAAATTTGCTCGAGTTATATGTAAAATACACATAGGGCCCTAGTAGCGGCCTTAGTCCAAGGACCCAAATTTTGTTTTTTTTCAACAACATTCTATTTGGTATTCGATTATCTTTCAAATGAAACAAAAATTACGAAAAACGGATGAAATTTCCTCGAGTTATATGTAAAATACACATAGGGCCCTAGTAGTGGCCTTAGTCCAAGGACCCAAATTTAATTTTTTTTCAACTACATTCTATTCGGCATTCGATTACCTTCCAAATCAAACAAAAATTACGAAAAACGGATGAAATTTACTCGAGTTATATGTGAAATACACATAGAGCCCTCGTAGCATTTCACTTCTAAGGCCCTAACTCACGGTCCACTCACCCGATTTTAAAAAACTTTTTTTTCCTGGATTGGTTTTGACAATACCTATCATTTGCCGTGTCATTTACATTTCCATCGTTTATTTTGCCATAAATATCACCAAAAGACCTTAAATCACTTAGGTGGCCCTAACTCACGAAGGGCCGACCCGAATATGCCCATCTTCGAACTTAGCCTCACTATTTTGACTATCTTTCAGGGATTTTTTTTTTTTTGAAATCGGATTTGATTTACTCAAGATATCGACGTGACGGACAGACGGACAGACGGCCCAAATTTTTATTGCGGATTCGTCATCTATGAACATAGGCAAACACTTTGCCCTTACCGTCTGCTTCGAATTCCATCAATTACACACGGCATCGTAATCCTATAAGCCCCTTCGTACTTCGTACGGGGCTAAAAACTCTCCATTCCGATTTCACGTTCACAAGTATCTTTTTAAAACAAATCCCAATTTCTTCCCAATCCCATTTTTATCACTACCGTGTGATCGTAATGTGAAGTGAGTGATGCAGCGAAAATACTTATTTGCAACTTATTTGCAATGGAATGCACTTTTTACATCAAAATTCATACGGAAACAATCTTCTCTTTTTCGTGGTTTTCTTACAAACATATTTGATTCGAATGACAGAAGCAATGTAAGCAATTCCAATAAATAATGCAATCTAGTGGGATGTCACCAATACTGTGGTACACGGAAAAGGAATCCATTTGAATAAGTTTGTTTTCCCAGGCCACCCTGGCAAAAGACAAGACAGATTCTGTCAATGTAGGATAACTACGACTATGTTTAAAACAGCTACCAGCGAAAATAAGCCATGATCTCTTGATCGAACATAGCAAAATATATGTTAAAATTGATGAAGTAATAGATTCTGTTACAAATACTTAAATAATAGAGTCAGAGATTCGATGTTTACTTTGAATTGCTTACATAGCCAGAGAGCATTGGAAGACATTACCACAAGAGAGCCTAGCTGCATGAAGCACAGCTGGTAAAACATGCTGATAAAGTCCTTAACAGAAACATTAGCAATTATAAACACGACTGTTCAGAAATAATTAATCGAATTGAAAGACATGTTGAAAGAAACGCTAAAAGAAATCTGTAAATCAATGAAAGTGTAAAACAGGTATGGTCTATTGTCCGCCCGGAGGACATAAAAGTTTGATTTTCGTACTTAAACGCACTCATTTTTATATTATTTTGACATAAAATGTGAGTGCGTTTAAGACGAATTCGGCCATCGACCATACCTGTTCTCTACTTTCATTGCTGTAAATGAGAGTAAGTTACTCAATATCCAGTCGTCAACACAACTCAGTTTTGATTTTTTATTTCGTGTTCGTCTGTGCAAATTTCCTTATCACAAAAGTCTTCCAAAACTGACACAGTCTCACTCTCCCCTCACTGCTACGTTTGTGATATTTCGTCTAAAAAGTGAAAAAAAAAAGTTCAAAAAGGAAAAATACTTGATTCCACAATCTTCAATAGCTTGTATTGAACGTTGGAAAAAAGATTTTTTTTTCTTCGTCGAACCCGGTGCCTCTTTGGATAATGGAAAAATGTGTTGTTGGTTTTATTTTGAGTATTATGGCATGAATTCGAGATGGAAGTGAAGTAGAGCAAATATTTTTCTTTTATTTTTGCTTCATGTTATTGTTGCAGATGATATGTGATATGTATAATGGTAGGAAGGATGACAAAAAAAAAGAAGGAGGAAGAAGTCGGTTGGATTCAATTGAACTGTTTTAATGGGAACATTTTTAAGCACACATTATCGGATGATGTGACAAATGTGCCAAGTAGATTTTAAGTGGACAAGTGCAGAAATTGGTAAAAAATAAGAGTCCTTTAGAAGCTTGGCAATGTCGTCAAATATTTTCCAATTAAGATCGTTAAATCGAAAACTAATATCTGAACTATTTTCATTCTTTAAATAGTCCAAACGAACTAAAGCTATGCACTTTGTATTCAAAACTATTGACAACTCTGAGCCAACATTTATACCGTCCAATAAAATTCTTAACAAAATAACTTTAATTTTCCACATTGAGCAATAAGTGCCGTCTATGGGAAAATATATCCATTTCGATGAAGTAAAATTCGTTCAAACATTTTCAACAACATTAAACATCGTACTCATAAGATATGATCAAAAACCTGTATCGATTCCCCGTACATTTTACCAAGTTTTCGGATTTAAAAGTAAATTTCATATATAGTTGTGCCATGTCATTGCATTAAAACGTATAATGTTAAGTATGAATTTGACATTTTTCCTAAAAATTTTCATTTCTATTATATTAGCAAGATTTCTTGCTCTTATTCATATTTATGCCACACAGAGGAAAAGTTTTCTCTGTCTGTCATTGAAAGCACACACACAAAAAAAATAATCGATACTTCTTTCCATTCTTCCAAATTTTTTATTTTTTCGTTATAAAAAGTGTCTTTTTTCGACTGAATTTTTCAAATCATTTTTTGGCGAATTCAATTTATATATACATAGAGTGAGGAGATTTAGGTCAGCCATTGAACAAACATACTTTCTGGACAAAGCCACAAAACAAGTTATGGAAGAAACGAGATAGAAAAACGAGAAAGAAATTATAAATTGCTGCATAAGCAAGACTTTTTTGTTCGGCAAGTGATTTTTATGGGATTGGATCGGTATTTACGAATATAGAATGAAAAATATACTTTTTGGCAAGTGACAATAGATATTTTTAATGTCAGGACATTAAACCTTAATAAGGGTATTCCAAGTCTCCACTTTATACTCGGGTATATTGTGTGTAACCAGTAGTCGTCTTCTATAATTCTCTTGACTGTAAGTCATGGGTTTTACAAAAGAAAATACACCGTACGTAACACGTTCACTATGATTAAAAAATTAGGGCGTATCGAATTTTTAGAATTTTAAGGGCCGCGATAGCCTGTGTGCGGAAAACGTAGATCATTGAAAACTAATTCCAGGCATATGGTTGATGGATCCGAAGGTGCCCGGGAGGAAGTCCCCCCTGACGACTTTAACTTTCAAATGGTCATAACTCGGAAAGTTGAGAGTATTTCTGAAAACAATGTTCTAGCAGGATGTAGAGCGTTAAAAACTCTACAAAACTGCCAAAGAAACCGATGGTCCAAAAGGTGTGTCTGTCGAGGTTTTCTAACATCGAAAGTTCGACATTTTGGTTTTTGACTTTTATTTCCTGAGACACAAATTATTAAGTTTAGCTTTTGGCATGAGGTTGTAGAGGAGGTCGAGTACTACCAGTACACTAGGCATTGTCCCGGTCGGCGATCCATCCGAAACCCCTTTTTCAACATTTTTGAATGGACCTTTTAAGTGTACCCACGTCGCCCACGAAGCCAGTATATTCCATAACAGTAGCTGAACTCCTTTACAAAATATTTAAGAATTCGGTGTAGCGCATTTTGTACTACAAAATCTGAGAAAGTGAAATTTGTGAGAAAAACAACAAATAATCGTTTTAATTAGTTATTTGACCCACGAACAGTAGTAAGAAGTCGATTTCGTTGCAAATACACATTTTTCGATATTTTTACAAAAGGTTGAACTTCGTGGTATACCGTGTCAATATAATGTGCTACATCGAGATCCCAAATATTTTGTAAAAGAGTTCAGCTACTGTTATGGAATATTATGTGCACTTACTGGCCAAGGTTACCTCGACTCAGCAACACCGGTTACAGTGTCTGCACTGGCTTCGTGGGCGACGTGGGTACACTTAAAAAGTTCAATCATTAATGTTGAAAAAGTGGTTTCGGATGGATCGCCGACCGGGACAATGCCTAGTGTACTGGTAGTACTCGACCTCCTCTACAACCTCATGCCAAAAGCTAAAGTTAATAATTTGTCTCTCAGGAAATAAAAGTCAAAAACGAAAATGTCGAACTTTCGATGTTAGAAAACCTCGACAGACACACCTTTTGGACCATCGGTTTCTTTGGCAGTTTTGTAGAGTTTTTAACGCTCTACATCCTGCTAGAACATTGTTTTCAGAAATACTCTCAACTTTCCGAGTTATGACCATTTGAAAGTTAAAGTCGTCCGGGGGGACTTCTTCCTGGGCACCTTCGGATCCATCAACCATATGCCTGGAATTAGTTTTCAATGATCTACGTTTTCCGCACACAGGCTATCGCGGCCCTTAAAATTCTAAAAATTCGATACGCCCTATTAAAAATGTATGGAAATGTGATGAAAAAATGTTAAATGTTAAAATTTTGTGCCCTTTGTTAGCACGATAACTTGAGTCAATCTCAACCGATTTTCAAAAACATTTTTTTAATCGACGAAGTATTGAAATCTTCAGGTCAAGTTCTAAAATGGGCGGTATCGGTTCAACCATCTGGTGGTAGTTCTCGAAAGAAGCCTTTTCTGCCCTTTGTTAATACGATAACTGGAGAAAAGTTCAACTGATTTAAAAAAAATGTTTGGTGGAGAATGGAATTAATTCCTGAGGTTAGGTTCTAAGATAGATTATGTTGGTCTAACGAACAAGCTGATGTTGCTAACAGAATTTTTGTATCTATTTCAATAGTATTTTTCTTGATATGTGACTTTTCCTTGTAAACAAAACCAAATAATTAGAAAAAAAATTAACGAGTGTGAAGTTTGCAGTCAGAGCGAAGCGAGAGATAATCAAATAGACACATTTTGTTGAACACATTCATTACAGTCTGTTTGCATTGTCAACTTGAAGAAATTTTTTTTTTTATCAGGTTGACATTTCCAACAATCTGTAATGAGTCTGTTCAATAAACAGCACCTGCGTGTCACCGCCTTAGTGATCAACTCAGAAGTGTCTTAACCTGTTCTTTCAGAACCTTGCGAAAATGGGTGATCATCAATGAGAGATTTATTAGACCGTTCCAGTAGTTCTTCTTCTAAATGCGTATTTGTATTTCATTGAAATAAATCAATAAATCATTGCCAATAAAAATACTCTTGAGAAGCTCAGACAAACAGTGAAGGGATCTGACCCACCCAACAGGTGGGACCTAGTTGATACACTCGAAATACTGGATATACTCAAGTATAAAGTCAAGACTAGGAATACCCCTAATATTTTGTGATGACAGAGAGTTAGAGAAGAATAAAATAAACTGGGAAATATTGAGAAAGTTTTTAGGGCGACGCGACGGTCTGAACGTTTCAACTAAATAAATGCCGTGCACCGATACCTTTAGCTGCACTATTCAACTTTGGACGGGATGGATTATTATATCGCATTGGTAAAATCCCAAAGTTTACTCAAGCTCCATAATAGGGTAGCTCCAGTGTTTGGTGGCTGCAACGATGTACACACTGAAGGACTTACTTAACTCAAATACGATTGATGTGTGTGCATAGGTCTAGTCTAGATTTAGGTGGGACATCAATTAAACGCCTAACTTTTTGCAGAACGTATTTCCACACTTCGAGGATTCGTTCGAAAGTTACGTTTGAGCTCGTTGAGAAACTCTTCGTTAAGTTTCACTTGTGAGGATTTTGACACTTCTTTCATATAAAATATGTCAAAATCTTCACTTTGGCCAACGAATTTTTAGTTTCTGAACGAGTTCTTTAGTTAGCCGTCCATACTAAACTTGTTTTTGACATATATAACTAGCCTACATTTAGGCAAAAACGTACTTGAATACTTCAAGGCAGGCATGAGCGCCGACGGAGAAACCTCGGCGGCGGCTAGCCGAAAAAAATTTCTCGGCGGCGGCGAAAAAATCGGCTTGAGCCGGCTTAAAACGGCTCGGCTGGAGGTTCCTTTTAACTTTTTTTCAAAATAAAAACGTTTAGATAAATTCATGGAAAATGAACTAGTAAGCATGAAAATGAAATTGTACGGAAAGCGAAAATGTAGGTAGATTAGGTTGTTCAAAGTAGAAGTGGAACTGGTCTTGTTACAAGCAAGTCTCTAAGTCTAAGGTTCACTAACACGTCAAGTTTTATTGCCTCAAAACTTGAACTAAATGGAAAATCATGCTCCGGTACACTCATTTAACTCATTAAGAAAATGGTTTTCGAGAAGAAATCGAAAGCTCACAAAAATCAAGTAAAAATTGAAAAGAAAAAAAAATCGAGAAAATTCGCAAAGATCGATAAAGTTTTCTCAAATTTGTGAATTAACTGATTGTGCGCCTTCGGCTCGTTCCGCAAAGGTCATACTTGCCAAAACAACAAACTTAGAAGCGAGGACGTAATATACCATTCTAGAAAATTCATGAAAATTCAAGAAAATTTTCAAAATTTTCTTAATTTTGAAAAAAAAAATTCAAAATGTACTTGAGCTGCTTAGGATCAACAGGAATCTCGGTTTTCAAAATTATTTCACCCATTCACCTTTCGAAATCTTTATTTCATTTTCCAGCCGTTTCAAGCCGGCTTGAGCCGTGTTTTTGGCACCGGCTCGGCTGCGGCTTATTTTCGGCGGCGCTCATGCCTGCTTCAAGGCGCTGTTCGGATGTCAACTTGTTATTGGCTGTAAAAGAAACTGAACCAAATGTAGCTTCTGTATGAGATACCATCACAAGTAGAAACATAAAATGAAATTCGAGTATCCAATCACATGCGAATAGTAATGCTTTTGAAAGGTCACAACCTTTAATTACAACCTCATTACAGATCTCAATTCGAGATTCAAATGATAGACTTTCGTATATGTTTAAAAGGTCGGTTTGTCGGCAAAGGTATACGGTCAACGTCCAGCTACTTGAAAATATAATCCTACAGCGTCCCCAAATTGAAATAATTGCACAACAAACTCTAGAGGCCACACATTTCAGCAATCCATTAGACATAACAAAATTACCAAAACATTCCCAGAAACCTGGCGATCCGTTCGCCATATTATACACAACAAAATCAAGACCTACAAAAATTATTCAAATTTTCCAACATACAGCCCGATAAAATGTTCGTTTTATAAATCCGGCAAAACTCCTTTGTGCATTGAAGGAAAAGTTCCATTAAATGGATTTACATATCGTTTGTACTTTTCTGCGGTCTATATGCTTTTTGCATCATTTTCAAATTTTCAATTATCCTCTATGCCTTATATTCGGGAAAATCATTCGCAGCAGTCCATATAAATATTACAAACATAATAATATGTAGATGAAATGGAATCCTTTCCCTCAACTTTACTACTTTTCTGTACTATAAACTTGTTCCTTTTCGGCTTTTATGTTAAATAAATAAGCCTCGACAGATTATCCACCACTCATTCCATATTTTATTTTATTCAAAACTGTAAATGAAAATGTGCGACAAAATAGAAACTGTCTATCTTTGCATTATAGATTTCGTATAGTTGTAACGTCAACGATAATATATCTAGACAAAAACCAACAGCAACAACCGAGACGAAGAAAAATGAATGGAAATGCCGAGGTTTTTTTATAGATATATATATTCCTGTTCTCTCTATGTCTCAATTCTCTGTCTTATATCTGGTGTATACGAGAATATTTCCTGTTTTAAATTACATAGAGAACATCGCTGGGAAAAACGGAGGATCAACCGAATCCTTAGCAGTAATTTAAATTTAGATGAATCATCTCAAAGTTGCTTTGACTTTTGTTCATTTATTTCCATCTCTAAAATAATTTCGCTTTGTTGTGAAAATGCTGCATGCAGAACCGGGGGATTTGTCGTTCGTATTAAACGTATTGAAAAATATATGAAATGACGAAATGTATAATTGCGAATCGAGATTATTTCTTGGAATAAAGTGAAAAGCTCCCCGGACCCGGAATCCGGATTTACGTGGACCGATTGTCTGCACCGATAAATTCGTGAAATATATGTATGAAATATGTACGTCATCACTTAAAATTATATTTTATTGCAATCGGCTTGCCAGAAAAACCTTCATTTCATATTATCTCTATAAATTAATTCAAATCCGAAAAACCATTCACATCATAAACCTTTTAATCCCTTTTTAATCAACCATTCATTTCGGACAAAAACCAAATCCCACTCCCAAATAACATGTTTAAATTTAATTTAATCCATATATCATGAATATATTCCTCTACACCCTGGCACCATATACTCCAAAAAGTTCCTTGGCTGTGTGGCATTTTGGCGATGGCGAGGTATAATAATATCAACCGAAAAACATTGTACTTGTACACCACTGATATATGTTTGTGAAGACACATTGCAGTGTATAATACTCGTACAACCACACAAACCGTTTTATCATACTGCGATACGAATGATATTTTCCAATTGGAGAGGCAACATAGCACAAAACGCAACCCTTTTTCGACCATTCTCCAGCTATGGTGTGTATTATAATGCACACACTTCACAAAATATATAATTTATATTATAGACTCGAAACTTACCCTCTATCAACTGCAAATAATCGTAATAATAATAAATTGTGTTCTATACCGCAATAAAATCATTATCCATATTATACATCTCACATCGGCATAAACCACAAAATTCAAGTCGAATACGAATACGAAAAGAAAAAAAATTTCGACCGAACAGAAATTGGAAGCGAATATGTGGCCTTTGACCATCAAATGAGTCTTAGGAATTAGTTTTTTGGACATACCACATGAGATATCGTGATTAAGTTACCCTTTTTAATAGCGTATTAATGCCTATTTCATAGGACACAGCAGGACAGAAAAATTTTTATTATATTTTTCTATTGTTAACGAGATTGACAGGGTTACTGGAAAAGATAACGAAAATAGGATGACCAGTGACCAGTCAAAACTCGAAAATGGAGAGTTCTACATTATATTCCTTGCGGATACCAGTGTCATCTGTTATCAACAGCGTGAGACAAGGATAGGCCATGAACTTTGCCCAGTGTTGTCTTAAATAGCAAAATGTGTTTTGCAACTATTGAAGTACAAGATTTCGTCTGTTGAAAATAATTTCAACGTCAGAACAGACAAATTGAATGATCAGACGTAAAGAGATTCAACGCAACAACACACACTCTACGGAATAACGGTTGTGTAAAAATGTGTCGTAAGTTGCGGAACTAGATTCAGAAACCTTTCGTGTATTATGTGATCCAATCAGTCAGGGAGTGCACAAAATTCACTCAGTTTTTTTAACGTTGCAGATTGGCAACGGACCATTTAAGTATAATATGACATGTAGCTTCAGACAAACGTCACAAACAAGAACTCTCGCTGGAGCGCTAAGGCTCGGAACGGGTCGGGTTCGGTCAGACCGGAACCCGAACTTGATTTAACCCGAACCTGAAAAATTATTTCGGGTTCAACCCGAACTTGACCCGAACTTGATCCGAACTTGAATTTTCGATTTCGGGTTTAACCCGAACCTGACCTGAACCCGAAATTGTTCAACCCGAATTTGACCTGAACCTGAATTTTCAATTTCGAGTTCGACCCGAACCTGAACTGAACCCGAAATTTTAAATTTAATCAGATCGGGTTCGGGTAACCCGAAATTTCTGACTTTTTTAGTGTAATAAACGCTCAAAATTTCGGGTTACCCGAACCCGACCTGATTAAATTTAAAATTTCGGGTTCAGTTCAGGTTCGGGTCGAACTCGAAATTGAAAATTCAGGTTCAGGTCAAATTCGGGTTGGAATCGAAAATTCAAGCTCGGGTCAAGTTCGGGTTGAACCCGAAATAATTTTTCAGGTTCGGGTCATGAATCCGGTTCAGGTCAATCTGAACTAAAACAGGTCAACCCGAACCCGTTCTGAGCCTATATATGGGACTCCGTTAAAGAGCTATTTCAGCTGTTTTTCAGCTGATCCACCCATACAAACAAAAGAGCAAATTCAACTGGATTGATATTGTGAGTGTGTGTGTAGTTTGAATTCAATACTGTGATGAGCCTGCCGTTTTTATTAAAGTTTAATGCAAAGCGCTGTACGACAAACTGTGCCAAGTAGTATGTCAGAAAACATCGCAAAACTATCGCAAAAGAATTACAGTTTCTGTTCGCTTAAATCAAATTGATGGTCTTTGAACTAAGACCAGAAGAAGAGACAACAAACGAAAATAATGAGCAAAGGTTGAACGAAATCGTGTCATAAACTAACGACAACCTTACTAAAATGTAATGCCAACAAAAAAAAACGATAGAATCTTGACGGTGCACCCTGTGCTCTGCACACACAAGCCGTACAAGATAAATGGCAAAATTGTACGAAAAAAGCCAAACCCTTTTTGTAGTGGATGACCTGTCAATAAAATTTTCCTCATCCATCTTTTTCTTTATCTCTCACTAATAAATAATCGATTTGTTAAAGGATTCGTCTAATATCCTGTGCTTGGTTTGGTATGTGGTGACTATAATAAAGTATTATATTATTGTGGAATAGCAGACGAGATATAGGTGCGGGCGCTCCCCGTGCTAACGATTTTATATCAGCAGTGAAAGTTATTATTATTATTAAATGGATGGATATAAGAAAATTTGTGTATTACGAGCACTGTGTGTGTCTGCATGGTGCGGCGAAAATATAAAATGAAAGTTATTTCTGAGTACGAGAGCTCGTGTATGTACCACCAACCTTACAATGGGAATTCTATCATAAACCTCAAATACTCCACCCACAAAATATGCTATCAGAATATTGTCACTGAAGTGTAATGGTTTCGGTTATCTTATTATTACAGGGGAATCATTATTTTTTTGTGTGTGTGTGTGCAAAGGATTTTCGTTAGCTGGATTTTATGTTCGGTGGGAGTTCAGATTAAATTGCAAAAATGAAATACTTTGAACTTTTTGATGTCATTTGATGGAAAAGTTTAACTTAATTAAGAAACATTGTGCATGGGAGTGTTGATGAACATTCAAGAAGAAAAACGATTAGTTAGGATTGCGGATTGACAGTATTGCCAAAAGGTATTTTTTAGTCGTCTTACAATGTATGGACAGGTAAATAATGCTAAAAAAGACTTTGTCATGAGTTAATCGGGAACTTATTACGTTTTGAACACTTCTGAGCCTGACCACTGAATGTTGTACAAGTAACCAGACCCAAAACTGAACCGCATTTTATAAGGATCCAAATTCCGACAGGGTCCAAGTCTATTTTAGAGAAAAAGTTTCTCTAATAGATCAGTGTCAAATAGCGGTTTCTTCTCTCAAAAAGTGTCAAATGAGTTGTCAATTTCACAAAGCTAACCTCAAAAGATGTTTCGTTCACAGAGCCGCCCCTTGAAATGTATGAAAATTTGTGCGGCGTCTCACCATCCAATACTTTTTTTGTTCGATTTGAGGTTAGCTTTGTGAAAATGACAACTTATTTGACAGCTCAAACGACATTGACAATGATCTATTTCGCTCATAAATTTTCGTGCAGTTGCAGTAGATCTAACAAAATTTAGATTAATCTGACATCATAATAAAGCTCCGGTCCGGTAAGCTTTAAATCAAAGGTATCGACCAAATGTAAATTCTCAGGAGTTGCGGGAATTATCAACATTTAATACAAATGTCGCGTGCACGTAAATTATTCGATTGATTTATTGATTCAACTTTTGGCACATTGTAATTACGAAAATTAAACTTTCTCGTTAGCTGCCCTTTTTACTTACTATTTTTCCAACGCTGAGAAAACAGAAACTAAAACCTAATCAACGGCAGTTGATTCGTGAAAAAAATGGAAAATCGCGACGACGGATCGTGAGTTTAGTTGCTGTTTTCTTAGGGCTCGACAAAAAAGTACGTAAAAAAAGCAGAAAAGACGCAAAAGTCCAATTTTTTTAAATCAAAATGTTCGAGCTGAATCAGTAAATCAACCGAACACGGCCTTATTAACTTCCCAAAATTGGTGAAATTCTTGTAAATTTGAGCGAATACCTTGTAAATAGACAAAGTTTCTCTAAATTTCAACAAAATTTGTCTTACATAGGCTTCTGATTCACACTGGAAACTTCTTTAAAACCCTATAAGTCCAGATGGTCTTGGACTCTCCAAAATCAAAAAATAGACCAAACCAAAAAAATTATTATCGCAGTCAGTCATCAAGCGAGACTTTAACCTTTTATTACCACCAAGCGTATCGTGGTGTAACTAACAAATCTGCTACTTCTTTTGTTTAAGGTAGGTAAGGAATAGCGTTTGATACTAAATCTTTTACTTAGTTTACTTAGTTTTACCACATTTTTTGCAATATAAGACAACAACCCAGAGCTTAATTTTGTCGTCGGTGTCCATAACATATTACTAACCGTTTTGAGTAGGTAAAGTTCCCTTAAGTTTTTGCATTATTTGCTCCGTCTTTAATCATCTTTTGCTACCTCCACCACCTAGATAAGATTTAAAAAAAAAACTTATTTTCTACCTAGCAGCAGCGAGCGGAGAAATAGCAATACAGAAGGTTACATAAACCTTCCACAAAAGTGGACCGAAGATTACAATAGACGAGACCTTTATGAACCCATTCATTCATCAAACGAAATGGCTCCCACATACTACAGGTGCCGATGGTTAGAAAACTCGTTTAAAAACAAAAATAGAAATAATTAGCAAAAAAGACCATCAATTCACTGGTATATTGAAACCAGCTATGCCAAATAATGCCTCTTGTTGCAAAAGTTTATTGCAGCTGAGTTTCAAAATAAATCTACAAAAGAACCATTTTCGGACGATATTCGACAGTAATTTTCCAGAAATTGCCATTTGATTGTTCGATCCAGATATTTAAATGTTTTAAAATGAAAAAACTTTTTTTTTTCGGTGTTCCCACCATCCAACACAAATTTTCCGAACGGTATACTATTTGCAATTTGCGCATTCAAAATCACCATATGTGCGATGCCGCTTCAAATTGATGAAGGCAATGTGTCTGTCCACACAAGTGTGCATAAATCCAAAATAATTTCAATTCAAAAAGTTTTCAATTGAAAGGTGCATTTAGTTTTCCTTTTCGGCATTTAATTTACTAAATCCTTACATGTTTTCTGCCATTCCGTTCGAATGTTCATCTATGGTAGGAAGCTACAACACCAGATTCACATATATATACAATATATCTGGTGGAGATTGTACAATGGAACGGTCGAATGGCTGCATAATCACAGCTTTATTCATTCATAGACATACAGTGATAAATATTCAAACTCATTTCAATGGGAATATTTCGAATGAGTCAAAGAGGAGAGAGTGAGCGGGGGTGTGGGGTTTTAATTATTTCCATATGGTGAACGGAAAAGTTTTCCTTATTCTCCAATTTTACTCTGAATACAAATTTCTATATGCACACGTATTTCGAATGTGTATTGACAATAAATGTAGGGTATTGGACAAAGGGACGCAAAAAAAAAAATTAAAATGATATGTGAACCAATATGGATTCGACTTTCTTGCCAGATCAGACTTTTTCAATTGACAAAAGTTGTCCCATAAAATTGGATTTTTCTTTCTTTGTACGTTTCCATTCCATTCGGCTTATCGAACTTTATCTACCTAACTAGATAATGTTTGTTAAATGTTATTGAAGCATAAATATGTCTGATCTTCCAACCTTCCATTATCACAAATATATCCAAATTCAATAAAGTCGAACCTTTTCGAGGCTATTCCTGCGAAAATTTTAATGTGTTATGCTGGTGATTTCTATCGGAAGTAAAAGACAACACATACCGTCCAACAGGCTTTTTGTCTAACTGACTGAATGACATTGTATTACCAACGAACATTTACATGTGACACAGAGAGACGTTATCGGTAATTAATCCAAGACGCAACCTAATAACCGATTCAATCAGATGTCATTATTGTGGACAACAACCTGATGAAGCGAATTATTTGTGTTGCGGTTGAGTTTCGAACCCACAACTGGCAATTCAATAATTCAATTCTTAGAGTAATCATACGGTCAGTGTTTCTCTAAAGTTTGAAAGGGATTTAATGTATGAATAAAGTAGAACGTATACAAGAAGGTGGAATTAATAGGAATTCCAGATTTACATTCCTAAAAATTCTTCAAATTTTCAAAAGTTCTAAAATTTTTAGGATTTTTTTGATTTTTTTGAAATTCCTTAAAACTCCTAAAAATTTTTTTTTTAAATTTAATAAAATTCTTAAGAATTATCGAATAAGAAGCCATTGAAAACATTTAAACGAAGTGATTTGGTCAAAAATTCCGGAAATCGTTCTGAGTTTATGGATAGATTTTATGGGTAGGCCATCACTGAACACTTTAATTATTTTTCTCCGAAAAACTCTTAAATTAATGAGATTTTTTATCCTTTTTTATGCCTCTAATGAAAGAACTTCAATTAATAGCAAAAGATAAGGAAAATAGGGTGCTACATTAAAAAAATATCTGAATTGTCATGGTTTCCTCGTTCTATGTTTATGGGATACATGTACACAGTAGGGCGTATCGAATTTTGAGAATTTTAAGGGTCGCGATAGCCTGTGTGCGGAAAACGTAGATCATTGAAAACTAAGTCCAGGCATATGGTTGATGGATCCGAAGGTGCCCGGGAAGAAGTCCCCCCGGACGACTTTAACTTTCAAATGGTCATAGCTCGGAAAGTTAAGAGTATTTTTGAAAACAATGTTCTAGCAGGATGTAGAGCGTTAAAAACTCTACAAAACTGCCAAAGAAACCGATGGTCCAAAAGGTGTGTCTGTCGAGGTTTTCTAACCGAATTCTTAAATATTTTGTAAAAGAGTTCAGCTACTGTTATGGAATATTATGTGCACTTACTGGCCAAGGTTACCTCGACTCAGCAACACCGGTTACATTGTCTGCACTGGCTTCGTGGGCGACGTGGGTACACTTAAAAAGTCCATTCAAAAATGTTGAAAAAGTGGTTTCGGATGGATCGCCGACCGGGACAATGCCTAGTGTATTGGTAGTACTCGACCTCCTCTACAACCTCATGCCAAAAGCTAAAGTTAATAATTTGTCTCTCAGGAAATAAAAGTCAAAAACCAAAATGTCGAACTTTCGATGTTAGAAAACCTCGACAGACACACCTTTTGGACCATCGGTTTCTTTGGCAGTTTTGTAGAGTTTTTAACGCCCTACATCCTGCTAGAACATTGTTTTCAGAAATACTCTCAACTTTCCGAGTTATGACCATTTGAAAGTTAAAGTCGTCCGGGGGGACTTCTTCCCGGGCACCTTCGGATCCATCAACCATATGCCTGGAATTAGTTTTCAATGATCTACGTTTTCCGCACACAGGCTATCGCGACCCTTAAAATTCGATACGCCCTTGTACACAGTGCACATGTACGCATACATTTCATCAAAAATATTGATAATGAATTTACGTTTTTACCGAACATAGCTTTGTTTACTAAACTCTTTAAATTCGATTAAAACTAGAAACCAACAAAAGGAGAGAAAATGCTGACAAAACGTTGATAAGCATCTACTGGATTCCCAAGATTATTGAATTAATCCGAGAATTAATTCGTCTTTACATTGGGATGGATTTTTTGTAGTTACAGAAAAAAGGTGGAAGAACTTTTGAATCCATAGTCGAAAATTTATGCTTCAGTTCAAATACTTATCTCGTTTGAAAAGAATTTCTTGTGTCTTGTTGCCGTGTTCAATTATATGATTAGTGAGAAGAGATTTCCAAATGGATTGATTTGTAATTAAGGTGCGAAAATGAGTTCGACTGGAAGTAATGTGTTGTGAAAGAAGGCTTTGTTCTTATAAATTAGTTCTATATCTCATTCATCATCATCTTATTATTGGTGGAAATCGGAAATTGGTAAATTGGTAAAATACTATCTGCTGGAACGTAACAATTTCATATAAATGGTTCAATGGGCTTTCCTCTTCTATCTACTTTTTTTTCTCTACTATGCTTCAGCTTCTCTGTTATTTAGTTTTGTGATTGTGATTTTATCGGAAAATGTGAGAAGAATTTCATTTTATTTTCTTTGTCGAATGAGTATATACTCGACTGGACAGGGATGCAGGTGAAACGAAATTGTTTCGTATTTTTTTTGGATTTTAACTTCGAATAAAAAAAAATCTTGTCGTGATTGATTGTTAATCGAAATTACACACAGCAATTTCTTTGTCAATATGTCACAGCATCGAGAGAGAGAGAAGAAAAAAATCGTTTACAATTGAAAAACACATTTTCCGTCATGACAACTTCATACATCGACAGAATGTTGAGGTGTATCATTCAAAAACATCAAGTAAAATGAAATGTTTTACAAATGTTTTACAAACGTTTTCCAGTTATTTAATTGAAGAAACACTAGGCCCCATCTCTTGGGTTGGTCAGGTAACTTGACTGAGTTAATTTTTCAGTATTCGTTTTCTTACCATTTTTAAATGAGCTGGAAAAGTGTTTTTAAGATCACAAAGATATGATCAGAGTTAAAAGCGGAGCAAAAATGGCCTATTTGCTACATCATTAATTGGACATTCCTGCTAAACTGTTCGTTTAGAAAACACCAGCCATGCTTTATTTTACTCAAATTTAATTTAATTTTCTGAATCAACATAGAGAGTTATGAGTTGAAGGTTCAGCGAGCAATGCTTTAATACTAAAATAGAAGTCTCCTATATTGTCTACTAAAAAGCGATGAATAAATGAAATTCGTGTGAATTACGGCTCTCGCTTCGCTCTGATCGCAAATTCCACACTCGTTCAAATTTTCAATTTTGGAAGCCCTTTTAGCAAATAATTATCAAACAATAGAACAATTTTGAATATTGGTTGAAACCTATTAAAGTTATCGAAAAACGTTAGTGTAGACTCTCGTTGTTCCATGATTATGCATCTACGAACTCAACTTCCAGGACAGGCATGAGCGCCGACGGAGAAACCTCGGCGGCGAATAGCCGAAAAAAATTTCTCGGCGGCGGCGAAAAAGTCGGCTTGAGCCGGCTTAAAACGGCTCGGCTGGAGGTTCCTTTTAACTCTTTTTCAAAATAAAAACGTTTTGATAAATTCATGGAAAATGAACTAGTAAGCATGAAAATGAAATTGTACGGAAAGCGAAAATGTAGGTAGATTAGGTTGTTCAAAGTGCAAGTGGAACTGGTCTTGTTACAAGCAAGTCTCTAAGTCTAAGGTTCACTAACACGTCAAGTTTTATTGCCTCAAAACTTGAACAAAATGGAAAATCATGCTCCGGTACACTCATTTAACTCAGTAAGAAAATGGTTTTCGATAAGAAATCGAAAGCTCACAAAAATCAAGTAAAAATTGAAAAGAAAAAAAAAATCGAGAAAATTCGCAAAGATCGATAAAGTTTTCTCAAATTTGTGAATTAACTGATTGTGCGCCTTCGGCTCGTTCCGCAAAGGTCATAATTGCCAAAACAACAAACTTAGAAGCGAGGACGTAATATACCATTCTGGAAAATTCATGAAAATTCAAGAAAATTTTCAAAATTTTCTTAATTTTGAAAAAAAAATAATCAAAAAGTACTTGAGCTGCTTAGGATCAACAGGAATCTCGGTTTTCAAAATTATTTCACCCATTCACCTTTCGAAATCTTTATTTCATTTTCCAGCCGTTTCAAGCCGGCTTGAGCCTTGTTTTTGGCACCGGCTCGGCTGCGGCGCGGCTTGCTCAAAAATGGCCGGCGGCGGCTTAATCGGCGGCTTAATCGGCGGCTTATTTTCGGCGGCGCTCATGCCTGTTCCAGGACTATATTCTTTGTCGATTACAGGAAAAATTTAGAAAATCTTTAGAAAACAAACTACTCAAGTTATCATGGTAATAAGACTCTGACTTCCAGTCAAGGGAAAAATCAATTGAGTTACAAACAAAAAATTTTTTATATTTTTTATCGATGGAGAACCTAATTATAAGACACTTGGTCTCGTATCATATGACAAAAAAAGTTAAAACTTTTTTTATAAATCATTTTGAAAGTCGCTGAAAACACGAAAATTCGAATCGAAATACAAAAATTTTTGATGACATACTGTATTTCTATTCGAATTTTCGTGTTTTTAGTGACTTTCAAAATGATTTATAAAAAAATTTTTAACTTTTTTTGGCATATGATACGAGACAAAGTGTCTTATAATTAGGTTCTCCATCGATAAAAAATAAAAAATAAATTTGTTTGGAACTTAATTGTAAAGAAGAAAAATCAATTTTCAGCTAACGAACAGAACGAAGCGGGCGGTAAGATGCAAACATTACTCAAAGAACTTCATGACTAATTTTGAGATGATGTATGATTTATAACACGGACCCATAGCTACCCAAACTTTCTCGTAATCTCCGTCATAAAATAAATTATTGCCGTATTTACATGGCAAGAAACTATATAAATTTCTCGCAATTCGAAAACCGAATTTGACGTCAAGGATTTTGAATCCATATACAAAATAATTTGTATGGAAAAGCAGAATTAGTTTATCCCTTATCCGATTTTAAGTAAAATCTGTTTCAGTTTTACCTTTCGTTTCATTTATACGACTGAATTTAATGGATAATAAAATTTTCGTTATTGAAATACACCATCAGACATTAGCTGCTGGATGTCGAGAACATGTGCGAACTGTATAACATCGTTGAAACGAAAAGTAAAATTAAAGTTCCATGTATGTTACATCCACTTCCGTCACTTCCTTCTTCTTTTTTCCATCGAGATGTCGATACACATATAAATACGGAAGAGAAAATTCATTGATTTTAGGTTGCATGGAGTGCAGATATTCTCTGTGTGTGGTTGTTTGATACATGAATACGTATGTATATTGTTGAAAGTTTTCCGTTTTGAAAATTGCGTCACGTCAGTTTATGATAAGTTTTCAATGCTCTTGCTGTGTGTGCATGAATGAGGTGGAAGTTGATTTTCGTTTTACTTTTTAGCAAAGTTCGTGTTGCATGGGTTTTTATGAGATTGGTGGTAGTGATTTCCTGTTCTTTATAACAAATTCTTTTTTTTTCCTGTTACCGTATAATTCACGAGGCACTGATTTCGTTTAAATTTAATATGAAAATGTTGGATAACGTATTTGTAGCCGAGCAAACGGGTTATTACCTTCAATTACATTAAAAGTTTAATTAAATCTTGTTAAGAGCAATTTAAATTTATTTCCTAGCTGATATTTCGAATCGTTTCTGAAGAAACTTTAACGGTTACATGGTTACATGATGGCGGGTAAAAATCAAAGACACAATTACTAAATACTTGAAAGCGTTTCACCTGGATCTAAAAGTGAAACGAGAGCTTTTTTGCGTAAATCTGTAAAGGAGGCACCATTTTGATTTTAAATTAAAAAAATCTAATTCCCTAGAATCTTTTACTCGTCAATCATCCTTCAACTTCAAAGTTTCAACCAGCCCGAGCCCACCCATATAAACGATAGATTAGATGTTTGAACTTTCAAAGATGGCAAACATATGTTCAACAGATTGAATAGAAATCTTCTACTTCATCTGAAACATTTAACGAAACTAAGGCGATGTTACGTTTGAAAGTATACACCATGTTCATTATAACGGTACTCGTCCACGTAACTCCACTTAAGTTTTCGTTAATTTCTTCTTAACCTCAATTGATTTGAGGTTTATCTCCGTGCAGAGCATTTCGATAATTCAGTATTGAATGGATTCAGAGCTCTTACAGTAATTCTTCGTTAAGTTTAACAAGTTAATTTTGACAAGTCGGCCCATAACCTGTCAAAATTTTCACAGTGAACTTCACCGGACATTATTGTACGCCTCGCTGTACGCTCTCTCAGTAATGGATATGATCAAACACGCATCATCATACTTCGTAATAGAAAGAGAACACGCGCAATTATCGAGATTTCGTGACTCTCGAGATTTCGTGACTATCTTCGAGATTTCGTAAGTCTCTAGATTTCGTATCGAGATTTCGTAAGTCTCGAGATTTCGTAAGTCTCGAAATTTCGTAAGTCTTGAGATTTCGTAAGTCTTGAGACTTCGTAAGTCTCCAGATTTCGTAAGTCTCGAAACTTCGTAAGTCTCGAGATTTCGTAAGTCTCAAGTCTCGATATTTCATAAGTCTTGAGATTTCGCAAGTCTTGAGATTTGGTAAGTCTTGAGATTTGATAAGTCTCGAGATTTCATAAGTCTCGAGATTTCGTAAGTCTCAAGTCTCGATATTTCATAAGTCTTGAGATTTCGTAAGTCTTGAGATTTCGTAAGTCTTGAGATTTGGTACGTCTCGAGATTTGGTAATTCATGTGAAAGTTTCCTCGGACACCAAATTTTTTTTCTCGATACGATTACTATGAAAACAATTGCGACCCAGCCAGACAAAACCCTTGACCGTTACTATGAAGTAGATACCGCTACTTAATAATAGAGTGATATAAAAGTTAAAATAACATCGATGAACGAAACGCACCATCCACTTGAAAGGGAAAAACAAAAATTCGAAAAATTATGTTCGTTAATCCTAATCCACACATTGTTCCCGATGTTTTTTTTGATTTGGAAAATTGTTCAGATTTTTGATGGCCCTCTTTCCGCTTCATTTTTTTCATGCCGAGCTGGAGCTACAATACAAAATCTACAAAATATTTAGTTTCAAAGCAATTTAGAACAATGTCCGCAATTTATTTATGGACCATTCAACTAGGATTTCCCCGATTGTGAATTGTGTGATGTGTACAGTACAGATTTCTCTCTAGACATTTATTGTTCTCTTGGCATACTATTTATATATCCATACCGTGAGTCTCGAGCTACGATTTTTAGTTTTTTTTATTTTGGTTCACCAAATTACAATACTTAATCCCATTCATACTGAATGTAGACATAAATGGAAAAACGTGGAAAAATAAAATAAAAATTTATTTTTTTCAATTCACATGGGAAAAATTTGAAATTGGAATGGAATGTGATTTATTTGTTCCCTTTTTTTTCGATGTATACCGAAACGAATGAACTTTTTTTTTTGTTTTTAAACTGCGTGTGGAGCTAAAGTTTAAGAAGGGTGGCGGTTGAACGAAAAATTCTTCACATAAAATTCAAAGCAAAGGTGGAAAATGTGAATTTATTGATGTTTGTGCAAATCCTCTATAAAGCTAATTCAATGCAGGACTACGGTTCTTTTTTTCTCTCTCCAACCCCGTTTGTTTGCCTTGTTTTATGTACCTTGGATCATATGGTAGGGAGTTTGAAAACCGCCATCCTAAGCTATTAAATAAATAAATTCCGTCGTTATAGGTATCTCCAGTGTACATATAGACAGCAAGTTGAATTCAATAAAAATATTTGGGAAAATCTGACTAGTTTTTGGTAGACGGAATGTGTTGGAACAAGTGTGTATACCAAGGAGATTTGATAAGGTGCTTGGTTTATTTTTCGTTATCTGAACGTCATTGAGCTACTTAAACGTACGAATGATTCAGTTTCGGATTAAGAGTGTAGATGAACATACTTCAATGATAAAATCAGTTGCAGAGATAATGTTGAGACACATTACACACTCAGTTGGAAGTATGTACATTGGAAGGTAAGTTGTTCGATTAATATACGAAGGCTGACACGACACATATCGCTGAATTTTCTGCTTCATCTACGGATAATAAATTCGAATTTAATTGGTCTATTGTGAACGACAGGCGATATCGCACCATACCAATCGAATCTATTGCTTCTTTTGTTACAAATATCACCAAATTTGTTTGCAAAATCTTTTACTTCAATTGTTAAAACATATCTTTTGATATAAAAGATATCGTTATTCAAAGGTCAGTGCTTGTATTCTTGTTGTCGATAACAGATGACTAGCTGTTCCATTACCATCGTTTGTTAAATCTATCACAGATAGGTCTTAAGGCTATATGTAGTCTTTATATCCGATTAGGAGTGCTAACACTACACAGAATGTATTATCAAATTGATAACTCGGACATTGCTTTTCAAATGGATTACACATTCCGGAGACGGATCTTCTCAGCAATAACAGCAATATTCGATATCATTTTGTTCCGAAATTTTCGAGTACATTTCAAAGTGCTTGTGATAAAGAACGAAGGCAATCGATTTTTGATATTTACAATCAATTTCAAATCAAAAGATAAATTGTTCACATAATAACCGTGTATATAAGGCAATTGGGTCGTCATAACAGAACATAGTTTTACTGTAACAACATGAAAGTAGAAATCGCTCTCATTGTTTTCGGGCTCGCCACTGTGTTCGCCAACCCATTAGCAAAAGTTGAAGACGGAGTTTGGAAAGATCTTGAAAGGTCTGAGTTTATCAACGTCAAGGTTACATTTAAGAAAGCCGATACCACAGCCGCTTACGACCGCTTCTATTCGCTGAAACTTAATTCACGAGAAGCTATATTGAATACTCAACACGCTATCCTAAAAGACCATGCTGATGTAGTCCAATCCGATGTAATCTCCATGTTAAAAAAGGCAGTTGGCAAAAGACATTATGTCGATCAACTATGGATCTCCGCGGAACTCATTGTACGCGATGTGGACAGAGAAACTATAGAAAAACTGAGACACCATCCAGATGTTGCATCGCTCATAGCTGAAGAGTTTATTCACTTGGAAGAAACTGAAGAAGGTGCAAGTTTCGACATCAGAGATGACAATAACACCATTTTGAATCAGTGGGGTGTTGTAAATGTTGGCGCTCCTGAAGTTTGGTCCAGAACCCAGGGTCAAAATGTTGTCATTGGAAACATCGACACTGGTGCTCGTCACACTCATGCAATGTTAGCTCCAACTTATCGTGGAAATGATGCTGGAGAAACACACGATTATAATTGGCGTGCACCGACAGGAAATGCTGCAGCTCCTTCTGACACAAATGGTCATGGAACTCATTGCATCGGAACCCATTCCGGCACACAAGGAATCGGTGTTGCACCACAATCGCGATGGATTGCGTGTCGAGGCTGTGCGACTTCTGCCTGTTCTCGTTTCGATCTTGAATCGTGTGGCAATTTTATGGCCTGTCCTACGAACACGGCCGGTAGCAATGCAAACTGTGCCAGAGCTCCACATATTGTCAACAACAGTTGGGGCGGCGCTGGTGGTCAAACATGGTATAATGCTGTTCTCACTGCATGGAGAAATGGTGGAATTAACGGTGTTTTTGCTATCGGTAATTCTGGAACGGCATGTGGTACAGCTGGATCTCCTGGAGATCAACCACTTGCCTTCGGCGTCGGATCCATCACAAGCACAAACGCATTGTCGACATTTTCTGGTGTGGGACCTGGTCCAGCTGGTGCTATCAAACCGAATGCTGCTGCTCCAGGTACAAGCGTTGCATCTGCGTCCCATTTGAACGATACAGGTTTGCGTACATTATCGGGTACTAGCATGGCGTCACCACACGCTGCTGGAGTGCTCGCCTTAGTTAGATCTGCCAGACCTGGCTTAACAGCTGCACAGTCTGAATCTGCCGTAACTGGAGGAGCTCTGGCTCACACTTCTGCTGGTAGAACGTGTGGAGGACTGCCCGAAGGTGCCAGACCAAACAATCACGTTGGACATGGACGCATCAGCGCTGTCAATTCAGCTTAACTTACGTAATTTATAATTTTAGTCAATAATTCAAATAAAAATTAAGAAAATATCTTTTCGCCTTTCGAACGACTTGTAAATAACGAAGTTTAGCAAGCATCTGGCAATTCGTGATTTCCTCTCGTTTAGAGATTATTCCAATGAAAAATATAAATTTTCCGCTTCGTGATAAACTTTATAAAATCGATAGAACTTTCAGTGCACATAATTTAAACATCTCATCACAAAACCCAGAGAGGCAGAGAAAGAGAGAGAGAGACTCACACAAAAAAAATCCACGTTCACAGAACGTAATTAATGAGACCGGGTAAGTTGATGAATGGCTGATTAATTGATGGAACGAAGCATTTTGGATATTCTCCGGTTATGTGTGAAATTTACATGCAACCCTCCAGCATTATAATTTTGTTTACGAATTGGTGGGGGGCTGGAACAGAAATGTTTATCGTTGTCAAAGGTTAAAAGTGCTTGGTTCGGTTTTTCAGGTATTTGGATTTTGTTGATGACTCATTATGCGATGGTCTGGTGAGGTTAATTGAAAATAAAAATCGATTTCAGTCAAAGGATTTTTTTTCTCTATGTGTGAGTGTGTGCTGTAAACTTTGTGTGATTAACGATCCGCCTAAAATATCATTTTTTTGTGGTGTTTCATTCGAACAACTCCGAGACGTATTGCATTGGTAAACATTTTACCTCCCATAAAATACTTAGTTAAAGCTTAGTTTGATCTTCAGCTTCGCGAAACGGTGGCAAAGAACAAACTATAAATTCAAAAATGTATTTGAGCTTGGATAATGTGAAAATATCTCACGTTTCATCTTCTTTTCTTCTTTCGTTGTTTATGTGCATGTTTGCCTTCTGGCATGTTGCTAAAATTTATTGCTAGTTGTTTGTTCGCAAAGATTGTTTTCTCTGCACAATCGTTTTCACCATTCTGGCTTCTCAAGAGCGAATAGGTTTTCTTTTCGCCGTTCCCTTTTTTTCCCCTTCCACATACACTTCTTTCGACTGCTATTTCTGCTGTTTGTTATTGGAATAGTAGTTTTATAGTAACATCAAACGAGTTGTGATATTTGTATGGAGAAACGAACGCGATCATGTGAAAAATTTTAGTGCATTACATTGATGAAGTAGCATTTCGGATTAGCCCATAGAATACCGACCGAACGGAGTGTCGGAGAAAAACATACAAGTTTTTGCTTTCTTTAAAGTTTAATTTTGTGGAAATGAGAAATGATTTTCGGTGGAAAAAGGAGGTTTATAATGCGATTATTTATGATGATTTGACTACTTTTTGTATGTTTTCACTTCATTCTACGTGGAGGGTTCATTTTACATTGCATGTCAGGAATATTCGGCAATTTCATTGAAATATTACAAATTCGAGGTTGTTCGATAATTTATTTCCTTTATGGAAATTTATTGGTTGTAACGTGAATTTAAGTGTTCGCCGAAGATATTCGAACGGTAATTCATGTTCAACAGGGACTTGCATTCTTCTTCTTCGTTTTTTCGAGAGAATATTCCAGGGGATAGTTTTTACGCAACGTAATCAATTAAACATTAAGAGCATAACAATGGAATGAAAGACCAGTAACAATGAACTAAAATTACATCAGCACTTTGTTACTTGATTGTTTGTACAGATGGATGTGTTTCCGGTTGATAGAAAAAAATGTGTTGAATGCATGCGAATACATGCAACTCACGGGGTTTTTATCTTATCGGAAAATTGCAGTAAGATTACCACGAAATTACAGTATGTACGTGCGAATTCGTATACAGAGACAGTTTTTTGTGTATAAGGATGAATGTTTCGTCGAGACGAAGTCGCATTTGCACACATAAATATATTGCTACACATCGTTCAAGGTTAAACTTAAATGTAAAGAAGTAGAATGAGAATAGAAAAGAAGCCGATACGCAATACACAGCCGAACGAATTGATGGTTCGATGTGTTACACACACACACATACAGACTAATCGTTGATACGGAGAGTTATCTCCGCTTCGTCAAATTTCTATCGTTGAGAATAACACGTACAAACACAAAGAATGTCCGTTATTAAGCAAAACATTGTTGCAATCCCTAGACCTGTTTACAAGGTCTGCTGAGAGAGAACTAAAAAAGTGTAGTTTCCGAGGGGTGACTCACTTCTAGATTAAATGGATTTAATGGATTTAATGGATTAAATGGAATAAAAATTGGATTAAATGGATTAAATAGGAAAAAACTTAATTTTACCAAATACATTAAAAGTCTTAAAAATTGTTGATTTTGATTGAACGACGTACTACAACTCATACTAGAACGTTAAAAAGCGTAAAATTCCGCTTTTAGAAGTTTTTAGTGTAAAGTGGAATAAATGGAACCATTTTTACCAAAAAAAATTTCTATACCTAACGAGTATTTAAACGCCATGGAGATCGTGCAGATCTAATTTTCGTAATTAGTTTACAAATTTTATAGGTGGGTAGCCCTATTATTTCGGTAAAACTAATTTTTTTTTTGGATTAAATGGATTAAATGGATTTAATGGATTAAATGGAAGTGAGTCACCCCTCGGTAGTTTCCGATAACTTTTGACGCATGATATTCAGTTTTTTTATGGTGTGGCGAGTGGAATTTTTTTTAGTAAAATTTGTCAAATTCGCTGAAACTCGACAAAATATTCACTGAAATTCGTCAAAATTTAATGAAATTTGCCAAACACAAAGAATGTCCACTATTAAGCAAAACATTGTTGCCATCCCTAGACCTGTTTACGTTTACAAGGTCTGCTGAGAGAGAACTAAACAAGTGTGGTTTCCGCTAACTTTTGACGCATGATATTCAGTTGTTTCATGGTGTGGCGAGTGGATTTTTTTTTTTAGTAAAATTTGTCAAATTCGCTGAAACTCGACAAAATATTCGCTGAAATTCGTCAAAATTTAATGAAATTTGCCAAACACAAAGAATGTCCACTATTAAGCAAAACATTGTTGCCATCCCTAGACCTGTTTACGTTTACAAGGTCTGCTGAGAGAGAACTAAACAAGTGTGGTTTCCGATAACTTTTGACGCATGATATTCAGTTGTTTCATGGTGTGGCGAGTGGATTTTTTTTTTAGTAAAATTTGTCAAATTCGCTGAAACTCGACAAAATATTCACTGAAATTCGTCAAAATTTAATGAAATTTGCCAAACACAAAGAATGTCCACTATTAAGCAAAACATTGTTGCCATCCCTAGACCTGTTTACGTTTACAAGATCTGCTGAAAGAGAACTAAACAAGTGTGGTTTCCGATAGCTTTTGACGCATGATATTCAGTGTTTTCATGGTGTGGCGACTGAAATTTTGTTTAAGGAAAATTTGTCAAATTCGCTGAAACTCCAACAAATATTCGCAGAAATTCGTCAAAATTTGATGAAATTTGCCAAAATTTACTGCAACTCGCCAAGTTCATGAATCATCTGATTTTCGACCACTTTTGGCAAATTATGGAAAATCAATTCCCTAAAAATAGTCCCTCTTGTACACAAATCATTTTCTCTAGAAATCAGCGAGCATCAGCATCGTCAACATAAAACAAATATTTTCTTGTTCATATCCAGACTTCCTGTTAACAATTCAGTGTTTGATTGGCATTATACACAAATTACTGATTTATAATCTCCAACCCCGGCGACGATATGCCCATTATATTCAACGATATTCGCGGTGGAAAATAAGAAGAAGAACTGAACAAGAATATTACCAAACACTTTTTTTTTCGACGTTGCGTGTGCATCCGTCTTACTTATTCAACGGAGGGAACAAAAAACGGAATCTGAAAATTTCTATAAGAAAAAAACCTGCCAATAAATTTCACTTTTCTTTTCGCAATTTTCCTCTTCTTTACTTTCCTTTATGTACAAAGTAAATACATACATTAAAGTCATAACATCAGAAATTTAAGTGTTTTACGAAGAGAAAAAAAAAACGTGGAAGAAAGAACGAGCGAACCTTTTTTTTCCCTTTACCATCCTTTGAATATACAGAAGAGAAACGAAAGCGAAAAAAAAACAACAACCAGAAACCGTTCGTTAGACGTTGTGAGTTAGGTATTGATTTCTAGATTTTACAGAAATAAATTTCCAATATTCCAATAATGCCTGACAGGGTAAAAGCTTATACTCCGAAGAAAAGAAGCAAAGAAAAAAAAAATCGAGTCGTAAAAAGGGGTATAATGTGTTGTGTGTATTATAATATGCATGCACATTATTTGAACATTGAAAAACTCTGTGTGCTTTTGGATCGGTTGATTGTATAATGTATAAGGTATATGCTCTCCTACTGGTATATGGTACCCGAACTGTCTATATACATTATTTTGGGTTACTGGATGTCTATCTCCACTCCACATATATATCTCCATCGACATCTGCATGTACGTACATACACCGTGTACATGATACAGATAGATAGATATAGCACACCGAGCATAACATAATACGGCTACATGCCAAATGGTTGGTAACTTAGTTAAAGACAAACTGATTTTCAATATCCCATATAAAATTCGATAGTATCAGTTTTTTACTCGATCAAATGTATTTGTGAGTGCTGTGAACCGTCTATGTATTTAAAATGCGGATGTTTTTTCGGGGATATTTTGTGTATAGGAAAAAAGGCTAAATTTAAAATTGAAGGGGAGCATCGAAACAGCCCATCCTGACATGATAAATGAAGTGGTCGGTTTTTGTTAACTTTATAAAATGTATAAAATCTATTCCAAACATACACACGAGAGCATATACACACAGCACACAAACAGTATCTCTCTGTATAGATGTATGATTGTTTATAGTCCCGAAATTTATGCCTCTCATATCAAGCCCTGTGCCTGTACGTACGTACGTCTCGGTGTGACGTATTCCGACTATCTACTAAATCTGTGTATATATACCAAACATAAGCAATCGTATTATATTCTACTTGATGCAGAGATCTATACCGGAATCGGGAACAACATTTTGTTGGGAAAGGGATATTATGGAATAAAACATGATATTTTATAATGAATGGTAATGTAGGTTGAAGTTGTACTTTATTTTATATGTTTTAGAACGGCCCTTTAAATAATAATTTCAAAATTTCACCATGACAAACGGGAGTGAGAGGGCGAACGGGGGAAAATATGTGGCTGTGGCAGAAATCAAAGAAATAATGTAATTTTGTTTATTAAAAGGAAATCATAATAAATAAATAAAAAAATTTGTACCGAGTCATCGTTTTAATTACGTTGATTTGGGAACGCTAAACGCGTATCAAGCATAGAGTGTGTGTTGTAAATAAATAGACGAAGGAAGAAAAAAAAATATAAAAACTCGATTTTTAATGTGTTGCCTGTAAAAATCTATGAGTAAATGAAATTTAACATTTGAGCAAACATTTTTGATGAATTCATACAACCGACCGTGTCGAATATTGTGTCGGAGTCTAGTTCAAATATTAGACACAAATTTCTAATTAACATTTTTACCGATTTGGTTAATCGGTTTATTTGAACGAAAAATCAAGCAGAACGAATTTCACACGCATGGTAAGGGCGCAGTTTTTTTTTATGATCCAAGTAAACATTTCGGGACAGCAAGGAACGATGTGCTATTACAACAGGAAAAGAGGTAGGAGGTAGCATGCGTATGGTGGCACAAGGTTAAGCGATGAAGTCTGGCTTGCCTTCTATTACACAACAAACGTTGTATTAGAAAAGTGAAGTACAAGAATTTCAGTAGAAAATATTTTAAACAATAGAAGTAACAGATTCATTGATTAGACCTTGATACTGAGGTTGCTTAAAATTTTGCCTGACCTCTAATTTACAGAAACCTGATAATTTACGATTTTCTGACGTTTTTTATGAAAATACTGGAGATCACTGTATCGCAGAAAAGAGCTCGAAGGGCTTAGCTTGATTTCAATTTTTTATCATAAATCAATTTTGAGATTTTAGCAGAACAAAACTTGTCATTTGTGAGGTTTGGACAATCCTACTTGATACACTTGATGCTTGATTTAAGAAAATTCTGAAAGTACATGTGAAGTTGAGGCATGGATTTTGTTTCAGTTGGTCCACTAATACAGAATAACATATCTTTAGATTAGAGAGCTTACCTGCCATAAGCTCAACAGCTCTTCTTTTCCAAAAAGGATTTGATCGAGATTACCGCTCAATCAGCGGGTAGAACTACCTTTTTATGCCGGTGTTCATGCACCAACATTACCAAAGGTGAGGCCAGAGCCCATCTCAACCCTTACTGCACTTTCCCCGGGAGCAGTACCCCAGCGCATAAAGCGCAATTGAACCGACAGCCACCCCGTTTCAGCCAAGGATAGGCTCCTCAACCATCGCTGGGCCCGATACCGAGAGTTTCTCTGGTTCTCGGGGGGCTTCCAGCTCCCGTGGTACCGATACAAACCCTCGGGTAGGGTATGTGGTTGGTATGACCACTTCGGATGGAATCATGAACTCCCAGCTCCGATCGACTTGCATCAAATTCCGCGGGGCTGCAACGCCCCGAGGGAACTTCGTGGAATAGGCCGGGACTGCTCGGTCCACTAATACAAACAAAAGGGCCCACACTTGTTTTATAGTTACACGTGTGGTAGTGGTAAAACCGTATAAGTAATTTTGTTTGTATGAATGGATCAGCTGACAAACTGCTGACTCATGTCTAAATTTCACTGACGTTCCCTGTAATTCCCTAAAATTATGAATATTATTGAATACATCTTTAAATCACCGTTGACCATGCTTTTGGCCTGTTAAGTGAAATCAGTCTGAAACTCCTCTGACCGCTTGCTTAGCGCGTCTCGCTACATTCACCATTTTTTCCCCTCTCTGTCTCTACTGTTCTCGGTCTATACATTTGGTATGGAAATGACAAGAAATTAATCTTTTAATTGGATTTATTCAAATGGAATCTAATTATCCTTCGTAAAAATGGTTGGGGTGTACACCTCATTCATAACACATACGAAAACCGACACTGATGACAAATTAAACATTTTTTCTTCTTCTCCATTCAACTTAAATATTCGTGCCTGAAATAAAATTTTAATTTAAAAATCCTTTATCCCGTTTCTATTTTTGAATGATTAAATACCCACTACCCAGTGTGCTAAGAACTAAACGAATAATTTTCCGTTGTAATTGAGGATAAAGTCCTTCGCCACTTAAAACTCTTCCATAAATTCTTAAATCTCAGTTTCGCGAACGTTTTCCCCATATTCAACTCCTTGATGCAGACTTTCGTTCACATCGGACCGAAGACGTTCCATTTCTATCATGCAGACAATATCTATAGAATGTTTGTAAAACTAAAAAGCATAAATTTCTACTCCGAAAAACGAAAATGGAAATGATGGAGTGCTAAATAAATGCGGGAAGTCGAAAAGTTCATTTCCGTTTTACGGAGAGTGAGTAAATTTTCTCGATAACGCCCGAATATTTAAATGTTAATAGCTAAAAGTCTTAACGGAGAAATGCTTGGGTGAAGAGAGATGAATTTGTTGGGAAAATTTCTTTCCCGAAAAAGGAATTAATTAAAAACAATTGACCTAAATTTTCGCGTTAATGATATTTCGATAGATCTTTTTATGAATATTTTGTAGATATGGTTAGACGAAAAGTGAGTTGTTTTATTGTTTTTTTTTTTGTTGTACTTTTTTTTTACCCTCCACCACCACACTTTGGGTAATTCTCGTCCGCCAATATATATACACAATAACGAGCCATATATATATCGGTAGTGAAGCTCATTTCAATGGAAGCTGTTAAATATTTGGATATTCGCAATATTTTGAATTAATGAATGGGTGCGCGCGATGGGTCTCTGTCATGGTATGAGAATTTGATATTAAAATGTCACTAGGGTGTGAATATTTTGATGTAGATATTAGATATGGCTGTATATCGTTTGCGTTTATTTCATTTTTTTTTCTGCGGGACCATTTAAATAAAATATGGAATGTAATTAACACCAATAGATGATATATGCAAATGATTCAAATTGATATTCGGTGTTATTTAGAGAAATTAAATTTTATTGTAGCGACCGGAATGATGTGTTGAAAGTTAATAAATAAAGGCAACATTTAGCTTCAAGTACATTAAAGCTGACACTCGGTCGTTTTAATGGAACAGCAAACACGTAAACATTTTGCTTATAGGAAGCTTTTACAATTTAAAAAAAATTAATGTATTTGTCACATCAAATGATTCCGTAGCAGCGACGGCCATTATGTTGTCTGTTTTTTTTTTAAATACTAACAGCACTTTAAGGCCAATAGGAGAATGATGTTTAGAAACTAAGAAGAAACGTAATAGAGTTTTTCCATATTTTAGTACATTCTGTCATAAAATTACTGCTGTCACTGCGCTTATTTTTATGTGAACCAACTTCATATGGTGACATTTGTTCTGTAATGACAAATGTGAAATTGGTTCACATGAAAATAAGCCGCACAGAATGAAGTACTATGAAAAAAATGTGGCGCCTCTACAGGCCAACCCACTTGTCCCACACCTAGAAAAAGAAACTTCAGACAATACTCCGCGTATGTGTAAAATTCGTCGAAACGGTATGATATACATCATTGACATATATGATACATGGACAATGTTTTCTATACGTGGGACACGTTGACAACGTAGTTACGTATTTCGATTGTCAGATTTGAACATTCATGTGCTACGTATTGTAGTGATGTACGTGGAATGTGAATAACTTACGGGTGGGACGGAAATTAAATTAAATTATGTTTAACGTATATAGTGGATGTTGGTCTTAAACATTGAATTTGGATCAGATTTATTTATATTTCTTAACACGAAGAAGATCAACTACAAAATTGTTTTTTTAGTAAATTAGAGAAATCTCGACAAAATAATTTCATTTTTTGTGAAGTAGTTTTATTTCGTAATCATATCAGAAAGTTGTTTAAGTTGGAATTATCTGAAATTGATTATAAGCATTTTGATAATCTAACTATCTTGCTATCAAGTTGACTTAAATTCAATTATGTTAAAAAACGACATACAATTATTTATGTGCGATACTTTATGACGTTCTATGCATAACTTATATGCCACACACGTATATGGCTTTTAAAGTACGCTTCAACAATAAGAAATGTCAACCAACACTACTGTACTGCAACATTAGAAAGATCGTTGGCTCATGATCCAGTGGTCCCCGGTTCAATTCCCAAAGTAGTCAATTTTTAATTTGAGATATTTGTTACCAATAGCTGCTAAAATACATAATAACTACTATAAGCTGCTAATATGGTGTCTACCGTAGATGAATTCAATAAAATTCATATTTTTAAATCTTTGTGGAAGAGAAATACTTCTTGCACGTATTATATTCGAGCCGGTTGTATAACTACCTTACCACACTTTTTAACAGGGGGCACGAATGATATACGCTAAGCACGAAGGAAATTTCGCTCAGTGCATAACAAGTGCAGTCAGGACCACCGGTTTAACGTGACTTCCGAATTACGCCTCGAAGTATGCAAATATTTCACAATTTTAACGAACTTTGGGGAATTTTAAGGACTACTTAGAATTTTGGGGGAATTTAGAAAATTTTAGGAATTAGTTTCTAATTATGGGCTTTACCTGTCGGAATATTTCTTTGATTAATTTTCGGTGAATGATATTGAGTTCATGGAATTAGAAACAAATTTTTTTTTTGATTATTTGACTCTCCACATTTTCTGTTTTATTCTTCCATTCAGATTCACAGATTCTTCCATTCGATTGCCATAATTGCAGCCTTTTAAAGTCATTGAATAATGTTACCTCTTATATTGGAATATCTTTGCGAAATTTCGTTTGGTTTCTTTTTTTCTTTAAATTATATTTTTTGAATACTTTTTCCGAGAAATCCACATCGAAACATTTTCTTTCAATGCATAACTGTATCAAGTAACATGCAGATCTAAGTTTTAATTCAACCAATTTGTTAAGTAAAAATGTCTGCTACGTGCATTTCAACAAATTCTTTTTTTTTTCCATAAAAAGAAAAAATCAAGAAAAACTCTCAATGATCGTTGAAGTTTTTCCTTTCATAATGTTAAAGCAGTAAAAGGCACTTGAAAATGTACTAGAAGAATTAAGGGCACAACAATTCCAATACGGAAATTAAATCAGGGAAATATTCGAATACATATTTTTTTTTACATTCAACAATCTTTACTTACTTTCAATTCAACCGATATAATTGCTTGCATGCACATCTTTGTACAAAATTGGATGAAAGAAGTTCAATAAGTTTTTTTTTGTTGTGAAGTAAAGAAAATAATAATTTCAAAGTTGAAGAGGGAAGAGCTGTTGTAACGAAAAAAAAAGAACTAAGAAGACGAAAGATAGGACGCCCGATTTTATCTCTGATATAAAACTATTCATTTGCATGCAAAGCGCACCCCTATAAAAAAAACTGTTTAAACTCAAACTCTTCCATATACGAACTGGCAACAAAGAATTTAATATTGTTTCTGGTGCGGGAAACGTCTTTGCCTCGAAACGCAATCCATACACCATTAAAAAGTATATGGGTTCGGTTATTATGACCGAACATAACCCTTTTCTCAACCACACATAGCCCATAAATTAACCGAAGAACTACTTGTTCCTTTTGCGTCTAAGCAATACCCACTATTCTTAGTACATGTTTTTACTTTGGCGAAATATATATCCTCACAAATGTACTTAATTTTTGCTGTAAATCATTTTTCGTAGAGACATTTTCAAGTACTGTAAATCCTGCAGAAAATATAATACCTCGGTCTAACAGAACGTGTACACACACAAAGTCTTTTACAAAGTCTCTCTAGCAAAACGATATTACGAAATTTCAGTCGGGAAAAAGAGGAGTGACTATACCGCACATTATATGAATGTGTATATGGAACGAAATTCCGTTTTTTTTTATTATGGCTGGTTAGGATTTTAAACTCTTCGTTTTAATTTGTTTTGTAGTTTTTTTTTCGGTTAGTTGAAAGTTTTACTTCACAATTTTTCCGCTTCCCTGACTTTTAACCCTTTTAATATTTGGTTTTCATTTTGAAGAACGAGAAAAAGTATTAAATTTTATGGTGATGTAATTTGAATATAAGAAGCAAACATACTCAATAATGCATACGCTTCCCTGATTCTCTTATAAATATGGAGTGAAAATATAATTAAATTTTACGACAGAAGAAGTGACTGAGTTGAAATCAAATTAAAGGCAGCGCGACGGCAGCGTATGTGATAAAAGCTTGAGCTTCTCAAACACAACTGACGGTATGGTTCAGTGGCTGCGTACTGGCCTTCCACCAAAATGATCCCGTGTCACACAACATTTTTCTGGCGATTGGTAACGTCCTAAAGTTCACTCAAATAACTTCAGTCAAGTTTCATAATTTGGGTAGTTGGCAGTGTGCTTGCTGGCTGTAACGATGAATTCGGGTTCATAATATGAGCGTCATCCGTCTAATCTATATTTAGGCGAGATATCAATTAGCACCTAACTTTCCTAAGAGATTATTGGATACTTCGAGACACTTATTTGTGAAACTTGACAAAATTAATAAAATTTTACGAAATTTGTGAAATTTTACGAAATTTGTGAAATTTTACGAAATTTGTGAAATTTTACGAAATTTGTGAAATTTTACGAAATTTGTGAAATTTTACGAAATTTGTGAAATTTTACGAATTAGACGTTTGTGAAATTTGACTAAATATGTAAAATTTGACTGAATTTTGTGAAATTAGGCGAAACTTGGTGAAATTTGACGAAATTTGTGAAATTACGAAAATTGGTGAAGCTTGACAAAATTTAGTGAAATCCCTGGTAAAAATAAAAGTCTCAGAAGTTCGAATACCATTATAGTCACGTCTGGAAAGACATGACTTTGAAACCGTGGCACTTTCATGTTAACCTAGGATTTGAAACTATAAGAAATCTGTGAATTTCGAAAATTTTAAAAATATTAGGCCCGTCGTGCAGACATCACTTGTTAGTAAAGGGCCGAAAGTTCCTTAAACGAACCAAATCAAAACTAAAAATTAAAATACAAATAGCTCGTCCAAGCTCGTTGAAGATATAATCAATTATTTTATCAATTACACATCACGCTGAAGCTCAACCACGGTAATGAATAAACACGTCTTTGGGTGCATGACATAACCTCATTAATTGATGAACTAAATATTATTATCCTGATGAGCGCAAACAATCAATCCTTTCGGGACGTGAACTGTGCTACAAGTAAGCCAGTTGGAATTACAGTCAGATCAGATCATATAAATTCGAATGGATAGTCCTGTCAGGTATAAATGTCAGTCAGATACATACGCTCCACATATGAAAGATCCGCTTGGAAATCTCGAACAGACAATAAATCGTTAAGTGTGCCACAAAATGTGTAAGTCACAATAAATATGCGAAACTCAAGAGCATAAATTGCCAATGGCATATTGCAGCGAATATCTAGGCTACAGAGAACTGCGACCAAAACCACCACGCCTTGCCTGGTACGGATCTACGGCACGGGTGTATTATATTAGCTGTATGTGTTGTATGTATGTACGTATGTAAGTATAAATCTGGCATGAGTACTCTGATGTATACCCAGCTCTCAAACTGACTTGTCATGTTGTTATTATGTAGTACCATTAAGTTCAGTTTATATGTATAGCTACACCTAATGTAAACAATAAAATCTAAATATTTGCAACAGTCTGGGAATATTGAGAATGAATATGGATCAGAGTGTATTTTACCGTATACACGCCGGGTTATGATGGTTATATTATAATGTAATGTTACGTACAATCAAATGGTTTGGCACTTGAAGAAGAAGATGGTTTAAATATAAATGTGCGAGCTATTTATGTGCTGGGAATATGGAAAAAGTGTTAGGCTAATTGAGTGCTTAAAGTAGGTCGTCCAAATATGCGATTTATTTCTAATTAAAATTGTGCACACTCGCACGCTACATTTCGAATGGGGCACCATCGGAAGACGTCGAATAAATAAACTTTGTAAAATTAAATTTTCAACTTTTCGTTTTGATTAAATGGAAAACTGTTTAGCTTGGTATTTGGTTTCGGTTTTAGAACTGGAATATTCCTTCCATTTTTTTTTGGGAAGTGAAAATATTTGTGCCGACATGGAATTCAGTTTGCAGAATGCCATTTCAAAGTGAGGACGGAATCAATAAAAATTAATTTACAGTCATGATCTTCATGTGTAGCTTCAAAAGAGCTTTCGTTTAAGCCGAATTTTAATTTTAAACGCGAAACAGAATCACTGTTAAAATATTTACGAACTGAAGCCCTTCCAAAATTGAGATAAATTTGCAGGAATATTTTTGTGTGATGTTGAGCAAACGTAATTGAAAGGGTACTATGTAAACTTTGAAATGAACGAATATGCTTGCGATATTACACATGCTGAACGGTCCTGCATTTTTGATAAAATCACACTTTTCCAACGGTGTGCTACCAACAACGAATAACATAACAGCAAACTGCCTTGATATCATTGTTTAAACAAGTGAAGTACAAGATTTTGTATCAAAACCTGGAAAATAATATTAACAAAAAAAGTAACAGATTTGGTGACATTTGCAAATGAATTGCGCTCTCAAGTACCATTCCAATAAAGCTTTTAGCTGAAACACAAACTTAGACAGATGTAAAATCACTGTTACGAACCATTATTCCCGGACACTAATTCTCGCGTTGTAGACATAATTGAAGATCTTACCTGAAAGAAGAAAAAGAAAAAAATGGTTAACTTACCGGAACTCTAATGATTTGATTGTAATTTAAAGTGAAAATTTTCCAGCACCCTAAATTTTATTACACACGTTCTCGTTTCATCAAAATAGCTAAGCTCCAGTCGTTGAATCTCCCTTTCCACAGTAATACAATAAAATAAAACCGTGACACTTATAATTACAAATTATTTCTAAATCATTAAATTTTCACAGCTTATTCCCTGTTCCAGCATTTTACCCAACGACTACATCTTATACAAACATTATATCCTCTCACACACACACAGCTTCAAAGTCAAGCACCACGCAGAGACAATGAAAATATAAAAAAAAATGAGAAAAGAAAAGCACGCAGTCCACTGAAAAATGTTTAACAAAGCTGCCTCTGTATAGTCGCAGCGGAACCGGATGCCGTCCGAACCGGAAGTGACACGTTACGATTGACGGATGGGCAACTCTAATGACGCTATTTTACTCTCAATGGTAATGCCGTGTATATATGTGCTGTGTGCTGGGTGTTAACAGTAACATACGTAATAACGGCATTTACAGCAATTTAACGTTTTATTTCACAACGAAATCATGGATTTGAATGGAAATAGATGACCGTGTAGAAGAGAATGATATAAATTAGGAGCATTTCAGTGAAATATTTTTTTGATTTTCTGCCAGAAGATTTGAATGATAAACAAGTTTGTATTGTGGGCTATGTTTACCATGAATGACAACACGCAAATCAGGTTTGAATATAATATAACGAAGAGCCGCAACAGCGATCAGAACTAATTTTTTGGCTACATGCGATTCGAAAACCCTACGAACATTCTCTTCTTACGCAACACAGAAACATCCATCATCACATCAAAAATCAATTACTCTTCATGCTCGTGGATGTACATCGTGGATGGACGCATTTGTCATAAATTTGCAATATGCATACACCGATGTTAACCCGTCACATACTATTCATGTGTTATCCATAACGTCAACAAAAATAATGACAAGCTCTGGGTAATGTAGTCATTTATCATGTTAAAAAAAAGTGAAGTACAAGATTTGAAATCAATAGATTAAAAATACTTTGAACGATCGAAGTAATAGACCTGATAATACTGGTCATCGAGTCGCTGGTCATATGCTTGCTGTCTATAACAGGTTAAGAAGCATAAAAATAATAGCAGTTGCAGACACTTTGGCAGCAGCGACAAAACTGAAACTTCTCACAGTTTTCAAATTAAAAACCCCACGTTGTCACAACATAACTTATGTTACATAAAACGGGAAAACTACATCGAAATAACGAATAACAGAGATTTTTAGACCCGTACGAAGTACTGGGGTCTTATAGGTTTACGCATACGTTTGTAACACGTCGAATTGGACTCCCTGAGTAAGGGGAAACCTATTGTGGTTGTCCAGAGATGCCAAATCAGCAAGAAAAAAAAATGTCCGTCTGTCCGTCCGTCCGTCCGTCTGTCTGTCTGCACGATAACTTGAGTAAAACGCATTCGATTTTGAAAATTCTTTTTTTCCCCGTTTGGCAATGTCAAAAGACAGGCTAAGTTCGAAGATGAGTGATTTTGGATCGACCCCTCCCGAGCTGTGGCCCAATAAGTGCTTTACGGTTTTTCGAAGATATCTCCGGACATTCAAACGTTACACTTGTAACTGATACGTCAAATAAAAGGTATTTACAATACCGATCGACAAAAAAAAAGTTTATGGAAATCGGATGACCGACTCGTGAGTTAGACCCCTTGGTGTGAAACAGGCACAGGGCGGCAAGCAGTTTTTGCTTGTAGGTCGGCCAAATTTGAACATATTTCGTTCGTTTTAGCTTTATTAGATATGTATTGACCGTACCAATCAGGGAAAAAAAAGTTTATGAAATTATGTTCTCCGGAGCGTGAGCTAGGTCTCTTGGAGTGAGCTCTTATCTGGCTACTCGGCCGTACAGTGAACGTGGAGTATTTTGTCAATATCTCGAGTAAATTTTGACCGAATTTCATGAATTTTTTTTTGTTTGAAAGGTATTAACAAATGTAAAGCGTCGGTACTATTTTCGGTCTCCTAACAAAATGGCTGCCGGCGGCCATATTGGATTTTATTAAAAGTGATATAAAGTGGGGAAAATGATGCTTAGAGAGTTTCTGTTAACATGGAAATAATGTGTTAAGTGTGAGGGGTTTCAGGGATTCCATATATGGACATCTATATATACCTATATACAGCTATATTGAGCTATATACAGGCATATAGAGCTATATAATAGCATATTCCTCTGTGAAATGTTTATTTACAGTGAAATATAGGTAAATATAGCGGTATATAGCTGTTTAAATAGGAATTTATGAAGGATGACTTCGTACGAGGCTGTCTATATTGCCTCCTGCAATTTATTTGTGTATGATAACTGATAACAAGGAAAAGAGTAGATAATGCAAGTGATTTAAAAGGAAGAATAGTTTTTCAGCAGAGAAGAAAATGAAGTAAGAGAAATGAAGAGTTTCACATTAAAGGCTTTTGATACGAATAGGTGTTTCGTACGGGTCGGCGTTAGCTATGTTTATTATAAAATTCTTGCGGATAAATTAAGCTGCATTCATAACTCCAGTGATACACTTTTCTCTCACATTTAACTGGCAAATTAAACAAAAACGTAAAAACAAAACAATGATCGCGATGCCCACGAATTTCTTAAGCTCTTTTGTAAATGGGAACAATTGAAAGTTAACCATTGTACAATTGTTCACAACCGAATATAGAAATTAAACAAACGCATTTGTCGATCTTTTTGATTCAAAATAGTAACTCAAATTAATCATCAACTTCGACTATCGCTCCGCAGAATAGTCATCATAGTAAATACCTAAAAGCGGGATTATTAGACTATACTAAATCACGATCCATGTACTTATCGCCACATCAGTGGGAATAATCAAGGTAGGTAGGATACAATAAATTATAATTTTTTCGTTACCCCACACCATTCATTCGTATTATATTTATACGTGTACACGGAGGAAAAGTACTGAAACTTTCATGACGAGCACGATTTCACATTTTATAACTTGCCGAGGCAAAAAAAAAATACCCTCGAAAATGTTATTGCTACACATGGATTATATAGCCGACGAAGTGATATATCTGGAACCCAGAAAGACATAAAAAATACATTCAACCATAGATTACGTCGTTGTGATAATTTTTTGATATTTTTTTTTTCCTTTCCTTTCCTTTTTATTTTCTTCATACAACGCAAAATTGTTGATTGACATATCTAGAGCGATAATCTACACCTACAAAACAAACCACCCTGCGGTGGTTATATTCTCTCTCTATATATATATTTTACCAGTTCCGTTCCATCTGCATATAAATTCAACAAAAATAACATTAAATCGTTTTCGGAACATTAAATGTCAGTGCGTGCAGTCATTACGTTCGAGGTGGGCCCCCCCCCCGAAACGAACTCATTCTACCCGCGCTACTGGTGTGACTTTGATATTCTCTTTAGCTTCTTCAAAGTATAAATAATTCGGAAGCATTACATATGCGGAAAATTCAGTGATATGTACAAACCATACAATATGGTGTAATGTAGCCGAGACCTTTCTAGACTGATAATAGATGGCCTCATAAATCATCTTGTCCGAAAGAATAGCTAAAAGGATACATTACCTAACGCAGCCTATTTATTTTATAAAAAAAAAATATTCCCAGACACTTAGTGGGACAGGGCCGTTGTATGTTTATAACTAACGCAATCTTGTGATATTATTTCGGTTAGTAGTCCAGTGTGAAGACTTTTTTTTGGGGAAAAAAAACTAAACCACAGTTCTTTACGGACGTTCAGAGCATCCTCGCCAGCTGTTATGTATTGTAATAATTGCGAAACAGATGTTATGAATAGCGACAACAAAAATGAACGACGAGCTGCACCTGATGCGGTCATATATAGCAAAATTTCTGATTAAACCTCGATTAAAACAAACAAACGGAGTAAACGCTTTTGCAGGAATCTGTTTAAAATGCTTTTCATATCAACGATGTGATTAACCATATGAGTCCGTTGGGATCAAAAGTATAGTAGTAGGTCTATTTCATCTGTCAAAGTGACGTTAAAACGTCAAACATTAGAAACTCTGTAAAACGGTCGGTAATTTCGTTAATTCTTCCTTATTTTTTTTAAAAATTCAGTTATTGTGAAAAACAATTTAAGAAAAATCAACGAAATTACTGACTACTTAAAAGATTTCTTGTGTTTGACGTTTAAAACGTCACTTTGACAGATGGAATAGACCTACTTTTGATCCCAACGGACTCAATATATTCTCCACTCAAAAGGCAATGAATGACGTTTTGTTGACACCTTGTCTGATGGCAATTCGGTGGAGAAAATGTCTATTTTCACGCCTCTCATTTTCGCAGAGGAGAAAATATAGATTTTCTCACCCGAACTGTCAGCTTGATTGTTGTTTTGAAAAATTTATATTTTTGTATCATGAAGAACGGTTAATCACACTTTGCACGTATAAAACATTGTGTTTACCGATGGAAGAAAATAGAAAATTTAACCTGTTACAGACGGCAATAGGGATGGGCGATATTGATATTGATAATCGATAATTATCGATTATCGATAATCGATTATCGATAAATTTTTTTATCGAAAATTATCAAAAATAATATCGATAATCGATAATAATTGATATTTCCATAATTATCAAAATATCGATATCTCGATAATTATCAAAATATCGATATTTTGATAATTATCGAAAAATCGATATTTTGATAGCTACTTTAATATGAATATTTAGATAAATCAATACAAATGCATGCAGTTTTCAGCTGTAAATCTTCCATCTTTCCATTAGGATGATGAAAAATTAGACAGAGATCTCGAAAAGTTGCTTAGAACAGTTTTCAATTTCTTCACAGTAACATAACTTTATGAGTATCAATTATTTTCAGAAATATCAAAATTTGATAATTATCGATATATCGATATTTTGATAATTATCGATATATCGATATTTTGATAATTATCAAATTATCGATAATTCGATAATTATCGATAATTATCAAATTATCGATAACGATATGATATATCAGTTATCGATAAATTGTTTTGATTGATATTATCGATAATATAAAAGGTCTCCCATCCCTAGACGGCAAGCAAATGACCAGTATTATAATCTGGTTTATTAATTCCATCGATCAAAGTATGTTGTTTTCAAATCTTGTACTTCAATTTTTTTAACATGCATTTTACTATAACAGATGAATAGCCGTATGTGACCACCGGTTAAACTCGCTCTTGTTGAAATTTCCCATTTTCTTCGTATTTTGATCAAACGAAGTAACAGACTCACGCACTTAATGTTATGCAGCTAAAAATACATATGTCGACTGGACTAAAAGTCATCTGTGGTGTAAGAAGTGTGGGTTATGGCTATTATAAGTGGGGTAACGTTTTCTAGGCATTCTTTTTTTCGGTGTTTTTCTTTCTCTTACTTGCATTCGGGGAATTGCCATTTTAATACAAATCTTCCATGAAAAATTGGAAATGTGAATACCTTCGTCGAATGCTAAGATTATGCTCTGCGAGACTGGCGAAGAAACAGTATAAGGATTTAAATCTAAACTTGGATGAGATAGGTAAAAGAAATAACTTTTCACTGAAGTGATATAAATATTTTCGGTTTATAATGTTGATGTGGCAGGATATGTGTTGCAAATGTATATATGGGGGGGTAGAGCAACCCAGAGAAATTACCATAAGAAAGTTCTTTCGATGGATGTGAATGTTCGCCCGATGATATATGAATGGCAGAATTATATGAATGTGAGTATGTGTGGCATTACCACTTTTTGAGATCAAGGCGATGGCTGAAGGGTGGGAGATTGAAACGTTTTTGATGTTATAGCTAGCTACGGTGTTGTAATTTATAGAAATGCAAAGTGGAAACATTTTTTGACATATAGAAATGATACATGTATGGCTTGCGGTGGTAAGGGTTTGTTGTGGCACGGTCGGGATACAGTAAATAAAACAAATAGCAATCTAACAGCAAACCATCATATACGTGCGATTCGTTAACGAACATCCATAAATTCATATTTTAAGTTATTTGCATATTTGTTCGCTGTGAGATAGAGGGAGGAGCAGTGTCTGTTGGTTAGTTAAGTGAACTCTCGTTAAGGATTTTATGTTTCTAATTTGTGGGTCGGTATGGAAACGAATCACATCGTTATGCATTTGTCGCATGTGGCTGATTAAATTTAAAAATTGTTTTACATAAAAAAGGGGTTTTGTGGTTTTGCATTCGGATCGGGATGTACGTACGGGTATTTCGATTTATTTACGTAAAGCTTTTAATTGTTTACTTAAATTGTTTGCATATTTAATTCAATCCTTTTCCTTCCAAACATTAATTAATCCTGCTGCTGGTTGTTACACCTTTCAATTAGAAGTTTCATTTTTTTTGCTGATTCAACTTGAGACGACAAAAATTGGCGAGAAGCGTTAACTAGTGTGTTTGTATAAGAAACTGCATGTTAAGACTATTAATGCTCGTCTGTCCGCTTAACGGTCGTAAAAATTAGGGTCGCTAAAATTCTTGAAAATTCGTAAAAATTCCTTCTGAGACTTGAAATTACGAATAATATGCCCTGGACCCTAACCCTGGTAAAAGGTTCACTTTAATGATTCTCAATAAAATTATTTCCGAAGAATGATTCAAGATATTTTTTAATCTTTTGCCTAATCTGTAACCAACATGTCTCAGAATATTTAGGAAGCATGCATAGGCGATAACTGATTACAGAGGTCAACATGAGTCAGTTAAATTCTAGTTTTTGCAGATAAGTTTTAAATCGGTTGGTTGTTCAGTTGGTTAGTTAATTTTAAAATTTCGGTGAGTTAAGAACTGAGAATACAGAAATGGTGCTATTCAAGTATATTGTCATCATTGCCATAGCTTCAGTTCCATTTTGTCAGTCAAAGCAAACCGAAACAGCAACCAATCTGTAAGGAAATGTTATTTCGATTACAGAAGCTTTAAAATTTACTAAAAAGCCCTTCTTATAGGAATTCCGACAGTAACGTCCAGAAAATTTTTGATATACTGGCTGCGCAGGACGAGGTATGGAAATTGTTTCGACAAAATCGATTTCCGATTTGAAAAATTTAATTTTACAGAAACTTAATCGGTTACATACGCTGATGCTACAAAATGACGTCATTCCGAAATGTGCACAATTTATAATTAGGGAAAAGATAAACTTAGCTACCAAATGCTGGAGGGGACTACTGACTGAAATAAAGCTCTATGATCAATCCGTTGCCACCGAAATCAAATTGTTGGGACAATTAATTGCAGATGCTTACGGCGGGGAAAGAGACCGAATTCTTACGATTATAGAAATTATTAAAAATAATGTTGAAAGAGGCAGTGAATTAGCCAATAGCGCATACGATACTTTGCTGAACGAAATGGACTCTTATGGTCAGCTTTACTTGAAGGGTAACAAGGCCGATAATGGTGTAGGAAGCGGTTTGACCGATAACACATATCGTGTGCTGAACAAGATCGAAGAAGCAGAGGGTGCTTCATCGCCGATTTTCACTCAAAAGTTGCCAAGCGCCGTAAACAGTATTTTGAAGGGAAAAGAAATTTTTATTCGAAATTCAGTGACAAAAGGTTATCTCCACGCATCCCATGCCTATTCAACGTATGTAATTCTGGGTGATCTTAACGGAACAGATACTCGCTACATTTGGAAATTAAGTCCAGTGGTCGACCAGTGGGAGATCAAGAATCGAGAATTGTTTCACCTCACAAACACATTTGAGAATAAAGTCTTAGCAGTTGGTGGCAGATCGGTGATGCTGGCTGACGCAACTGACGATACATTGAAGAGTACATGGGCAATGTTTTACATTCAACTAGTTCAAGGTACAAGCGGTGAGGAGGTGGCATTTCAATGCAGTTATTGGGGAATAAAAACATTAGCTTGGAATGAAGACGATGTTGAGGATAAATTTTTGAAGTTAGAGCATCAGGAAAACGTGCAACCATTAGCAGTTTGGTTGTTGCAACCAGTAAAATAGAAGCTTTTTTAGTTGTAAAAAGACGAAGTCTGGCAGCACTGCTGTCGAGGCTAGGTAGTCGCAAAACTTTGACAACTACTTTCTCACTACTTCAGCTAAAGTGGCAAAAGTAGTTGCAAAAGTGTGACGCAAAGATTGTTTTGCGATTACTTTTGCCACTACTTCCTCTTTTTAGCCCATGTTCTGAAGTAGTTGTTAAAAAAACGTATCTAACCTTCAATCTAGCCTTGGCTGCAGTGTTGCCAGACTTCGTTTTTAGCCCCGTACGAAGTACAAAGGGGCTTATAGGATTACGATGCCGTGTGTAATTGATGGAATTCGAAGCAGACGGTAAGGGCAAAGTGTTTGCCTATGTTCATAGATGACGAATCTGCAATAAAAATTTTGTCTGTCCGTCTGTCCGTCTGTCACGTCGATATCTTGAGTAAATCAAATCCGATTTCAAAAATTTTTTTTCCCCTGAAAGATAGTCGAAAAAGTGAGGCTAAGTTCGAAGATGGGCATATTCGGGTCGGCCCTTCGTGAGTTAGGGCCACCTAAGTGATTTAAGGTCTTTTGGTGATATTTATGGCAAAATAAACGATGGAAATGTAAATGAAAAAAAAGTTTTTTAAAATCGGGTGAGTGGACCGTGAGTTAGGGCCTTAGAAGTGAAATGCTACTAGGGCCCTATGTGTATTTTACATAGAACTCGAGTAAATTTCATTCGTTTTTCGTAATTTTTGTTTGATTTGGAAGGTAATCGAATGCCGAATATAATGTTGTTGAAAAAAAATTAAATTTGGGTCCTTGGCCTAAGGCCGCTACTAGGGCCCTATGTGTATTTTACATATAACTCGAGCAAATTTCATCCGTTTTTCGTAATTTTTGTTTCATTTGGGAGGTAATCAAAGGCCGAATAGAATGTAGTTGAAAAAAAAAAAATAAATTTGGGTCCTTGGACTAAGGCCACTACTAGGGCCCTATGTGTATTTTACATAGAACTCGAGTAAATTTCATTCGTTTTTCGTAATTTTTGTTTGATTTGGAAGGTAATCGAATGCCGAATAGAATGTTGTTGAAAAAAAAAAATAAATTTGGGTCCTCGGACTGAGGCCGATACTAGGGCCCTATGTGTATTTTACATATAACTCGAGCAAATTTCATCCGTTTTTCGTAATTTTTGTTTCATTTGGGAGGTAATCAAAGGCCGAATAGAATGTAGTTGAAAAAAAAAAAAAATTTGGGTCCTTGGACTAAGGCCACTACTAGGGCCCTATGTGTATTTTACATAGAACTCGAGTAAATTTCATTCGTTTTTCGTAATTTTTGTTTGATTTGGAAGGTAATCGAATGCCGAATAGAATGTTGTTGAAAAAAAATTAAATTTGGGTCCTTGGCCTAAGGCCGCTACTAGGGCCCTATGTGTATTTTACATAGAACTCGAGTAAATTTCATTCGTTTTTCGTAATTTTTGTTTCATTTGGAAGGTAATCGAATGCCGAATAGAATGTTGTTGAAAAAAAAAATTAAATTTGGGTCCTCGGACTGAGGCCGATACTAGGGCCCTATGTGTATTTTACATATAACTCGAGCAAATTTCATCCGTTTTTCGTAATTTTTGTTTCATTTGGGAGGTAATCAAAGGCCGAATAGAATGTAGTTGAAAAAAAAAAATAAATTTGGGTCCTTGGACTAAGGCCACTACTAGGGCCCTATGTGTATTTTACATAGAACTCGAGTAAATTTCATTCGTTTTTCGTAATTTTTGTTTGATTTGGAAGGTAATCGAATGCCGAATAGAATGTTGTTGAAAAAAAATTAAATTTGGGTCCTTGGCCTAAGGCCGCTACTAGGGCCCTATGTGTATTTTACATAGAACTCGAGTAAATTTCATTCGTTTTTCGTAATTTTTGTTTCATTTGGAAGGTAATCGAATGCCGAATAGAATGTTGTTGAAAAAAAAATTAAATTTGGGTCCTCGGACTGAGGCCGATACTAGGGCCCTATGTGTATTTTACATATAACTCGAGCAAATTTCATCCGTTTTTCGTAATTTTTGTTTCATTTGGAAGGTAATCAAAGGCCGAATAGAATTTAGTTGAAAAAAATTTTAAATTTGGGTCCTCGGACTGAGGCCGATACTAGGCCCTTCAAAAAAATAAAATTTTAGGGCGATTTGAAATTTTTGTTTCATTTGAAAGGAACGTCGTACGGGGCTTCGTAATTGCGCTGTGCGCAATTTGTAAGATGTACATATTACATAATAATTTTACTTTAACTACATTAACCGGCGCAATAGGCTTACGGTCAAAGTAGGGTGACAGACGCACTAGGGTCACGTACGCAATAGATATACGGGTTTGTACGGGGCTCAGTCGCAGCAAACGCTCCGACTGTTCTGATGGCTCGTTTTACAACTTCTTCAATTGGTATCAAAATAAACGACATTTTTCTTTGATTGTAAGACTTTTTGGAACTAACACACGCACCTACACACACAAAAACTTAAATTCCACAAATTCCCTACCAAAGGCCATGTAACGAAACATGCTACACACAGCTCTTGATTACAATTAAAGTTAAAATATTTTACCAAACTTGAAAACGGCTATATTATTAACTCGTCGGTATTCAAATAGAAAACCATTTAATTAAGAACAATAACAAATATTGAACTCCATTCAAAATCAACGTTCTCTTGCAATTTTCAATTTCATCAGCGGGAAAATGTAAATTTCTGTTTGCCATTTTATACACATGACAGAATTTGAATTTGAGAGATTTGCTATAAAGTGACGGATATATTTATGGGTAAGGTATAGGTAGATTTTGTCGTGCTTTTTACAGTGGAAAATTTCAAATATATTCGAGAATGATTTTCCTATTGTTTTTCCGTGCAAATTGTGTATGATTTAAACCAATGAATGCACAAGTTTCTTTCAATATTATAAAGGTGGCCCCTCACATCTCTTTAATATAAAGTTTTTGAGCATTGAGTAAATCTATTTTCCCCGCACTCATATCGTATAGCTAAATTCAATATATATGTATATCCGAACAGCATAATACGATATATGGCAATAACCTACATGTAACCGTATATTTTGCACAGTTTTCTCTGAATAAATATCCGGTTTTCTTAATGAATTTATAGGGCTGTTTCACTGTTCAACGAAAATATATTGCAAAATAGAAATTTTCCATGTTACTATGTGCGATATGCTAGTAGTCTATAATACGTCAATATCACACGGTCTGTGAGAGTTTTCTCTGTAATTATACCTTTTGTGTGTAAACACACGCTTTAGCTATATTCCCAAAGTTAAGTTTACTCTAATGATAGTAAATAAGGATTGTGTATGGTATGTGTACCTTTCAATCCATGTATACGTTTAAGTACTCATATAACATTTCACGTGTATGGGAGTTTTTGTGAAAACACTCTTTGGCTAGGAAAATTATATAGAAAATGTTGAATGAATTGAGAAGCGGAAAATTATACTCCAAAATACACAACCCTCCCCTGCCATATACATAGACATATCCCTGCGACACATATGGTACTTAATTTAATTAATTCTATGCTTTTGGTGGCAGTTTTGCTATGGTTACTCTTTGGCAATGTAGTCATGTGTAAGTTTTCGTGATTTTTACTTTTGTGACGTAAAAGAGCATAAGCTTCGATATATTTAATGAAATAAACAAGACATGAACTCGATGTTGGTAGTTCTCTGTATGATACTTCAGTGCTTCCGTTAATTATCCCCTGTTTTCCAACATACACTTTCGGTGTGTATCTCGGTTTATTATAGACTTGTGACATCAGACGAAAGTGAAGTGAACAGTTTCGTTTCAGTTATATTTATAATAAATTAATGGTTGAGGGCGTTTCGGTAGTTAGTAGGTTAATTTTCATTACGATAAGTTTCACTCAATGTCGCTTCACTTGACGAACATTTATTGCAATGATTGATTGAACATGGAAACAGCATTCGAATGCTGATACTGCTGTAATACTATTCAACTGTTTGGGTAAAACTGGATAAAGTTTAAAGGGCCAGTCATCAATAGCCACCAACTGTTGGAATTGCTACCAATGAATTCTCTGTTGCTACCCATCAACAACCCATCATGGACCTCATGCAACCATGTGAGATTTGACTGCTCACCCAGTTAGCCAGTGACCATCTCCTCAGACGAAACGATGCCATATTAACCGCCATACTTGGAGTTTACTGCCAGCACAGTGCGACTGCCTCCTCAGACGAAACGACATACTAACCGCCATACTTGGAATTTTCCTCCGCCACCGGTCTTGTAGCATAGCTACATTCGCTTGCACTTAACAGTGCCACAACTTTCCACAGATCGCATACCAACCACAATTCAATCGTACAGTGACACCCCTTCCAGTGCAAACTGGCGCTGCAGATTAATTGACACAGTTCAATGTGTCTGGGCCCATAACCTGTTGGAATTTCACGGATTCCAATCCGGACTTCTAATAAAACTAAGATGTTCACACTTTGAACGTTTATTAGAGAGTGACTTGTTCTATGAACAAAGCATCGTATTTATACCTAATTCTAAGTCTACTACGTTGATATCCATTTCATTAGGCTACTATTTTAGTGTGTCTTCTCGAGTGTTCGACTTGAACGAGTTATATTAATTGTATAACTCCAACACCAACACCGCCACCAATAACAACGCCAAAAAATAATCGATAAGCTCTGGCTGATGATTTCTTATTATGGCAAAATGAATGTTAAAACAAATGAAGTACTAGATTCGTTAAACAGAAGTAGTGAAATGGCTTTCAATTGCGGTTCTTTGTTGACGTTTCATCAATTGTGAGCAAAGCATTGATCTCTCATTGATTTCAGACCAATCCTACCCCCCTGATATCACGATTTTATCAGTCGCAAGGTTGCCTCTTTGCAAGGCACTAATTCATCGTTACGTCGAACCTTCGTCATGAAAGACTAACGAGACATGGTTCACACAGTTTTCGACTGTTGCAATACGACAATATAACACAAGATGTTCGTTGGTAAAAATTACTTTGCGACGTGCAAAGTTGTGCACACACATCACTTAAAGAGGCATATTGAATTCCTGGAACACTACAAAATTAGATAAGAATTCTCTTTGCTTAGATTTCACATTGAAATGTTCTATGTAATATCGTCTGGTTGAACTGACGTTGAACATAATCGTGATAAAAGCCCCATTTACGTTGCTCCCCAAGGAATGACAATAATGATGACCAATTGCTACTTCACTTGTATTTTACATAAGTGGGTTAATTGGAAACTCAACTCAAATTATTGACATTATTGTGCACGAGGATCATTCGAAAAATTACGTTTTTATTGATTTGGCAGCCACAAGCAGTTGAGTTGTTTATTCACTCAGTTGATTTTGTACGTTTACATAGACAGACATTTTTCCGCATGTAAGTGAATTTTGTGCTTAACAAAAATGCTTTGTTAAATCTATTTCCGGTCAGTCCATTTGAATAGTCGTCTAAAGAACACGGCCATCCATAATATACGAATATGAACTCGTCTATGCATATTTCGGTATAATAAGAAAACTGAAAAGTTTATTTCAACTTGAATGAAGCATTTGATTTCGCAATAATATTCCATAAATGTGAAAGAGCTATTGTACACAATCTTTCTAAATTGAATAGAAAAACATAAATTTCCATTGGCAGAGTGAATGTGTATACCAAATAGAATAAAATACAAAATTGTGTATACACAACACACATCCATGTACAACCCATAATTCTAAGGGGAGAGAGAGGGCACAAGAAGACGAAAAAAAAATATAACAAGAATTCTATGAAGTGACGATTGTTGAATAAAAGGGGACACTTAAAATACCTCCCATTTACATTATCCTTATGTATTTTATGAAATATCAACAAAATCTTCCGAATGAAGAGAAGAAGGAAGCAAAAAAAAAAGTCGTTCTCTACGACAAAAATGTTTTGTTTGAGTAAATAGAAAAGGATATGTGCTAATATTGAAGCCTAAATAGTTATATATATTCGTCTTCCCATCCGAAAAAATTGTATACAACTGCAATGAAAACGTATCCACTCAACTCAAATAATAGAGTTGGGAACAATTTCCGGTGTACATTTTTATCTGACATTTTCCTTTTGACGCAAAACTCACTCTCATATGGTGTGGGACGCAAGTTTATAATTACCCTATTCGGCTGAATTCACTTTAATTTCAGTCATTCCATGAGAGGGGAAATAATTGCGTCCTTTTAAGAGACTAACTTTTATTTAAAAAAAATGTGCAGGTTTGGGAGAGGAAAGTGAAATGTTGGAAGAATAATGCGGAAATGTATTTGCCGTTTTAGGTGTAATGATCCTTCTATAAATGGCGAGCATATTGTCGTATTAAATCTAGTACTTCATTTGTTTCAAGTGAAATGTAGTGTTTGAAATCAAGTCGCTTACTTCTTTAGTTTAACTTTATTTAATGCTATACAAGGAAGTACTGGCCAGAGCAAACAACCTACAATTATTAAGGTAATAAGGACGTCTGCTACTTCGTTCACATTGTGTTTTATTAAGAAGAAGAATTTCTCAGACTGGTTTTGCCGTCTAATTCAATTTCGGAGAATTTAATTGCTAGAGAGAGAATTCCCAGGGGTGATCGCTAATTGTCATCGTTTTCGATAACAGATGATTAGTCGTTTCTTAAGGCCCGTCATTGGGAAATGACAGGACAATTTCCCGAAAATGTATGTAAAATTTTATCACAAAAATTCACCGAAAAAACTCAAAGAAACTCACCTCTTATGCCTTCCATTGTATTCGGGCATAGTCTCTTTAGGTCGCAAGGGCATATTTGAACACTAAACACTTTTTACTTTTTACTCAAAAAGTTTTTTTTTGTCGCGACAAAAACACAGAAAATATTTCGACACAACCGTGACACTTCGCTATTATAAGTACTAGAATGAATGTACGCTGTGTTCACTTCGGCGGTAAAATATTTTCTTTCAAAAAGGACACATTAAGGACATCCTCGATTCAGTGTTGCCAGACAGGGATATAACTAAAAAAATATGCACTTTGAGAAGACAAATTTATGCTCAAACTCTATTTAGAAAATGTGTTTGGGGGTCGATCATACATTTCTCACCTTAGAAATACATACTAATGGAAGATCTACGATTTTAAACCCGTATGGCAACACTGAATTGCTGACGTCCTTAAGTCCTTATCTATGTCCACTTCAATCTTTTGTTGAACAACAGATAAGACATGTTAGAAACATAAGGGAATTACCCTTAAAATATGTCCTGTATTGAGGGGAGAGTCAAATTAATTCATTTTTTTGGATAAACTGTGCACACAAAAGATAACCAAATGGCTTACAATAGTGAATAACAAAATCTGAATATGGATGAACACGGGAGAGACACAATGATTTTCTCTCGACGATAAGAACAAGCTCTCAACTATTAACATAACGGCTTTATCTCGTTCAAAACAACGAAAATACACCCAAAAATACTTAAACCCACATTTATCTTATTCAAATAAAAACCGTTCATGACCGAACGCATTTCATTCTCCATTCATCGATAACGAAAATATCCAAATGAAATCCTCAGCTCTTTGGCCATAATAATACGCAAAATCAATATTAAAATATATTATCGCGATGATCCTTTATTTGAAAGGTCAAACTACACTCGACAACCGCATCAGATTTTAACCAATTTAAAACTCCATATTCACACGCAAACATTATTTAATCGAACACGAACGAATCAGCAACAACAACAACAAAAAATCCCATACCAAAAGCCCCCCATTCCATTCTTATGTGTACAGAGTCATTCCGAAACGACAAGTCAATTTTCACAGATTATTGTTATATAACATACACCATTATCTCTCTCTCCGGATTTTGTATTTTATTGTACGTTATTTTAATTTCATTTTGTTTGTTTAATTTTTTTTTTGTTCTTCTTCGCATAAAAAATGCCATGTGTAGAGGTATCCTCTCCAGTACGAAAAATCGCGTGCAAACTTACCATAAACATATTAAATACGTCAAAATGTGTATACCCGTACACAATGAACTAAAATGTAAGGCTCGAAACATGTTATTTTGTAACATCGCTTCGATGCTACGGAACCATCACGTTTCGAGAGAAGTAAAAAAAAAAACAACATGAAATTAAGTTTTATCTTAACGTACGGATCTAGCTCTCTTCGTTTCGTATGCCTCTTCGGGACCTTTCTTTTTGCGTAAATATTTTTGATTCTTTCAATGTTTGCGCCATTATTTATTCACGTGGGGGCACATCGCTTAAAAACTTATAATCGGTTTACGAAAAACTTAATTATACAACCGGGGCCATATAATGAAATTAAGTAAATTAACGAAATAAAGTTCGGTAAAAGACATTAGAGAAGTGCGTTAATTGACCGAGTTTCTTTTTTGGGGACACGACGAATGAGACTCGTTGCTAAATGTGTTTCTCCTTCTATCATTTCCATCTTATCAGTCACACACACCCATCACACCTTATATATCGATAAATTGAAAATGAACAAAAGAAGAAATTGGAAAATAAATTCGTAGCTTCACGAGGATTTCATTGGAATTTTTGAACCAGGACAACCTTATCCCATTAATACACACAGCCATTAAAATGGCAAACGAACAAGTTCCTTTTGTCCTTACGAAAAAAAAACTAATTTGCCTCTGTTTCAACTTATTCATTAACGGAGGGCAATTTAAAATTGCTTTTTCGATTTTATTTCGATTTAATGAATTTTGTGCCGAATTGCAGAAGCTTTATTTTGATTTTCCGTTGTTTAAATTATTGAATTCTGTTTTGATAAAAGTTTTTGTTTTTTGTTCCATTTGGAAATCATTCGGGGATGTTATATGCGGCTGAAGGTTTTTTGTATTTCTCTTTTTTGTTGATTGGACAAATGAGAGCAACTGGGTCAGTGTTTCGACATGATGGCTTGTATTAGGGTTTTTTTTACGTATCCAGCCGATGTAAATAATCGAGTTTGAATGTGGAATAGTTAAACGTTTTGTATGAAATTATATGGGTCCTGGGTCTCTTTGATGATAATTTAGGCTGTTAGATGCAAAAATAGAAGCAGAAAAAAACGTGGAAATAGTCATCTGTAATCGACGAAAATGTCAAGAGTGAGTGATAACCTCAGATTAGTATACTCTCCAGATCAGTTTCAGGTTGAACCTGAAACCGAAATATTTAGTTCATATCTAGTAGTTTAAGGCTTAGGTTGATCGCAATTTTCCGTGCAAATTTTCAGTGTAAATTTTCAGGTAAGCCCGAACCAGACGTGAAATTGTGAAACCTGATTTAAATCAGGTTCGGTGCAGGCTGCACTTGATATCTTAAGCTGTGAATCAGGTACTAATTTATAGAAATTTTCAGGGAAAATTACGGAAAAAATAGTAAAATTAAGAAAAACTTACAAAATTATTCGATTGACCTGTTATCAGCTATCATCTGTCATCGATAACAACTGCAGGAGTAAACAGCAAGCTTTAAGTAATACGAATTTACAAGCAAAACATATGTTAAATAAAATGAAGTAAAAGATTTTACTTTACTAGTGAGGTAATGTGGCCTTTCCCTCACTAGTGAAGACCCTTTCCCTCGCTCGTAAAGTAAAACGCCATACTTTACACGTGAAATAATTTGATATCTCGTATCCAGATGAGTAAAAGTATCCGAGGGCTGGTATAGTAATGTACTATATCAATCTCTTGAAAAGAAGTACTTAGATCAAATGAAGTAATAGATGAGGGATTCTTTTGAAAAACAGCCTACCGAAAATGGACGCATTTTCCAGTGGACTTTTTTATATGTGCCTAGAAAGGTATTCGACCCTATAAGTCAAAACCACTTTCAAAAAAATTCTTCGGAGTTTGTGTGGCTGGTGAAAGGTGATCAAAAACCGAAAACTTGCACTTTTCTTACATAAATTTCTCCAGTTACGCGAACCATAAAGGGGCTTGTGGGGTGTCATTAGAAAGGTAATCACATGCACTATTGACCCGAATAGGGACTTATTGGGTTTAAAATTCATCGACACTGAAATATGTGCAGTTGAAGTTTTCAACCGAAGACTTACACTGTTCTTACTGAAATTTCTCGAGGTACACAAAACGAACATGGTCGTGTGGGGTATCATTTGAAAGGTAATTTAATGTGCTTTTGGGCCAAATAGGGTCTTATGGGGTTCGGATGCATCTGTGATGAAATATGTACACCTAAACATTCCAACTTCTATTTCATCGCATATGCATCCAAACCACATGAGTCACTATTTGGCCCAAAAGCACATAAAATTACCTTTAAAATGTTACTCCACACGACCCTGTACGTTTTGTGTACCTCGAGAAATTTCAGTGAGAACAGTGTAAGTCTTCGGTTGAAAATTTCAACTGCACATATTTCAGTATTAATGAATTTTAAACCCAATAAGTCCCTACTCGGCTCAATAGTACATGTGATTACCTTTCTAATGACACCCCACACGACACGGCTCGCGTAACTGGAGAAATTTTTGTAAGAAATGTGCAAGTTTTCAGTTTTTGATCACCTTTCACCAGCCACACAAACTCCAAAGAATTTTTTTGAAAGTGGTTTTGGCTTCTAGGGTCGAATACCTTACTGGGCACATATAAAAAAGTCCACTGGAAAATGCCTCCGATTTCGGTCTTCTGTTTTTCAAAAGAATCTCTCAGATAGGATTGTAAAACTGCTGACATACTTGCCGCCTCTAAACGGTTAAGAAAAATAAGTAAAATAAAAAAAAGGAAAATCGGAAAAATTTAGTCTATAGGTTTAGGTCAGCTCAAACTGAACCTCACCGAAATAGTAAATTGTATATGTGTACTGTAATAACGAAGTAATAGATTCTCTATAAAACAATAAGCGATGGAGCATCATATTTTATGATTATAATGGCGATATCGTTATAGTTAATCCTTGTGATGTTACTTTGTCACTAACGGTACATTGCATTCGTGTCGTGATTCTACGAAATAATTCAATTAAACTTGTCAATCTGTGCGTACGATTGGTGAAATAGCCAATACCAAAAAAAAGATAGCCCAGAATTTCAGTTCAATTCCATGCCAATTATGATATGACTTGATGCCATTTAAATTCAATCAAATCGTTTCGGCATCAAATAATTACGAAACACTCACGCATCTCATTCACAAGAGCCGCCTGTGTGTATGCACACACAAAATATAATTCTATACCGAAATATTGTACATTTCCTCCGCACATATTATATTCGCTTTCAAAGTTCAATGCAATATTAGTCATTCATGAAACACGTCCATAAATGTGCGGTCTCTGTGTTCGAACCACCAAATTATGTATCAATCATTTAGAAACAATTCAAAATTTTGACCAATACACAATGCACCTATGTGATTATTATTGTTCACTTCACCCGTAATATTACAAGTAACTACGTGATTAGAATTAAGAGTTGATATGCTGACAAGTTGACAGCAAATTGTTTGCAAAATGACTCATATTCAATGTGACATGGCTCTTTTTGTTGAATGCACATTACACAATTTCGGTGCATGCCACACACATGAGTTTCGTGTATCGAATAGATTTATGGGTTACGACAATAGTTTCAATATTTTCCGATTTTTGTGTGTTTTTTTCGGATAAAATTTCAAGTGAAAATTGTTATTCCGAAAACAGACCGTTCGTCATAAATCATTTTGTCGTATGGTAATTTTTGTGAAACTTTTACATTTTGTTATGGAAATTGCTGAAAGTGATTTTGTAATCGAGATGCGAACGATTAACCTATTGTGCTATCGGTCATCTCTCTCCTAAAATTCGCGATTTGTTTTTTACATTTGCTTCTCATAATCAACAGATTTGTTCACAATCAAAGTGGTTGAATGACTCCTGCCGGAGCAACTACTCCCCCGTGCCAGTCACATCTCACTCGATACCGAACTGCCGTCTCCCGACACATAATGAACTTTAGCTTAGCAAACGAAATTGACCACATTATTCGATTAGGTTGACCCGTTCCACGGCGGCAAACGAAGGTAAAAATAGATAATTCTAACTAATTTTACCATTGAAATTTTCCGTGCACACAGAACTCATTTATTTGTGGCTTTCATTATGCCATTCAGCAATCAGAACAAACATTTTTCTATAATGTTTGTATTTGTTGTTCGTGCACAACATCCATCCAACAATATTGTATTGTTGTCCCTAAAATCGTGGGGATAAATTCATCGAATATGCTTCATATCGAAAGCTTTTATTCATAAAATTGTTAGTATATTCTGTCGAATAGTTTGTTTTTGGCATATATATGTATCCTATTATATGGATATGTATACTACGCGGATGGAGTGTATTTATTCGATAGTATCTCTACACACTGCGTCACACACATCATCAGCATCGACAAAACAAACAGTATAACATGTAATATTATTTGGAAATGTATCCATCGAATATTTGTTTACTTTTTACTCTTCTCTCGGTTTTTTTTTTTATTCGAAATAATATTATCGTGGCACTGGATCGTACATAATTATTGTTAAAGCAAAATTGCAAAATCCAAACGGATGTAATGTTCACAATTAAAACTGAACTATTTTCCTGCAGTTCGCTAAAATAAAATTAAAATAGAATCCGACTGAATCCGACTGAATGAGAAATGAAAATGTGTTTTTCTGTGACGCTTTTATGTTGTTGTTGGATGGCTGATATAATATGCAAACTAACAAAAGTTTCAGACCAGAAAAAAAAAACGAGAGTTGTGTACACTGGAACGCTTCGGGGTTCAGACTATCAATGTAGTAGATCAACGTTATAAAACCCAGCCGGGGTAGAGAGGTATATTCTTACATCGTGACTTTATTTCTATTGTAATTACAGCGATGAAAAAAAAAGTGCTTCCTCGTTATGTGGATTCGGGAACAAAAGCCCAGCAACATACATAGTTAATACGCCCCGTATGGCAGTTCCTTTGAACATAAAAATAATACTCTCCCTGCATCATGATATACACACATTATTTTTGACGGTAAGAATGGTAAGAGCACACTTTGGCTTTCTGGCATCATGAAGTTAATCTTGTGTAAGTATGAAAAAATTATGATTTTTTTCTCTTTCCGTTTTATTTAATTAAAAAACAAAATGCGGTGCCTTGGACATGTTTCATGTGTGTTTCGTCACACAGCACGCGAGCAAAGATGTACACAATTTCTTCTACATTTAACCTTTTAGAGACGGCAATAATATCACCAGTTCTATAATCGAATCTATTACTTCATTTGATCTAAGTATTTTCAATAGATTAATAAATCTTTTACTTCACTTTTTTTGAACATATTTTTTGCTATATAAGATCACATTACTCAAAGATTACTGTTTATTCTTTCAGTTGTTTTCGATAACAGATGATAGCTGTCCGTAACAGGTTTGACTTATTGTTAAGAGGAATTTTTAGGTTGGCAAAGTATTTTGATTGTTTAGTGTCAGATAAGGTCGAACAAAACAGCGTATTTGTCAATCTAATCCATTGCAATAATCCAACAAAAATTAGTTTAATTAAGACATTTATCGTGCAAGCGTCTCTATCCAACAACATTGATCATTTCCTTTACCGAATACATATTTAAAATGCTTTCAGGTTTCAATTAAAAACAGAAACAAATTACTCCCTACGGTCACCATTCATTGCGTTCATCAAGAGTCCGCTAAACTACAGTTAATGTGTGTGGAACCCTCTCTCGTAGGTTCATTATTGAATTAGTTAAATACAGTCCTTTGCACATATTCAGCCAATTGAATCAATTTAAAAAACGCTTTCATGTATTTTATTTAATATTTAGCGTGCGTACATCGTTGCCAGACATGCAAATACTGGTTGAACCGTTCGAAAAACGTTACCGATTTTGCGACAACCAGCAATTTTCCTTTTTTCACTCGTTTTTTGTTGTTGTAAAGTTCCATTTTTTTTTTCACGTTGCATTATTAATATCCATGCATGTTGAGCTTCCATTTAACATACGCGTTATACGTACATACAGAGTATCAGCATTTGAGTAAAGTGCGTTAATTACCATTATGGACGGTGGCCGAGTTTCAAAGTGAATCGTTTCATGTTTGTGACAAAAATGAAATCAATGTTACACAAAAACGGACCGACGAGATCTCAGCAGAGCTGCTTTTTAAATTGACTTTAACGTAGACACTCAAAGTGACATGGGTTAGTGGTAGTACCCAGTCTTTGAAAATTATTAATGAATCCCTTTTGGCACTGGATCCAGCCATTTGGGTAGTAGAAAGTATTATGTGAATAACAAACTTTGACCTGAAACATTTTTAAACAGACTGTGGTGAGGAGACCAGATACCTAATACCAAGCAGTCTAAACGAATTAATCTAAAGCCATTGAAAAAGGCAGTTGGCACCCGGCTGAATTAGTTGCAAAAGAAGCTGTATTTGTAAGAGGAAAATGTTTCTTCAACGGTTTTTGCACCTACTTCAAAAGGCTAGGGCTTTCTGTGTAATTTCTACAGCCTTGAAAGCTTGATAGGAAACTTCAGTCGGCCTGTAGAGGTGCCACAAATACTTCAATACTTCATTCTATGCGCTCAATTTCGTATTGATATAACTTCACTTTGATAAAATGATTATGACATAGCAGTGAAGTTGGTTCACAAAAATTAGATCGCTGACATTAAGTAATTTTATGACGAAATCTAATACAAATGTACGAAAAGCTGTTACAGTTTAGCTTTAGTTTCCAAACAGCATTTCGCTTTATGAATTTAACAGTTGTGCAAGTTGAATAATGAACTTAAGACACATGCTAAACACATAATGTTTCTCGTACAAGAATAATTTTCATAATTTTTATACTTCACTAAAGAGTGACATAAATGAATGATACTTCTATCAACATTAATCATATCAAAATAAACCAATCTACAGATGACTGGTTGGTGGAAAGAGCCTTGCGGGACAATGATAAGGCTTACTGTAAATAAATGTGTTTTGCACCAAAAACTTTGTCGAATTATAACATGAAATGATACAGAAATTCTTATTTCAATTAAACACTTCGACGGCGAAACGAAAATAGTAGTAACAAAGGTTTTTGTCGCTCTAACTGTATAATTGTTAAATCTGTTACTTCTTTTGTTGAGAACATTTCAAAATCTTTTATCTCACTAGTGTTCTATAAAAGAGCACAATTCTGAGCTGATTGATCATTTTAGTTGTCGCTATCGACAACAGATGAGTAGCTGTTTTAAATCGAGTCGACTTAGATTCGTTTAGATTTTTGACGACAGGATATGATTAAGGGATGAAACTTTCCGACCTAAATTTTTTTTTTTGGTGTTTTGAACAGGTAAAAACCGGTTTAGGTGTTTTTAACATTGGTTAAAAATGCGCTGCTTCAAAGGGTAGTTTAAGCTAGAGAGGTGCAGTGTTCAAGTGACGGCAAGGGCATGATAGATTGTAAATATCATTTGTGTCTATGTAATACATTTGTCCACTTCCCAATTATAGGACTTGTATCATGTCTCTAAAAGACAAAAAGCTTGACTTACAAATGAAACCACATTTTTATTCACGATTATTGGCGAGCGAAACAAAAATGTTGTACTACGAAACACCATAAATGAAAAAGTTTCTTTCACGTCCATACAGACATGTAAAGCTCATACATTCAAACGATTAACTGTCGAAAAGTTTAGCAATAAATAACAAAATTATTGACAACAATAAATATAATTCGCCGGTTATACGAAGAAAAATCCCGTTTTTATATTTTGCACCATAATTTATGGATTTATGGTTGGTTAAGTTGACGCGCTCCACACATATTCACGCATTCGTTCAATGCCTTTTTCCCGATTCAAATCAAACCACCAGTTAAAGGTAATGGCAGCGCGTTTCGATAGAGGAAAAAAAAAATTATTTATAGCAAAGTTTGATGCACTAGATTAACTTTCTGCAAACTTCAGTTTACTTTTATTTAACAAGGAAATGTCTTTATTGGTATAGGGTAAATAATAGTTTTGGGAAATCAGATTGAGAATGTTTCATGCACTGCCGTTATGAAGGTACGTGTATAGGATTACAATAATAATAATAACCGAATGGAGAGAAAAATGAGGGATCAAAATATGTGACTCATAAAATTTATTACGCCGAAATGTTGTGGGTAAACGGCGAAAATCGAAACAATAAAGAGAGCATCGTTCCAATGACGAAACAACAACACCAAAGTCAAGCTCTTCGTTTAAACTATAGTACAGAAGATTCCAGCGGCAAACAACAAAATTTTGTTTCAGACAAAATATATTTATTGATTCTTTGGAGGTTTCTCTGCCATGTTTAGAGAAAAATCTGGTGAACTCTTGTATACGCTATTATGGTGTTACTTCATTCGTATACTAAACGGAATCGAAAGTGGAAATGTTTCTCTTCTGTCTATAGAATAACATGGCACACACACACACAATATTTACGTCCACAAAATTTATTCAAGCGATTTATTTTACTACCCTTTTTTGTGTGAGCATTGTCTGGAGAAGTATGCAAGAACGTGTACGAATAAATTGTATCACTGAAATGTTGAACCGAAGAAAAAATTTCGACGCGGAGCCATTCTGTCAGTGGGGTTAGAGAGTTTTATTTTTTAGGTATTTCAATCGATGCAAAGCAGAACAAATTTTAATCAGAATTTGCGTTTAGTCAAGGCGACGGGGTATGTAGACGAAAGCTTTATTTATTTTGTTTGATTAAGTGCCGTTTTTCTTCGTAGCTGAAATTGGTCTCGTCTGGGTGGAATAGAAATATAAATAGAGCTTTGCGTTATACAAATTAGGTAGAGAATCAAGGTCAACGCCAACATTAGTCAATAAGATCCAATTGTAGTTGTGAAGCGATTTTAGAAAGGTAAAAGATAGGAGATGGTTCTACTGTTGATAGATGTTATTCTCGCAACATTCTCGCGACATTGGAAACTTGAGCGAAAAGACTTCGAAACTTCTATAGATAGTTGGTGCAATGTATCTTTATCTTTACCACAGACTGGCCTGTAAAGCAATTACTGGAGCATGGCACTCGACGCCTACAGTAGCTTTAGAAGCACTCCTTGATTTAACACCTCTACATATAATGGTAAAATCAGAAGCGCTGTTAGTACTAAGCAGACTATCACGAAACTCAGCCGTCAAATTTAGAGATGCTGGTCACGCAGCTATCTGGTTTAGGTCGAAAACGATCCCCAGTCTAGCCACCATTCATTCAAAAACAGACTACATCACACCGACGTACAGATTTGAGAGAAGCTTTGAAATAGCTATTCCTGAAAGATCGCAGTGGAATGATAAAATGCTCCCACTCATCAACAATACAAATTTCTATACAGATGGTTCTCTTATGAACGACGCTGCTGGCGCAGGAGTATCATGCGAAACACTAAATGTAGAACTATCAATCCCCCTAGGGATTAACTGCTCAATATATCTAGCTGACGTAGCAGCAATAATAAAATGTTGTGAAGAAATTACAAAAAAGGGAATTGAAGATCATGATGTCTCAATATACACAGACAGTCAAGCTGCAATAAAAGCTTTAAGAACACCTAAAATCGATTCAGCCCTAACGCTAAAATGCTGGTAATCACTAGAATATCTCTCACACTTAAATAGAGTAAATCTTACTTGGGTTCCGGGACATTCGGATATTGCAGGAAATGAAATAGCTGACAGGTTGGCTAAACAAGGAGCACTCATGACAGTTGATCCGCTTCCAGAGCCACTTATAGGTATCCCAACCTCTATCATCAAGCACAAAATAAATGAATACAGGCATCATAGATTCTTTGATTACTGGAGAAATCATGAAGGATGTAGACAATCAAAGAGTAATATCCCACTACGTAAAAACCACACAAAGTTTTTAGTCAATCTGAGCAGAACTAGACTTAAGGTATATACAAGAGTAATGACGGGACATTTTGACTTTAACAAACACCTTACGAACATCGGAAAAAGACATGTGATCTATGTGGGGAACACATTGATTCAGCCGACCACTACTTATGCCAATGTCCAGCATTCATTTCTTCAAGATTTAAATACCTGGGCAACTTTACAATAAAAATCGGCACAATCAAAACGTTACACCCCAGGGATATCCTAAACTACATCTGTAGTACAGGTAGATTCCAACAAAAATACGGAGTGTAGCACACTGGCATAACTTATAACATGGGTAGCACAATGGGCCCACTGGCGGCCTAAGTGCATGTTTACTTAAGCAATTAAGGAGACGCCCTATTTAATAATAATAATAATAATAACAGACTGGCCACGAGTTAGCAAGCTTCATTTCAACTATGATTCGCTAGACTTGTTCGTGAGAATTGTATCAAGTAGTACTGTCCTGATGTCCTGATGAGAAATGGTATTTTTGAAGCAAAACGTCGAAAGACGCAGATCGAAAGTGGTCAAATGTCTAGCTTATTTACTGCTTTTCATCATAAACCTTTTCCTAAATCCTAATTGGCCAGAAACATCTTTCATTTTACTATTTGTGTGAAAATGAAATTCTTGCATGAGCAAGATTAAACATTACCTGGGAGATGTTTCCCTCCACCCATTCCGTCAAGAAATGTACAAGATATCCATCCATTCACTTTCACGAACTTCTCGACCGAACCACAAAACTGAATTTGTTTCTCATCCTTCCAACCCATCACATCATATATATCACACAAGTCTACCTTATTATTATCAGAAGATCACTCGAAAATTACATGAAAAAAAAGTCTGCCGACAGCACAACACACATTTTTCTCATATTTTTCCTCTGCTTTTTTTTTATTCTTCATCCGTTATTTGTGTCCTCTCATGTAACAGCTACTTCACTTTCAGTATAATATTCCTTCTGTCTTTTCCCAAAACGCTAAAATACACGAAATTGTGCCCAAGGGAATGTCCGATTTATATGACTTCCGTCACTCAAAAATTTGTTGGAAAAAAAAGATGTCATAAAGACGAGACATGATGACTTCTGGGTTTTCCACATACATTTAAAAGAGCGTATCGGGCACAGCATCATCAAATAAGTCTCATAACCATCTCGTGTAAATGTATAAACTGTGTGACGGATAAGTTTTCAAAAAGATTTTTGAATTTATTTTTTTTCTTCTGCTGTCGTTCTTTGCTTCTTTTGCCTCTTCTTTTTTTTACTTTTACTTTGATTCGAGTCGAAAGGGATTTGTTTTTGTTTCGTTTTCCGTAAAGTTGTTAATGTTATTAACGAGATTTACGTATTTTTTTACCACACTTTTAAAGTTTATGGTTTCGATGTGTGGTTTTATAGTAAATATTTTCACAGATGGTGTTGTTAATAGCACCAGAAACAGCGAAAAACAAAATGTTAAATTATTGTTGTGAGGTTCGGAAACTGTAATTAATTGCTTAATTCCAGCAGATGGAATTTTCGAGGAAGTTAAATGAAGAAAAAAAATAGAGACGAAGTACGATTTACTCTTTCGCATTTTACATGAAAAGAGTTATCGCCAATTAGACAGGCAATTTAAGTTTGTGGAAACTACTAGATGAACTAAATGATTGGTGGTTCGCTGTTTAAATGCATGAATAGATTTGACGTTTATTACTTTAACTAACTACAGTAGCAAAAGTCGAAAGTTTTGTAGTTGAGTGTTGTAAGTGCTTAAGGGGGCATGTCGAGAAATGTGTCGTTTTTTATAAACTTTCCAAAAATGACTTAAAAGTCGAGAAAAACATCTGCCTGAGTTTCTTAAAATGTAAATGAGCTCACAAAACCCTAAAGCTTCTTCCATAGATACTTCGCACTTAACAAACGGCTAGCGTATCTAACGGCAATCTATTACTTCCTTTGTTTACAGTATCGTCTTGTTTATTTCTCCTTTAACCATTCAGAAACTGTTAACGTATCGTATTACAATCATTACTTCCTTTACAGTTTATCAGAAAATCTTTTACTTCATTTGTTTAAACGTTCGTTTTTACACTATAGGGCCATCGCTTATTTTTGTATTTGCTGTGTATAACAAGTGACTAGTCGTCTGAGACAATAATGCAAGTTTAATTAGACAACAATGACAGCTAATTGGGTTCTTTGGAAAGGTTTGATATAATCTGGTGTTGGAACCCATAACTTGTATAATGTCACCGTTGCATTCTGCCTGTATTGATTTTCGTGGCTACAGTTGCTGCCATTGAGTCATCAGGCTCGAAACAATATCGGTTCCGATATGTAGAAAACGTAGCTAACATTTGTACTTGTTCCATCCAAATCAATTGAATTTGTTTGTAGTTTCCTCCAGTAGTTCCATACAGGAAAAGTTTGGCGCATCTTTAGACCCGTACGAAGTACTGGGGTCTTATGCGTTTACGCATACGTCCGTAACACGTCGAATTGGACTCCCTGAGTAAGGGGAAACCTATTGTGGTTGTCTAGAGATGCCAAATCAGTGAAAAAAAAAATGTCCGTCTGTCCGTCTGTCCGTCTGTCCGTCTATCCCTCTGCACGATAACTTGAGTAAAACGCATCCGATTTTGAAAATTCTTTTTTTTCCCGTTTGGTAATGTCAAAAGACAGGCTAAGTTCGAAGATGAGTGATGTTGGATCAACCCTTCCCGAGCTGTGGCCCAATAAGTGCTTTACGGTTTTTCGAAGATATCTCCGGACATTCAAACGTTAAACTTGTAAGTGATACGTCAAATAAAAGGTATTTACAATACCGATCGACAAAAAAAAAGTTTATGGAAATCGGATGACCGACTCGTGAGTTAGACCCCTTGGTGTGGAACAGGCACAGGGCGGCAAGCAGTTTTTGCTTGTAGGTCGGCCACATTTCAACATATTTCGTCTGTTTTAGCTTTATTAGATGGGTATTGACCGTACCAATCAGGGAAAAAGTTTTTGAAATTATGTTCTCCGGAGCGTGAGCTAGGTCTCTTGGAGTGAGCTCTTATCTGGCTACTCGGCCGTACAGTGAACGTGGAGTATTTTGTCAATATCTCGAGTAAATTTTGACCGAATTTCATGAATTTTTTTTTTGTTTGAAACGTATTAACGAATGTAAAGCGTCGGTAAAATTTCCGGTCTCCTAACAAAATGGCTGCCGGTGGCCATATTGGATTTTAATAAAAGTGATATATCTTGGGAAAAATGGTACTTAGAGTGTGTATATGCTAACAAGGCAAAGAAAGATAATGTAAGTGATTTTAATGGGCGAATAGCTTTTCAGTAGAGAATGAAGTAAAAGAAATGAAGAGTTTCACAGTAAAGGCTTTTGATACGAATAGGTGTTTCGTACGGGTCGGCGTTAGCTATGTTTTTATTGATGTTCGAATCAAAGATATTTGTGTCATTTTCCATGTGTTGCATGAACTTCAGGTTATGTTGCTGGACGGTTATATTAATACACTTGGGTTGGTATTTTACTTAGACGTTATTATAAGTACTTGATGGTGAGACATATTGAGGAAACACATAAGATGGGTCAATGAGCTCAAACAGGCACAAGGGTTTTTTGACTGGAGTGCATAGTGAACAAAAGTTCAAATAGAAAAATGTCCAGGGATTCATAGAAAGCTATTGAAAATTGTTAAAGAAACATTACCCCCATTAGAAATGTCACTCACTTGGCAACTGAATTAACAGAATTCGTTCCTGAAATGATACTTCAGAAGAAAAAAAAATCAATTCCAATTCGTTGAAACTATTTTTTTCTTGGAAAGCAACATTGAAAAATCATACTCCACACACAGCCAAGAAAAAGAAACTAATCCCCAATAACCATTTAAATAAAATATCTGAAAAGAACTTCTTATTATGAAAATTTCTTTTCTGGTCAAATTTATTACCAGCATTTTATTTTCATAATACTAGCAATGGTTCAACATAGACGAAAAAAAAAATGGAAAGAATATGCGGCAACAGCAGTCTAGGAACTTTCGCATTTACAAAATATTAAGGATATGAATATCATCTCATGAAACATTCTTTCACCCAACTTATAGATGGAAAACTCTCTTTTCTCTCCATGTGAATGTTTATGTTTGTATAGTGCCATGGAAGGAAAAAGAAAGAAAAAAAAAGAACGGAATAGTGCACATTTCAACCCTTGTCAGGCGAATAATATCAATTTTTATAAATATTCAAACAGATTTTTTTCTCTTCTCCTTCTATTCCTTGTAATGTTTTGTATATTAGACACATTTATTATATATGATCAGTTCTATGGGACGAGACGGCTTCTCGAACACCGACACACGAACAGGAACCAAAAAAATCCCATATGCACGAAACCTATAGATAAATCATATAAGGAAAAGTTTAAGCCATTTTTTATGCGCTTTCATCACACTGCGATGGCATTATAATACCTATACACAACAGTGGGAAAAAAGTATTCAAAGAAAATGAAAATCTAAATAAATGATATTGTACGTCAACACAAATGCTTTTCCTCCAATAACCACCTTGTTGTGTTAAGAAAAGAATTTATCATCACCACACCGATTTTTATTCCTATAAACTAGGCCCCACCTCTTGGGTGGGTCAGGTCCCTTGACTGGCTTTTTTTATTTCTATAATTCCAGCCTTAGTTTTCTAACCATTTTTAAATGAGGTGGTGTTTTTGAGATCACAAAATTAAAGTCACATGAAAAGGTGATGTCTCTTATTCAGAAAACAGCAGTCATCACATGCTTCATTTTACTCATATTTATTTAATTTCCTGAAGAAACAAAAAGAGCTATGAGTTGAAGGTCCAGCGAGCGATGTCTTACTCCTAAGTTGAGTCTCCTATATACTCTACTAAAAGCGCTGAATAGGTGGCGCATTTCTTGCTTACCTCTTGAAAAAAAAACTCATGTGAATTACGGCTCTGGCAAAATTCACACTCGTGCAAACACTTTAGGAACGAAAAATTTCTTTTAAGAACGCGATTTCACGCAAAAATTGTCGTATATCGCAGATTACCAGTCCAATAAAGTCCAATGTTCGAATTTAACCACATGAATTACGATACTGGTCGAAAACACTTAATATTTTCGAATCTGCGATTTTCGAAGCCTCTGAGAATTACTCGAGTTATCGTGTTATCAAGCAAGCAAGATTGTTCTAGACTTCTAGATTGTTCGACCAGAAATCCAGATTCACTTACTCGTCGAATAATTTTTTTTTCTGGAAATCCGTTGCAAAAATGTCGCGGTAACAAGTTGTGTTTACAATTATACTCCAACCTCACTACTCCAATATCATTCTCTGTCAATTAAAACAAAAAATTTGAAAATCGGGTAAAAATTACTCAAGTTATCGCGCGGTAACAAGAGAAAGCGTCTGTGTAGAATTTCTCCCATCTCGTTGTTCGAACATTATCCATCTGCAAACTCAGCCTCAAGATTTTCAATCTTCGTCGATTAAGACAAAATCCTTGAAAATCGGATAAGAATTATGGAAGTTATCGCGGTAACAAGTAAAAAAATCTCTTGAGAATTACTCCCATCTCATTATCCCAATATTGCCCATCTACGAACTTAACCTCATGATTTTCATTCTCCGTCGATTAAAACCAAAATTTTGCAAATCGGTAAAGAATTACTCGAGCTATCGAGTCCACAAGGAAAAGCGTCTGTGTAGAATTTCTCCCATTTCGTTGTTCGAACATTATCCATCTGCAAACTCAGCCTCAAGATTTTCAATCTTCGTCGAATAACACAACAAATTTGAAAATCTGATAAGAATTAGGGAAGTTATCGCGGTAACAAGGAATAAAATTCTCTTGAGAATTACTCCCATCTCATTATCCCAATATTGCCCATCTACGAACTTAACCTCATGATTTTCATTCTCCGTCGATTAAAACCAAAATTTTGCAAATCGGTAAAGAATTACTCGAGCTATCGAGTCCACAAGTGTACGGACGTTTTCTGTATTTAACGTTTTTTGCCAATGTAGAACATTTTCAAAATATCAAAGTGAACTTAGCGTTACGGACATTTAAGGGTATTTTCTTTCATAAGACCCTGACTTTCAGTCAAGGGAATTATTATTTTTTTTTCCTTCTTCATTCCTTTCTTTCCTGGTTTATCGATGTGGACCAGAGCAGGAATATATTTATTTGTTGTCGGGAGAAATAAAAATAACAAAAAAAAAATTGTAGGGGCTATTCACAGGCAACCGTACACACTGAGTGTTGTATAACACGGCAAAAAAAAGAAGCGAAGATAGAAGATATGTGTGTTGTAATAGAAATGGTCATAAAGAAAACATTGAAAAATACATAAATTTAGATTTATGCGAGCTTAAATTCGGTTATACGAATAGTAGGTGGTTATTTGTGTGCTTCTCGTTTGGTTATGGGATCAATGGATGAAATTGATTATGATAAATTGAATTCGGATCTGGAAAAATAAAAAAAAATAAATTATGAAGACCGACGGAACGGAACCTTTTACATCAAATTCATAATTGAATAATTTCGATTACAATGGGAATCAGATGGAATTGCAAAGTTTCGCCATGCGAATGTTTTATAAAAAAAGATTGACCAAAATATTTATCGACATCAGTTACATCTGACTTTTTCGACATACAATCATTGTACAATGAATCAAACGAATCATTTCAAACAATGAATCTGAACCCTTAACATTTAATTGTAGATTTAATTGTAGAAATTTGCTTTCTATCGGAACAGACTCGAAACCAGAGCCTAATATTTGGAAATCGTTTTTGAGAATTTTGGGGAATTTAGGGAATTTTTGGGAATTTTTGGGAATTTTTGGGAATTTTAGGGAATTAATTTCCTAAAATTCCCAAAAATTCCCAAAAATTCCCTAAATTCCCCAAAATTCTCAAAAACGATTCCCAAATATTAGGCTCAGGAAAAGTTCAAAAACCTTTAAAAACTATGAACAAGCAAAAAAAAATTGGATTTTTTTTGAAATTTTAGTGAACTTTTGAAAATTGGTTCCCAAATATTATGCTCTGAAGGATATAATTCTCGTCGATGTACTCGCACCAGCCAGGGCGTATACTCTACTTGTAGGTCTCTCCAAAGCCGACATTAGTACAACACCACAATAATTTAAGAGCAATCTACACTCCGACCCGCTATGAAATACATTTTTGATGATAACTTTTTATTCGAATTATTTTTGAAAAAAGTGGCCTCATCGTTTGGTGCCAGAGAACATATAAGGTTTCGATAGCCACTGGAATTGTCCAGATTGATGTAGTGTACTGAGAAAAGACTCAAAACTCCTAAAATTTGTGTTTTTTGTGATATTTTTTTGGACTTTTGAGTTTTCTCGGCGTAGATTGCATCAATCTTGACAATAAACCGCGAGCCCTAGTCCATATTATTTTTATTTCAATGAACACATCAAAAACACACTGAAAATGTATATCGATATTGGAAAAGTGGAATTTGAAATTTTTAATTTCAGTTTAAAAAGCCGCTCCAATTTTCAAAAAATCTCGCGCTTGAAAAAAAAAAACAATTTCGTGACTTAACAAATTGGGATGTTTTATTTGTTGACAGTTTGTTTTAATTGTGATCACCGAGATAACCAAAAAACCAACACTAACAAACAAAATATTCCTATCAGCTGACAGATACCTAATATCCCATTCCGATTCTTTAGAGTTTCCGTACGTGAGTTCATCATGGCAGTGATTTTTTTAAATTAAATTCTATAAAAAATTATAAAAAGTGTTTATAACAAAAATAAACTTTTATTAAAAAAGGCTCGCGGTTTATTCTGGTGGCTATCGAAACTTTATATGTTGTGGCACCAAACGATGAAACCAATTTTTTCAAAAAATATTCTAATAAGAAGCTATCATCGAAAATGTTTTTCATAGAAGGTCGGAGTGTAGATTGCTCTTAAAATAATTATTCCCTTGACTGAAAGTCAGGGTCTTATGAAAGAAAATACCCTTAAATGTCCGTAACGCTAAGTTCACTTTGATATTTTGAAAATGTTCTACATTGGCAAAAAACGTTAAATACAGAAAACGTCCGTACACTTGTGGACTCGATAACTCGAGCAATTCTTTACCGATTTGCAAAATATTGGTTTTAATCGACGGAGAATGAAAATCATGAGGTTAAGTTCGTAGATGGGCAATATTGGAGTAATGAGATGGGAGTAATTCTCAAGAGATTTTTTTACTTGTTACCGCGATAACTTCCATAATTCTTATCCGATTTTCAAAGATTTTGTCTTAATCGACGAAGATTGAAAATCTTGAGGCTGAGTTTGCAGATGGATAATATTCGAACAACAAGATGGGAGAAATTCTACACAGGCGCTTTCTCTTGTTACCGCGCGATAACTTGAGTAATTTTTACCCGATTTTCAAATTTTTTGTTTTAATTGACAGAGAATGATATTGGAGTAGTGAGTTTGGAGTAATTGTAAATATAACTTGTTATACCACGACATTTTTGCAACGGATTTCCAGAAAAATTTCTAATTTGACGATTTGTGAAATTCTGGATTTCTGGTCTAACAATTAAGAAGTACTTCCCAAAAGAGTTTTTGCTTGCTTGCTTGAGAAACTGATAGCTCTAGTAATTCTCAGAGGCTTCAAAAATCAATTTCGACCAGTAGCGTAATTCATGTGGTTAAACTCGAACATTGGAATTTAATCGGACTAGTAATCTGGGATATACGACAATTTTCGCGTGAAATCCGTATTCTTAAAAAGAATTTTTTTCGATCCTAAAATGTTTGAACGAGTGTGAACTTTGCGGCCAGAGCGAAGCGAGGGCCGTAATTCACACGAGTTTTATTTTTTCAAGAGGTAGGCAGGAAATACGCCACCTTTTCAGCGCTTTTAGAAGACTATATAGGAGACTCATATTAGGAGTAAAACGTACGTCGCTAGACCTTCCACTCATTGCGCTTTTTAGGAGACAATATTCAATCGTTGTAAATATTGTTTGTTTGTATTCTTCTCAGTGTATGTATAACATACTCAAAAATGCCTCTCCTGATCACATCGTGTTATAATTTCCTATTTTCCGTGTTTAAGGCTTATGAATATTTGAACGAGTGTGAACTTTGCGACCAGAGCGAAGCGAGGGCCGTAATTCACACGAGTTTAATTTATTCAAGAGGAAGGCAAGAAATATGCCATTTTAAAAGAGTTTTTAAGTACTCATACTTATTGGATGTAAAACATCGCTCGCTGAACCTTCGATTCACGCAGCTCTGAAGAAAATTAAATAAATTTTGAGTTTTCTAAACACCCAGTGAAAATAAAAGAGATACTCAATTAATGATGTAGCAAAGAGACTAAGAGACCATTCTTGTTTCGCTTTTTCATCTGACTATAATTTTGTGTTTTTCAAAACAACAGCTTTTTTAAAAATGGTAAGACAACTGAGACTGGAATTATTGAAAGTATTGATAGTCAGTCAAGGGAAATGACCCACCCAAGTGGTGGGGCCTAGTTTTTGAGTTATAGCCGAAAAAGGGTTTTCGGTACCCTCTGACATGCTTTCACCTTTGAACACTTTAACCGAAAATTTAAAAAAATGTTCGAAAAAATGAAAGACACGATTCTCTAGAATTGAAGACGAATCTATCACTCATTAAAATCGGAGACCACTTGTTCCCCTATCACCATCACCTCCAGTTTTGGCGATATGCTGCTTAAGCTCAATTTACTGAATATATTATATTCAATATGTTCTGAAATATTTGTTGTTTTTTTTGGGAATTTTAGGGAATTTTAGGGAATTTTAGGTAATTTTTGGGAATTTAGAGAATTTTTGGGAATTTTTGGGAATTTAGGGAATTTTTGGGAATTTAGAGAATTAATTCCCAAATATTAGGCTCTGCTCGAAACAGTTTGTTTTGACCTTTTGAAGTCAGTTTCAGGTAACCTCGCTTCAGGTTAAACCTGACCTGATTCCGAGCCTCATCTATTACTATTCTTGTAAAAGAGTCAACCGAAGTGTACAGATTTCACCAAGAGTAGAGGAAAAATAATTCTTCAATAATTTCTTTGCAAAAATGGGAATAAATTTTGCATTACCATCAGTCTTTCATGTGTCATCGACATCGACGATTAAAATAAGCGATGATCTCTGGTCAATGTTGTCTTATAGCTAAAATGGTGCTGTAACTAACGAATTAACAGATCTGGTATGTGATACATTAAACAAAAGAAGTAGCAGATTTAATAGATTGAAAATTAATTAATATATGAGCCAATAGGCCAATCTTACTGTCAACAACATGTTACAACAGGGAAAAATGTTATGATCACGTGCAAAAACATTCATTAAAAGAGCTGAATACATGAAGCAAATATTTCAATTTTTTTTACTGCCTAACCTTTTAACATTTTTGCACGCAATTAATTGGATTATTTTTCCTATTTTATTTAAGTGGATTGTTATGATAAAAATCATCAAAATTTATGACTACAAGACAATGTTAATGGATTAAATTTTTATGGCAAAATTTGTTAATATAAATATGCGTCAGCACCGTTTTATGACGAGAAACCGGTTGAAGACACTTGACATAGACGAAAAATAAAATTTGTAGTTATAGAGTATAGGTGAAGGTCTAGACATATATACGAGGAATCAATGTCGATATGGAATAGAACATCAAAAGGAAGCGTTTCCAACTAATTGTTTTGATAGAAGAAGACGAAGAAGAAGAAGAAAAGAATGAATTATTTGCAGTGATCCAACAATTCATATTTATCGAGCATACATTCTGACCAAAAATGAATTTTGTCCACTTCCTCCACGGGAAATGAGTCATTACTTCATTGACTTGAGCGGTAGAACTCATTTCCCGGTGTCTTGGCGAGTAAAATGACTTTTATAATTTTTTGAAACTTACTATTCTGCCATGCGTGGTTGCATCACTCGTCTTCGGCTCGAGTTGCTAAGTCTCCACTTGGCAAACTAGAGAGTTCCTAACAAGGACATAATTAACCATACGAAGATTTTGTCATTCGAATTTCTGTATTCATATTGCTGGAAAAAAACAACTGGGAACGCCTTTCCGCAATGAAAGACTTTGTCAATAAAGGTGTAAAGGAAAACAGGTACACACAGAGAGACAAAATAATCGAAAACCAATAAAAACCGTTCAAATTAAATTCAATTCGCACGAAAATTGCATTTTTCCTTCTGCCTCCACACATACGATTCTTTTATCACATTGTCATTGTCATCCAGATTGTATGCAATCACATTTATACGCTTCTGTTTGTTCTTAGGAAAACTTTTTTTTTTGTTGTTTCTCTCTATCATCCAGCTCAAGTAAATTTTCTACCATATTGAAAATGTGCGTGCATCAACCCACGACTCACACACCAGGCAAGAAAATACAATTTGAGGGAATAGAAGAAAAAACGAGTTGAACGTAGATCAGTTGATGACTTTCGTATAAAAGTGTTTTTAAAGATAAATATAACGAGTATGTGATTGTCTCAAATACACCTATACCCATCTCCTTACATTTTTTTCGATTATTCTTGGATGAATGGTTAAATATACAGAAAATTTCGTGTGTGGTTTTCATTGACGATGAGATGAAATATAAACGTTTCGAATGAATATCCTTTTATTCGAGAAATTTTTTTTTTTACTTCCTTTTCTCATTCTTTCTCTCATTTTTATTTCACCGTGTAACGTATACATCTGATGATCAAAAGGAAAATCGAAAAGTTTATGGAATATGAAAGCATTTTATTGGAAATGTAAGATATAAACCCAATGCAAAGCTAAAGGAAACATTTATACCACTGCAAATATAATTTCAACCTCGAACTTCTGGGATGTATGAGGTTCAAACTTATAGCTGAATATACGCTAGATATGGAAAAAAAATATATCGAAGTGGAGTATGGCACAAAAAAAAAAGAGAAAACTCTGAGAAAGACTCGCATCATCATCATAAGACTTGTTTGAAGATTTTGCTATTCGGATCTTCTTCTTCTTCTTCTTCGTTTTTTTTCTCTATATTTTTTTGTATTCTCTTCCTTCTTATGCCTTTCTGGTTTACCTTCCTTTTTGCATCGAGAAACCCATTCTTATGTCACTTGGGGATGTGTTGAAAATCTAATATCCAGAAGAAAATGTAAAATATTCATGTGATAAAGTTTATCGATACTTACATTTGTGTATATGAGTACTTATACACAATATATTCGTACGATATTGAAATGAAATTGGTTATGCGGGAGTTGGATTGGAATATCTTGTGTATGAAAGAATATATATGAGATGAGATGTACGTTTCGAAACGAAGAAGATGTGATGTGACGAGCTTAGAAGAAGGGAAAAAAAATTAAGAAAAATATTCGAGAGAAAACGTAAATATCGTTTCAGGTTGCCTGGAAGGATTTTTCTTATGTTGTGCCTTTAGGCAGGAGCAAATTGTTTAAATCCTTTCAATAACTGAGGTGCATTAACTAGGTCAGACAAATTTAGGTAAATTTTTTTCTCTCAGACAGCGTGTCGATTTATGCGTCCTAATCTTGAATTCATACTATAACAGTGGTGTTTGAAGAAAGTCAGAATATGGAACTTGGAAGCTCTCAACGAATTTCAATTTGTACTAATGGTGGATTCGTTGGGAAGCTACATCCTTTCTTTTTTGAAATTGAAGAGTGCAAATTATGAGAAATCAAATTGAAATTTGGAAATAACATTTTTGTTGTACGCGCCCTAATGAGATTCGAACCCGAGACCTCTTGCGTATGAAGCAAGCGGTCAACGATCTGAACCACCAGACTGAACAAAAATTTTATTTCCAATTTCCAACCGTCCTTTGCAACCGACTCATAATACCTTCAACACATGCAAGTATTGATGAATCACTTCATTCGACTACTCACAGTATGTGTGCCACATATCGTTATAATTGGGCCGATTGATAGCACAATCTTCAGTTAATTTGTATCGTCGTATCGAATCTAGAACAAAGGACGGTTCGAAATTGGAAATAAAATTTTTGTTCAGTCCGGTGGTTCAGATCATTGATCGCTTGCTTCATACGCAAGAGGTTTCGGGTTCGAATCTCATTAGAGCGCGTGCAACAAAAATTTTATTTCCAAATTTCAATTTGATTTCTCTTACTTTGCACTCTTCAATTTCACAAAATTAGTCTAACGGTCGGTGTGTCCGAAGCAATACAACATCCAAAATGTTTCCGCATAACGAAATGTTCCGGAGAAAGCTTACATATGATTCAATGAGAAATTTATCGTCGTTTTTTTTTTAAACAAAATCTGAGCCAATATGTGAGTCCGTTGGGATCAAAAGTAGGTCTATTACATCTGTCAAAGTGACGTTTTAAACGTCAAACATTAGAAACTATGTTAAACGGTCGGTAATTTCGTTAATTCTTCTTTATTTTTTAAAAAATCCAGTAAATGAAAAACAATTTAAGAAAAATCAACGAAATTACTGACTTCTTAAAATATTTCTTATGTTTGACGTTCAAAACGTCACTTTGACAGATGGAATAAACCTACTTTTGATCCCAACGGACTCATGTAATCTTCGTCATATGCTACGACTAGTCATCTGTTATCGGCACCGACGATAAAAATAAATGATGATCTCCGCTTGTGCTCTCTTATTCATAAGAAAATTTACGTCATCACTTATGAAGTAAAAGATGCCGCATCAAACATTAGGTCGTTGGTCGTACTTTAAACAATAGAAGGAGTAGATGTTTGGCTTGTAAGATTGACATTTTACTATTTGAACTTTTTACATTCAATTTAAAACGTAAAATGTTCCCATCGTCATTCCACCCTAAAAGTGAATGGAACGAAAATTTCTTCCCTGCGATGCTGAAAGGCACCGGCTGAATTAGGATAAATTGCTATTCAAGGTACTTGTCAATTTTTTTTTTTGCTGCGAGTACAATTTTCATTTTCTTTAGGAACTTTTGCCTCGACAAAATGTCAGAAATGTTGGGGAGTTTATGTCAATCAGAAATTCTTCTCTTTTTTTTTGCAGCGCTATATTCATTTTGTGTGTACAAGTGTATGTGAATGTGTTTAGAAAGTGTTGGCATCTTATCGCTGAGGAGAGAGAGAGAAATTACATTATTTTCCGTTAGGTTATGTGCGGAAAACCCAATAATATGTTTTTTATATGTGATTTATTAAAATCATCTGTTTGTACTTCATTTTTGATATATTTATACGTAAAGTATATGGAATTGAATCAAAAAAAAAAGTTTATTTTTACTCAAATATATATTGGGGGATTAGAGAAAATATGCACGCTCCATATATCCGCACGCAAAAAAAAAAATGTGAAATGGAAATGTTACAAATTGTTGATAAATTTATTTTCATTTTCTTCTACTTCTGGAAAATGAAATTTAATAAATCGCATTTCAAAATGGCTGGATCTGAACATCGTTTCACACAAAATTAGATTTTCGATAATACTTTTTCCCCTTCGACAAAACCGATTTTTCACATGCATCTGATTTCGGAGGCTTTGCAATCATTTCGACGGAATACATATTTTTTTGGGTAAGTTATTTACGACTTCCACATAGAATCAGTTACAACTGAAGGGATTACACGAATCAAATCAATCACAAATTGACTCTAATTGGTGGTTGAGAAGGCCACAACAATTGTGACAGAAAAGCAAACAAGTGAGGTTCAATTTAAGTCAGAGGCGCAGTTGGTCATTTTCCTCATGAGGGGCAAAATTTTCTTCAGAACTTCCAATGGAAGGTCAGATTAATTTTCTAAACTTCACCTAACCAAAGTCAGTGTTAAACTGCGGTTTAGGTCGCAACTCTGCAACGGAATGCTAAAAATGACCATAAACTCTCTCTTGGGGTCATGTGCTCCCTCAAGACTTTCTACACTAGGCGCCAGTGGTGAATATTACGTGGATCAATTTTTAATTTTTTAATTTTTTTTAATTATTAATTTTTAATCGCGAGGACTCTGTGAGTATAATTATTGAATGACACGTGATATCCAACCGATATCCTGTGTATCGGACGATATTATTGTATTACTAAAGCCTCAAGTAAAGAATTTGTATACACTATGGACATAGGACATTGGCCTTTTGTAATGAAAAATTCAAAATCTGAATTAATGAGCACCAAGTCTTAAAAAAATGTGTTACAGTCAAGTCAAAATGTAATTTGTACACATTTCACATCACTCAATGACCGCTACTTATACCGCATTATCCATGGAATCCAGGACGTTTTGACCATGAATTGAAAGGCATGGACTTCGATACAGATACTTTTAATGGGATTGGATGTTGAGCTTAGTGTTCAAATTAGTTTTTAACTTGACTGTAACATTAGTCGCTTGAATATTCAAATTCTACCCCTTCATTTAAAACATTCATTTTTGTAGGTCGAGTAATATAATTTCCTTCATTTTTTTCAATTGTAAATACATTTCTGAGTGGCAGACTCCTCAGTTATAATGATGTGAGAAATACACAAACGGTCTTGTGAACCGAACCATATTATTGACGAGTCATACAAAACATTTAACTTAAACATCAATACCCATTCACAGTTTCATTATTTATGCCACGTTACGAATTATTGATTGAAAGTAAAATAGACACACAGCTAATTAGATGTGACAAAAGAATAGACGGAAAATTGAGAACAGCATGACGTTCTTCCCGCCTTTTTACGTACAGGGTAATTCGAAGCATTGTGCTGAAATAATTAAGTTATTTCACTACGACAAGGACGGCAGGAACGGTTAACGCCTAGTGATCTGTTATCGACAACAACGACCAACAAATACAAGCGATGAGCTCCGATCGTTTTATTTTATACAGAAAAGCGAATGTTAAAACTAATGAAGTAAAAGATTTCGTTTGGAACACTCAATACCTTGTACAAGAGAGGTAATGATAATATTGCGTTACGTCTGTCCAACTCCACTAGGTGTTAGAATAATTGAGTTATTTCAGTAAGACGACCTACACAATTGAAACTTTTAACGCTTAGTGATCTGTTATCGACAAAAAAGACAAACAAATACAAGGGATGAGCTCAGATCGTTTTATTTTATACAGAAAAGCGAATGTTAAAACTAATGAAGTAAAAGATTTTGTTTCAAACACTCTGCAAAACCTTGAACAAATGAAGTAACAGATTTCAAAGCGAATTTCTTAAATTCGAACAGCACTAAACATAGAAAATTGTACTGAGCTACCTCCCTGCGAGACACTTTGATGATATTTCACTTTGCAGTGACACCTTGTATGTGTGGAAAACAACGCGGCGACTATCAATGTGAATTAATATAAAAAAGCAAAACGATTAGGCTTCCAATTACAGCATGATTATAACGTGTGCGATGTGTAGTGCTTTCTATATCCAACATCAAAGTTCTAATTTCAGAATTTTGTAACAAAATCGATGTGACCGAAACCACATGTGCTAAGGTTTTGTGTAACATGAGGTACCTTGTCCATATGTTATATCATAATTCATTGTATCTAACGATAGGTATAGTGTGGCAGTTACTATTTGATACCATGTTTATGTTGTGTACCGTCTTTAGAAGAACGGGGGGGTTTGTTTTTTCACCCTAATTTCACTCTCAACTCCTGAAAGCACACATATATGTATAACACAAACAGTACTCTTGACGTATACACATTCGCATGTGATATGATTTTAATGCATTAAACACATTATACAAACGTATAGATATACATATATTTGGATAAATCCTTGCCTCCGGCAACTAGTTTACCCATGTCAGTGTTTGGAACTTTTGGATAAAGCCAGCCGTATCACAATTCTGACACATTTGGTACTATATGTGTTTTTATGCAAATAGCCGCAGAGATTTTCTCTGTATGTTTTGTATACTAAATATTATAATTCGTTACAATATGTGGAGTTTGTGGAGCCACACCACGTGTATGATGTTTATAATATGAATGGCAATCATGAAGCTAGAATAACAGAGACCATTGTACGGAATAATAAAAACAAGAATCACTTCTTGGTTACGTAATGCATAAGACAAATGTGCCGTAGCCTAAATGTTAAAGGGTTACAATGTAAAGGTGTAAAATGCTGCACAAAGAAAAAAAACTTTTAGAAATTTTGATAAACTCATGACTCCTCCTCTGGTTAAAAATGATTGTACCAGAAACCTGACCGAAAATTCACATTTTGAAAATATTTTTGTCTGAAGAATAAGACGTTCTGTCGAAAGTTTAGATCAGGACTTCGAGGCCATCTGAAAATTTAAGTATCTGTGAACCCCAAAATGTATAGGCTAATGAAATAGTTGATAGTGTTGACATTTTTGACCGGTCAATAGTAATAGACGAGTTGTCAAAGTCAAAACAATTTGTGATTTTGTGGCAAATTCGATTAGGAAGTTCAATTTAGAATATCATGAGCAATAACCGATTATGTGTTCTGTTAGCTACAGAGGCGATAAAACAAGCGAAATGCAATAAAATATTCGGTCTTAAATAGTAGATTTTACATTTAACCAAATGAAGTAAAAGATTTTTTCAATCTGTTGAGTAAACATATACCAAAACAAGTAACAGATTTGATACTATTGTTGCGATTGTGCGATTGTTGGGATCAAAAGTCGGTCTAGGAATTTTTGTTATGGCCCAGGAGAAAATGTGCTAAATTTCTGACAGTACATTGTTGGAAATACTCCACATCTGTCATAGTGACGTTTTAAACGTCAAACAAATACCAATGGGCTAATTAGTCAACAACCTGTTATGATCGGAGCGAGAAAACCGAAGACTAGTTATTATAACTTGCCTTGGGGTACTTGTCAAAGTATTTGCTTCTCTTTCAACGTGGTACGTTGAGAGCAAGATGACATAAGACCAGTTTATTTTAACTTGCCTTGGGGTCATTGTCAAAATATGTTCTTCTCTTTCATCATAACACTCTATTCAAATATTTTTTTTGTCTGACGTTTAAAACGTCACTTTTACAGATGGAATAGACCGTTTTTTGATCCCATTTGTCAACGTTTGTCGTCTGTACCGGGTTTCTAATTCAAACGATATCGATTCGGTAGGACGTTGTGTGCAATGAGTAAATGAGGAAAATTTAGATCGACCCTTGGAGGCCATGATTATGCCATCTAAAGCGATCAACAAATCAGATAATTATATATGCCATCTAGGCACAGTTGATGTCAGAAGTGGCATTCTATTTTATTCGGCCATCGAAGCTCCAAAACTTCGTTAAAAAAACAATTCCACGGTCATCCATCCAACGCTTAAAACGGACTGAACAAACAACAATCGATTTGCCTAAACGATGTAACATTTTAATAATAACGATAATGCACTGAATGCACGACAAATTACACTAATTAGTGATATTTATTGCAATTCATATACTCTGAATCCTGAACATTAACCAAACTGTGCCAAAACAAATTCAATGCAATATTACATGTTTATACACAGAGAAAATGGGTAAAACTTTATATATAATTTCACTCGTAAAATCCGAAAATGTGCATGGTGTGCAAAGTTATATAAAGTATTCAAGCATTCTCCTCACACCAATCACCCCGTCTCTCCTCTCTTGCTCTCTCTATCTCTCTCTCTCTCACACTATACATTCCACCCTTTTCTAGGTATACGAATTCGAATTTAGTTTCTGCATTTTCACATCTAATCCCCCACCCCCATCGGTATGCATTTGTTATAGAGCAAATGCCATAATGTGCAATGAGTGTAGTCACATATAAATCGAATGAAAATATGTACAACTTCAGCCATTAATATATTATTGAATATTTTATATCCTCAGAGCCATTAATTAAGTTTAGATTTTGCTATAAATTTTATGTCATTCGGATCTTTTACACTTTTATACGATTACTATATACGCTTTTTGCTCCGCATCTTTCAAACATAAATTGCATTTTCCACCCTCTGCATCGATCCAGCACTCCAGCAAGAACTTAGCAAAAAGTTAGTTTTTACTGCGAAGCGTTGTGGTGCGAAAAAAAACCCTCAAAAACTGAGTTTTCTTTCAATTTTATTTTTAATTATGTAATGGGAAATGGTGCAACTTCGTGTGTACATGAACATGTGTGTCATTGAGTGGTGGTTGCAAAGAAAATAAAAAAGAATTTGCAGCCCAAGTGATGTGCATTGTTGTTTGATTTTGTCATAAAGTGTATACCATAAATAAATCCGATCTTGTGGCCCAGCACTATCTTTTATGCATGTCCTAATTCAGTCATTTATTCGCTTCGATAATTACATCGAACGATAATAAAACTCGTAGCTCAACTTGTGCACTGGGGGTAGTTACATTCTTATCTGTAAACTATGGCAGAATTGAAATTTAGAACAAAATAAAATAGCATCGTGCTTGGCAAGCTGCTGCTAAGCTTCTACATTTTCGCGTAAAACAATTTTCCGAGTTAAAAAAAAAGCTAAATGCAGGAAAATGTGTTTTCCAACAGGAAAATTTGCATATTATAGAAGCGCTGGCTGTACTAAAATATGATTTCAAAAAAAAGCACCCAAAGGTCCCTTTCGGATGGATCGAATTTATACGACATATACACATACACACACCCAGGAAAAGTGAGTAGGGGGGTGGTTAGCGGAAAAGCTGGATAGTGTTTTTTATTCGAGAATATAAATTTTTGTTGGGTTCAAAATTTATAATATTTAAATATGCAAGTAATGAACGCAAATTGGATTTATTCGATGTAATCATTAATCATAAAATGTACTTTGAGCATAGTCAGCATTCAGTGCTACTATGTGGTGTCTGTTTTAAGTATAAAACATCACTGCCACACACAACCTATAGTTACATAGTCAACAAAGTTAATAAATATATGTATATAAGTATATTCCCATACTGTACGTTACGTATTGTGCCGTATTGTATACATGCTTTCTACTCATGTAATTTTTAATGCATAGCTTTGCTTTTAGATTAATTAATCAATTGCTGTTATACGTACGATACATGGAGAGAACATGCTATGGAAAACATACAAAACGTGCTATAGGATGGCCTTTCTGTGTAGATATACGATTCGCATACGTGGTTTGATATTAATGCTCAGGGAATTCAACAGAAAGGTTCAATAGATAGGGTTAATTGTACAATAAATAAACAGATTTTGTTTACTTTAATGCATTGGATTCGCTGAAATCAGCCGTATGTAACACACACACACACATATATATAGATATGGTTTGATGGATTGCACATTTTGTTAATTAAAAACGAGAAATAAGTTGTAATCATAGGCGATTTCTTTAACTTTTTTTACTTCAATTCAAAGGAGGATCTTCGTATAAATCAACGTCAATTTTAATCGACAATTGCATGGAAATATCTGCAATCATTCGATTTTCAATTGAGCCACACCACGCATAATATTCTTAATTAAAGGCACCACAGCACACAAAGTTAAAGGTTAAATGCAATCTGAAAAATTGCAATTTTTTTAAGTGGAAAAAATGCTGTGGATCTGATCAATTAATATTTTGCTGCAGAATTAACGATTACCGATTACCATGTCATCGTTTACCAACAAACAATTTTACAGTTACCCAGTAAAATATAGAAATTACATTTCAATTGATTTGTTTCACTAAAACGTAAAACTAATGCATCGCTGTTCCAAAAGCTATGTGTACCTCAAAATGTGTAAACTAATGAAGTAGTAACACTCTCAGTTGATAGTTTGGCTGCCATTCAATACTAATAGGTGAGTTCTCTAAGTCAAAACAATAAGGAAATAGTCAAGATGCACTTACATTCCTTGCGTTTTCACAAACTTTCACAATTTCTGTGAATCTTAAAAATCGCAAAAACTCATTAAAGCTCGAGAAAATTCGTGAAATTTTGTGAAAACTCGTTCGTCATTACGACATTAAGAGCAATAATCCATTGTGTAATCTATTATCTACAGCGACGATAGAACTAGGCCCCACCTCTTGGGTGGGTCAGGTCCCTTGACTGGCTTTTTTTTCTTTCTATAATTCCAGTCTTAGTTTTCCAGCCATTTTTAAATAAGGTGGTGTTTTTGAGATCACAAAATTAAAGTCACACGAAAAGGTGATGTCTCTTTTATTAAGAAAACATCAGTCATCACATGCTTCATTTTACTCATATTTATTTAATTTCCTGAAGAAACAAAAAGAGCTATGAGTTGTAGGTCCAGCGAGCGATGTCTTACTCCTAATATGAGTCTCCTCTACTAAAAGCGCTGAACAGGTGGCGCATTTCTTGCCTGTGAAAAAAAACTCATGTGGATTACGGCCCTCGCTTCGCTCTGGCAAAGGTCACACTCGTGCAAACACTTTAGGAACGAAAAAAAATTGTCGTATATCGCAGATTACCAGTCCAATAAAGTCCAATGTTCGAATTTAACCTCAGGAATTACGATACTGGTCGAAAACACTTCATATTTTCAAATCTGCAATTTTTGAAGCCTCTGAGAATTACTCGAGTTATCGTGTTATCAAGCAAGCAAGATTGTTTTAGACTTCTAGATTGTTCGACCAGAAATCCAGATTCACTTACTCGTCGAATAAGAAATTTTTCTGGAAATCCGTTGCAAAAATGTCGTAACAAGTTGTGTTTACAATTCCAATTACTCCAACCTCACTACTGCAATATTAACCATCTACAAAAATTACTTAAGTTATCACGATAACAAGGAAAAGCGTCTGAGTATAATTTCTCCCATATCTTGTAAAAACGATCACAAAATTATAGTTTTACTCTTTACTCTTTTACTCCATTACGAGTCGTTTATATTGTCTTCTAAAAAGCACTATGAATGGAAGGTCCAGCGAGGTACGTTTAACTCCTAATATGAGTCTACTAAAAGCGCTGAAAAGGCGGCGTATTTCTTGCCCACCTCTTGAAAAAATAAAACTCGTGTGAATTACGGCCCTCGCTTCGCTCTGGCCGCAAAGTTCACACTCGTTCAAACATTTTAGGAACGAAAAAAATTCTTTTAAGAATACGATTTCACCCAAAAATTGTCGTATATCCCAGATTACTAGTCCAATTAAATTCCAATGTTCGAGTTTAACCACATGAATTTCGCTACTGGTCGAAATTGATTTTTGAAGCCTCTGAGAATTACACGAGCTATCGGTTTCTCAAGCAAGCAAGCAAAAACTCTTTTGGGAAGTACTTCTAAACTGTTAGACCAGAAAACCAGAATTTCACTACTCGTCAAATAAGAAATTTTTCTGGAAATCCGTTGCAAAAATGTCGTGGTATAACAAGTTATCTTTACAATTACTCCAAACTCACTACTCCAATATGTCATTATCTGTCAATTAAAACAAAAAATTTGAAAATCGGGTAAAAATTACTCAAGTTATCGCGCGGTAACAAGAAAAAGCGTCTGTGTAGAATATCTCCCATCTCGTTGTTCGAATATTATCCATCAGCAAACTCAGCCTCAAGAGTTTCAATCTTCGTCGATTAAGACAAAATCTTTGAAAATCGGATAAGAATTATGGAAGTTATCGCGGTAACAAGTAAAAAACTCTCTTGAGAATTACTCCCAACTCATTACTCCAATATTGCCCATCCACGAACTTAACCTCATGATTTTCATTCTCCGTCGATCAAAACCAAAATTTTGAAAATCGGTAAAGAATTACTCGAGTTATCGAGTCCACAAGGAAAAGCGTCTGCGAAGAATTTCTCCCATCTCGTTGTTCTAACATTATCCATCTGCAAACTCAGCCTCAAGAATTTCAATCTTCGTCGAATTACACAAAAAATTTGAAAATCTTATAAGAATTACGGAAGTTATCGCGGTAACAAGGAATAAAATTCTCTTGAGAATTACAAATTACTCCCATCTCATTACCCCAATATTGCCCATCTACGAACTTAACCTCATGATTTTCATTCTCCATCGATTAAAACCAAAATTTTGCAAATCGGTAAAGAATTACTCGAGTTATCGAGTCCACAAGTGTACGGACGTTTTCTGTATTTAACGTTTTTTGCCAATGTAGAACATTTTCAAAATATCAAAGTGAACTTAGCGTTACGGACATTTAAGGGTATTTTCTTTCATAAGACCCTGACTTTCAGTCAAGGGAATAACCCAAATTCCATAAAATATTCAGGCTTAAATTTTATGTTTAAACAAATGAAGTAAAAGATTTTGTTTCATTCTTTTGAGTAAACATATACCAAAACAAGTAAAACATTCAATAATGTTGATGTATTTGTCGTCTGTAAAAGGTTTCGATGTTAAACCAAGTTATGTAACCAATTAAAAAAAACAGTTTTAATTTGGCTAAGAAAATCAATTAATCAAAACATTGCATCTGGGACACTAGTAATGTTCAACTGATTTGTAACTATGTATCGACGAAAAGCTGCCTTTATACGCCCTAAAGAATAGCGGAAAATTTGTGTTGCATTTACGAGGGTAAGAGGAACATCTGTATTTGCCAATGCGATCTTATTACACAAAAATGAATTTTAAAACTAATGAAGTTAAAGATTTTGGTTTCAGATAGTAGACAACACATTGAACAAAATACCACACAAACTTCCTCGTTAAGTAATGAGGCGCATACAAGTCAAGTTAAACCTCCTGAAAAAAAAGACACGCTTGAATGTCTTTCATAACGGCTAATCATCTGTTATCGACATTAACTACATAAATAAGCATCAATAACCGGCCAACGCGATTTATTTATAGAAAAATGCAGATTTAAACAATTGAAGTAAAAGATTTTGTTTCATTCTTTTGAGAAATCATATACCAAAAGAAGTAACAGATTCGATCCTTTTGATATGTTTGTCGTCTGTAAAAGATTTCTTTTTCAAACGAAATGGATTCACACACATACAACGAAAACTACTGGCTTTTTTTCCCTTCCGATTTTTTCGCCGAAAGGACATTAAGTTATGTAACCGAGTAAAGAAAAACATCTTCAATTCGGCTAAGAAAATCAATTAATCAAAACATTGCATCTAGGACACCAGTGATGTTCAACTGATTTGTAATTATATATCGACGATAAACGAAAATTAGTTTATTGTTAATGGCGTATTCATGTCAAAAACGGAGAGGAAGACGAAGAAGCAACCAAAAAAAAAAACATTAGATGTGTAAACAATTAGCACTTCCGTCAAGCAAATCTATCTATTTTTAGTGGAAAAAAGGAAGCAAAAAAAATTGGTATAAGAAGTGATATTACCACACGTTAACGAAGATTATTTCAGTGATGTATTGATTTCTGTTTTTAGGCTCGTTCCATTATTTTTAGAGTATTATTAACGCATATATTGTGTTGTATGGTGTATATAGCTATTGCTTACAGAGAAAATATATTGTTTCATAATAAAGAATTAATGGTACGGATTTATTTTCCTATTCCTATCCGGCCGAGATCTATTCGCGTTTTTTTTTCTTCTCCAATTTGTATTTTTCTTTGGTTTCTGATTTCACAGATTGGATATCAATAAAACAGGGTCGAACTCACAGAAGCCAGAAATTTCATTTATTTTCTTCTCTCTGGCGTTAAACAGTTTCTCCTCTCATTTCACATATTTAGAACAATCGATAAAATATAGCACAGAGCAGACTTGATGACAAATGAGATAGAAACGTGATTCGCTTATTCACTACAGCTCTCAACAAAACTCTTCTGCCCTGGGATCTGAACGCCGGGTTGATGATTTACTTAACATTCATGTTTCAAATCTTGAGGAAATAAAAGAAGAAAGAAAAAAAAAACTCGTCGAATTACGTGCCTGGATAACTTTTAATGTTCTCTCGCTCTATAGTTTAGCTAACGAATGAACCATTCTGAGTAGATCTAACGTAAATTTAAGTGCTGTGAACTGTTGGTTGGAAAAACTTACATAAAACCAAATTGCAAGAAGCTCTAAAACGTACGGAGACAATTTAAAAAAAAAGTATTGGTACGCTTTTGTCCCACACCCATCTCCCTAAAGAATGTCCTTAGCCAGAAATTGATTCCAGCCAATTAATGATTCCTTACATCTCTGACCCATTCATACATTGTCGTTAATTATCCTTTTTAAACAGTAAGAGTATCGCGGTATAATCACTAAGTCTAGCACTTAAGTTGTATAAACTATCGCCTATTGTTTCTTATAAAATCTTGTACTTCATTTGAATTAACATTTATTTTAATAAATTAGACCAAACTAACCGTAGGTCATGAGTTATTGCTTTCGTTGCTGTCACAGATGATTAGCCTTTCGTTTATATTCGTCTCTACAAAACCTCACTGAAATATGTTTCAATTCAATTCAAATCTGCAATCACCCTTATTTCGCCTGTTTATTACAGTGATTTTCCACAATTTGTTGGAAACAAAGTGAATATTTCCAACCAAAACCGACTCATCGTAACAGAAAGGTCATTAACTTTGAATGTAGAAATTTTCCAATCCATCCAATACATGAATCTATGCATGAATTCAAAAATAACATACGTGTTCACAATCACAAATTTTCCTTTTCCACAATTCAATTTCAGCTCATCAATTATGCTCACCTCTGAAAGCATAAATTTCAAACAAAAAAAAATCGCAACGAATTCATTTCTATACACTCATACATTCGGTGCGCCCACACACCCGCACATCATATCACACACGAGTACATAAATAGTTTTTTAACGTTTTGGGGTTAGAAATTTATGTTTTCTCTACAGGTGAGAAGAAAACCCCATTTTCTACCCTGGGAGACTCATAGTGTACAAAGGAAAAGAGAAGATTGAATGAACTTTAGTTTAGGAAAGCTTTTGTTGTACCACTCGGAAGCATGAAAATTGATGTAAAATTTCATGTTCTAATTCGAGTGATTTTCGATCCTAGCTACTCTGACCCACCCCCTCGACACTTCGACAAAAAATATTTGTGAATAGTGTCACTCCCTTGCTCTGACCCCACTTTCGCCCTTATTGTATTTTGTCTATCTTCTACCCTCGGTTAGCAAATACCTATTCCTTACTGACTGGAATAGAAAAAGAATTGAATAGAAACAATTGCTTACAATGCACAAAATTACACAAAAACCTATAATACAACATAATACGTAAAGTGAAAATCTTTCTATGGCACAGTGTTATGATGAATAATAGAAAATGAGAAAACGACTGGTGATAAAGCATAAATTTTCTCTGAAACAAGAGAAGTGGCGACGAGGTTGATTTAAGCATTTTACGTTCTAATGTTCCGTATATTTATCTACATACATGGTATATGCACGTATGAATCTGCCATATCATTCGTATATCAACACACATATATTATATCACCATATTATAGATAATACACGACAACGTATTCGTAATGTGTAACGACATGATGGAACCCGTTGGATCGTTCCAATTTATGTATAGTTTCCTAATTGTGTTTCAATGTTCAATGTTTTGATGGTAAACTCTATTTATATATTATGTCATTTCCACCCTCATTCTCGTTGTGTAATTTATTTTGAAATTCGTGTTTGATAAGAATAGCGAAAATAGCGAAAGAAAAGGAGGAAAGCAAAAAAAAAAAGAAAAAATTTAGCAGACGCTCCCCGATATTGAATATCGACTTCATATACCATAAAATGTGTGAATATATGATAGTTGGCATAAGGGAAAATGGAGCACTGATTAGTATTGGGATTGAAGAATTGTGTTGTTGAACAAGCTGATTATATGGGCTTTGTGAATTGGATAATTTCGAATGAATCACAATCGAGAACAATGGCAATATGGGAGCAGGGGAGAGAGGCAACAAAAAAACAACAGTGGACGATGATTGAACAAAAGAAAAAGATTTGAAGGTAAATTATAGATCAGAATACACCAGTGTGCAATGCAGACTGTTAAATGTTTGGGTACATATGGAAAAAGGTGTCAGCACAAAAACGGAATGTTTTTTTGTGATTCGTTAAAAGAATGGGCGCTAATTGAAGATCTGTACGTTAACCGCAGTCATGCTGACTGAATGAACAGAAAAGAATGAAATTGGAATGAAAATATGGTTGATGCGTTTTATATTACGATTCTTTTATGTTTTTTTCTTACACAATTCTGATGATTAGTTTCTTTGTTTTAATTTGGATTTTTTTTTATTCTTGTGTTTCATTCATTGTAAATTAAGGGAAACTTATGTTGACTCGTATACGCATCAACACTTAACAAGGAAGTTTGCGACTTCTTTTGTTCAATGTGTTGCATGAAACCAAAATCTTTTACTTCATTCGTTTGACCATGCATTTTTCTATAAAAAGATCGCGTTGGCCGGTGATCGACGCTTATTTTTGTAGTTAATATCGATAACAGATGATTAGAGATTAGCCATTTATTATAGCGTAAGCGTGTTCCTCTTTTACTTTGGATTTTTTATGTGTTTTATTCATTAAGTAGATCTTGACTTGTATGCGCATCACCACTCAAAGAGGAAATCTGTGACTTCTTTTGTTCAACGTGTTGCCTAGTGTTTTTGAAACCAAGATCTTTTACTTCATTCGTTTGACCACGAATTTTTCTATAAAACGATCGAGTTAGCTGGTGATCGACGCTTATTTTTGTATTTTCTATCGACTACAGATGATCAGTGTCAGAAGAATGTTTCTCAAATTCGTCCTATCCTCTCAAATGCTTCGTTAAACTACAGTTTGTTCATTTCATTTTTACACAGTTTCTAAAGATTGTCGATATGTCAGAGTTTTAAATGTACCCAGTCAATTAAGTTCTTCCCAAATTATGAATTTTTGGCGCAAAATTTAAAATTTTTATCTCGAATTCAAATATTGCGCAATTTGGGAAGAACTTAATTGACTGGGTACATTAAAAACTCTGACATATCGACAATCTTTAGAAACTGTGTAAAAATGAAATGAACAAACTGTAATTTCTTTAGACCCTTGTTGATCAAAAACCTTAACCTTTACCGGTGTTTTTCTTTGACACGGGTCTCAATAAACCAATAAAACAAGGGGCCGATATAACAAACTTCCGGCAAGCTAATACTGTTTTTATACGCGCTGAGGAAAAGCGGACAATTTTTGTCGGAGATATCCTAGTCATCTACGAGGGTGGGATAACCAACTGGATTTCAGAAAAACTCTAATGAGAGTTTATAAAAGTTGCGGGAAACGTTAAGAGGGATTCTTTTGAAAAACAGCCTACCGAAATCGGACGCATTTTCCAGTGGACTTTTTTATATGTGCCTAGAAAGGACCTCGACCATAGAAGCCAAAACCACTTTTTAAAAAAATTCTTCGAAGCTTGTGTGGCTGGTGAAAGGTGATCAAAAACCGAAAACTTGCACTTTTCTTACAAAAATTTCTCCAGTTACACGAGTCGTACAGGGTCGTGTGGGGTGTCATTAGAATCTCATGTACTATTGAGCCGAATAGGGACTTGATGGTTTTAAAATTCATCGACACTGAAATGTGTGCAGTTGAAGTTTTCAACAGAAGACTTACACTGTTCTTACAGAAATTTCTCGAAGTACACAAAACGTACATGGTCGTGTGGGGTATCATTTGAAAGGTAATTTTATGTACTTTTGGGCGAAATTGGGTCTTGAGTGGTTTGGATGCATCTACGATGAAATAGAAGATTAAATGTTTGAGTACCCATATTTCATCGTAGATGCATCTAAACCTCATAAGACCCTGTTTGGCCCAAAAGCACATAAAATTACCTTTCAAATGATACCCCACACGACCATGTACGTTTTGTGTACCTCGAGAAATTTCAGTAAGAACAGTGTAAGTCTTCGGTTGAAATCTTCAACTGCACATATTTCAGTGTCGATGAATTTTAAACACAATAAGTCTCTATTCGGCTCAATAATACATGTGATTACCTTTCTAATGACACCCCACACGACCCTGTACGGCTCGCGTAACTGGACAAATTTTTGTAAGAAATTTGGAAGTTTTCGGTTTTTGGTCACCTTTCACCACCCACACAAACTTCGAAGAATTTTTTTGAAAGTGGTTTTGGCTTCTAGGGTCGAATACCTTTCTGGGCACGTATAGAAAAGTCCACCGGAAAATGCATCCGATTTCGGTAGGCTGTTTTTCAAAAGAATCCCTCTAATTACGGTCATAGTAATTTTGTATTATGATTCAGTGTAAATCAATCCGAGTAAAGTCGTTGACATGGGTTCATGTTACTCAATTACCATCCTTGGATGAATTAACATTGACTGAAAATACACAATTACTATGACAATAATTGGCGATTCCCGCACCTCTTTGCAACACGTTCAATTTGAACTAGTCACTGAGCTCTCAAAGTTTCTTTTAGTCCAAAATATTTCCTAAATTAAGTTGCTAGCATGAATTTTATGAAGCAAACAGCTCCGGATATCCAATTAAGATCAGACAAATATTTTTCCGATTCTTCCTTCCGATTTTCAGTTAATAATAACTGTTCGATCCGACGTTATACGTCGTGACAATATGTCCATAAAACTTTTCGAAACACTATCTCATGCCCAGTGGACGGTGGAATGTTTGTTGTTTTTTTTTTAACAACAAATTATTATCCCATATCCATATGCCAATAAATTTTAGTAATAAAAAAAAGGCAGATAACACCAATAACATCGTTTCTCATTAATTCGCATGAAACCCCCGGAAACATAAATAAAAATTACACACCCAATGAGTTATCTAGAAAATTGTATCACATCATTTTGAAACCAGAAAAATCCGTTGCTATAAATTTCGTTTAAAAACATTTTTTTTTGTGCTGTTCTGCTAAATGACATTGTATACCTCCCCCGTCTCTACGCTTATATGTGCCGCCTAATAATACTGTTGTTGTTTCAAGTTAAGGCCGAAGGCAACATTTTTTTTTCTGTGTGTACGACACTCTGACAGAGTTAAATTTGTCAAAAGGATTTAAAAGACTGAAGGTGTTCTTCCGCGGGATAAAATAAACATGGGGAGAGAGGAGGAAAAAGCTGAACGCTGAAGCGCGAACAAAAAATATAACAAAAATGAAAAGAAATGAAAATGTGTACGAGAATTGACGAGAGAATGATATCGAAATATTATACATTGTGAGGTTAACAGGCAAAAAAAATGTTTTTAAAAAAATGATAGAAGACAGATACCTTTAGCGGTTTTTCTTGTGAAAAATGTTGGGAAGAATTTTCTTTTCTTTTTTTTTTTTTGGTATAACATGCTTTGCCATAACATTTTGCAAACGAAAATTGTCTCGTGTCGCAATATTATTTTAGTTGAATTACTAAAATGTTAAATTTACGAAAAGTTCATCTCAATTTTATGTAAATGGTTAACAATCTTACCGGATAATTTCCATGGTACAAACTTCTATGGCTTCGAAAATATTCAGAATTATAATTTGTTTTTTATCTGCCTCTGTAAATCAACTAAAAATTACCATTTTCTTGCAATCCAATTTGCGGCTTCATTATAAATAATACTTTTATCTTAGTCACAAAGATCTATTTTTCTTCTCATTTTTTACTTTCGCCATGCATAATCCCTCTCTGGTAACCTGCACACACACACCCAGTATCCCATGTTTCATATAAGTGAGTTATAAAACAAATCTACGAGGAAGGAGGAGGAGAGGGAAAAAAATTGTCAAAGAAATGTTTTTTATCAAATTACGAAATTTAAACACACGTTTGTTCAAACATATGAAATCTGCAGGTACAAAAAAAATAAGCTCCAGTGATTTTGTCAAGATAAAAAACAAACCGTATAAAACAGCCAGCAAATGCTGTAATGGGTCCACCTATAAAAAAAACGAACCGGCTCACCTATCCCACATTGCCATAATATGGAAACAAATATACCCTCATCTAAAATATGTAAAAAAAAAGAAAAGAAAATATGCGGTGGTGTGAATTCGGTTGAAAGATCTTAATGAAAGACATCTACTCCAATTTGGTATTGTGTTCACTTTCTACCATTTCTTTTTCCTTTTTATAACTTGAAAGGTATACTACAGAAAAAAGAGCGTTTGAACTTTAAATATTTTCATGTTTAAAAATACTTTACATCGGCTTGGGCAGGGCTATCAGAATATTATTCAACTTAAAGGTGTGTTCAGGTCAATTCGAAAAGCTTTATGACTACAGTAACTCCCAATATTATAAATCATTTTCGGTAACTTTACTATTCATGCCGTTAGTGCGGTCGAAATTCAAAATCTTTCTCACGCAGCGTCATTTTCATACAAGGAAGCGTTGAAATGTATTTTTCGGTTCACTTTTTCATCGACTCGTTCACTTGAAATTTCGTAAATGACATTGACTTTACAGGCGGCATAACCGTCAGCATAAACTTTGAGTCTATTACTTCTTCAGAGCTGTACTAACGTTGGGGTCGCTATGTATCTAAGGCATAGACATGTTTTCCAACAATCACTAAAGGTTACTTCCCAGAGTGAGAATTACACTGGCCACGACTCACGAGTGATGAAGTTCAGTGTTGAATCGAAATTGCATTTCATTTCGATTATGATTCACTAGATGTTTCCGTGTGCAAAATGGTATAGTGTTCTCAGAGAAATTCACTTGTGTCACTGTTGCCATGGCCTGATGAGAAATGCGGAGAAATGCTATTTTTGAACTGCATATGAATGCAAAACGTCGACAGACATATTTAATTTTCTCTCAAACCGTCAGCATAAACTTTGAGTCTATTACTTCTTCAGAGCTGTATTAACGTTGGGGTCGCTATGGTTCTAAGGCATAGACATGTTTTCCAGCAATCACTGAAGGTTACTTCCCAAAGTGTGCATTACACTGGCCACGACTCACTAGTGATGAAGTATAGTGTTGAATCGAAATTTCATTTCATTTCAATTATAATTCACTAGATGTTTCCGTGTGCAAAATGGTAAAGTGTTCTCAGAGAAATTCACTTGTGTTACTGTTGCCATGGCCTGATGAGAAATGCGGAGAAATGCTATTTTTGAACTACATATGAATGCAAAACGTCGACAGACATATTTAATTTTCTCTCAAACCGTCAGCATAAACTTTGAATCTATTACTTCTTCAGAGCTGTATTAACGTTGGGATCGCTATGGTTCTAAGGCATAGACATGTTTTCCAGCAATCACTAAAGGTTACTTCCCAAAGTGAGCACCACACTGGCCACGACTCACGAGTGATGAACTTCAGTGTTGAATCGAAATTGCATTTCATTTCAATTATAATTCACTAGATGTTTCCGTGTGCAAAATGGTATAGTGTTCTCAGAGAAATTCACTTGTGTCACTGTTGCCATGGCCTGATGAGAAATGCGGAGAAATGCTATTTTTGAACTGCATATGAATGCAAATCGTCGACAGACATATTTAATTTTCTCTCAAACTGTCAGCATAAACTTTGAGTCTATTACTTCTTCAGAGCTGTATTAACGTTGGGGTCGCTATGGTTCTAAGGCATAGAAATGTTTTCCAGCAATCACTAAAGGTTACTTCCCAAAGTGAGCACCACACTGGCCACGACTCACGAGTGATGAAGTTTAGTGTTGAATCGAAATTTCATTTCATTTCAATTATAATTCACTAGATGTTTCCGTGTGCAAAATGGTATAGTGTTCTCAGAGAAATTCACTTGTGTGTGGCCTGATGAGAAATGCGGAGAAATGCTATTTTTGAGCTACATTTGAATGCGAAACGTCGACAGACATATTTAATTTTCTCTCAAACTGTCAGCATAAACTTTGAGTCTATTACTTCTTCAGAGCTGTATTAACGTTGGGGTCGCTATGTATCTAAGGCATAGACATGTTTTCCAGCAATCACTAAAGGTTACTTCCCAAAGTGAGCACCACACTGGCCACGACTCACGAGTGATGAACTTCAGTGTTGAATCGATATTGCATTTCATTTCAATTATAATTCACTAGATGTTTCCGTGTGCAAAATGGTATAGTGTTCTCAGAGAAATTCACTTCTGTCACTGTTGCCATGACGTGATGACAAATGCTATTTTTGAACTGCATTTGAATGCGAAACGTTGACAGGCATATTTAACCTGTCACAGACGGCAAGCATATTAACAGTTTTACTATTCAAACTATTACTTCATTTGATCGAAGATTTATAGAGATTGGTTTCAGAAATCTTGTACTTCATTTGTTTTAAACATGATTTTTGCTATATAAGACCTCAGCAGTCAGAGATTGTCGTTTATTCTTGCTGTAATTGTCGATAACAGATGACAGCCGTCTTGAACAGCTTAATTTTCTCTCAGTTCGAAACAGTGATCGAACTGCCTTAATTTACTTCATTCATCAGAACGTGTGAGAATCTCGTTTTTAGAGAGGAACTGGGATGTAAATGTTCCCACTAAAAATATTGTCAGTAATGGAATTTGTCGAGAGGTCGGAATGTCTTTTAAGAATCGCCACATTCATCTATCGTTCAGCTAACTTATCACAAAAATGTACGGTGTAGATAAAAGAGAATCAATTGAGAACTGCAATTCAATTGATTTCAATGGATTTACGCACAAATAGTTTTCTGTTAATTTGCTGCAAGAGCACATACAGTCAAGTCGACGAAAACCGAAACCAATTCCATCACGACAATCCAATTTGGTGACATTCTAAAAGCCTAACTCATCCAAATTTGTCAAAATCGTTCAGTGGAAGCAACAAAAAAAAAATTGTGCATTTAAATGATTCTGTTTCTCCCCGCTCTCGCATGAAATACGAGGCAAAGGGAATGTTACGTATATGGCGTCGGGCGCATAAAATGAAATAATGCTAAGACATCTGTAATTCTATACCATGTTATATCAATTCCACCAACTTAAATAAATTACCGAAAGCTTGTTAAGCTGCTTCCTTTTCAGCTGTATAATATTATGTGCTTGCTTTGCCGATATCTTTACATGTCGAGTGGAACTTTTGCGCTTCAGTGATGAAGGGAACTACGTCGAAATGAGGATGAGTTAGTAATATACGTCGTTCGGGGTTGGAACATTGAGCACACTTTAAGAACGTGTAGTTGTATAACCTTGGTGGAAAATATAGAAAACATTTCGGAGTTATATAATAAACATAAACTTTATTGCTGATACGCTAAGTTTTAGTCATGGAATGGATGAATGTTGTAAATGAAAATTGTTTACATAAATTTATTAATGGTTAAATGTGCAACGGGCGAGAGATGACTCAGTGCCTCGAAAAGTCCTTTTTTCTGCAATGTAATATGAACTATATCATGGGTTTGGGTACGAGAGAGAAAATCCAAACGTAATATTTATATAAAGTTGACGTAATCAATTTAAAGTTTTTTCTATTTATCTTAGACATTTTCTTTAAATTTGATTATTTTTCCCTTGTACCAAGTATTATGTCGCTAAGGTTGAATTTATATAGACTTTCAGATAAAATATCGCTACCTCCGAACGAGAATGTACCTTCTCCTCCGTGTACAACTATAAATGTAGAATCAGATTTTTTTTTTCTTCTGCTTCTTGTTGTAATGTCTCAGCAATATAAATTCTATGTCGTTACTCTTCAGAATGTGCGCATATCTTCAGGAACTTTTTTATACTTCTTCAACAATCTTTTTTTATACTCGGAAAAAAATTAAATTAGTTCTACTTCTTCAAAAGTTTTGTAAATATTTCCGATAGAGAGAAAAAAAAAACTTTTTTTTTTCACTTTGATAAATGGTTTTTTGTCTTGGCAATGGATTGAAGGATGAATGGTGTATTGTGGGGGGTGGGGGGGTTAATTAAGAAATAAAATGGAATTGACAGGATTGTATGGTGTGGTTGGATATTTTTTTTTCGGTTCGGAAATAAACTTAAATCAGGATTTATGGGATTATACGTGTTTATATGCAGATTGTAGATATATTTTCCATTAGGCGAGATAAGTTAATTTTGTTGGAAGAAAAAGATTGAAATTAATGAAGTATTGAATAAAACATCAGGGAAAAATTCAAATTTTACCGAAAGTTGCGGCTGTAAGCTGTTAAGGTATGTTAATATTTTCTTACAAATTTGTCCTAGAAAAATCAAAATCAACGAAATAAGCATGGTAACTCGCTACTTTATTTTAAAATGCAATTATTCACTGGCAAAAAAAGCAATAAGACAATTGCAAAGTGAAATAAAATTCTTTTCATGTTTGAGGTGTGATTACCCTTATTTTCTCCACTCGAAAAGTCATGAAAAAATGATGTTTTGTGAATGTTATGTCTGATGACAGTTCGGGAAGAAAATGCCCATTTTATCCCCTCTAGTTTTGACAGAGGAGAAAATAGACATGTTTTCCCCCGAACTGTCCACTTAGAGTAACTACGCCTCGCATATACGGCCAACGAAAATGGGAAATTCCCAATCGAGCAAAATTTCCCACTTGGTGGAGTTTCCTATTTTCTTCACTCGGTACTTTCATTCTATCGACTTTGTTTTAGTTTAAGTCTACGAATTCCTATTCCGAATAGTTCTAATAAGAGCTTTTTAGTTCCAATTTTTGTACTTTTTATGCATTAGGATCAGACGCCGATTTTTGTAATTTGATTGTCTTAAGACAACACTTACGACCACTAAAGGTTGAAAATGGTACAAATCCTCGTATCTACTTACAAAATAACTTTTATCGCTGAGGGTGACGGATTATGTGACTGACCCACAACTCACTAGGTGAATGCACGTGTTGACATCTGCTATCCACAAATACGACAAAAATAACAGATGGCTACAGTTTAAGTAGCAAAATATGTGTTGATGGAACAAATGAAGTAGTAGACTTTGCATAAGTTTAAATTAAAGAAGTAAAAGATTCGCTGATCAAATTACGGTGTTCATGTAGTCATTTGTAAAAACGTGCGTTTATCGTGCGTCTAAAAAGGCATTTATCAGATATAGCGTAGCTGTACATCATTTGAAAATTTAAGATTTGTTGCACATTGGAGCGAGCGTCGAATATTTCTTCTTTTAAATGTTAATTTTAAATGCGAACAATTTTCTGATTTAATTATTAAAAATATTTGTCCACTTGGTCCATATCGCAGGTTCATACGTTTTTATGAATTAAAATTAAATTTGAACGAAGTGCATTAATTCCCGAGTGTCAAATAATATTGCAGATTCCATTTAATATATAAAAAGGAGGAAGAATCTGGCTACATTTTAAGGTAAAAGCACTCAAGTATTAGCATTAAATTATTTGAAATTCATATTAATAAAGAATATATAATGTGAGCACACAGGCCCCTATATAATATGCGCAGCACATAACATTTATCTCGTTGTATACCAATTTATAATCATCAGATGAATTATTCAAATTTCGTTTTAAAAATAACATATTTGAGGTGTACTTTCTTTGAAGTGGTTACACTTGGTTTGCGATTGCTTAAAATTTGTATATCTGCTGTTTGAATCATTTTTTTTGGTTTACGGATAGCCGGATTTGTTTGAATTTTCCTCGGAATTTTCCGTTGTTCTTGGTTAAATGAACTTTTTACATTCGAAGCCGATTTTTAATGTAGCTGATTGCGAAATGAAAATTTTTGCTAATTCAACAATAAGACATAGCTTTTCCTCCATTTACTTAGTATGAATAAGGTTCGCCGTGATTAGATCTGCCGTGACAATTAGATATCTTTACTTGCGACCATTACTGTTCATTAAAGGGTTTATTCTCCGACAACTTATTGTTGGACAATGGTATCATCAATGTTGCATTTAAACATCCATATTTTTAATTAAGGGTAGTGTTGTTATGCTCATTTCTGTGCAGAACGCGCACGGTGGTCATCCATCTTGCTCGCAAGTAAAACTATCTACTGCTCACTTAACAATTTGATAGTTGAGAATTTCCCTCAATAAAGTGTGACTGATTGGTCTACGCCATTTTTCGAAACGGTGAAAATAGCAAGCGTAACACGTCATAATCATTAGATCTGTTACTTCTCATCTTTAAAATCTCTTACTTCATTTGCGTAACACAAACTAAATTAAATTTACAGATTGAAGATGTATCTATGCAAAGAATGCATTCCTTCTTATTGATACGCCGACTTTGGTTATCCTCGTGGGGGCAAAATTATTTTTCCAATGTTAGAAATCTATTTTGGTAGTTCCTCCTCAATGAAATGTTAAAAGTGCAGTACATGAGCTCTCACCTCTTAAACTTTCTTTGAAATTGTGACGATCAAAAGTCGGTCTATTCAATATGTCAAAATGACGTTTGAAACGTCAAAAATGCCCTAATCCGCTGTTTTTACTAGAAATATTTGTTTTTTGATTCTTTAATCACGGATGAATCTAACTTAATAGAAATACACTTCACACTCCTCACCACGTATCGATCCGCAGATTCATGGTAGCAAGCAAACCATTTTAAAATTTCGGTAAATAATTTAAAATTCAAACCAAAAATTTAAGCAAAAGTTGTATCTGAGCGAGGATAGAGAGAGAACAGAAAAAAAACGAGGAATAAAAACAGGAAAATACTAAAAGCATTAGTGATAGAAAAGCCAAAAAATATATTCAAAATGTCTACCTCAACATCAACATAACATTAAGAGCGAAGTAAAAAAAAATCTGGGATAATTTTATCATATTATACTTATGTATGTTTAATGTAGATAATGTGCGGGAATTGAGAATATGTTTCATATAAAATATTGCGACAGAAGAAATAAACTTTTTAATAAAATTACCAACAAACATTGAATTTGCATTGAAAAGTTGCAAGTTTAAGTTTTCCGTCCTCCAGATCATATATGATGACTGTGTGTAATGTGTACATTTCGATAGAGAGATATAAAGGTAAATAAAAAGTATTTGCATAATTTTCGGAGTGAACTTGTCGAAAAATATTACACTAAGGAGTTTTCTGTAACAACTCTCTGCTGCAATAAACTCTCGTTATATGCGATTCTTTTCAATTTTCCTCAATTTATATGATTAAAAGTAAACAAATGAAGCACAATAATAAAGTTCTGCACAAATTAAGGGTAATTGTAGTTGATTTCGGTTAAAGTTTTTACCTTTGCAGTCGAATTCAACAGACATCATCGAATTATAAAATAATGAACGTTTTGCTCGTTACATCATGACTTATAAAGTTGACAGAGATAGATGTAAAGTAGAGTAAAATCTTAGATGGATGCCGCAAGTGGGGGTGTTAGAAGAAACAATTCCTTGTAGGAAAGAAATTAGTGGTCCCAATTATGTAATGTTTTTTCTGTTAGCGGGAAGCGGGAGGTAAATCAAAAATGGATAAAGTTCAATTTCCTTCTAAAAATAAATGGATCGATAGCACTGTCTATGATTGATTGGGAATGGTAGGTTCCATTGGATGCTGAAAAAGTAATTCATTGCATGAGGTAACAATTTTGTGATAATACCAAACTCTCAAGTGTATTTTTGAGCAATAAGCTTCTGTAACTGTCTTTTAGACAAGTTTAGAGTTTGTACATCCGAGTTGGACTACGCTTGTCAAAACACAGTTACCGAAGGAAGTTAGTCGACAATAAGAGAGCGAGTTTACGCGTATCACAAAATTGTTTCCGAATTAATGAATTACGTGACAGCAACCAATTCCAATGGCTGCCACATGCGAAATCGATCATTTTCTCAGGGGGCGAACTGCTGTTTAATGTTCAATTTACGCATGGGTCAGACAATAAATTCGTATACTGAACATACCAAAAAACGTTTTCGGTACATTTTGATAAATTGAGGTAATTATTGGTAATTTTTCCACATCTTACACGAAAAATCTGGAAGTAGGTACGCAACTATTCTTTTGAACAATCGAAGCAAGTAAAACGCGCCAACCAACAATATTGAATATTTCATTATACCTCGTTGTAGTTATCTCACTAAACGATTTCTTTTTACGTTTTAGAAATTGAAAATCGAAAGAATTCTTATTTTTTGAGCTGTGGATTGCACAGTTCGGTTAACATATAAAAGCTTTTTAAAATCCAACATTGACCATATAGTCCTCGTCGCATATCCAGAACATAAAAATGCGACAAATGGGATCAGAAGTCGATCTATTCCATCTGTCAAAGTGACGTTTCAAACGTCAAACAAATATCAATATGCGAAGTGGCCGTTGATGTTTCTTTACTGAACTAATCTCATCATAAGAATGTAATTCTGGTGGGTTTTCCACGTATTCAACCACATAGAAGTAGCGTTTGTCTTTACGTTTCTTCAATTCCACACGTACGTGCGAGTGAAACGACACTCTTTACGCTTCTTTTGTTGGCAACATGTAGAACGATGTGGAACAAATAAAACTGTAGAATTCTAACCAATTACAAACTTTAATTGAGTTGAGCTTAGAAGAATGTTGGAAAAATAAAAGAATCTACGACTTACTATTGTCATGTATCGCGTGACGTTTAAAACGTCACTTTGACAGATGAAATAGACAGACTTTTGATCGCAACAGTCACAAATCTAAATCTTCAGTTGTTAATCGAAATATAATGTTATCGATACGGCAAACATTAACAGAGATTTTGACAGTTTTCTCCGAGACTGTTATAGTGTCTTCTTATCGCATTCATAAGATTGGTAGGAGGTCACAATGTGAAAATATTTCGTTTCATAAACTCGTCCTATTATTGGGTCTTATCCTGCAATATTTACAAGGCGCATAAATTAGTTGGTAGATTCAAAATTTATTTGAAACGAGACTACTAACATTTAATTATGAACTTCTGGCCGGGTTGGTTCGGGAAGTCTTGTGTTCAATTTTTAATATTTTCCGTGAAAGACTTTCCAGATCTTTCATCGCACTCTGACAATATTACGGAATGATCGTGAAAGTCTTGATAGAAACGCTATTGTTTGCGATCTTTGGTGTAAATAGATCAGTTAAAAAAACAAAAAACAAACAAAACAAAAACGAAATCATAGAATGAGTAATACCAAAGTATTCAAATAAAAGGAAAAGTTTTTTTTGTATTTTGTGTAGATCATTCAACTCATGCCCTAGCTAGACAAAACATATCATTGGTTTGACAATCACAATTCGTATAGAGACGATGGTTAGACATTCCAATCTAGTACAAATGACAGAAAATTTAATTAAAAATATCGCGAACGTTTACATACAAACTAAAGAAAAATTTGGTTTTCAGCTTCGTACAAGACAAATTGTAAAATTTTGGACGATTGAAAATTTTTTGTGTTTTTGAAAAATATTGAAAATCTGGCGCCACAGTGGAAAGCTATACAATTGGGTGCCAAATTGCCATAAAAATTTTCAAACTGAATCAATTTGTTGTTTTATATGTAATAATACTAACTCTAAGGTGGTTAAGGTTTGGTTTCTTTTTTTTTTTGTTTATTTTCATCTTGCACTAAAAATGTCAGCCAAAAATACACACAAACATCACGAAAATGTTTCTATAGCAATGGGCCGTGCTTTAAAGTTTTGTATAATTGAAAACATCAAACTTACATGAGTTTTACATTTAGAGAGAATCTTCACGTCTCATCACCTTTTCATGTAAATGCAAACTATTTAATTGGAACACTCATCACTCTCTGCCTCCCCATCATTTCCATTTTATTTATAAACTACGACTGTATTATATGAATGTTAACATGTTTCAGTTTTAAGGTAAGTTTCGGGTTTTTGATTTGTTTCATTTGTTTACTTTTATTTTTCATATAAATGAGTAAATGTAATGCCACGTATTTTTGCAATGACAGGTTTCTGCTTGTTCAAAATGTAACGGTGATTTTTCTCAATATAAAATGGGTTACAATTTTGATATAACGTTTGATTTGGTTGTGTCTTAATTTCATATTATCGTTTTGTTTGTAAAAAAAATTTGATTAGCTTAAGAGGACTGGTGCTCAAGCAAGCCTCAGTTTTGGACGGTTTCAATCGGACTAAATCCCACATACACCAAAACCCGTTCAAAACTAACGCCCACAATGAGCCGCTAAAATTGGGATTTTATTTTTGCAAAAAAAATGTTTTTGTTTTACTTTTCATTATTTGTTGCTCTCAACAAAATATCGCAAATCCTGAAAATTAATTGGTTTTTTTTTTTGATTATTTAGTTCAACAATATGGTTTTTGTTTCTAGGATTCGTTCATATTCATACACGTTTAAAGTTGCTTATACATTTAATTATCATAGCAAGTAACTAGTTTAATGCAAATTCAATCATTTCGGTTAAATAAATGTAACAAAAAAAAAATCACAACGGAAAATTCGTAAAGCTTTTTTATCCTATTTATTAATTCTATTAAGCCATTCACTGCATTAGCGCATAAAATAGTAAAGTTTTTTGTTTGTTGTTTAAATAAAAAAGTAAAATCGAAACAAACTCTGTTGGGAAAAATGTAATGAAATATTTTAGGAAATATTCAACTAAAAACGGAAAGAAAATTAAGTCTAAACTAAATAATGTTTTATGTTTCTCGTCTCTAAGCTTACGCTCAGTCATTATGATATTTTCAACTCGCTATTGGTCGACTTATTCATGTTTAAGATATTTAGACTTTCACTAAATGTGGCAAATTAGATAAAAAGTCTGTGTATTCCATCTTTCCATGTGACGTTTTAAACGTCAAACAAAAATAAATATACGAAGTGATCGTTGATTTCACTAGAGTGTTATGATCAGAGCGAGAAAATCGAAGACCAGTTAATTATAACTAGTCTTGTGGTACTTGTCAAAAGTTTTCCCTCTCTCTCATCATAATACTCTCTACACTAGATAAAAGATATTTAGACTTTTGCTAAATGTGTCAAATTAGATAAAAAGTCTGTGTGTTACATCTGTCAATATGACGTATTAAACGTCAAACAAAAATTAATATACGAAGCAGGGCCTATTATGTATAATTAATTTGCAAAATTTGCAAAAATTCACAGAAATTCACAAAAATTTGCACAAATTTACGCTTCATTTTCAGCACATTTTGCAAGTCTTTGCGTTCTTTTGTCTGTTTTAGTACAATTTAAAGTGAAGAAAGCAATTAATTTGACTTCGAAGGTGTGTAGAAGTTATTTTTTGAAAAATTTGGCAAATTTGAGGAGAATTTTGTGGGAATTTTTGCAAATTTAATTCTACATAATAGGCCCTGATACGAAGTGATCGTTGATTTCACTAGAGTGTTATGATCAGAGCGAGAAAATCGAAGACCAGTTAATTATAACTTGTCTTGTAGTACTTGTCAAAGTATTTGCTTCTATTTCAACATGTTATGTTGTGAGTGAGAAGACCGAAGACCAGTTTATTATAACCTGCCTTGTGGTATACAGTGTTCCAAAACGTTACTGCCACATTCATAAATCTATTTTTGACATCAGTACGTCACTTTGCGACCCCTTTATGTCCGGAATTACCCTACAGTAACAGTAGACTTTCGAAAAACCAAGAAAAAATTTTGTTGGTTTTTTGGGTTTTAGAGCCCATTTTCCCCGTGAGGGTTTTGTAAATTTTCCTTGTTAAATATAAAAATCCTAAGGACGTTGCAATTTGCATTGAGACACCTCAAGCATACACCTTATGGTATTTTCTATGTTCCCGAACCAACCTGCTCACCAATCGCTGTAAAACAGATCTCTTATTCCACATTTTCATCAATAACCAAAAAAATTCAAAAAAGCCTCATGAAATAAAATCGTTGTCTTTAACATTTCTGCAGTAGTAAGTGAAGGCGAGAGGCAGGGGAACATAGAAAATACCATAAGAAGTGTGCTTGAGGTGTCTCAATGCAAGTTGCAACGTCCTTAAGATTTTTATATTTAACAAGGAAAATTTACAAACCCCTCACGGGGAAATGGGCTCCAAAACCCAAAAAACCAAGAATTTTTTTTTTTGGTTTTTCGAAAGTCTACTGTTACTGTAGGGTAATTCGGTACATAAAGGGGTCGCAAAGTGACGTATTGATGTCAAAAATAGATTTATGAATGTGGCAGTAACGTTTTGGAACACTGTGTGGTACTTGTCAAAAGTTTTCCCTCACTCTCATCATAATACTCTCTACACTAGATAAAAGATATTTAGACTTTTCCTAAATGTGTCAAATTAGATAAAAAGTCTGTGTGTTCCATCTGTCAATGTGACGTTTTAAACGTCAAATAAAAATAAATATGTGAAGTGGTCGTTGATTTCACTAGACACTAGAAGAATTGAAGGAAGAAAAAGCGAATTTATGGCTAACTAGCATATGTAGATTCGTTTGACATTCAAAACGTCACTTTGACAGATAGAAAAAGCTATGGCTTGATTATGTTCAAACCACAGTTATTAAAAGTATAGTTTGTGCAGAATCAGCAACAGCTGAACTTCACCAGCTGATCAACAAACACACTTTACTTGAATAATATACAATCAAAACACATTTACTACAGTCATACGTGTTATGTGCGCACATAAATGACCTTAACGTATGTATGCACTGTATCTAGCTTGCCTTTGAAATGTTTAATTGTTTTCGATGCAAAGGTCTTTGTCGACCAGCTGGAGATGTTCAGCTGTTGCTGATTCTGCACAAACTTAACGTTTAATAACTGTAGCATGTTAAATATATCTACTGGAAATGGTACGAATTTGAATGTAATTTTTATTTATTTTCCATACACAGGCCCATTTCTAACAAGAATTGTTTAAAAATGGCGTCTAATAAGGGAATAGTCAGGTCTGGTCCTTTTAATTTTTTGTATGAATTAAGTACAATGAAAGGGTTGTTACAAATAGAATACAACGCCCGAAGGGATTTTCGAGCCAAATTACATTGAATGCATATCCGAACTGAAGGCAGTTGTTAAAGTTACTCAAAAACTCCTGAATGAGTGTGATAGTCTGACAAAGAAATTCACGTCAAATGGAACGGAAATATTTATTGGATTCTTTCCGCAGAGGGTAGACAATAAAATCAATCTCAATTGTTTTCCACAAACATTATTTGTCAAAGTAGCTTAAAAAACTGTCACAGCTGACATACTAATTATCGAATCTATTACTACTTATGTTAAAGAAGATCTTGTGCTTAATTAGTTGAAACAGATATTCTGCTATATAAGACCATGACGATGATGAGTCTTTTCTTTCTTGTCGCAGTCGCTAACAGATGAAACAACTGTCTGTATATGTAGATTGTAGAAGATTTACCCGATTTTTAATCATAATTTATCAAAATGTTTATTTTCCTTTTTATTTCATTAAGAAATTCTAAATGTCGAATGATTTCATCAAAATTTAAAGCGACCAAGTCAAGTACATAACTTGAAGCCCAGCTATGAACCGTATTAAGTAAATTTCTCTCTGTCCTGAATCAGCTAAAAATAACTTCCACCATGTTAAATACATGCCACCATCTGTTTTCCAATACAAAAAAAAAACATGGACAAAAAACAAGTTTAAATATCCTTAACATATTAAACGAAAAAGCATACAAATATCTTTATTAATATTTTAATAATTTTAACATTTTCCTATTTTTTTTTTGTCTCATGTCCGTTGCCGAGAGTTTGTACATTTTGCTGTTGTATTTTTATGAAAAATATGTTCAGTGAAAGAAATATAGAGAAAAAAAAAGTTCCATGGAACATTTTGGTCGGGTGCAGAGGAAAAAAAAAATTATTTCTCCTTTACTGGACTTGGTCGCGTATATTGTCTAGACACGTTGTGTGCAACGTTATGAAAATCATAAATCCTATTCAGCCACTGGTGCTGCAGGCAGATATCATGTACTCCATATAGACTGAGAGATATATATCTGCGTTTCCAACTCGTATGAATACGAGATATTTCTTCCTTTTTTTTGTGTGTGAACAAACTGGCAAGATCTATGTACAAACTTACAATATTGTTTAAATACCGCCAGTTCTTCGCTTTCGGATTTTCCAACCTCCACACGATATGGAGTGAAAATAATATGTAGATGGAAAGGTAAGGCGCTGTATAATCGAAATTCTATACCGTATACCCTACACACTGCATGTTACATAAATGCATTGAGAATTGTAATACATGAGAAATATGGAAAATTTATAATTTTTACTGTGATTCAAATGTATAAATACATAATAACGCTGGATCGCATTACATAGTACGAACAATATGCTACAAGAGTCTAGTCCGTTGTACATCCTTCCTCCTAACCCCCCAACTGGTGGCACAAAATTATAAAATGTACGAGTTTCACTTGCGATTTTCGAAAAAGTGACATTTTTCATTTTGTTCGAAAAAAAAAGAAGTTTTTTTTTTCGTGTGTCATATAAAGGCGAGAGAGCTTGAAGCACAGTGAACATACATAGAAACATATTAAATTATACATACATGAATATAAAGTGGAGTATGGAGAGAAGTGCGACACACGGCATGTTTCATAAAGATGAAAAATTATGCAACTTGTTGATTGTTCGACTCTTATGTTCTATGAATTATTGCGTTTCACTTCCGTTTTTTTTTTTGTATTAATGATTTATGAAAGGGTTGACGATGACCAATGGAATATGGTTGCGGTGTTCTACTTTTGTTGGTTCTCTTTTGAATATTAACACAGCGCTACAATTATGGCATATTTTGCTATGTCACCCTTGTCTATTACTGGATGGAAATGTGAAAATTTCGTTCGTTGGTTCAAAGGTACGTGGTGGGAGATTTAAAGAAACGCTTGACCACTTACGACAGATATTTAGGGTGATCGTAATGGCATGTAGTTATTATTTTAACTGAAATGGATTCAATTTTGGAATTAAAGGATAATCCTATTCTGTCCTACCTTGAAACCAGCTGAACTTATTGCGCTTGACCGAATATTATTGACTGACACATTTCGAATGACCATTTAATCATTAAATCTAGTACTTCTATTGTTTACAGTTTTCCTGATGATTGGAACAGAAAATCTTTTACTTCACTAGATTGAACAGATATTTTGCCATAATAAGAGGAACACACATACCAGAAATGATCGCTTGGCCAGCAATTTCTACAATCAGTAGCTTCTAAAGAACTGATGTTAGTAATAAAGTAGACTTAAACGTCAGAAAATAATTGAGTGAATTAGAGAATGTATAGTCGTAGCGTCAATCGTTACTCTAGGTCCCACCTTATAGATGGATAAGGTCCCTTAACTGATGAAATTATAAAAAGTCGTCGAAAAATTCTTTTAGCGTAATTTCAAGACTCTATTCTCTTAATTGAGACCAGATAATCCATAAAACCAAACGTGCTGCAATGGGTTTAAAACGACTATAACAAGAAACAATAAAACTGAAGGCATTGGGCGAACAGCGACATTTTCAACTCTATTATGAAACAGAAACTTCATTGTGCCTACTGACACCTCAGGAAGTGGGGCTCTCGTTGGAGGTAATCATCTCATCAATCGGAACATTATTCGTCGATTCGAACAACGTTTTTGAAAAATTTAGTTTCTATGAATGCCAAATATTGTAAGATCCGTTCAAATGCTGACGAAAATAAATAACGTTTTGAAAATCGGTTTAGAATTATTCAAGTTATCTTACCATGAAGCGTTACAGACACTCATTTCTGTTTTTCTGTTTTTTTTTTGCTAACACTTCATACATTTCACAAAATCGATCATAGTGAACGTAATGAACGTAAGAAGACGAATTTTCTGACGTAAGACCCTTGACTTGTCAAGGGAACAATTTACGAGCTTCCCACCGACAGTGGATTGTCTTTCTATTAAGTAGCGAAATCTAACATTCGATTTATTTGAACATAAAACTGTCATTTCGATTAAAAATGAGATCACGAAACTTTTCTATTGGGTGAGGTGAGACCTAGCCAAACTTTCTTATTCGATTGTAAGACGATTGCGCATTCATGCGACGATGCATGTAGAAAATTTGCATGTAAATTTGCACCGAATTAATGTCAAAATAACTTTTATTAATAAAATCGACTTTATTAAGTAAGGGAGTTAGAGAGAAACTTTTACACGTTACTCTATACAGATTTTATTAAGACTTTATGACTAGTTTGCCAGATATAGAGAAGATTATGGATAATAGTTAAATTTGATTCAACAGCAAATTTACAACCACTTTAATTTCTTGTTAACGTGATTTTGTCTGGAAATGGTTATAGTAATTACCATTCGCATAGCAATTCATGACATGATTTTTTGCTGCAAAAAAAAAGAAATTTAATGACTTCTTCACGTAACATTAAAAATGGAAATGCTATACGATGACGGTGCTGGCAATTATTATACGATGAATTATTTAAATTAAAAGAATAAATTGTTAATTGTAATGGCTGGTGGATATTAATTTTAAAGCTCTAATTAAAAAGCGTTCGTTCTCGGGTATTTAAACGAAGAATAAAAGAATTCAACGAAAAAAAAGAAGAATGAAATTAAATGCACTCTAAAGGCGTAGGTACAATGATTTGTATATTGCAGATGGCGATTAAATTTTTACTGAAACGTTGACAAGGCAAAGATTAAAAAAAATTGTTTTAATTGAATTGTATGCATGAAGTACAGAACCGCTAAGCTTCTTTCCATATCCCATAATCGTTTCAGCAAAAATATACATTTTGAGAATTTACTTTTTCATTGGATTCATTCATTATACGTATCAGTGAGCCAATAGTATCTTATGCATCAAGTTTTGATATGTTAATTTTTACAGCACTCGCTGCGCTCGTACAGAAAATTTAGCACATGGGCTGAAAATACATCAATTCAAAACTTGGTGTGCAGGATGCTTTCTGCAATTTGCAGACTGCAAACCGTTTCGCGTCTTATCTACTTTTCAATCAGTCCGGAAAAATCTAACATATCCACACTCAAGTGAGTTACAAAATATGTCGTATTGTGACACTCGATGGCAGAAAAGTTCTTTGTCGCATTACGTTGTGGAACAAGTAAATATGTGGAAAGTCAAAACCATAAAAACCTTAGTTCATCTTTCTTTACTTTGCCTCATTACCATAATGACATTTCCCTTTTGAACTTTCGTCATTGTTTTGTTGTCAAGTCATATATGGAGAAATTGTTGAGTCATATAAGTGTACACGCTGGATATTCAAATCATCGCAGTTGAGTGAAGACGTTAAGTCATATAGAAAGGTCCAAAATTGTTTGAAAGTTGAGTAAAAAGGTCTTTAAAAAGGTTGAGTCTTTATTGTTCCGTTCGTGTAGAAATCATGGCGAGGAAAGTTCTAACATTTTCATTCCAGATCACCATTGAATGAAATTTTGATTTTTTTTTTTTTGAGATATTGAAAATATGTTTTAGGAAAACTGACTCAACGAGCCACTGTACAATATCGAATCATTATGCCAGCGAAATTCGAAAAAAAAGTGAAATGAAACTGCTTACCCTAACTTAGAAATTTCACTTTTTTTTTGATAAAACGAGCGCAAGAAAATTTACCATACCCAACGTATATGTTTCCGTTTTACAAATAAGCACAAATTTTATTGATTCCTTGAAAAGTAGGAATAGTTTGCACGAGAAGGCATACATATAATACGTGATTGTAGACGGCAAGACTCCACTCATTACCGATGTATTTATGTTAAGTAACATTAGTTCGTTTAACAAATTTAAATTGATAAGAAATGATGTATGCAAAGGTATGGTAATTAGAGCCATGAACAGGGTTGAATGTGGTTGTACAGATAGTGGCTTAGCGAGGCTAGTAAAATGAATATTCTCAACAAATGTGGAGAAAGTAAAGTTTTCTCGTGAAATGGCGATTTGTTTGAGAATAATTTCGGACAATTAAAATAAAATCCCTTGACTCAAAGTCAGGGTCTACCGAAATTAGTGCACTAAGGCATTTTTGAAACTTCATTGCCTGTAACAATTTTTGATAAAGGCTGGACACTATGATAAGTCGACAACCTACCGGCCGAGTTTGTTTTTAGCCCCGTACGAAGTACAAAGCGGCTTATAGGATTACGATGCCGTGTGTAATTGATGGAATTCGAAGCAGACGGTAAGGGCAAAGTGTTTGCCAATGTTCATAGATGACGAATCCGCAATAAAAATTTTGTCTGTCCGTCTGTCCGTCACGTCGATATCTTGAGTAAATCAAATCCGATTTCAAAATTTTTTTTCCCTGAAAGATAGTCAAAATAGTGAGGCTAAGTTCGAAGATGGGCATATTTAGGTCGGCCCTTCGTGAGTTAGGGCCGCCTAAGTGCTTTAAGGTCTTTTGGGGATATTTACGGCAAAAAAAACGATGGAAATGTAAATGAAACGGCAAAAGATAGGTAATGTTGATACCGATCCAGGAAATTTTTTTTTATTAAAATCGGGTGAATGGCCCGTGAGTTAGGGCCCTAGAAGTGAAAGGCTACTCGGCCCTAAGTGTATTTTGCATATAACTCGAGTAAATTTCATCCTTTTTTCGTGATTTTTGTTTCATTTGAAAGGTAATCGAAGTCCGAATATAATGTGGCGAAGAACGTTTTAAATTTGGGTCCTTGGACTGAGGCCGCTCCTCGGCCCTAAGTGCATTTTGCATATAAATCGAGTAAATCTCATCCAATTTTGCTAATTTTTGTCTTATATGAAAGGTAATTGAATACCGAATAGAATGTGGTGAGAAAAATGTTTGAAAATTAGGTCCTTGGACTGAGGCCGCTCCTCGAGTAAATTTCATCCGTTTTTCCTAATTTTTGTTTCATTTGAAAGGTAATCGAACACCAAATAGAATGTTGTTGGAAAAAAAATTAAATTTGGGTCCTTGGACTAAGCCCGCTACACGGCCCTAAGTGTATTTTGCATATATCTCGAGTAAATTTCGTCCGATTTTCCTAATTTTTGTTTCATTTGGAAGGTAATCGAAGGCCGAATATAATGATGTTGAAAAAAAATTTAATTTGGGTCGTTGGACTAAGGCCGTAACTAGGCCTTAGGCCTCTCAATAAATTAAAATTTTAGGTCAACTTGAAATTTGTGTTACATTTGAAAGGAACATCGTACGGGGCTTCGTAATTGCGCTATGCGCAATTTGTAAGATGTACACATTTCATAATAATTTGACTTCAACTAGGGTGACAGACGCACTAGGGTCACGTGCGCAATAGATGTACGGGTTCGTACGGGGCTCAGTCGCAGCAAACGCTCCGACTGTTCTGACGGCTCGTTTTGTTTGATGTAGCTTGTGTTTAAAAAATTAAAAAGTTTTGCGCTGAGAAGTTAAGGGACATGACTCGCGAGAACATTTAAGACAGATTAGTTATCGACAATAATTATTAGCAATGAACTCGAGCCCGTGATATTTGAAATAGGACAGTAAATAACTAACACAACTAACGAAGTAATAGATTTAATAGCAAACATTGAATTGTTTTTTTAGAGAAGTAATAAACTTGGTGATTGTAATGTGATACGTTTATCGTATGTCGTATAAAGTTAAGAAGTTAACGGCTTACTCGTTATGTCAATATATGAAATTGCCTTCCGTTTAAAGACCTAATTTAGATGATTACCCAGCCGCATAAATCAGTATGAGGAGGCAATCAAATTTATTGTTTGAATCCATTTCCTGCAACAACTTCATAATCGATACGAAAACTTCGTTTAAAATTATTTTCACGTTCGACAATATCTTGGAAAGAGTAGGTATTGGAAAATCTTGTACATCTTACGAATAAAATATTTACCCGAATAAACAGGTAGTAGCCTCCGTATACGGTCCACATGACGGCACATACATATAACTTGTCTTCTCTATACAACATTTCGAATATAAAATCTAACCCTCATACTGTCCCACATCCGAAAATGGTGTCCCATTTGCTCTATCTGCTTTTGGCCTAGATTGTCCCTTTAAATGCATAAAATATCTATTCGTGACACATCCAACAACATTTATTATGTATAAATGATAGCCGATGTTGTAGATTCTTTTATAGTAAATGTTCTTCGTTCAGATGCCATCCATTCCACACAGTCCCGAACCGTGTACAGACGACATGCATCAGACGTGCATTGAAAGACAAAAATCTCATCGACCGCGTGACATTACGGATACGTATTGAGAAAAACGAAGAGGGGTTACGAGTCGTATTGCTGCAACGTTTGCTGCAGCAATATAACAATAACAGCGAGCCAACCTCCCCAACAAAAAAAGTAGAAAAGAATATTTTACGGGCGTCCAATGCTTTAAATGGACAAAAAGTCAAACCTCTATAGAATGTTTTTTTGAGTTATTTCCCTGGATGCTACAATTTATCTTAAACTTCAGTTGTACAAGAATGCGAATGGGAAAGGCCATTGCAATATTGGCTTGTTCTTGGTTTCGTTCTTCTACTTTTACCTTATTGCAAATAAATCGGCGATTGTGTTTATTGTGTGTTTCTGAGTTGGAACCATGAAACTTACTTTTCCCCATTTTCTCGTTTTGTAAGCCCCACGAATGTAATGATGGATATGTTGATGCACAATGTTATACGTTAAGTTTCTATTATATTATACGTTTGCTGCGATAACTTTTCTCATTTTTTTTTTCTTCATCTTCGTCTTCATTCCATCGCATTACCAAACGTTTTGTATTTTGGCAATTCTTCTGAAAGTCTTTGTTTGATCACTTTTTCGTTTGTGGGTGAGTCTCAGACTTTGATACATTCGGTGCGATAGAAAATGTCATAGAAGTCGCTTACCTGTAACAAATAGACAAGAAAAAAAAGATTAATTTCATGGAATCAATATAAATTATTGAGGAAAACCAAAGGAATATATCTTGAGATTAGGTACGTGTAATGCAAGCAGACGTCTAACCATTACACAAATTTAATGTACCGCAAATTTACTGAATTATGGCGGTAATAATTTGTTTGCCACACATGAGGGGGTTGGGAATGTGAGTTCGTATATCAGTATATATATAATGTTCGTATGATGGAGAGGTAGATGATCGTACATATAAAGGAAAATAAAAAAGAAATTGCCAGACGAGATTATAGGCAAAACAACATCGTTGGAATTACAGACCAGGCATGAGCGCCGCCGAAAATAAGCGCCGTTCAAGCCGCCGCCGGCCATTTTTGAGCAAGCCGCGCCGCAGCCAAGCCGGTGCCAAAAACATGGCTCAAGCCGGCTTGAAACGGCTGGAAAATGAAATAAAGATTTCGAAAGGTGAATGGGTGAAATAATTTTGAAAACCGAGATTCCTGTTGATCCTAAGCAGCTCAAGTACTTTTTGATTATTTTTTTTCAAAATTAAGAAAATTTTGAAAATTTTCTTGAATTTTCATGAATTTTCCAGAATGGTATATTACGTCCTCGCTTCTAAGTTTGTTGTTTTGGCAAGTATGACCTTTGCGGAACGAGCCGAAGGCGCACAATCAGTTAATTCACAAATTTGAGAAAACTTTATCGATCTTTGCGAATTTTCTCGATTTTTTTTTCTTTTCAATTTTTACTTGATTTTCGTGAGCTTTCGATTTCTTCTCGAAAACCATTTTCTTAATGAGTTAAATGAGTGTACCGGAGCATGATTTTCCATTTAGTTCAAGTTTTGAGGCAATAAAACTAGACGTGTTAGTGAACCTTAGACTTAGAGACTTGCTTGTAACAAGACCAGTTCCACTTGCACTTTGAACAACCTAATCTACATACATTTTCGCTTTCCGTACAATTTCATTTTCATGCTTACTAGTTCATTTTCCATGAATTTATCTAAACGTTTTTATTTCGAAAAAAAGTTAAAAGGAACCTCCAGCCGAGTCGTTTTAAGCCGGCTCAAGCCGATTTTTTCGCCGCCGCGGAGAAATTTTTTTTCGGCTAGCCGCCGCCGAGGTTTCTCCGTCGGCGCTCATGCCTGTTACAGACTTTATATTTTCTGTCAATTATGTGGACCCGCACAACCCGTGGTAGTGATATCGAGGATAATGACTGTTATCAAAATGTTTCTCTTTTAAATTAACCAAACGAGACTGTTTACAGTAGTCTGTCATTCAGCTCTTATGGGACATTAGAACCATTTTGCGAGAAAATATTTATCCTTCGCACACAAAAATATTCCAACAGCGTTTGCTATACTGCGACACTGCGTATAGAGTAGTTTCGCTAATAACTTGTTCCCATATCCATTGGATCCAATGTTATGCGTAACATCAAACGCAAAACCATTATATCAAACGTACCACGCTCAGTTTATCTTACAGCCGAATAATATCATTAAAATAGTGTTCTTATTGAAACGAACCGAATTCCCCAAAGTCAAAGGGCAATACCCACACTTGTACACAGTATAACATCTCTTAACGATATTACCATGCAGAGACTACCCATTTACAATGCACTGAAATTCAGTGTTTATGTAGACTTATTGGCGTATCGTTATTTATCGATTTGTTTACTTGTGGTTTTGTGGCTCGAAGGAAATTGCTGTTTCGTTTCGAAGAACGGAAATCTTTGTTGATTCTTCAAATTATGTTGTGTAATTTGCATATTTTAGGGTTGGAAACAGTAAGTTCTCTTCGATCTTTTTTTTTATTATTAAAGTTTAGATTAATGTAAGTTGTGTTTGAATTGGGCATGTCTGACATCGACTGGGAAACCCATACCAGAAACGGTGGAAAAGAATTGGGAAATCTGCTGATCTCTGCATTATCGTTAGAAATTGTCCAAACAAAAACGATTTAAAGATTTCTTTTTCGTCTTTAGTTCTCAAAACTGATGGTAGGCCATTTTTAGTTTGATATCTCTTTCTCACATTGATTAGCAATCCCAACAAAAATCTCTTCGAGAAAAGTGTGACGCAGTCTATGAAGTACAACTTCTAAAATGAATGATATCGCTAGAGTTGACGCTTTCAGCTTCGTTACGCAAAAATTAAATTTTACACCCAATTAGTTCAAACAAGCTGGCTTAGTTTTTCTCATCATCTGCCAAATAATTTTTACAAAAAAAATTTAGACTGGAAACTACCAAAATTTTACCAAAAAAATCTGCGTCGCATGTGGCAGATAAATTTTCTTGCTGGTATGTTCCTGAACATTTGCCACTTTGCGACGCAGATTTTTTTGTAAAATTTTGGTTGTTTCCAGTCAAATTTTTTTTGGACAGTTTATAACAGAAATTTGAAAATTTGACGAAATTCGAAAATTGACGAAAATCGAAAATTTGACGAAATTCGAAAATTTGACGAAATTCGAAAATTTGACGAAATTCGAAAATTTCACGAAATTCGAAAATTTCACGAAATTTGAAAATTTGCCGAAAATCGAAAATTTGCCGAAAATCGAAAATTTTAACGAAATTCGAAAATTTGACGAAAATAAAAAATTTGACAAAAATAGAAAATTTGGCGAAATACGAAAATTTGACGAAAATCGAAAATTGGACGAAATTCGAAAATTTGACGAAGAAAGTAATTCTCTATCTGCCACCATTCAAGAAATATCTCCAAAACCCCAATTGACCCACCCATTTCCAACTTTCGACATTTTTCACATATGCCCCTCTGTTCTACTCGTAAAACTCTGAGACTTTGCCGAAGAAAGTAACTCTCTATCTGCCACCATTCACAAAATAACTCTAAAACCCTAATTGACACACCCATTTCCAACTTTCGACATTTTTCACATATGCCCCTCTGTTCTACTCGTAAAACTCTGAGACTTTGCCGAAGAAAGTAACTCTCTATCTCTCATAATCGCAAAAATATTAGTCCTTTCATCCTACGCTCGAGTAGCTCAAAATTTGGTCACTCTAATCACTCTAGCTCAAACGAATCTGCCCCGATTTTTTAAATTATTTTTTTGTTCGAATCGTGTTACGAATACCTTTCATTTGATGGGTCGCACGCCTCTGTAGGTTTCAACACAGCTAAGCTACAGCCGAAAACGCGTTCCCGACCCTCGACAACCACACTCAGAAACCACTTCGAGGCCAATAAAACAAAATTCTGTTTTTTCCTGTGGTAATGGCGTATCACATTTTCATTTTTATGTCCACCCTGAGGTTCTTGCAAAATTTCATGGAGATTGGCTGACTAGTTTCCGAGATCGACCGTCGATAGATAGATAGAAACATACAGAGTAAGTTGAAAGATTTTGATTGTTTGGGAAAAGTCAATTTGGTGTATTTTGTATGAAAAGTGACCAATTTCAAAACGATGTATCTCCGGCAATTTTAAACATACATAGTCGAGTGATAGCTTGTTTTGCTCGTATTTGAAGCGAGAATATGAAAGAATATGTTTTGTGGTGATATAAACCAAAGGGTAGAAACTGAAATGTTCGGCTATATATAGTTGCCGCGTCTCAAAAAATTTTCTTCGTTCTTTTTTTGGAAGTTAGACTGCGTCAAGTCCTCCGCTATCGCTCCGGACATGATTCACATCCCTAAATGTAAATCTAAAATAACGAAAGCTGGACTATGGATCTTCTCTACTCTAGTCACGACCTAACTTGTGAAAAATGTTTGAGTCTTTGTCTGGAAATCTGTTTATGGTACTTTGCAACAACTGCGCTTGACGAAATTTGGTTCTTGTCCTTTCGAAACGTAACAAGCCAAAGTAAAATCAGACTTCCCATCTGTTATCGACAATGAAAACGACAAAAAAAAACTTTAGCTTCGGATTTCATTCCCTTGTATACCAAAATTTATGTTCACATTAATGAAGTAAAAGATTGTTCACAACGCAGGCTGAAACTCGGGAAAAAAGTAGAAAATTCCTCGCTACGCCCTGGCCAGAAACAATTCCCTCGAAATGAAACTTACAAATTTTTCTTCCCTAGGTTGACAAATAACTGGAACAATCGAAAATTGTATAAACAACAGAAGTAGCAGATTTATAGTTTCAACAGCGCTATACCGTTTGATGAACACTTAGCTAAATGTTGTTGGATCTTGGCTTCATTTACTTTTAAAGAACGATTATCAAACACTACCCTTCCATTTCAAATAACTATGTATGCCATACAGTGTATGGTATCGCTTCTAACTCTTCGAAAGTAATTTAATTAGTAACTCCGGTACTGTTGATTCTTGATTGTTGTTTCTTCATTAAGGAATTATCGATCGAATTTCGCATCTTTAGAGTTTCGTTTTATGCGTCTCTTGGTAACCGGTCCGAAAAGCAACTTCTACGTTTTCAATTGTGTACACACTTGTCTGTTACACTCAACTAAGTAAGTCTTAATATTGCATTGCATCACCACAATATTTGTGTTAGTCCTGTTCGGTTGTATGGTGTACACAAGAAGCAAGAGAATGAATTCAGTCTCAGCACACACAACTATGAATTCGTTTTAAATTATTTATAAAATGAAAAGTCTTGAGGCAATGCATCATTGATACAAATCCAAGAAAATTCTTGTTTTTCGTATAAAGCTCATATACGAAATATCACATGTTTGTTTCATATGTATATTAGAGAGACTGTATATGGGATGTTGTGTACGTACACCATATATATACGTTTATGTGTAGTGTGCGGAACAAAATTTTGAAATAAGTACGAAAATTTCAAGCGAGTTCGTAAGTAGAGCTCGTAATTTATATTTTACAGACTTTTAATGTAAATAAAAGCAACAACTTTTGTATTAAATTATAAAAAGGAATGAAATTTTCGCATAAATTTTCTTTCGCAAAACTAATTATATGTACCCAACAAGCGACAGTTCCATTACGTTTCTGAAAGGAACATATTGATTTAAATGAGTTCGCACTTTTGCAATTCCTTGCGAAAGAATTGCGAAAACGACGAAAATTATGATTCCATTTCCATGCCTGTACACACAACAAATACTACTGTTTTGCTGACATCACCGTTGAAAAATTGAAAATTTGTGCAGCTCTAAACGTAGTGGTGACGTGATTTACAGGGGTACGCATGCAGACTAAAACAATCATTTTACTACATGGCCCATGCGAAAGTTGACCATTACATATCAATTTGCCCCCTGCGAAAATGATCCATTAGATGTGGACCACTTTTGTTTTTTTCCTATGTGTAAACCAACTTACGCATGGGACAGGTAGTAAACCAGAATACATTGGATGCAATTACGTACTTCATTACGTCGCCTTCAGCTCATATACACAAATGCTACACTTGACAGTTACCGAAGCTTTTTGCTCAAAAACAAGTTTGCTTTTATCAGAAATTTGTTACTTCACGTAATGGATTACTTCCGCAGCATCCAACGCAATCTACTATTCTCCACTCAGTGACGAAAACTTTCGTTGTCCTGATAGGACCCCTGATTGAGAAAAACGTTTGATACAACTCGATGGTAAATGCTGCTTTAGGCACACGAGGTGTGTTCCCACACTTGACCTGCGGCCTTGAGCACAATCTACACATCTAATGGATAAAGAAGCATTTTGGTGACATAAAAACCTTTTACTGGACCAAGAAATAATCGTTTATCTTACTACTACATAAGCATGGCAAATCCAGTGTGAAAGTACTCAACAATTGAAAAATATGCGGAACAGACTGTGTTAGAAATTCTACTGCCACCATCTAATGAAGCATTCAATCTCTTGTGAGTAATGTACGCTAGCCTGCGTCAAAGCTTCTTGGTTTGATCAAAGATCGAGTTAAATGTCTTTTACGTCTGTGACATACATTTTTAAGGAACGGCTGTTGTATCTGCTATCTGAAAGATCGACAAAAATAAATTATATGTTCAGGCTTCTGTTCCATTTTATGGTGAAATCATTGTTAAAATAAGTGAAGTAGTAGATTTCATATCAACCACTGAGAAGTACTTTCTTCAAAAGTAGTAACAGAATTAACGATCAATGCGTGATTTCCGTTTTTAAAAATTTATGCGAAATGCCAATTTCTAAGACAACAGCATAGCATAACTGGTTCAATTCTACTTGCACACAACGAGATTCATTTCCATATTTACTGCAAGTCTATCTTTAAAATCGGTTAGGTCTGCGATTCATTTGTAATTGGCGTATCAAATCTATTCCAACTCTAATGCACAACCTATAAAATGAGCAAAAAAAAACGTATCTCGATTTTCAATCTTTTTCACCGACGGAAAACTAATTTAGAGTTTTCTGTCAATTGAAATACCACGGTGGACATAAATGTTCAGTAAAAATCTCTGTGAAACAATAGATTGTAAAAGTCAGTTCAACCGTTAGCCGGACATATATGTATGTAGGACGAATAAAAAATCAATCATCAGAACATACAATATAACATAGAGCGAACAGAAAACCAAAATAGTTTATTATCACGGGATTAAATATGTTTGAAGTAATTGAACGGCCTAGTTCGATGTCATGTGAAACAATAAACTGGAACGGTACTAATATCTGGACTAGATCGGTAGTGTTTAATGAAAAACTATACCGTCCACGCTATGCAAACATTTGGATGCATTCATCGTGGCATATGGCATTTCGTTAGTTATTTCAACACGAAAACGAAAAAAAAAATTGGACAAAATGACGAAATTTTGCCGTATGGTTTACGGTACATGTAATACGTGGGCACATTGATTCGGCGAGTATTAACATCACAGATTCTCGACATAGCTCTTGTGTGTTACATAGTCGTGGTAGAGGTAGTCAGATATGGTCAAAAATATTCAACTTATTTGTGTGGCGGAACGGGAAATTACCTTCAAATGTGTTATTGACACAACTGCGACAAAACTAAATGATGAACTATGGCAACCATCTCTTCTAATAAAGCAAATTGTATGTGAAAACTAATGAAGTAAAAGATTTTGAATCAAGAAATAAAGAAAAAGTTATTCAACTGAAGTAATAGATTCATGCAATGCTGCCATGATAAGAGATAAAAGAAGTAAAAGTCTAAATAATCTACAATTACTTTTATCGGAACACTTCATACTACAAGTGTTGTCAAAGGATCTAGAGCCCTGCACTATGGTGAAGAAAAAACGCTGAAACCGCACCGATCTACGTACTTTCCATTCACCTATCGAGTGCTTGCTGCATCACAATACATTATTTGTCACTAATTCGAGCATTAATTCAAACAATCAAACGCAATATTTCAATTTAATAAACACTCATTGATTTACTGAAATTGGAATGAATGTCAAATTTAGATTATACCACAATATTATACTCAGCTTCACATACCGTAACCGACGTTGAAGTGAGCATCTTATATCGGTATTTATAGCAGGACACAGAATTATTCATCATACAAAATATAACGTATTTTATATCTGTCCAGTGTAGAAACTCCTAGCACCTAAAATTATACAAAATCCTTCCAAACTCTAAGCCGTTGCCAAAACATCTAAACATTGTTTTATACAGTTGGTGTATAGATGTTATTCAGAAACGCTGTACGGGATTTTCGGTGTACATTCGTACATTCATGGCCACGTAATACATACAATAAGGATTTCTCTACTAGTTGGTTAATCAGATCAGAATGCAAGGATGCGTGAAAAGGCCATCTACGGTTGGCTGGATTATGGTTGAATTTTGCAAACCTCAGAAATTTATCTTTCGCTTTTGAAATGATACAAACGTCCAATTTGTGTATTGAAAATGTTTATCCAATTTTTGGTTAAACAGAGAAATTTTAGGCATCAGAGGAGATTTACGACGCTATATGGATGTACGGGGTGGCCATATATGTGTTAAGACTTATGTCTATAAGGAAAAAGGACATTTTATAGACAATTCCAAGGGTTCATTTTTGTTGGTATTTGCTGTTTTTCTCTTGGTCATTAATTGTGTTAAATATTGAGACATCAGAAAAGTTTTCGTTATTTTATGATCTCGGCTGTGTATGTGAACGGAATATTTCGAATTTGCCTAATTGGATGGCAGAGCAAACAGAATAATGTCATAAATGTGTTGAGAGGACGGCAGAGCCACTCATTTCATTAGACAAAATTTGATTTTATCTGATCCAATCAATGGCGTATACACACACACATGAGTTTAGCATTCAATTCAGTCATGCCGATCTTATAGCTGGTAATAACTTTCTGCTTTATTTTTCACCTCCATATATTTTCATCGGAAAATTTAACTCACTGTGACTTTGACGGTCGTATGGTATATGGTTCTAATACATCCATAATACTTTTCCATAACAACCCAAACAAATTTTCCCATAATTACTTGCCAAAAATTGCGTGCTAAGCCATATTTGATTTATGGATCATCTTATAACACGCATAGCTGGAAAATCTGAAATCGGTCTCAGTTGACTAAGCCCTATGTCATACAGAAAATGATATTATATGAACATTATAATGCCATCGTTATAATACATTAAATACAAAACTGCTATGTAAGAATACACGTTACATATCACCAGACGTGGTGGTGGCATATATGCGGATTCGATGTGTTGTTCGCTTACAAGATGTGACACCGAAATGATAGATGATCAAGTTTATTACGAAGTATATTATGCTCGGCTCATATCATATAGACAATGTTATACGTAACGTAGCTAAAGCTAGGTTTCATTATGTATGGCTGTAGATCTGAAACGACGACCTGACATTAAATGTCAGTTTAATGCTGAATTAGGTAGTTTTTAAATGACAAAATCAAGTTTTATTACAACACTAGTAGCTGTGAATTTATAGCTATATAGTACGGTGTACACGGCTAAGCTTAAAGCAACGCGCAACGGTGGATGCATGTTGTATTGTTGCTTTTATTGTTTTAAATAAATTTGTATTTTCAATTCTCGAGGAAAGTTTTATTCGTTTTTATTAAAAACCAACGATTCAGAATGACCACAAATGGTTTCGTATCAACTTTGAACTTAAAATTAGCATTTTTGTCAGTCGTAGGACATTTTGACTACTGTTTTAATATGAGAGAATTAACTGAATCTTTCGACGTTTCGCATTCAATATGATTTATAGTTCAAAAATACGATTTCTCAACAGACCATGGGCGAACACTATATCAATTTTCACATGAACAGTTCTAGTGAATCATAATTGAAATGATATATAATTCAACGTGACGAATCTTTGGTGAACTATCGTTTAAAAATACAATATTTAAACTGGCCATGGTGAACACTATACCATTTTACACACGAACAAGTCTATCGAATCATAAAGTTGAATTCGCAGTCATCCGTTTTGTCTCCGTCTTCACTCCGTTTTATATCAGTATCAAATAGTTAAGAAGTCGCCTATTTTTCCTCAATTCTATCAGTGAAAGAGACTTATAGAAAAATAAACGATTTTGTAATTATTTGGCTAAAAAATTTTGGTTTGACGTTTAAAACGTCACTTTGACAGATGGAATAGACCGACTTTTGATCCCAACTGTCACATGTTCAGCTCTTATGTCCCGTCGAGAAGGTCAGAACGTTTACCGAGCGGGCTGGGCAAATCGAGTGATTGGAGATTGTTAGGGGCATCGAAAAAATAGGTTCTAGAAGAAGAGACAAAATTTTCGGCCGCTCTCGGCTCTGCCTCGCCTCTTTAAAGTTCAAGTGCAGAGGTGTCTTTGTCGAGTGATTTCTCCGGCTTTATATCACGCAGAATACCTACTCAAATGAAAGGTAAAAGTCCGAAGTTTATTTTGACACGACAAAGTTTCCACGATTTTTCGATTTTCCTAGAGATTTCTCAGTTTTTCTTAAAAGTTGACCATAATTTTTAAGTTTAAAGTTAAATATTTTTTAAACTTTAATTTTTAGAGTAAAACTTTGTTCACCAGAAATGTTCTACGTTTCATTCTGCACAATTTAAAAAAAAATCTGATTTTCTAACTTTTTTGGCTGCGAATCTACATGTAATTTTCCACCCATTTTCGTCGACTATTTTTCATATACAGACACATGCTTTTTGCGTTATTTGCGGTGTTCTGTGCGTCAGAGAGTGGCGTGTGATAGCTCTCAAATTAAAGGTTATGTCGAGTTATGTTCAGCATGTCAGAAAATTTCCAGTTTTCCTATTTTCATACGAATTTTCCGAGATTTCCCTAAAATTTAGTACAAATATGAATATTTTGCTTGAAAATCAAATATTTTCAACCAGAGTTTTCTGATTATTCTCATTTCGAAGGTGAATTAAGGCCAAATATGACAAGTGTTCAATTGGGACAAAATTTCCAACAAAATGGCTGACATACGCCATATTGGATTTCATTAAAAATCAAAATATTTTACACAAAATACTTAGTTTTGGAACGAAAACGCACTACAACATTTGATTTTTTTCGCAAATTGTCGTAGCGACCTTTTCCACATTTATTCTGACATAGGTATCCAGTAGATCGTCTCCTCTGTAAAACATTGTAATGACCAGCAAACCAATTCAGCTTTTTTTATTGGAATATAAGAAACTTTTTTTTGAATTTTCACAAGCAAAAACTGTACCTTCTGTACTGTACGTTCTTGGATCATCGTATCAGTACCACTGTCACCATGACCTAATAAGTCTTAATAATAAGAATTATTTCCACGTTATACATTGACCTATAATTATAAGTGAAAATCGTAATCTATGATAATGATAAGTTTTACGGTTGTATTAAGTTAAAGGTTTCTATGCTAAGGGTCGCAAGATTACGATCATTAAACGATTTTTTTTGTGTGCTAGTCGTTTTCTTTTCGAACTATTTAATTATTTCATCCATCAAAATAAACAGCTCTTAATACGTACGTGAATAAATGCTAAATCATCTCATATGTTTAACTAAACACAAAATTCATTGTAATGTGACACGATAAATATTGCTCCTTCGTCCATATCATACACCATTTATTCAACACATACACACACACATATCCAAACAAGGAACTTAAAAGATAAGAAACACCCTAAACGGTTATCAAAAAGATACATCGCGCGTAGGATTATCGTAATAGTCACATAAATGTTATACAACGTTTTTTTTTCCTTTACTTTCAATGCGATACTAAACCATCACGTTATGTCTCCTACGACGAATAACCCGAGAGAGAAAAAAGAAACTCAAGGAACTTTCTCGTAAATTTCCTAAAGTGACATATTTACATACATGCCGTAATCAATGCGTATATTATAAAGGACCACACGCATAATGGTTTCCTTGTTCGGATGACGTAATATTCCGGGCATTTTCGTTTACAGACAGTTTGTTTGTTTTGTAACAGACTATGGTTATGAGTTGATGGATGTGAACAGTTTCTCGTTTTGTGTGAATACATAACCAAATGAACACTTCGTCTCGGAAACCATACTTTCGACAGCTACGACAACAATATATGTCTGGTGGCTATTCTTAAATAGCAAAACAATTGTTAAAACAGCAAGGTGATAATTTAAACAAAAGAAGTAGCAGATTCGCACATCAGATAGTAACCAGTCCTTTGAAAATCTTGTTTGTGGACACATATAATTCAGCAATTGAAGGGTGTCGTAGATGGTGATAATTTAAACAAAAGAAGTAGCAGATTCGCACATCAGATAGTAACCAGTCCTTTGAAAATCTTGTTCGTGGACACATATAGTTGAGCACTTGAAGGTTGTCGTAGATGGTGATAATTTAAACAAAAGAAGTAGCAGATTCGCACATCAGATAGTAACCAGTCCTTTGAAAATCTTGTTCGTGGACACATATAGTTGAGCAATTGAAGGTTGTCGTAGATGGTGATAATTTAAACAAAAGAAGTAGCAGATTCGCACATCAGATAGTAACCAGTCCTTTGAAAATCTTGTTCGTGGACACATATAATTGAGCAATTGAAGGGTGTCGTAGATGGTGATAATTTAAACAAAAGAAGTAGCAGATTCGCACATCAGATAGTAACCAGTCCTTTGAAAATCTTGTTCGTGGACACATATAGTTGAGCAATTGAAGGTTGTCGTAGATGGTGATAATTTAAACAAAAGAAGTAGCAGATTCGCACATCAGATAGAAACTAGTCCTTTGAAAATCTTGTTCGTGGACACATATAATTGAGCAATTGAAGGGTGTCGTAGAAAACATTTAAACATTTTAAATTGATATTTAAACACAACAAGTGATAAATGGTTTGAATTTCTATGAACTACTCGTTTTTGTCACTTACAAATCTTTCATAAGATCCGTACTGAAGACACCCTACGTCTTACATGTCGAAATTCGTTAATGGAAGCTTTTGTAGTGCACATTTTCAATTCGTATGACTGATGTTAAAGGCAAATTCTATCGTAATTCTATTGGAGGTGCTACAATTCGAAAATGTGTGCAAAATCCATTTTCGCAAATTTGAATATTTTACCCAATTTATCCGTAATGAAATTTGAGAATTTCTCTGCGCTCGACAAAGTGTTATTCATTCTAAACAAAATCAGTGACATACAAAAACGCACAATCCACTTTTTTTTTACGTACAATTCCGCACCTGCTTATGTGTTGATGAGTGTATGAGTAGTATGCAAAGCTTGTACCGAAGGAAATTTATTGGATGTACAAAGGGAACGATATGCAAAATGTGTAACATTAGTCACCGAATGTCTAAGCGTAAAAATATATTTTTAAAAAAAAATGAGAAAAGAAAGATCACCCCTCTTCAAAGCACTTAACCCAGAACAAAAAGCACTTACAAACAAAACAGATAAAATATATTTACCATAAAATTTTCACTTATTCAACTAATCTCTAAAAATCAAATAAAAAAGCGGCAAGAAAAGCTTCCCATCGCCCTGGTAGTTTCCTATCCATATACCATACCACTCTGTGTGCAATGTGGGCTCGTGTTTATCTACTATACAGAGATGCCGTCATACACTATGATTCCGAACGATTTTGCTGTGTGCGCGCTTCGTACATATATACACTTTACCCAAGTTCTGGTTTGTGAATAGAATGTGGGAAACGAACACATTAAATCTTTTGAGCTTTTCTTTTCATGGAAATGAAATAAACATGAAGGCATTTTACTCTGACAAAATTTTCAATGTTTTGAAAATACAGAAAAAGAAATCTCTTTCGAGATGTTAAAGAATTCCGAAAGGAAAGTAGATACAGTGTGCTTGTGCAAAAATATTGTTAACACAAGTGCATTGTAATAGGCTGGAACGATTCTGATTTCAAAGAATCGTTTGGCCGGTGAACGGCACTTTTTCCGAACAGTGTATTGCACGACTTTCTTTAATTTCAGGACTTTGCAGCATATGTCGTTTTCATGGGGGTGAAATGTTTTTGGATGGTGGAAAATACACATCTGCGGGATGGTTTATTAAGTATGTCACGCGTGCGAAAGAGATGCAAGATAGGGATAAAAATGTGATAGAAAGAGATGCGAATAGTCGTCACGCGTGACACACTTTATGAATGATTCATGTACTGTAAAGGTTAGCTATCCCTGGATATTGTCAAATTTAACCGTTCTATCCAGCTTTATCCTTTTCAAAGTAAAACAAATCTTCAGCAGACAATTTTCAGTGATAATATGCCCGTGACGGAATCGTTCCACCCTAAAATAAATTCTCTGTTTAAATTTTCAGTTACTTAGAATTCGCTAAAAGTCTAAATTATTGAAGTGTTTTCTGTGTGGCTCGTTTTTTTCTGAAAAATAGAATAAGCCACCGCTATTCGATGGAAAGATTCGGCGGCATAATGCCAACAAATTCATTTCATGTCCACTTTTCCATTGAATTTTCCAAATGCAACTCCACGACAATATTCAAAACAGTTGAATGTTTGAACGACATTAAAATCATTATTATTGTTATTGCAATTTAAATTACATGACTAAGGATTACACAAACATGTTTGCGATGTTTCATTATTTTCTCTCTCTCTTTTTTTGGCTCTCATTAGGCGGCTACATCCATAACAAGTAAACTTAATGTTCGACCCAATTTGTGTACTGAAATGAATGACAGTCTGCTTTTTGAAAATGTCGTTAGTACAAAGTTGTAAATGGGTTGTTGTATTTGGACTATGGTAGAATGGGCAGAGCTTTTAGTCATTTAAGAGTTCGAGGGTCGAACCAACTGCACTTTGATAATTGTGTACTAGGGTGTAGCGTTTTGCAGCATTTTTTTATTTTTTTAAGGCCAGTGGGTAGGCTTGATGCAGAATGGTCCATTGATCCATAGTGAGAGCAGATCTGCCGACTGTGTTGGAACAAATTTTTAAAGTGTATATGATAACTACTCGTAGAGACTGTGTCTTCAATTTGGCACAGTTCAAAATTTAAAAAAGTTCGACTCGGCGATGAAAAATTACAAAAAGTGTTCCCGACCATGACTTTTCCAGAAATTTTTTTGTAGTTAAAGCTTTCTAAAATCTGTAACTGGAAAGTAAAATAGTCGTGTCGTAACTCATTTAACAGGTAACTTCAAGACCTTTCAAACGAATATAGACACGACGTAAAGTTTTACCGGGTTGCAGATTCATTGACCTTCTAATGTGTTGAAAATGGTACGAGAAAACTCAATTTTTTTTATTTTTCCTAGAATTTATGCAAAACCGGTTCCAGATTCTTCTTAGTATTGTTGGCGTGAGCAATGCAGCAATCCTACAGAAAAATGAGCAATGTAAGGAGAAATTTGACAAAAAAATGTCATATTGATGATTTTTCGATCATAAAGTTACGACAGTTAAGTTGGCCCAAACGTCGGCTATTTCTCCCCAGAATTGCTGCATTGTTGCCGGTAAAACTTTACGTCGAGTCTATATTCGTTTGAAAGCTCCTAAAATTCCCGTTAAAATGAGCTACGACACGACTATTTTGCTTCCCAGTCACAGATTTTAGAAAGCTTTAACTCCAAAAAATTTCTGGAAAAGTCATGGTCGGGAACACTTTTTGTAATTTTTCATTGGTGAGCCGAATTTTTTAAAATTTTAAAGTATGCCAAATTGAAGCCACAGTCTCTACGAGTAGTTATCATATACACTTTACAAATTTGTTCCAACACAGTCGGCATAACTGCTTTCACTATGGCTCTGTGACCAAAAATTCGGTTTTCAGAGGTACGCATGGGAGCTTCGAACTTTAAATTTTTTTTTGTTATTTTCGTGATCAGTGGACCATTCTGCATCGAGCCTACCCGCAGGCCTTAAAAAAATAAAAAAAAGACTGCAAAAAACGCTACACCCTATTGTGTACGCGATGCTGCAAAAAGGATACCAAGTAGCATGTTTAAAGGTAGGAGTAAGATATGTGTGTGCGATTTAGGATAATTTAACTGATTCCGAAAGGAGCCTAAACTACAGCTGAGAACCTTTAAAATATAAAACTTTCAAGATTCCATATTGAAGTCTATATTTAGTGGGTAGGATATAGATAGGAGCAACGAGTGCGATAGCGAATTCCACCAAGTCAAAACTACTATACATCTGTTATTGACAATACTAACGGAAATGAGCGAACGTACTGCTTTTTTATATGGTGCAGTGAATGTTACGACTAATGAAGTAATAGATTTTGCATAATATTTTGCCTTATTGAACAAAAGAAGTAGAAGATTATACGGCGTTTGCACAAGCTGTCACGTGAAGTATTAACTTCATTTCTGTTTGCGTCTCAAACTTTGAGAAGCAATAGTTTGAATTAGAAATTAGTCCATTTAGGAATTGGCTTGGAGAATGCTTGGGACAATACATTGAGAAGCAATAGAGTTTGAATACAAAATGTTCGTCCCTCTCGCCACAAGCACCTCGAATTCATCGATGCACATGGAATACCGAAATTTCCGGAATTTCCATTCCTCATTGTCGAATTAAACAAATTGAAGAAGAGAAAGGCGCGCAAAAAAAAAACAAATTCTCATGTCTTCCTCTAAAAATTGTGTATTCATGAAATTCACCGTGGCGCACAAGTAAACCATAAATCATGTTATCGCGTGAAACTCAATATTCTTTTCATAAAATAAGCAACTAATGATCCAAAACAAAATGCGGAAAGAATGGTTGCGGCTCTCCCTATTGAATATACCGGAATATATAAACAAATCTAAGGCAGATTTTTTGACAAATGAGATGCCACACCTAAAATAAGCCACCCTTTCGATGTTGTAAAACATTATAAACATACATTTCCCACTCATTTTTTTAATTGTAACTAAACAACGGCAAATGTGTAGGAAACGTGGAAATATTCGATTTTATTTTCAGTGTTGGGCCGCCAAAAAAAAGCTCTCTCCACTTCCTATTCTATTCTTTTGTATATTTTAAGATATTCAAGCAAGCATTCAACCGCATTCACAGCCATATCATCAACAAGCCAAAGCCAAATACAATTAAATAAATCTGTTTAATACGTCTCATGTTTTTATACTTCAGAAACGACAAGAATAACGATTCTTCTACCACCCCATACCAGACAAATTCTTTCTTTTTTATTGGTTTTTTTTGCACTAAGCGAACAAAAAGAAAAACAAAAAAAAATTCAAGGAAATCTAGCAAAAGGAAAATCCAAATGGAAAAAATGAGGAAGAGAATTTTCTCTTACTTTGCATATAATTTATCTCAAGCCTTTTGCGATTCTTTGAACCGCTCACTTATTTACATAGACAGACCATTAATATTGCCCCTATAGAAAAATGGGTGCGTATCGTCAACCCGAAATAAAGAACGAAAAAAAAAAATGAGGAAAAAAAATCCAGAAAATATCGAATGGGGTAGTAGCAAATATTTCCCCATTTTTTGGCTTTGGCAAAGAATTATTATCGTTAGAATAATGTGATAGATGTTTCTCTTGGTTTTTCGGTTTGAAGCACCGAAAAACGAACGGAAAAAAAAACTTTGACAAAGAATTGAGTTTGTTTGATAAATTTTGTGTCATTAGCGGTTGTTAGAATTGTTAATTTAATTAATTGATGAATTATTGCTTTGAATATTTTATTTATTTTTCTTTGTCTGCGACCAATCCATTATTACGGGGTTGAATTAAGTAATTAACAATGAAAAATGGATTTAAGTTGGTAATCTATGGATCTGTTGACAACTCTCGTTCGTTTGCTAATCGGTCAGATTGTTTGAAAAGAATAGAAAAACCACAGCAGATCATAGGCAATGCCAGTCGAGTCAAAATTTTAATCAATTTTCACAAGTGGTTCGGTAACGACCTCAATGGCCCTTAGTTTGTATTTGTAGATTGTGCAAATAATAAGAGAAATCTTTGTCTTTCGCTCTAAACAAGTCTTGTGGTCTTGAAGAAAATGGGATGGACTTCAGTCTCTATGAAGTGGATGTACGTTTGATATTCAGTATAAAGGAGACGGTGGAAAAGAAGATGAGAGCTATTAATTAGGGACAGTCCAAAAACGTCCAACACGAAAGAGGTAGTCTGACAAGGTGGGATACGCAAAGGTATAAGTATTGCAAAACTTGTAACAAATAGGGTACAAACCTTGTACAAACAAATCATACGAATGACGCAACCTATTCACAGTGAATTCTGTGTACAAATATCGGAGCAGTGCTGAACTTTTTTTTTTCTTCAAAAAACACCTTTATTGGTATGAATAGTACATATAGTACAATCTTAGCTTGACGTTAATTTATTACTACTGATGAAGTGTACTAATTTCTTTACGAATGCATCGAAATTAGTAAAACGTGAGCGGGTTGACGATCCATTGACTGGGCCCAAATGAAGTGTTCGGATTCCTCATTACGTTAATTTGTGTGGTTTGAGTCGGTTCAGCCTCCTTACTTCGCTTGTGATGTCGAGCAGGAGAATGGCTTCTATGTTGGTGTGGTTTAACAGCCTCGTTTCGTGCTTGATGGCATATTCTCGAATTACTTCGGCTACCCATTTTATTTCTAGATCTCTGTGTATTTCTTTGTTCGTCACAAAACGGTATGCGTTGGTGATCATTCGTAGAAATTTGTTTTGGCATGTTTGGATGACTTCGATGTTTGATTTTTTAGCGCAGCCCCAGAGTGCTGCACCGTACATCCAGATCGGTGCTAATATTGATTTGTAGATCAATCTCTTGCAATACAGGTTCAGTTGTGAGTTGTATCCAACTAGCCAGTACATTTGTCTTGATTTCAGTTTAATTTGTTGAGCTTTCTGTTTCACATGATGTTTCCAGTTTAATTTGTTGTCCAAATTTAGTCCCAGATATTTTGCTGACTCTGCCTGTGGAACTGGATTTCCATTTAGGAAGATGCGGAGATTGCTATTTATGTGACGCAATGCGAAAGTGACGTGATTAGATTTTGACTCATTGAGTTTTATTTTCCAATCGATGGTCCACTGATTTATTTTATCCAATGATTCTTGCAGTTTTTTAACAGCCTCACTATGAGATGAATCCGTTGCCATAATCGCTGTGTCATCAGCGAATGTGCCAATGAAAGAGTTCTCTGAGACGGGTATGTCGGCAGTGTATATCGTGTATAGGAGAGGAGCTAGTACGCTTCCTTGTGGTACACCTGCCATGATTGGATAGTAGTTGGAACAAGTTTCTTCGTCTTTCACTCGGAATTTCCTTTCCGACATATATGATTCAAGCAATTTACAGTAGTTTTCTGGAAGTATTTTGCTCAATTTGTAAATGAGTCCTTCGTGCCATACTTTATCAAATGCCTGTGATACATCTAGAAATGCTGCTGGGCAGTATTCCTTATTTTCGAACGCTCGTTCAATTGTAGTAGTCAATCTATGAATTTGCTCTATTGTTGAATGTTTGTTTCTAAACCCAAATTGGAAATCAGGGATTTTCACAAGAAGTTTTATACGTTTGATCAGTAGTTTCTCGAAAATTTTTGAGATTGTTGGTAGGAGTGAAATTGGTCTATACGATGTAACTTTCTCAGCTGGCTTGTCGGGTTTTCTCAACATGATTACTTGTGCAATCTTGAAGCTCCCTGGTACACACTTCAATTTTAGACAGGCGTTGAAAATATATGTGATCATATACATGGCTTGTTTTGGCAGTTCTTTGAATACACCTGGAGCAATCTCATCTACTCCTGGTGCCTTTTTTTTGTTTAGCTTGTCAATTTCCGTTGCGATTTCATGCGGAGTTATTTTCTTAATTTTTTTGTATGGTTGATATAATTTTGTTGTATCAACGTTCGATTGTATCTCGTTGGGTTGAAACACTTCTGCTAGGTATTTTGCAAAATCGCTTGAACTTTCTTGTAGCTTTCCATAATGAATAATCATTTTCCTTACCCGATCCCAAATTACTCAGGTATTTGTCTAAACATTTTTGTTTATGCAGTTTTATGAGTTTGTTGACTTTGTTGCTAATGTGGTTGAAGTAATTTTTGTCATTCCGATTTCTGGTTCTATGCCAGTATCTCCGTGCTTTCCTTCTTTCTTTGATTAAGTCTCTTATCTCGGCTGGATAATTTACTTCTTGAATGGGTTTTGGTTTTAGTTTCGGAGTTGATTTTCTTGCTGCATCTTTTCACACTGAAGATCAACTTCCTGTTTTGTTTCTAGGCTGACGTTTAAGTTTATTGACTCTTCCACTAATTTCCTGAAGAAGTTCCAATCTGTGTATTTATTAGTGAGATTTTCCTTTTTGTTTTTTAGTACAACTGATGCATTGAGGGTCAATAGAACCGGCGTGTGAACTGGCTCAAAAAAGCCCTTCAGGTGTTTTATGTAGAAATTTTTTAAATGGTACTTCTTTGCTATTTTTTCATACAGAAGGCCATTCGGGAATCGCCCGAACGCCCATATGGCCAGTTCGGCAATGTATCGGAGTCTAACTTTAGGCGGAGAGTACTAAAAGTACTAAAAGGAATCCTCAAGGCTTGCTAACCTATAGGCGAATCCCGCATACACGGGTCTGTTCTGAATGTCCATGGTGGCTGTATTGGGAGCTAGAAGATGTATCGTATGTTCTGCCGAAGACTGTTCAGTAAGATTACAGCAAACATGGGTGAGAAGTTCTTCTCTTCCAATTTGCATCAGCTTCGACTGTAAGAGTAGATATGTATTGTGGATGAGGTGTAAGAAGGTTGGCCTCAGTGTTCAGTTGCAACTAACTCACAATCAAAACCAATCAACTAAGGGTCAAAAATACTGAAAATTGATGTGACGTATCTCACAATTCGATCACATCATTTCGATTAATAAATCAGTGGGAATCTGAAACTTTGCGCTAATTTCGTGTACCGCTAAAATTGCGATACTTTCCGATATCACATCGATGCCAATTATTTGTTCACTATAAGATTAGCCAAAATTGTGCTATTAATATTATTCCTAATCCTCTGGCAAACAAAATATTGGCACTGGAACGATTTGGCTCCATGCGAACCATGTTTACCGCACATTATCACAGCTATATTTTCATATATGTGGAAACCCCCATCACAAATCCACCGAAAAATGAAAACAGCCAAACAATTGCCTCTAACCTAATATACACATAAAACCAATACAAGTCCCACACATCGAGTACTTTTCGTGAATGGATGGTTATACAACATTTATCAATATGCTCGCATGTTCTCCACATATAAAGTACCCGATTTCGCAGAGATGTAGATATAGACTGACCTCCTACACAGAAAATTGGATGTTTGGAAATTAGTAAAATCGTACATGCCCATGCCACAAAACTCCAGCAATGTAGCACCCAATGTATAGTGTCCTGTACAATAAATATCTAATATGATGGCATAGCTCTGTGTATATGATGATATACGTGTGTGTTTGGATCTTCGGTAGATATATTAATATAATGCTGTGATGCGACCGAATTGAGCTGTTTTATTCAGCGACTGTAAAATCGATGATTGGGAGATATATTCGAAATGATTATCACGTTGCTGCCATTCGCACAGAAAAATCCCCTATTTCAGTACACAAAACTCATCCAGCTTCATGTGTATATTGATGTTTTATTGATGTGTTTTTTTCCCGTTCGTTCTGTATCGATATTATTTCTGTTGAGGATTGGGTACAGAAGCATGAGCTGTGGCTGCGGAATCTTTTATATACATAGCTAAACGTGGAGAGGATTTGACACACACTCACAATAAAATATTGAACTTCTGAGCTGGAGCTGCCCTTAATCTAAATCGGTATTTGGCTAAAAGATTATAAATTTACAAACCGGAACACATCGGGAAACTATACCACCATGAAGTGACGTAGCACATTTTTCATTGCAATTTAGATAGTGTAAACGAACGATTTTTTGTGCTTTAGTATCGCATGGTATTAACTGATTGAACTGGAACTGGAGTGATGTATGTGCGCCGTTTGATTGGTATATTTAGATTGAAAACAGTAACATGGTCTGTACACTGTACAGATTTGTCGTAATCTCACACAAATCGAAAAGATGAAAGTATAATTACCAAAAAACAAGGCATTAGAACAGTCGGAGCGTTTGCTGCGACTTAGACCCGTACGACCCGTAATCCTATTTCGTCCGTAACCATAATACGTTCGTAGCCGTAATACGCCCGGAACCCTAATACGTCTACAACCCTCTAATGCGTCTGTTACCAAAATGCAAGTCAAGTTGGGCATGGTCAAATTTACTGAGTGTTCATTTTTAAAATTGCGCATAGCGCAATTACGAAAGCCCGTACGAAGTACCTCTCAAATAAAACCAACAATTTACGACATTATTTTAGAAACCCAAAATTTTTTGCCAACTTTCCATTGGGTATTCAATTATCTCTCAAATGAAACAAAAACTAAGCAAAATCGGATGAGATTTACTCGATTTATGTGCAAAAAACACTTAGGGGCCGAGTAGCGGGCTTAGACCAAGGGCCCAAATTTAAAACTTTTTTTGCCACCATTCTATTCGGCATTCAATTATCTCTCAAATGAAACAAAAACTAGCAAAATCGGATGAGATTTACTCGATTTATGTGCAAAAAACACTTAGGGCCGAGTAGCGGCCTTAGTCCAAGGGCCCAAATTTGAAACTTTTTTCGCCATCATTCTATTCGGCATTCAATTATCTCTCAAATGAAACAAAAACTAGCAAAATCGGATGAGATTTACTCGATTTATGTGCAAAAAACACTTAGGGCCGAGTAGTGGCCTTAGTCCAAGGACCCAAATTTAAAACTTTTTTCGCCATCATTCTATTCGGCATTCAATTATCTCTCAAATGAAACAAAAACTAGCAAAATCGGATGAGATTTACTCGATTTATGTGCAAAAAACACTTAGGGCCGAGTAGCGGCCTTAGTCCAAGGGCCCAAATTTGAAACTTTTTTCGCCATCATTCTATTCGGCATTCAATTATCTCTCAAATGAAACAAAAACTAGCAAAATCGGATGAGATTTACTCGATTTATGTGCAAAAAACACTTAGGGCCGAGTAGCGGCCTTAGTCCAAGGGCCCAAATTTGAAACTTTTTTTGCCATCATTCTATTCGGCATTCAATTATCTCTCAAATTAAACTAAATCTAGCAAAATCGGATGAGATTTACTCGATTTATGTGCAAAAAACACTTAGGGCCGAGTAGCGGCCTTAGTCCAAGGGCCCAAATTTGAAACTTTTTTCGCCATTATTCTATTCGGCATTCAATTATCTCTCAAATGAAACAAAAACTAGCAAAATCGGATGAGATTTACTCGATTTATGTGCAAAAAACACTTAGGGGCCGAGTAGCGGGCTTAGACCAAGGGCCCAAATTTAAAACTTTTTTTGCCACCATTCTATTCGGCATTCAATTATCTCTCAAATGAAACAAAAACTAGCAAAATCGGATGAGATTTACTCGATTTATGTGCAAAAAACACTTAGGGCCGAGTAGCGGCCTTAGTCCAAGGGCCCAAATTTGAAACTTTTTTCGCCATCATTCTATTCGGCATTCAATTATCTCTCAAATGAAACAAAAACTAGCAAAATCGGATGAGATTTACTCGATTTATGTGCAAAAAACACTTAGGGCCGAGTAGTGGCCTTAGTCCAAGGGCCCAAATTTGAAACTTTTTTCGCCATCATTCTATTCGGCATTCAATTATCTCTCAAATGAAACAAAAACTGGCAAAATCGGATGAGATTTACTCGATTTATGTGCAAAAAACACTTAGGGCCGAGTAGCGGCCTTAGTCCAAGGGCCCAAATTTGAAACTTTTTTCGCCATCATTCTATTCGGCATTCAATTATCTCTCAAATGAAACAAAAACTAGCAAAATCGGATGAGATTTACTCGATTTATGTGCAAAAAACACTTAGGGCCGAGTAGCGGCCTTAGTCCAAGGGCCCAAATTTGAAACTTTTTTTGCCATCATTCTATTCGGCATTCAATTATCTCTCAAATTAAACTAAATCTAGCAAAATCGGATGAGATTTACTCGATTTATGTGCAAAAAACACTTAGGGGCCGAGTAGCGGGCTTAGACCAAGGGCCCAAATTTAAAACTTTTTTTGCCACCATTCTATTCGGCATTCAATTATCTCTCAAATGAAACAAAAACTAGCAAAATCGGATGAGATTTACTCGATTTATGTGCAAAAAACACTTAGGGCCGAGTAGCGGCCTTAGTCCAAGGGCCCAAATTTGAAACTTTTTTCGCCATCATTCTATTCGGCATTCAATTATCTCTCAAATGAAACAAAAACTAGCAAAATCGGATGAGATTTACTCGATTTATGTGCAAAAAACACTTAGGGCCGAGTAGTGGCCTTAGTCCAAGGGCCCAAATTTGAAACTTTTTTCGCCATCATTCTATTCGGCATTCAATTATCTCTCAAATGAAACAAAAACTGGCAAAATCGGATGAGATTTACTCGATTTATGTGCAAAAAACACTTAGGGCCGAGTAGCGGCCTTAGTCCAAGGGCCCAAATTTGAAACTTTTTTTGCCACCATTCTATTCGGCATTCAATTATCTCTCAAATGAAACAAAAACTAGCAAAATCGGATGAGATTTACTCGATTTATGTGCAAAAAACACTTAGGGCCGAGTAGTGGCCTTAGTCCAAGGGCCCAAATTTGAAACTTTTTTCGCCATCATTCTATTCGGCATTCAATTATCTCTCAAATGAAACAAAAACTGGCAAAATCGGATGAGATTTACTCGATTTATGTGCAAAAAACACTTAGGGGCCGAGTAGCGGGCTTAGACCAAGGGCCCAAATTTAAAACTTTTTTTGCCACCATTCTATTCGGCATTCAATTATCTCTCAAATGAAACAAAAACTAGCAAAATCGGATGAGATTTACTCGATTTATGTGCAAAAAACACTTAGGGCCGAGTAGTGGCCTTAGTCCAAGGGCCCAAATTTGAAACTTTTTTCGCCATCATTCTATTCGGCATTCAATTATCTCTCAAATGAAACAAAAACTGGCAAAATCGGATGAGATTTACTCGATTTATGTGCAAAAAACACTTAGGGCCGAGTAGCGGCCTTAGTCCAAGGGCCCAAATTTGAAACTTTTTTCGCCATCATTCTATTCGGCATTCAATTATCTCTCAAATGAAACAAAAACTAGCAAAATCGGATGAGATTTACTCGATTTATGTGCAAAAAACACTTAGGGCCGAGTAGCGGCCTTAGTCCAAGGGCCCAAATTTGAAACTTTTTTTGCCATCATTCTATTCGGCATTCAATTATCTCTCAAATTAAACTAAATCTAGCAAAATCGGATGAGATTTACTCGATTTATGTGCAAAAAACACTTAGGGGCCGAGTAGCGGGCTTAGACCAAGGGCCCAAATTTAAAACTTTTTTTGCCACCATTCTATTCGGCATTCAATTATCTCTCAAATGAAACAAAAACTAGCAAAATCGGATGAGATTTACTCGATTTATGTGCAAAAAACACTTAGGGGCCGAGTAGCGGGCTTAGACCAAGGGCCCAAATTTGAAACTTTTTTTGCCATCATTCTATTCGGCATTCAATTATCTCTCAAATGAAACAAAAACTAGCAAAATCGGATGAGATTTACTCGATTTATGTGCAAAAAACACTTAGGGGCCGAGTAGCGGGCTTAGACCAAGGGCCCAAATTTAAAACTTTTTTTGCCACCATTCTATTCGGCATTCAATTATCTCTCAAATGAAACAAAAACTAGCAAAATCGGATGAGATTTACTCGATTTATGTGCAAAAAACACTTAGGGCCGAGTAGCGGCCTTAGTCCAAGGGCCCAAATTTGAAACTTTTTTCGCCATCATTCTATTCGGCATTCAATTATCTCTCAAATGAAACAAAAACTAGCAAAATCGGATGAGATTTACTCGATTTATGTGCAAAAAACACTTAGGGCCGAGTAGTGGCCTTAGTCCAAGGGCCCAAATTTGAAACTTTTTTCGCCATCATTCTATTCGGCATTCAATTATCTCTCAAATGAAACAAAAACTGGCAAAATCGGATGAGATTTACTCGATTTATGTGCAAAAAACACTTAGGGCCGAGTAGCGGCCTTAGTCCAAGGGCCCAAATTTGAAACTTTTTTCGCCATCATTCTATTCGGCATTCAATTATCTCTCAAATGAAACAAAAACTAGCAAAATCGGATGAGATTTACTCGATTTATGTGCAAAAAACACTTAGGGCCGAGTAGCGGCCTTAGTCCAAGGGCCCAAATTTGAAACTTTTTTCGCCATTATTCTATTCGGCATTCAATTATCTCTCAAATGAAACAAAAACTAGCAAAATCGGATGAGATTTACTCGATTTATGTGCAAAAAACACTTAGGGCCGAGTAGCGGCCTTAGTCCAAGGGCCCAAATTTGAAACTTTTTTCGCCATTATTCTATTCGGCATTCAGTTATCTCTCAAATGAAACAAAAACTAGCAAAATCGGATGAGATTTACTCGATTTATGTGCAAAAAACACTTAGGGCCGAGTAACGACCTTTGAGCCCTCCCAACAAGCCCACGTTGCATCTTACCCAAAAACAATGTTCAGCAACTTTGTTCTACTCGTCAATACCTTTCATTTGATATATCACAAGCAGCTATTGCGTGCGTATTTCGGTAGATATCGTCGAAAGACTGAAAAACACCTATAGGGCCCTAGCTCTGGAAGGGTCGACCCTACCATGTCCATTTTCGAACTTGACCTTACTTTTGTCGATATCAATCGGGGAAAAAAAGAATTTTGAAAAAAGGTTGTGATTTACTCAAGCTAGAGGGGTCACGGACAGACGGACAGACAGACGGACAGACGGACATTTTTTTTATTGCGGATTCGTTATCTATGAACATAGACAAATGCTTTTCCCTTACCGTCTGCTTCCAATTCAAAATGTTACAAACGGCATATTAATCTTATAAGCCCCCAGTACTTCGTACGGGGCTAAAAACAACTCTGATTACAAAGGGTGAATTGATGCTGGAACCTCGTTCCTGTCGAGGTCGTAGTACATATTTCCAATTAGTTTAGTCGATCAGTCGATAAACTTAAAAATGAGAGTCAACTTTCAAGAAGAACTGAAAAAACTCTAGGAAAATTGGAAAATCGCGGAAAATTTTTCAAACCAAGCCGGAGAAATCACTCGACAAAGTCACCTCTGCTCTTGAACTTTAAAGACGCGAGGCGGAGCCGAGAGCGGCCGAAAATTTTGTCTCTTCTTCTAGAACCTATTTTTTCAATGCCCCCCAACAATCTCCAATCACTCGATTTGCCCAACCCCCAAACGTTTCCATAGGACAAATCCCTTATCGACTAAATCTCCACTTACCTTCTAACTCTGTATTACAATGCAATGCTTACCTGAAAAATAAGAAGAAAGAAATTATTAGAAAAATCGACGGTGAACAAAGCAGTATACAAAACAGTTGTCTAAATAATAACCTGCTCGAAATGACTATGGATGTTAAAGCCAATGAATTCGTTTATCATGGGTAAAAATTTACCCGAATATCTCCAATCCGTTGCCACTATTTATTTTACGAGCATCGAGCGTTATTATGTTTCTGAGTAAGGCAATAAGGATATTCTCTACGGCACGTACAGCGTACATACATTAACCATATATATTTGAAAAGTTTCTTTTAATTACGTTAACACCTGCACATAATCCGTAAATATTATTATTGGGTCAATATTGACACAGAAACTTTATACGTTCCAGGCAATGAACAAGCAGTAGTTGCACCCTTGAATTTTCAATTTATTTGAATTAGAAACAATTATCGTATGTATACGACGGGCATTGTGTTCACGGCACCACTAACCGAAACTATATTAATTTTGGATTTACATATGAATGACTTTTTATACAAAATGATTTCCATTAATGCCGTAAAAATTGCTGTAATATTCAGTATTTAATCAAGGGTCGAAATCAAATCACCTTTGATTACCATATAAAGTTCAGAGCTTTACGGAATGAAATGCAAATGAGTCAGGGAAAAAGGTGTTAGCCGTAACGATGTCAAGAATGAGAGATTTAATACTAAAGGACGAGTGAAATTTGAAAACAAAAAAATTTATTGAAAGACATGTCGCACTAGATAAATTAAGAAAATTTGATTTGTTAGAATTATCTTTCAATAAATAATTTCAATTTTATTGTGGCGAAAATTCCTTCATTTTCAGAAGAAACTATTTACACCCGGATGCTAATAGCGCATAGTACACTAATTGCACCCGGGTGTTTTAAAAGGTGGGGTGCGAGTAGTGTAATAACACTATGTAGAAATATGCAGGTGTTTCTATATCACCCAAAACTGCTTACAGTGAGACGCAAGTCCCTTTATCCACTTACCAAAGTGCTGATATCGGTGGGGTGTCGCTAACAGCTTCGACTTGCAAAAAGATAAGCAAACATTTTACAGACAAGATTCTAGAAAAAAAAATTACCAAAAAAATTTTGCATCACAAAGTGGCAAGATGATTCGGCTTTTTTACGTGTTTCCTTTGTTTCGTATTTTTCTCTATTTCAACAATTTTTTTAATAGTACTTTCCTCAACATCTGCCTCCGTTCCTCATTCCTACGGAATTTTTTTTTCACATTTTTTAGTATGAACAGACTTGCGTCACGGTACTTCACTAACGTAGTGCCATGACTATATTAGAAACAAACATTCACATGTACTTGTGTGAGCGTTCGAAGTTTCGTTTTTCGTTCGTTCTTGCACAACACTCGTACGTGTTTTGGTTAAGTATTGTAACACCTGACCACATGTCCAGCATGTGACTGCATGGCTAGTGATGAAGCGGCATTAAAGTTTAATTTCATTTTACTAATGATTCGCTAGACTTGTACATGCAAACGAGTATGACTAGTTACTTGTCGTTAGTTGTTCCGTTAACACTGTCGCCATGGCCTGACGAGATGTTGGCAAAAACAATACTTTAAAACTTATAAGGAAGATTTAAGTTGATTCTGAGTTGATTCGGTTGTTAAACCAGTTTGTACAAAATAGATATTAAAGTTGCTCCCGAAGAGGCACTCAATTGTGGTGACAGTTTGTACGAGGAATATTCATTCAAATTAGTGGAAATAGTGTATCCACACTATTTGCACCGGGGTGCAAAAAGTGTTTCAAAGAGTGCGGTGCAAATAGTGTAAAATACACTATTTGGAAAAAGTTACGTAAAACTATTTGCACTAAATTGTTGAGCCAGTTTGTACAAGCAAGAAAGACACTAGTTGCTTCTGTCGAAACACCGAATTGTTAGACCAGTTTATACAAGAAGTATTGAAGGTACTTCCGACGAAACACTCAATCGTTAGGACAGTTTGTATAAGGTAGATTCGATCTGCTTCTGTGTCTTGCTTGCACAAGGAAAAATGAACTGTTGCAAGACTATATTGGTGCAAATGGTGTTTGATAGACTATTTGCACCGGGGTGCAAAAAGAATTTTTTTAAACTATTTGCTTTAAGGCCCGTCATTGGGAAATGACAGGACAGTTTCCCGAAAATGTATGGAAAATTTTATCACAAAAATTCACCGAAAAAATTCGCAGAAACTCACCTCTAATGCTTTCCATTGTATTCGGGCATAGTCTCTTATGGTCGCCAAGGCATATTTGAACACTAAAACACTTTTTACTCGATGCAAAAACAAAAAGTTTTTTTTGTTTTTGTCGCGACAAAAACACAGAAAATATTTCGACACAACTGTGACACTCCGCTACTATAAGTACTGGAATGAATGTTTGCTGTGTTCACTTCGGCGGTAAAATATTTTCTTTCAAAAAAGTGTTGGACATTTAAAAACAATCATCAAACGGTTGACAAAGGGTAGCGTATACATTTAATAATGTTCATCGACCATTTTTTAAAGCTTTACGAGAGCTCAGCGGACATTCTCTGAACGGTGGGAGAGCATTTATTAAAAACTTAGCCTCTCGTAAGACTGCGCTGAGCGTAAATAAATGTTCGTTCCTCTTTAGTAAGCTAAGAAGACTTCGCGAACTCTAATTATGCCACCTCTTTGAATCAAAATATCGGCTGAGTTCTAATAATTCTCCGCTGAGCTCTAATAATTCTCCGCTAGGCTTCAGGAAGTGTCCTTTGGGCCTAAGCAAGTTGCAGGAAGGCTTAATGTAGCGAATCGGACGCTCGGCGGAGATCTGCCAGAGCTAAGTGGAGTCTTATTAAATCATAGCAACAATTATTAAGCATCCGCTGTTGCTTATTTAGTGTTCGCTTAGCTTCATTGCCTTACTACAACGTGCTAAGGTCTGACGGACTCTTACTGAAGCCTAGCGGAGAATTATTAGAGCTCATTAGAGGTTTGTCAAAGCTCAGCGGAGAATTATTAGAGCTCAGCGGAGGTTTGTTAAAGCTCAGCGGAGAATTATTCGACCTCAGCCGATATTTTTGTTCAAAGAGGTGGCATAATTAGACTCAGCGAAGTCTTGTTAGCTTACTAAAGAAGTGGGAGAGGTTACAATTTTAAGAAATGTCTACCATCGTTGAAGTGTCGGACACTTTTTTGAATGAAAATATTTTACCGCCGAAGTGAACACAGCAAACATTCATTCTAGTCCTTATAATAGCGGAGTGTCACAGTTGTGTCGAAATATTTTCTGTGTTTTTGTCGCGACAAAACAAAAAACAAAATTTTGTTTTTGCATCGAGTAAAAAGTGTTTTAGTGTTCAAATATGCCTTGGGGACCTAAAGAGACGGTGCACGAATACAATGGAAAGCATCATGGGTGAGTTTCTTTGAATCTTTTCGGTGAATTTTTGTGATAAAATTTTCCATACATTTTCGGGAAACTGTCCTGTCATTTCCCAATGACGGGCCTTAAGATACACATAGTGACTTCGAACAATTTACGATTTTCAATAAATGAGTGGACCTAGAGTTATCTATTGTATTTGCGCAGCATCCTACTCCGACGGGGCCAATATTTTCTAATGACCTTGACAAACAAACGATTTATTCATGTTAAAATGTATACCTACGGTAACCTCGAATCAATATAAAAAAGAGCAAATCCTCTTAAATAACAGGCAGTCACTTTCGCAAAAAGATATCACAACAAAAATGTGCAAACAAATAAAAATAATTGCAAAAATAGAAAAACAAATAACTCAGAGTTCCCATCGAATATATTTGTTCATAAACAGAAACTTGGTCAACTAGCGCATTCATATATTATTGTACTTATATATGGCATGCAGTATTACAGAAAATTTATCATTTTATTGAATAACCCAAAAACGATTCATATCCACAAGCACAGCGAATGTTCGAAATTCGTTTTAAAAGAATTATGTGAAAATTACGATTTAATCTATCAAAATGATCGTTTTTATTCATGTTGACTGCACTTTCTATTATATCAAAAACTAAAACAAATTGAATAAATGGCGAACATCATATGGTGATGTATTTATATATGCATGCACCGACACATAAAAACTGCCATTTCAATCTCTGTATATTATTATTGTTCAAAGCATATAAAATATTCGTTTAGTTGGATAACATTTCAACATTTGAACCCGGCTGTCTACTGTGCGGTTAGATATATCTTCGTTCTATGCATATCCGATCGCAAGACCTAAATTCGCACAACCAATAATCACTTTTTGTTCAAATTTAATGTACTAGAAAATGTGCGAGCAAAGTTGGTATATCTCTATATTCAACTTTTATTGCTCATACACTTGGCTTTATCCACACACAAATATAATAAGCAATTCACGCAGCTGCTAATCGGACCGGTCACTCGAACGAAAGTCGATTTAAAATTCACTCATTTCCGAATTAATTTCATTGAACGATATATTTATCGATAATCTTAACGATAATAATCACCACAACCGTTCAACCGTCAAAGATTCATCTCAAATGAATACAATTGATAAGACCATCTGCTCGAAATATCAATTCAATTTAACTCATTATGACATGACATGTTGATTGGGTATGATTTGAATATTGATTGTGGTGGTACTGTGTATTTATGAACAGATCAATCATTCCTTAAGAGACACAGTATGGGTTAATGCAAAAAATTGTTGGTTTTTTTTCCTGACTTACGAATTGAAATTAATTTTAATTTCCATCCTAGTTTGATTCAAATGTACAGGTAAAGTGTTATTGATGGACAGACAGTGTGTCTATAGAGAAACTTTTGAAAATGAAGTGATTCTTGAACAATTTCAATTGTTAGGAGTACTGTGGCCAGCACTTCGTATGAGACGTGTAAGAAATGCAGTTGTTGTCAACAAGACTTCAAAATCCTTCCAGGTCTGATTGAACATTTGACGTGGTGGCTCAGTGGTTACGTATGCTAGCTTTCCACCAAAATGATCTGGGAGACGATTTCACATGGAATGTTTCGCGTCATTATATCGCATTGTCAATGACAATGTCCCAAAGTTCCTGAGAGTAATTATACCTAGAGAGGAAATTTCGAACAAAATTACGTAAAATACGTGGTCCCAACATGAAATACGAAATGTTTATTGGTATGTGTGTGTGCCCTCTTAATTAAGAGGGCAAATTGAACTATCAAAAGCGAGATATAGCGTCAGCGTATACATGTATTGGTGTAACAGTATACGAAATGTGTATCTTATACAAACTGATGTTGGGACCACATTTCTCGTACAAATTTCCTCTCTAGTTATAATTACTCTAAGCAAAGTTCAGTCAAGCTTCATAATTTGGGTTGTTGCAGTGAGTTTCGATAGTGAGAAACCCGAAGACCATTTAATTACATCTTGCCTTGGTGGACTTGTAAAAGTATTTGCTTCTCTTTCAACATCATGTAAGTGAGAAGACCGAAGACCAGTTTATTATAACTTGCCTTGGCGTACTTGTCAAAATATTTCTGTTTCTTTCATCATACCACTATATGCGAATTACAGTATGTTCACCTTTAGAAAACACAATTTTAGATTTTAAATCAGAGTTTTAAAAGTCATGGACGTTCGTTTCCCCTCAATTAATTCACAGAATATTTGCGCAAAATTTGAATTCGCTAAGGGATTTTCAAATTGTGTGCCAAAATATCATAACCTGGAAACACTTTATTAACTGAGAACATCGATGACTTTTAAAGCTCTAAAAGTACCAGCCGTCATATTAGCAACTCTCTGCTAAAAAATATCAAATATTTTCAGAACTAAGAAAAGCCTAGTGTGACGTTTAAAACGTCACTTTAACAGATGTAATAGACTTTCGATTCAAACCGTCACATATATAGCCTATATTCAGGCGAGATATCTATTAAGCACTAAACTTTATCCAAAGATTATTTGTATTTCGCCATCAAAGTGGCTCAGAAATCACGTTAACCTGGTGGTCTACAGACTGAATTTGTTATCGGCCGTAAAAGTCTGCTATTGATGAGGTCTCTAAAATAAAGGAACAAGCAAATAAACACCAGTGAAGTCACTCACATACGAAACGCGTGTGACTAATAGTGTGTCTTATGTATCACACATAGGAATCTGTGTACCCCCTTCGTTTGGCGTGCCGTGCGTAGTTTTAACGAGAATATGCGGGTAGAATCTATTTTCAAATTAAAAGCACTAGAAAAGCGATTCACAATATATTCAAATTCTTTTTAAGAAATTTGACGTATCATTATACATCATGGGAGATCGTAGATATAGCTAAGAATGTTAAAGCGTTTTGGCTTTATGATTTATGGATCTTTTTTTTTGGGAGAGAATTTGCATAAATTGAAATTATATTATCCCTGATGTATAAAATAAATCTTGAATCCCCTCGTAAAATACAATATACCCGAACGTAATGACACGACTTCTGACTGATACTCATATTAATATGCAGATTTTCTCTGCTAGCTGGCTAAATGTTCTAGAAATGTATGTATAATACGTACAAGTACCGTGACATTGGAATGGAATCATATATCAACGATAGTGAAAAGTTACAATCAAATCAAAATTCTTTTTACGATTTGTATCCTTGTGCATTGTTCGTTGGATGTGTGTGTGTTTCAATTTAACTGACGAATTACTCTGTTTCCTCGTGTGTATAAGTAAATAAAGCGAACTATCAAAAATGTTTACTAGAAATATGCGAGTAAATTGTAGAGGTTAGCTATAAACCTCCTGCGGTACATATATGTACTGGAATACGTAAAAACATGCTGTTATTCTGGATGTGTACAAGTACATAGAAATAAAACGATATTATAACTTTGCTATTTTAATATGGCGCTTGTGCACTTTATTGTTTCAACTTTTATTTACAACCACTCATCGCCATATTGTATGTTTTATTGTATACAGACAATTTTCCTCCACATAATACTCATAATAAATACAAACTTTTAATAGTTTCCATCCATTGCTGCTGCTCTGTTTTCCCTCTCTTTTTTTTTGTTGGAAATATTAAAACAATGAAACCATAAAATGTTTTATTTCCTTCGAATATCCCGCATGGATTGGGAAATTATTTGTTATACTTTTCGTGTTGTTTAAATTTGATACTCAGGGAATACTCGGTAAAATGATCGATAATTAATCGGATGACCGTCGAGACACGTAATTATTGTTTTATTTTTTTATTATTTTGTTCCCGAACATTTTTGCAATATTTCGATGCAGATGGATGTATCTTTGACTTCGACTGAAAAGTTCGAATCGAAATCGAATAGCAGAAATTAAAAATTATTTCGTAATTCCAATAAGGTGCCACAAATTTGATCAACTTTCCGCAATTCCTCCAACACTGTGCTGTGTGAAGAAGCTCTTTTGGTAAAAATGTATTTTTAGCATTGAATTTCATAGAGGTGGAACGTGTTTCCTAACGATATTAAGTTCGGCAATGGCATTTCTTCTCGATAAACGATAAGAAATTGATTCAAAATTTGATTTATTTCTGCAATTCACCACTCCCACCCAATACACTATATACTCATTTAACTTAATACAACTCCATTTTCTTCGAAAATAAAGCACAAAATAATCGTTTATAAATGGAGTTCATAAATTTCTATCATTTCGGTAGCAAAATTAATTTACGACTCTTGTTTTATGTGTGTTACATAGTGTTATTTTCTCTGTTTCCTTCGAATGTTGCTCGGTTATGCGTAGAGTTATCCTATTTGGGATGAAACATAAAACATTTGGGAATACAAAACATCGAATGAATGCATGAATGAATGAAATAATTTATATTAGTTACATGTACACACACTATACGTTTACGTATAAATATAGTATAATACAAGATAGTAGTACACATTCTACACGGATCTCATATTCTTTTGTGTATGTGTGTGTGTGGAGTGGAAGATAGACGTAAAGAGAAATGGAAAATTTATTATTATTCGGTATTGATTTCGCGACTTCTAACGTAGACTTTTATTGAGGAAAAAAGGTTGAGCATTTATTCAAATCAATAAATCTTGATTTTTCGTTGGAATTATTGTCATGACTCGTGACAGTTGGTAAAGTATCTTTCTTTATTTAAACCAGAGGACAAAAAAAACTAATTCACAATACAGATAGCAGAAAAAGTAAGATAGATTGAGCATGACATGTACATTGTACGTACATCGAGCCAATTTTATTAAATTTAATCAATTCTCTTCTACCTACTCAGTTAAAGAACGGAAAGTGTTACATATTAACACGTCTGAATGTTAATTAATATTAAACCGTAAATCTACTACTTCTTTTGATAAGGAATCGCTTATTAGAACTTGGAAAATCTTTTACTTTGTTAGTGTTTCACCGTACGTTTTGCTATATAAGAGAAGAATACCAGGGCTCATATAGCTTATTTTTACCGTTGATGTCAATAACAGATGTAATTTGAGAGAATCGTAATATGTCGTTAAAGTGATAAATGTAGTAAAGGGAGTAAACTGCCCTCGGATGAGGTGTCACTATAGAAGTTTTAAGGCTCGTCATTGGGAAATGACAGGACAGTTTCCCGAAAATGTATGGAAAATTTTATCAAAAAAATTCACCGAAAAGATTCAAAGAAACTCACCCATGATGCTTTCCATTGTATTCGTGCACCGTCTCTTTATGTCCCCAAGGCATATTTCAACACTAAAACACTTTTTACTCGATGAAAAAACAAAAAGTTTTTTTTTGTTTTGTCGGGACAAAAACACAGAAAATATTTCGACACAATTGTGACACTCCGCTATTATAAGGACTAGAATGAATGTTTGCTGTGTTCACTTCGGCGGTAAAATATTTTCATTCAAAAAAGTGTCCGACCCTTCAACGATGGTAGACATTTATTAAAATTGTAACCCCTCCCACTTCTTTAGTAAGCTAACAAGACTTCGCTGAGTCTAATTATGCCACCTCTTTGAACAAAAATATCGGCTGAGGTCGAATAATTCTCCGCTGAGCTTTAACAAACCTCCGCTGAGCTCAAATAATTCTCCGCTGAACTTTGACAAACCTCTAATGAGCTCTAATAATTCTCCGCTAGGCTTCAGTAAGAGTCCGTCAGACCTTAGCACGTTGTAGTAAGGCAATGAAGCTAAGCGAACACTCAATAGGCTTCAGCGGATACCTAATAATTGTTGCTATGATTTAATAAGACTCCACTTAGCTTTGGCAGATCTCCGCTGAATGTCCGATTCGCTCCATTAAGCCTTCCTGCAACTTGCTTAGGCCTAACGGACACTTCCTGAAGCCTAGCGGAGAATTGTTAGAGCTCAGCGGAGAATTACTAGAACTCAGCCGATATTTTTATTCAAAGAGGTGGCATAATTAGACTTCGCGAAGTCTTCTTAGCTTACTAAAGAGGAACGAACATTTATTTACGCTCAGCGCAGTCTTACGAGAGGCTAAATTTTTAATAAATGCTCTCCCATCGTTCAGAGAATGTCCGCTGAGCTCTCGCAAAGCTTTAAAAAAATGGTCGATGAACATTATTAAATGTATACGCTACCCTTTGTCAACCGTTTAATGATTGTTTTTAAATGTCCGACACTTTTTTGAATGAAAATATTTTACCGCCGAAGTGAACACAGCAAACATTCATTCTAGTCCTTATAATAGCGGAGTGTCACAGTTGTGTCGAAATATTTTCTGTGTTTTTGTCGCGACAAAACAAAAAAAAAACTTTTTGTTTTTGCATCGAGTAAAAAGTGTTTTAGTGTTCAAATATGCCTTGGCGATCTAAAGAGACTATGCCCGAATACAATGTAAAGCATAAGAGGTGAGTTTCTTTGAATCTTTTCGGTGAATTTTTGTGATAAAATTTTCCATACATTTTCGGGAAACTGTCCTGTCATTTCCCTATGACGGACCTTAAAGAGATAAATGTAGTAAAGGGAGTAAACTGCCCTCGGATGAGGTGTCACTATAGAAGTTTTAAGTAAAAAAGGCAACGGCGGATTGGAATTTTTGACCGTATGACCAGTCCGAGCCTGGAGACAAGATCTTACTGAACGAAAAATTCTGAAATTTTCGAAATTTTGTCAGAACTTTTAAGAAATTTTGATAATTTTCAGAATTAAATTTCCCACAAATAAGCCTTGTGCAAAACTGATACTTTCGTGACTGCAACTCTAAGACAACAATTTTGGTTGGACAAAAGGTTTAATCCTTATGTACAATTACCGGACCGGTATTGAAGATACAAATTAATCCCATTTAATAATCATTTCAAATACCTAGCCGATAAATTTCGTTCGCACTAGGAAACACTTAAAACCCCCTCTGCGTCATAAATTGCGTTCACCTTGTCAAATTTTGTTGATTATCATCAAACCATCGCATCCAAACGACCTCCCAATTTATGTAAAAGAAATTATTTTTTGAGAATTTGAAGTGTGGGTCGACTAAAAGGTTCCGTCATTCGAACGCCGTGTACGAATCGAAAGACCAAACATTGTGTCGAATTCCTTTTCGTATTTATGTGGAGTGCAGCATTCGAAATGATGATGGGACATGGTTGGTAATAAAGTGAAATGAATGTCGCTTGTCATTGAACATTACGAATGTTGAACGTATACAGCTAAACTGCATCTTTGGAATATTATTCATTTTTTTTTCGGCTTCTTTGTTTGTATTATACGAATCAACACACTGGGTTAATTGCCAGTTGAAGTGATCTTTATTAAGATACAGATCTTGATAAATTTTAAATACCTATTCGGTTAGTCAATAAATAAAATTCAGTTGACTTGTATTCGTTACATTCTTGTTCATTCTCTTAACTTTCATCTCATCGGGTGTCTCTGTTGTATGAATATCGGTGGAAAGCATTTTATTAAGCTCACTCATCTAGAGCCTAATAGAGTACTTTGCAGTCGATGTCATAAATAAGCATTATCTATATCCCCCATTCCGCTGAACGAAGGACAAGGCAAGGACAAAAATATGACTGAAAACACTATCGTTCTCGATAAATCGATAAAGTTCGTTGTAACTCTTTCAAATACATTTCTCAACCTTTTATGAACGAAAAACGTATTGCGATAGAATGGTTAAATCTGCTACTTCTTTTGTTAAAAGATGTTTTCGTAGTTTAGGACAAAATCTTTTACTTCATTGGTTCAAACGTATAATTTGCTATGTAAAAGAACAACGACCAGAGCTTATCGCTTATTTGGTTCGTCGTCGTCTATAACAGATAACCGTTTCGAAATGGTTAGATCACTGATTCACGGCCCTCTTCACACAAACTAATTTCGGTTCCTCAACATTACAAATAGTTTTCGAATATTACCACCTAATATCCAATACCAGCGGAAAAAAAAAGATGAACGCTCCGCATCTCAGTCACAATGATGCATAACAAAAAAACCGAAACTTTCGTTCAAATTGTTCAAAGAATTTTTTTTTCCTTTAATCAAATAATTGAATTTATTAACGACGATATGTACGGCATTCAGATTTGGATATGATTGATTCTAATACGACAAGAAGAGGAAGAAAAACTTCTTCTTTTTTTTGCGAAATAAAATTATCAATTTCTTTTGAAGTGGCTGGCAATCTAGGTAAGAAATTATTCGATTTTCCTGATTTTTCCTTATTCTTTTCAACAGGTTCTGATTATTAACGAAATAATTCAGTTGTATGTATACCTAGCTGGTTACGGTATGCGTAAATTGTGTTACTGAACAGGGCTTACTTTAGAGAATTTTAATTCTGAAAATTCCGAAAATTCTGAAAAAATTCCGAAAAAGTTCCGAAAAATTCTGAAATAATTTTTCGGAATTTTTCAGAACTTTTTCGGAATTTTTTCAGAATTTTCGGAATTTTCAGAATTAAAATTCTCTAAAATAAGCCCTGTTACTGAAACACCAGAAAATCGGTGGTCGATAGATTTTTCGTTTTTTTTTATCCGAAGAATTTTTACTTTCAATAATTTGTAGAAAATCGTCGAAATGATTCATGTTAATGCAAATTACATTTTTGTATCACCAAGTGCGAGTTTTTCGTTGATTGAGCATCAAATGTCTATTTGTAGCGAGATTTGTAGCCGGCAGGTTAGACTGTCACGTATTGAAGAGTGAAAAGAATAAAAAAATAAATAATTGAAACCATCGTGGGGGATAAATGAGACAAGAGAATCGTCTGAAGTATTCATAACATTGTCGGATTATGCACTGCACACGTTCTGTTTGCATAGAAAAGTCGTTATTTGACTTAATATCATCGTCTGTTCTATTTAGTGAACCATCTACTTAACTAACTGCTGTGTGTCACTTGATCCTATTTTCATTTCAACATTTAAAAAAAAAATATTTTTTCCATCTCTCTGAATTCTGTGAGGTAAAAATGCATTTTTTCTGAAATAATTCATCTCTTCAAATAAATGAGTTTTGAATGCTAACGGATGTCAAATGTTATGTTTAATTTATTTTTAAAGATCTTTTATGAACCATTTATTTTTGGGTTAAATGTTTTTCTTCTTATCCTACACCATATGTGTTAGTATTTACGGTTAATTGATGCTATCTCCGGATGATTTTTTTTTTTTCTTTCTTAAATGTTGGTATAGAAGGAAGCATATTGACATAGTGTTTCTGAGCGTATTTTGCTTTTTAATTAATAACATGCAGACTGTGTGATTAGCTTCATATGGGTGAGGTGGGTTGTTTCTCATTGATAGCTGTTATTTTCAACGACAACAACATTTAACGATTAGTTTTGACTAGCTTCTTTGACTTCGTTACTGACGTGCTATACTTAGTTACAAACCATAGATTCAACAAATGAAGTAGCAGATTCAATAATTAGCTTGATGTTATCAAAACGTCTCAGAAAAAGAAATATAATTAAAAAAATCATTTTGCTTGGTTATATTAGGACATTAGGAAGGAGTTGACGACACTTGTATATATTTACATATTTATCAAGATCTCTGACTGTTGGATGATATACAAAATTATCACATTGTAATCTGCATGGGGTGCATGGGTCAGAAATCTTACAAGTGTTCTCTGAACTTTAATGTTCTTCCAAATGGACATAAAATTGATCCCCAATGTATGAATTTAGTGCCGAAAAATATAAAGTATTCTCCCATAATCAGTGCCGCCACTCGCTGTTCCAGCTGTAGAGCCCCCGGAAAGAAGGAAAACATCTGCATTTTGGCACCAACTTTTTTTCCAAGACTTCTGTAGGTTTGCAGCACAAAAGTACTGGGTTCATTTATATGTGGGACTATAGTAGGCAGAGCCTGATATTTGGGAATTAATTCTCTAAATTCCCAAAATTCCCAAAAATTCTCAAAAATTCCCAACAATTCACTAAATTCCCAAAAATTCCCAAAAAATCCCAAAAATTCCCAAAAATTCCCTAAATTCCCAAAAATTTCCAAAAATTCCCAAAAATTCCCAAAAATTCCCTAAATTCCCAAAAATTCTCAAAAACGATTCCCAAATATTAGGCTCTGATAGTAGGTGAGGCCACCTACAACACCCCATACTCAGTTTCGTGGAACATTGAAGCTGCAGAGAAGGCGGACTCTCCGAACATTCACTACCTTTTTAGTCATAACTCTCGTGGATCAACTCGCACCGAGCGGTGCGTATACTCTACCTGTAGGTCTTTCCAAGGCCGACAATCGTACAACATTACAACAATTTAAAATAATTTTTTCTTGAGTTATTGCCGAAAAACCCTCTGACTGACATGTCTTCACTTTTGAGCGCTTTTCACAGAAAACAATTTTTTTAAAGAAAAAGTGAAAGATACGTGTTTCCTAGAATTGAAAGACAAATCCAACGAGCTATCACTCATTAAAATCGGAGACCGCTTGTTCCCCAATCACCCGAAGATTTGGCGATATCACTCTTAATTTGAAGCAGCTAATCCGAGTCAATTTTAAATTAATATTTTTTTTTTAAATAGTCGTCTGTATTTGTGTACTATCGGAGCTTGATGCTACAATTATTATTGACGTAATCATCCAAAATAGACTGTGTCATTTGTTACCCCACAATATATAGACGACAAGAACGATTTTGCTTTGTTGTGTTTACGTTTGAAAATTGGCATTCTGCCACACACAAAAAAAAAGCAAAATTATTAAATTCAAACGAGACTCGGGCTTATCATCTTTTCTGGAGCACATTTTCATGTTGACAACATAAATACGAGAAAGATAGGAATCGAATACTTTGCAGTGGATATTAAATGTTGATTTATGAAATAATATTTCGTTTGAAAATGGCAAATGGCATTTCTGTTTCGATTTTTTTTCTTCATATTTTTAATATCGAAAACTGGAGGAGATTTTTTCGTTGCTGTTTTTGTTCTGTTGCCTTCTTCATTCTTCCAGTTTCTGCCTAAATAAAGCACATGTTTCATTTTGCTACATTGTTAAACATGACAATCTATTGCTTTCAATAATGTGCAAACGTCTCTTAAATAATATATTGTCTAGTTGTGCGATATTATGTGTGTAATGCAGTATATGATTGTACTTCATGTTTGAAAATATGTAATCAAGAAACAATCAGAGATTTATTCGCGCAAACCATATGGTACCTCGCATGTAATATTATGTAATACAAAATGCACATACAAAACCATTGTGCACATACCCATGTTCCACATTATTATTTATTTACGTTTCGGAATATTAAATTCGCAATGTTTACCCACATATGGAGTGATGAAGTTTGTACGCCGTACATACACACCCATACATACATAAGAGTGTATCATGGCTCATGGGTAGGATCGTGGAATATAAAAAAAAAATCACAATTCTCTATGCAGTTTCATTCATGTTATACGGTAGAGGTTCACGTACTACATACACATTGTATTATGCATAACACGACTTAAAACAAGTCTACACAAAAAAAAGTAAAGAATTTGGAAAATGAAATGATACCTGAGGAGCAGTGGCCAAATATTTACCTGAGTTGATTAGAATGTTTAAATTAGATTCAGAAGAGGATGGGGGCTTCTATCGTCGGCACCTTGTCGGAGTGTTAAGAGTGTTTCTTACGGTAAATATTTTTAGTACTTTGGGTTACGGTTACGCTTTCAATTTAATTCAATTACTTCAATTCTCGGGTGAGCTGGGACCATGCACAGGACGTTTAGCATAAATATATTCGGAATCGGGAAAATTGTACGGAGTGACGGTTGGTTGGTTTGACTGTGAGGTAGTTACTTTAATCGCTACTGTGCACTGAGACCATCCTTTGTTGGGCTCATTTTTGTTGTACTTTTCTTCAACCGTTGTTCGTCTATTATCCTTACACCTAGTCGTGTATCTTAGTTAGACTCACTCATTCACACAATCACATGCTTTCCATTCATGCAATCGCTGTATTGGAATTCCATAATCAACCTTGTCATACAAGTGTTTAACATTCATCTGTTATCGACAACGGCGGTAAAAGTAGACTATGAGCTCTGCACAGTGTTCTCTTATTATAGCAAATTTGATGTTAAAACAAATGAAGTAAAAGATTTTGCATCAAACAGTACTTTGAATAAAAAAAGTAGAAGAAGTGACCACACTTATAGTTACTGTTGGTTCCTCAGATTTGCAGGGCAGAAAATACACCAGGGGGATACAAAATATATGAGACTTTATTGCAGAAACGTACATTCCAATAGAATATGATAATCAGACTGACCAGTATACTAGATTAGTGAGTTAATTGGATTAGACTTGTGAACCAGATTAGTTCACTTGAACACACCCCTTAATCCAATTAGTTCACACCCCCTTAATGCAATAATTTTAGCGATTCCTTCAGTCCAATGCAACTTCTGTTCAACGTAATGATGTCAGTCACTTCTTCGAACTGTCCAATAAATTTCCTCTCTCTCCATATTTCATTTACTCTCCGATCTAACTAACTTCCAGATCATAATTCCTTTTCCGATCTAACTTCCAGATCATAATTCCCTTCTCCGGTCTAACTTCCAGATCAAACTTCCGCTTCCGATCTAACTTCCAGATCATACTTCCCGATTCAAATTCCGAATCGCATTTCCATATTCGTATTCCATGTTCATTGTCCGTGTTCATTGCCGTTGTCCGTATCCGATGTCAATTCCTCTTCTTCCATGTTCTTTTGAAATTATAATTCCTACTGCCATTTTCATATGTTGCTTTTCGTACGGACACCACTCCCAACACCACTCTCTCCCAACACCACTAATACCGTAGTCGCTCTCCAAATTTCTTATTCCACGTTAAATTTCCGCGTCTCAATTCCACGTTTGTTTTCCATAATATTATCCAACTCCAGTGCCATTTTCGTCCTTAACTCTTCTATGCATTCAGTTCAGCCATGATCGCTTCGGTTTCCACTATCAATTCTACCATGTTGACTTCGGTTTACATCACCAATTCGTTTCTGCCATGATTCACTTCTGCAACTTTCCGTTTTGATAATTTTCTATTCCGATCACATTCCTCCCTGCGCTACAACGTGTCCTCTGGGCCCATAACCTGTTGGTTTCTCAGATTTGCAGGGCAGTAAATACACCAGGGGGATACAAAATATATGAGACTTTATTGCAGAAACGTTCATTCCTATAGAATATGATAATCAGACTGACCAGTATACTAGATTAGTGAGTTAATTGGATTAGACTTGTGAACTAGATACTCTGACTGTTTTGAAGAAGTTTAATCCATCTTCCACGTGTTGCAAATCTTTACCATTTTTGTGTTAATTATTTTTCTCCGACAGTAACATCCACATGTCAGGTAAATTACATGTGAAATTACATTCACCGAACAGCATTTCGTTTCACTTAATTATCCATCCCATATATACACATTCCGACAATCTACCATATAAAACTCTCAACAGTTAACCATAGATCAATGAATATTTAACACCATTCTGGTAGTAGCGTAAAAACCACATAATTTATCCACCTCATTAGCTTTTTATTAACTTCTTAAACATTCAGATGAGCGTTCAGTATCAAATTATAATTTATTCTGTTAATTTTGTTGTGTGCTGAATTATTTATTGAAGTAAAACGTTGCTCATTATGAATTAAATAAACTTTTTTTTTCCGCTCGCAATTTTTGGTTTTTTAAAACCAGCAGAAACATGACTCTCATCAACATTTTTTGTTGTTTTATTCTTCAGTTTTCGGTTGTGGTAATTTCTTTTTTCTTTTTTCGCATTCATAATTCTGCGGCATTAACATTGCAAGATTTTATTTTATCGGAAAAATGAAGAACAATTTGTCCACTTTGTCATTCCTTCACCCTCCTCGAATAAAAAAAATTCGGTTTTTTTTGTCGAATTTCAAACCAAATCAATCCATTTAACCTGACCAATTACGATAACTTGTCACATCGAATTAATGTGTACCTCACATGCTGTGGCAGTTTGTTTGAGAAAAATGTCAATGAATCATTTAATACAAGAAAAAGAAACAGTCGGGACGGAGTATTATAATGAATGCGGCGCGGCAGATGTATATTTAACACAAATATTCAAACCACAAAAGTCTTTAGTGTTTAAAAAAGCGGAAATTAACGCATAAATCGATCAAATATTACGTTGATCATCATCAGAGATGCATCTTGAATTTGTAATATTTAATATCAAGCCTCATTTGTAGACGAATTGTCAGCAGGAGGTCTTTGTTGTAACGAATACCTGTTTGTACATATGAAACAGTCAGAAACGAATCAGAAGAAAAATTATTTATTTCAAGTCAATGACTGGCACCTAAAAAATCAATAATCTACTCTCCGTAAGAGATAAGCGAACGTCAGTTTTTATCCATTCTACTAGTTCCCTGACCGAAATTATGAGAAATACTGACCAAAGGAAACGAACGTTGCATCGTACAATGAGAATGCAATTTAAACAAAGGAGCACTTAGCGGTGGATGGGAGAAGTGTTAATTCTTAGTGATGAATAGAGATGTGCGGGCCGCCCGAAAATGTTTTTATCCGGCCCGACCGGGCCAGGGCCGGCCGGGCTTCAAATCTGTCGGGCCGAGCTTGGACCGGACCTAAAAAATAAAATTTTTGGCCCGATTTTCAAAGTTTCGCGCACTTTTTTATATGAAATTTGCTTTTGGGCCGCCCGAAAATGTCGGCCCGTCCGAGTTTTTATCCGGCCCGATCGGGCTTGGGCCGGACGGGCTATAAATACGTCGGGCCAGTTCGGGCCGGGTTTAAAAAAAAATTGGTAACAGGAGCTACAGCAGTCTACAAAAATTCTTTCGATCAAAAACACTCAACTGCAAGCTTAAGTCTGAACTGTACATAACGCTGTGCTGAACGACCAGTTGTATCATATGACTCGGAAGCTTGGCTCATGACACAACGGTCAACATTTGGAGGAGTAAATGTTGACGGACACTGGCAAAGAAGATTGAATCATGAGCTGTACCAGCTTCACAGGGAGCCACATATAGTCAAATGCATCAAAATCAATCAGCTAAGATGGCTAGGGCATGTGCAAAGGATGGAGGAACAGCTAAGCTAAAATCCCGATGGAAACAGCAAACAGACAAAAGCAAGAGCAAAAAGGCGGCAATTGGGTCGGATCTGAAAGCACTAAGAGTAACCGATTCGAGATCGTTGGTCCGGAATAGGTCCGATTGAAGTAAGATGCTGGAGGACACCAAAACCAATAGTGGGTTGTAGATCCCACTCTGATTAAAAAAACTCCATCCCAAACCACAAAATAAACGAGCCGTCAGAACAGTCAGAGCGTTTGCTGCGACTGAGCCCCGTACAAACCCGTACATCTATTGCGTACGTGACCCTAGTTCGTCCGTCGCCCTACTCTTACCGTAAGCCTACTGCGCCCGTGTACGTCTTAAAAATTGCGCATAGCGCAATTACGAAGCCCCGTACGACGTTCCTTTCAAATGTAACACAAATTTCGAATTGACCTAAAATTAAGTATCATTTTCACCGATTTCTATTGTTTTTACAAAAATCCAAAATGGCGGCCGACGGCCATTTTGTTAGGAGGTGGAAAGTAGTACGGCTGCTATACATTCGTTAGTACCTTTCAAACAAAAAAAAAATTGAAATTCGGTCAAAGTTTACTCGAGATATTAACAAAAAACACCACCTTCACTGTACGGCCGAGTAGCCACATATAAGCTCACTCCAAGAGACCTAGCTCACGCTCCGGTGAATCGAATTCCATGAACTTTTTTTTCCCTGATTGGTACGGTCAATACCTATCTAATAAAGCAAAATCCATCTAAATACATTCAAATTTGGCCAACCTACAAGCAAAAACGGCTTGCCGCCCTGTACCTAGTTCACACCAAGGGGTCTAACTCACGAGTCGGTCATCCAATTTTCATAAACTTTTTTTTTGTCGATCCGTATTGTAAATACCTTTCATTTGACGTATCACTTACAAGTGTAGTGCTTAAATGTCTGGAGATATCGTCGAAAAACAGTTAGGCACTTATTGAGCCCCAGCTCCGGAAGGGTCGACCCAAAATCGTCCATCTTCGAACTTAGCCTCACTATTTTGACTATCTTTCAGGGAAAGAAAAATTTTTGAAATCGGATTTGATTTACTCAGACAGACGGACAGACGGACGGACGGACAAAATTTTTATTGCGGATTCGTTATCTATGAACATAGGCAAACACTTTGCCCTTACCGTCTGCTTCGAATTCCATCAATTACACACGGCATCGTAATCCTATAAGCCCCTTCGTACTTCGTACGGGGCTAAAAAAGGAAAATTTTGCAACGAAACCCTCTCGTACCTACACCGTCCTCACTTTTTATTTCAATATTACAAATGAATAGTCACCAGTCACCATTATTAGCCGTACTTTCTGCTTCAATAAAAAAGAATGATAAATTCGTCTTGTGCCATCAACTCAACCTTATCCCGTGTTTGACATTTCACTTGTTCGGTTATTGGAACAATAAACAATATATCAATTGGTACATGAAGTAGGGCAACAACAACAACAAAAAAATGATTGATGTGCCGAAAAAGTACGACCAGCAGTCTGTAATTTCTATACACCCAAAACATAAACTGTTTTCCTTTCAAATGAAAAATCAAATTACATTAAAATCAATCCCATGGTGACTGCACACCCTAACCCTTGAACACTAATAGATAGATAGCCAAGCAAAAGCCAAAACAACACAACAGTAACGACACATACAAAAAAATGAAAGAATAAAATATTTCAACTCACCCAACGAAATGTATATATATATATATATGTACAGACGGAGAGGAGAGACGGGAGAAAAAAGCACCCGAAAACAAAAAAAACCCGTGCATACGGGGGACAATTTCATAACAACCGACACCAGCGGAATAGCGGGCGTTCGTGTTTTAATTTCACGGACCAAATATTCTTCGATGTGGTAGATTAAAAGTTTTTTGCTCGAAAAAAAAAAAATTGAGCGACCAGAAAAAATTGCCATGCCAATCCCTTTTTGCTGTTGAGAACCGACAGAAAAAATTTAAATCTCTCAATCTTTTTAATTGCTATTTTATTCATTAGCATATACATGCGAGTTTAAGTGAGTAATTGACTGAACAATGATTTTGTGAGGGTATGTGTATACAGACAGACCCTGGATGGATGCTACGGTGATGGCATACGTACGGCGTAGTGATAAAATCTCATGATTTAATCATAAATTCTAATGGATATATTTATACTCACTTTCGGCGAATATAAGCTGGAATTATCATTCCCACCTGAATGTCTAATGCTTTCATATATCATCAATATTGCAAACCTCTTCTCTTAAAATTTTCTCAACACTTAAATCCATAAAGTGTCAAACAAATCTTAAACAATTTATTTACATTTAAATGTCAATCAAACAAATCATCCTTTTCCTTTGAGATGTCGTTTGTTAATTTCTTGTCACGTGCGTACGCGTGTTTTATTACACTCGCGCGCCTTCACAGCTCGAAAATCTATTCTATTGACGATGTGGCATAGATGATAAATATATATTTTAGCGTTTCTCTTTCTCGCTGTATTTATATCGGAACGCATTTCGCATAAAAAATATAAATAATTCCGTCGACGTTTTGTTGGTTTTTCATTGGCACCATCGCGTATAACATAAAATACGATTCTGGAAAAAATTATGCCGAAAATAACAACCGAGCATAATTCCTTCGTAATCTATTCGAAACTTCTATTCTCCGTTTTCGGCGTAAGATACTATACAAAAAGTTAAGTTACTTGTGTGTATTTTAGGAGTGTGTATAGAGAGAGTGCGGTATCATTCATCCAAATCAATACTTTATATATCCTCACGAATATTCTTCAATTTCCCTTATGAATATTTAAATAGATTTTGTGTGTATCCTCCACCATCCATCCCCAATATTGCTGTAAGCAAAAGCATTTAAAATTATTCTTTGGTATGACAAAACACTTTTGTGAAAGTAACACAACTCTTGGTGTTTGTATTGACACAAATCATAACGACTGGCTGCTATCCGATTAGGCGATAATGTGATTGGTTTCGTGATATTTCGACTAATTGCTCTTTTTTTTCGGGTGTTTGTTCCACGTTGGATTTCCACGGGACTAGGTGACTTCAAATCTTCAGACATGAACTTTGCATGCAGTTGGGGAGCAAAGCATTTAACATTTTAGTTTATGCTAAATTAACTGCTAGTCATTACCCACGACGACAAAAATATAGTGGATATTGGTCTGGTGCTCTTATCTGTAACTTTAACCCAATGAAGTAATAGATTTTGTCTAACTCATCAGATGAATCTGAATTCATGTGTTTATTTATAAGAGGAAGACTAAAACGAGATAAATTTGACTTTAATAAAAGATTGAATTTACGTCTTTTAAGAGTCAATTCGCCAATTTCTCAGCCACTTGGAAAACAAGCTCGCGCCGATATTATGGAGTTATAGCTCATTCGATTCGTCGTTGAATTCTAGCGGGGGGTGTCTGCCATTTTTTCTCAAAAAAAATCCAGTTTGGCTGTATTGTGTCTACATGTGATGTGATGTCAGAGTGTGGTCAGAACACTGTTTTAGCAATAACTTGAGGAAGGAGTAACACAAAAAGTGGAAACTTTGTAGGATTGTTGGCCTATCCACGGCCGACTGTTTGAGCCCACTTTGACTTCCGCACGCACCATAGTTTGTATTTGTATTTGTATTTGACCATACTTTGACTGATGGTGGCCATGGGTGGTGCGTGCAAAAGTCAGAGTGGGCTCAAACGGTCGGCCGTGGATAGGCCAACAATCCTACAAAGTTTCAACTTTTGTGTTACTCCTTCCTCAAGTTATTGCTAAAAAGTGTTCTGACCACCCTCTGACATCACATCACATGTAGACACATTACACCCAGACCGGATTTTTTAGAGAAAAAATGGCAGACACCACCTCGCTAGAATTGAACGACGAATCGAATGAGCTATAACTCAATAATATCGGCGATATCTTGTTTCAGAAATTGAAAATTTGGCTGACGAATTGGCGAATTGACTCTTAAACTACATTAAGTTCGCTTGAAACTGGGAGTTACAGAAAATGGACGAAATTGCACATCATTTAATAAAAACTCTGGTCTGGGCAGTGTTTGGTTATTTAGCAAAAAATTATGTCAAAACCAATGAAGTAAAAGATTCTTCTTACTAACGAATATAGTTCGTTAATGCTCTAGCGTCATCTTTCACTAACATAATGTTTTTAAGGTTTCAACGAAATTAAATTAATTAGAAACGACCGTGTCCTCATTTTTAAACGTCGTTTATGAATGACATTGCAGGCTGATTGTAGTTTTTAGTGAGACGCTGAGAAAGCATACGAACCTGTGTGTGAAAGGATTTAAATTATTACTTGTTGTATATACCACGAGGGGGAAACTACGCGAGCAAATGCCGCGACAGGTGCTATTTGCTATTGGTGACCAATAGAAGGAAATAGTGCGCCAATAGGAGCAAAAAGTACCCCATTTGATGCGCCAATAGACGTCAATGGAAATAGGTTGGACAGAGCTTGCTCGCATTGCTTCTCCCTTGGCAAACCATTCAACTTATAGTGGAATTGATTTTGTGATTTTGTTGAATAAAAATCCTAATCTCAATACTGTGTGTCAGTCTACCCGTCACATGCTAATCTCACCCAAAATTAATTTGAATAATTCTAGTAAAAAAAATCGGATTTACATTTTCACCTATCGGCGAGAATGTATAGTGTGTGTGCCAAACCTTTCTATGACAATCAATTTCAGTCAAATTGATTTATTTCATATTTTTCTTCGAAATTTTTATTCATATTCCATTAGTCTTTCTCTTTATCAAAATTTGCAAAGTGTCACGATGTTCAACATTGTACGTACCGGCAGAGATTTTTTTTCCCTTTCTTTTTCATCATCACATTCTAATAAAAACTAAAAAAAAATCTCCGTCGAAATTGGAAAACATATTCAAAAACATTGCTTTTTCTGCTCTTTGTGTGTACATAACACACATATGCTAATCTTTCTTCATGGCATCTCATCCCTTTTTTATTTTTCCTCCCTGTCCTCTTTATAACCATGTGTGTATTGTATTCGATTGTGCACGTAGACAAGATCTGATTGATCGAATTTGAATACATCAGAATTTCGGTGAATAGAAAATCTTTTACGCTTTTGAATTGAATCTGCGTTTTTTTTCTCCCTTCTATCACATGAATTTGTATGCCCACCGTGTTTTCTACATGTACGAGTTCGGTATTTTTGTATCCATACATATGTGAACACCTTTTTCTATAGGAAGGAATAATTTGCGATTTAACAAAAAAAAAAACTTTGATTGGAATGAGGATGGAGAGACTATAACCTGTTTTTAACTTGTACCTGTTATTTACTTCGAACAATGTAGAAGGTGGAAAACTTTCAAGTTCTCAATGACTCCTGTTTAACAAAGTGAAACTCTAAAATTTACTTGAATTGATCAGATTCAGAGCCTGAATCAATCTGATATTTTGATCAACAAAGAATGTGATGATGTGTAAGACGGGGATGGATGTACATTACGATGCAAAAGACTCGATTCCTAATGCGAAGAACAAAAGGAATTTTAAGTGAAATTTCGCAATAGGTGTGCTAGTGCGCTATACATAAATCCACAGTAATTAGTAAATCAAAGCACGATGTCGCGTCAAACAACATACATATATCTCGAGGGATCTAAGATGCAGGCAGTGTGTGGGTGGGAGACTCTTTTCTTTCGACAACTATTTTAAAAAGACGTTGTACGTACATTGAATGTGAACATAAGTTTATTTCCGTAAACCGAGAGTAAATACCGCGACAACGGCAAACGAATTTAATCAAGGAACGTACTGAAAGAAATCGGTAATGGAAATCTATCAAAGTCATTCGGAAGATATGCTTTTAGAGGTAAGAAATAAAATAAAATACGGGGCCGTTCACACTAACTGTATGACATCCGTATGTGCTTTGTAGATTGTTTTTGCTATATAACATATCTCCGCTTTCATCCCAACATACATACAAACAGCCATATAGACACATCTTTTGTACAAATCAATTCAAAAAGAAAGCTCCGATACGACACAACTGAAAATAGTTTCGAAGTAGAAAACTACATAACAAAGAATTTTCAATGCCTTTTGCAACTGTCTTATCTCATATCCAATTTTTTTCTTCTTCTTCTTCTCTTCATTCTTCCTCATCAAATAAAAATACAGTTTAGTTGGTACACATTGCATTACACAAAAACATTGTACACTCGGCATATATAAGATGTACACATATAAAATGAATGTTAGGTATGAAGTTACTTCGACTCGACAATATTTTATAAAGGACACAACAGAATAACTACAAAGAAATTGGAAGCGTATAATAAAGTCTGAACAAAATGGTGAGTTAAACTGAACGTTGTGGAATGAGATGTTTTAGAGAAATTTTACTCAAAATACACGTTGCTTCATGCATTTATCATCTATTCAGCCAGAAGTTTATAGGGTAGCAATAAAAGTTACGACAAACAAAAATGACCCGAAGAAAATATATTCTCATTGCCGAGAATCTAAACTTATTGTTAAAACGTTGAATTGACATTTCATTGACAACACTAGGCAACAATTTGAAAAACTTTTGGATTCGCCCTGGTATTCGCATCCGTTGATCCCAATGGTGTCTGTGGTTCGGCTGCAGCCGCTTCACAAATAGAATTAAAAAATAGATGCCCGTTGTCCCGTTCACATTACTTTTTTTGTGAAGCGGTTGCAGGAGAACCACATACTTCATTGGGACCCACGGAAGCATGCTTTGTACGCAGGACAATGTGACATATCCAACGCACTATATCACCTGAGCAAAAAAAAATATTTCCTAGTTAATTCGATGTTTCCATTTCATCGCAGATTCTTTTACTTCATTTGTTTTAACAACATTTGACTATATTAGATCTAATTGCACTGTACCAGGACCTAGAGAAATTCAAGAAACTTTGAGAAATTCAAGAAACTTCGAGAAATTCAAGAAATTTCGAGAAATATTTCTTGAATTTCTCAAAGTTTCTTGAATTTCTCGAATTCGAGAAATTTCAAGAAATTCGAGAAAATTCGAGAAATTTCAAGAAATTCAAGAAATTAGTTTCCAAAAAGTAGGCCCTACTGTACATCGCATATTTTTGCCATTGCTCTCTATAACAGATGATTTACCGTTGTTCATTACATTTCAATAATATTTAAGTTGTCAATTTACGTTGACGTAGAATAAAAAATGGTGACTGTCAGCCACAGTTTCACCCTGTTCGTAAAAGTTGAATCCAACTCGATACCCAAGCTAAATAGACTATAGTACACAAGTAGTGCTTTTGTAATGAAATGCAATAAAATAAGAGTTAAGGACTCAAAAAATAAAAACAAAAATAGATTTTCTGCGCTCGTAATTCTCTTTTGTTGATGGTAATTCTTGTAGAATGGTATTTTAAATTCAATAATTTTTTTTTATTACTTTTCAATTGTAGCGCTCGCCCGTTTCGTTTCGTTTTTTTGTTTTGTTGTTGTTCGTCTTCTGTTTTATTTTTCGTGAATGTAGGTCAGTTGGAAAATCGTTACGATTGTGAAATTACGAGGTGGATTTCTTCAACAATAAAAATTTATAAATATTTATGTTGGTAGAAATCTCACCGAAGGAACTTTTAATTCGTCCACCTGGTTGGTTGTCATGGCATATTTATTCGAAGCTTTAAGTTTAAAATGCACGGAACTATTATAGAAACGAGACAAATTATGAGAACGTACCCGCCTGTAATCAGCTGTAATCAATAAATCTGGTAATAAATCGCCCCAAAAATAAACAATTTTAATATAATGACTGTAAGTTCTTTAGTAAGCCATTGACTGACATCCAAAACAAAAAAAAATCTTTTACTTCATTTTGTTTAACGTTAGATCAATTCTTTTTTTTTGTATAGTCGTCAATAACAGATGGTCTCTGCAACTTGTCAAATATTGTTCTTCTTGTCTAGGCGATTCTTTCAACGTTTCCACAATCCTATCAATAGGTCTGATCATATTTTCAGCCACTTTGCAGCTGGTTTTAGTTCTTAAAAAATACCATGGAACCAGACTCGCCGCATTAAATAGATTGAAGTCCGAAACTACGATACTATACATAGAATCACGTTAAAACAACGATGCAAATACCCACTCTATATGATATTTAAATTGCTGTACAAAAATATTACGTTTCGGTTTCAACCACCTACATGATTTATAAACGTAAATAGGTAACTTGAAACGATTTGAATTATTTATGATATCGTTGCTGGCACAATCATTAATATTTTAATACTCATGCTACAATAGCAGCATTTATATTTGTAATTTACTAATTTTAATGCCAACAAAGTAATACACTTATAAAGTCAATGGGTTAATTGAAACTGTTGGGATCAAACGTCGGCCTTTTCCATCTGTCAAAGTGACGTTTTAAACGTCAAACTAAAAAATTATGCAAATTGGTCTCTAGGTCGTTGATTTGTTGTCGTCAAATTTTCTTCAATTATTTTGCTGAAGTAGAAAAATAAAGAAAAGCTAACGACCCTGGGACCAATTCGAATAATTTTTTAGTTTGACGTTTAAAACGTCACTTTGACAGATGGAAAAGACCTACTTTTGATCCCAACAGTTTCAATTAACAGTGTACGACTGATGAATATTTACGATTTATGTGAATCAACAGAAGTTTACTGGAACGAAACGAATTGTCACTGGCATCAATACGATTAACGCTTCCCGAACCCTCACAATTTTGCATCGGATACATCGCGACCATTGATACTAATCGGAATAAACACATTTCAGTGGAATTTCTTATAACTTTTGACACATTATCACGGATACTTACAGTCCATGGAATTTAAATTAGTTTAAATCAAAGCGAAATGGGAAAAAAATAAAACTCAAATCCAGTAGAAAAATTGCTATTAAATTTAATAAAATATTCCTTATACCACAACCATTTTCCATGGCAGAGTGGAGGAAGATCAAATTTCATAAATATTTCAGCTCTAATCAAATTATACTTCCCAGAATGGCGCGCGCAAAAAGAAACAAATTCAAGTGAAAAAGTTTTGCGGAAAATAGGATGAAAATATTGTTTGGTGTTTCTTTTCTTTCTTCTCTATCTCGTAGTGTTGCGGTGCATAGATTTTGATTTATAGGTCGGTGGACCAGAGAAAATAACATTGAAATGGCTGGGGTGGTAAAACTTAGTTTTTTTGGACTTGGCAACGGATTCTTTGACTTAACTAATTCGTACTGTGGTCAAAGTTTAGCGATGTGGTAACCTATCTCCGACAGATACTTTTTTTTTTGTTTAGTCCGTTGAATCAGAAATGTCTCATAATTTCTGTTGTCGACAACAATAAGAATCAATGAGCTTTAGTTTGCGTATTGCGTTCTTTTATTGAGCATAATGTTTGTTGAAGCCATTGATGTAATAGATTTAATATAAAAATAAAAGAAAAGTTCCTTGAAACAAAAGAAGTAATAGATTTGTCAAGATTGATTGTTTGTTCTGAAAGTAACAATCTGGGCGTAGATCCTCATGCTGTTCGTAATTTTAATAATTCGTATAACTTGTTAGTTGCATGTATAAAATCCCATAAGAACTGTCAAGTTACGAGTTGTCAAAGTTACGAATGTTTTGAGGATCGGCGCCCCCTGTATTTATGAAATATACGAGACGTCTCATCTGTATAGGAGACGAAGCAAAAAGAAATCAATTTCTCCCGAAAAGATTAAATTGGATTATTCAACATTTAACTTTTCGGAAAACAAGACATTGCCTGTTGAGCCACCCTACACAATGGCAGCTATATTTCCCAAATAAAATCCATGAAAGTCCGACTTGCTTCCAGTTAGTTTTTCACGAAAGATTTTTTTTTTATTTATTTAGTCTCTCGAACCATCTTCTTCGTCTGCTTCTTCCCATTGAAATTTCCCAGTTTCATTAATATTTAATATACATAATTCGTATGGTATTATATTCAGTTTACTGAACCACCACAACATCAAATATTTAAATTATCGAAATAAATTTATGCAAATCACAGTTTGTTAATTGAAATTAAATGAAAAAGTTTTTCTTTTCACTCTGTTTTATTCTCTAAATTTTTTTTCCCTGTTATCTTCCCTTCTGTATCCTCTTTTGTGTGCTGGCATTATTCAGGATAAAGATTTCTGGTGGCTGGAGACAGATAAATGTATCCAGAACACCTTGATGGGCATGGGAAAATATTATTTTATGTTCCACAACCAACAAGCGGCTTTGTCAATCGTTTAATGAGGAAAATAATAACTGAATGCCGTTGTTGTTACTGGTATAGCAAAAATTTTCCATCTCGTACGTTTCTTTTTTACCCCTCAATTCTTTTGCTGCAGACTTTCGCTGAATGTATATATATCGGCTATGTGTATACATATTCATTCCATGAGAAATGTTATATTAATTTAAGGCAACAGCAAAATAAAACGAAATTCCGAGAAAAAGAAAATCCAATACACTTTTGGTCCATTGCGATAAGGAAGAACATTTTCGTCTTCTTCTTTTTTGCGGGTATTATGTTTTTTCAATTGAGTTTCGAATTGCCTCATTATAATAATTTTTGATCATTTTTCGTTTGAGAAAGCTCATTTAGATATATTGAAGAGATATAAATATCTTGGGTGAAATAATAAATTGATTTTACTTAGCTCTTTCTTTCCTACTTATAGAGCATCTAGAAATATTTGTGTGCGTAGGTTCGGTTAAGAAAGTACAATGAATTTTTCCGATATTTTGAATGTTATTATTAACCGAAAACATTATTAACGAGCTGATGTATGTCGGTACTTTCAGCGAACAAATGGTAATAAGTGATACTCCGTTTGGTGGGAGTCATATTCATGAATTATTATCATCTTGAAAGTACGACTTTCGATGGAATACATGCCAATTGACAATAATCGAAAAATCTTAAGAGAATTCTCACGTATGTTCACGTTTTCAAGAAGGTTTATGTAGGAAATTGTCTACCAATTGAAAAGTAAATTCATTTTACTCACAAAGTCCTTAGGAAATGCGTCATTACTTTGTTGACATAATCGTTAAAACTCATTCCACGGGGGCTTAGTGAGTAAAAAAACTTACGTAATTATTTGGAATTATTTGTATTTTGCTTTTTTTTGCATCACTCGGCAAGCATTCGGCAAAACAAAAAGTTTGAAACAAGGAGATACTATTAAATCAACGGCGTTTTGAGAAAACAATAGATTTCAAAAAAGGAGTGGTGTCGCATATAATATTTAATGGGATGTTCACTAGGGCGTATCGAATTTTGAGAATTTTAAGGGTCGCGATAGCCTGTGTGCGGAAAACGTAGATCATTGAAAACTAAGTCCAGGCATATGGTTGATGGATCCGAAGGTGCCCGGGAAGAAGTCCCACCGGACGACTTTAACTTTCAAATGGTCATAACTCGGAAAGTTAAGAGTATTTTTGAAAACAATGTTCTAGCGGAATGTAGAGCGTTAAAAACTCTACAAAACTGCCAAAGAAACCGATGGTCCAAAAGGTGTGTCTGTCGAGGTTTTCTAACATCGAAAGTTCGACATTTTCGTTTTTGACTTTTATTTCCTGAGAGACAGATTATTAAGTTTAGCTTTTGACATGAGGTTGTAGAGGAGGTCGAGTACTACCAGTACACTAGGCATTGTCCCGGTCGGCGATCCATCCGAAACCACTTTTTCAACATTTTTGAATGGTCTTTTTAAGTGTACCCACGTCGCCCACGAAGCCAGTGCAGACACTGTAACCGGTGTTGCTGAGTCGAGGTAACCTTGGCCAGTAAGTGCACATAATATTCCATAACAGTAGCTGAACTCTTTTACAAAATATTTAAGAATTCGGTTTCTTTGGCAGTTTTGTAGAGTTTTTAACGCTCTACATCCTGCTAGAACATTGTTTTCAGAAATACTCTCAACTTTCCGAGTTATGACCATTTGAAAGTAAAAGTCGTCCGGGGGGACTTCTTCCCGGGCACCTTCGGATCCATCAACCATATGCCTGGAATTAGTTTTCAATGATCTACGTTTTCCGCACACAGGCTATCGCGGCCCTTAAAATTCTAAAAATTCGATACGCCCTAATGTTCACGTCAAGCATATCATGGTAAGCGGGTATATCTAACTAACGTATGACACGTATCTGACTTGAACATTTGGTTGAGGTTTATTTTTATCTTCGATCAGTTTATTGATTTTCCACATTTTTGATACAATTTTTTTTTTGTTAAGTCATCAACCGGGGCGGGTACAAGATATACAGTACTTCGAAAAAGTGGACATGAAAAGTGTCCAATTTTACATAACTTATTCTATGAACAGAAAGTCAATTGAATCTGGTACTTCGTTTGATGCAAGCAATCATTTGTAGCATAATCTTTTACTTCATTAGTTTGGTCATAGATTTCGCTATATATTAGGCCACATCATACAAAAATCATCACTTATTTTTGTCGACATTTACGGTAACAGATGACAAAAAAGCAGAGACTATTGAATTAATTTTGAAAATTGAAATTTAAGAAATTCTGGAAAATTTTGCAAAATTGAGAAAAACTTGAAAATTGAAGAAAATTAAAGAAAATTGTGAAAATCCCTGCGAAAAAGGCTGAAGAATTGTAAGGCAATCTCTCGTATGTTGTGTTTACCAAAACATTTCGCTGCACCTTTGAAGGGCGGAAATATTTTTTTTCAATTAGCTGAATAAATAATGAACAAAAAACAGGGAATCAAATTAAATAACAAAAAAATTAAATGAAATAAAACAGGTGATGCTCGACCCATTTGTTTCTATTTATATTATGTTCGTATCTCTGGGGCATTCGAACCGTTTGACAAGAAAAAAAAAACTAACAAACAAACAAAAACTTAACAAAATATATTATATCATCATGTCGTTATCGTTCATTTGGTGTTAGTGTTTAATGGACACTGCAATTTCACCTATAATTACATTAAACAGTGACCAATGGTTCGAATTAGATTTTTTTTTACTCAATTACATGTAAACTGTGCAGCAGTTTCCATTTGCTTCACTTATTTTCCTTATCTTCCCATCATAAGAACTTGACTATTCGGTGTACACACATAAGTAATGTTACCAGAGTGACATTGATTAATACGGAAAGCATAATATGACAACGTTGTAGATTAATGGAAATCGACATAAAACAGACTCACTTAAACAAAAATACGAAAACAAAAAAACATTTATTACTTAATAAGCAAAACAGAAGAGAACTTCGAATATGTGTCGTTGTAACGAACCCTTTCTCGCAGATATATGATTTTAACCCCTCCGTCTTGATACTATTTAAACGATAAATCATTGACAACAAGTCACACAGTACAACAACAACAATAACAAAAAATGGAGATATTTAAGTGAATTATGTTCAATAAAAGTTCCTTTTTTTATAAATTAATTAAATGAAAACCGAACTGGTTATTATAGACGCTTCTCATGCTTCTTCAGCACGCTATTCTACGTTATCGTTTTTTACGATGTTTTCAATTATTTTTTTCTCTCTCTCTCTCTCTCTTCAACCTTATGAACATGTTTTGATTTATTGAACACAATAACAATGGACTTTTTAATTAGCTTTGTGTCGCTTTAGTATTGTTTTCAAGTTATGGATTCTTAATAAGTTCATAGGATAATATACTTAACAAGGACAATCATACGGATGAGATAGGTTCGTTTACTGTTAGAAGTTTTTAAATTGTTATTCTGTTGTTATTCTGGCAACAATAGAGGGCGGAACTCGGGTAAATTTTATCTTTTATCGATAATTAACAGAGAGATGATATGACAGCTGGGGACACCAAGTAACAAGGAAACAAGAAAAATGTAAATACTTCACAGCAACACTGGAAAAAGCTCCGTTTTACCTTTCATTATTCGTTCGAATCTCCACAAACTTCAACATTTTTCCATTTTTGTTCAAAATGTTTTCGGGCTATCTGATAGAGTTTCCCAGCCGAGATATATCATCTCAATGACAATGAGAGATGCGCTCTGGATGATGTTCGCTTGTACGACAAAATGAATGATAAACCAATGAGTTAAAAGATTTTGTATCAAACACTGTATGAGACACTTTAAACAAATGAAGTAATAGATTTAATGTTGCATTTGCTTAAATCCTTGCGAAAATAAGGGACAAAATATTTAAATTTGGAACACCAGGCTCTTTAGTCAAATATTAAAATTTTCAAATCTTAAGTTAAACTGAAGCTGCTGTCCTGACGACATTTCTACACATTTGATTCGCATATGATTCCACTAATCGTCAAACATGTACAATAACCGAACAAAATCCATACAATTATTACAGTAAACAGTAATTTTGATTCAACATGCATGCACTGCACACCCAGTTCACACACAATGGTGATATAATTATTGGAATGTTCTGATCGTAATTTATTTCCATTAACCTCCACTATATCGAAGCTTATCAATGAAACGTGTAATAATCGAGTACATAGAACAGATAGAATACAACCCTCGGGAGTGTATTATGCTTTAATAACTGATTAGGATTCTTTTACATGCCAGTACAGAGATAATAATTATTGTAATCAAACGTTTACATAAAAGTCAAATAAAACATGAATGGGGAAAATTCGTATTTTCGGTGGTAGCTCTTCCGCATATATTTTATTAATATCCCATACATAATGAACCCGGTAAATTAGCGTAATTATTACGCAAATTAATGGTATAATTTAATCAAATCAAATCGAATAAATATTTGATGAGAGAACGAGAAATAATAAATAACGATTTAAAGGTTGTTAACGCGATGGGAATTGATTGATATTACTTTTTTTGTATACGTTGTGTAGATGTGGAATTTTGCTTTCTCGAATTTATTTATTCATTATTTTGTTACAATATGCGATCACGAATATTTATCATCACGCTATACTGCTATTGATTTGATGCCTTTTCCATATAGAACGGAACAAATGTTTTTTTTCTGTCGTTTCTCTATTTATTTGACTTGAAATTTACTTAAATGTATTTTTTGTCAGTTGTTTTACGTGATAACGAACTATTGAAATATTCGAAATATTATTTAAATGGATAATGATTGGAAAATCTGATAATTAAAATATTATAAATCAAAAACACAAATATAAATCACACAAAGAACTTTTTATTCGAACAGAAAAAAAATGATTGTGTACCGGCTTGGCAATTAAACCGAAATGGACCTATTGAATTATTTAGTGTATCGCATGTACCCGTACATGCATTATTTTTGGAATTTATTGAATTATAATAAACAATTTACGTTCAAAATTCGACGATATATTTATTTTGTCATGTCATGTCAGCTTGGTAACTAAATTCAGATTTTTTTTTTGTAGTTTTCACCAAGTTTAGTTTTAAAATCAGACAAATCGAGTGAGAGCTTTTCAGTTTGATTATGGGTTATTATAACAGTAGGAGCGGTTACAAATTAATTTATACTACAGTGAGGGAAAAGTGAAATTCGACATGTTTTCTAAGGTGGGAGTTGTTGTGGTTTGTAGTTGATTCCACAAGAATTTCGTTGAACAAATGAAAATCTAGATTTTTATTTTCTGAATATTGGTTAGGCAAGCGCTCACAACAAGAATGAAATACAAAAATAAAAAATTTAAATTTTCATTTGTTATCCCTGTAATTTTTACCGAACGATATTTGTTTCAAAATAAATTCCGATTATCGCAATAACAGAACATTTCAAAAAGTGGTATCATCTGTTATCCACATCAATGACCAAAATAAGTGTTTGGCTTCGGTCTACGAGATCTTATTTTAACATAAAATAAATGCGCGTTGTAACAAATGAAGTAAAAGATTTTGTATGCAACACTTCACGGTACGTTAAACGAAAGAAGTAATAGACGTACATTAAATACCATTTTGTAATAACCAAGTTTCTACCATTTAAAAAATGTCTTTAAACATGGCTATTGCAAAATGTTATAAAGACCAACAGAAATAAGTGAGATGCTAAGTTCTATTGGTTTTTATTCTTTACCCTTCCTTTTAGCAAATATTTCAAAAATACAAAATGCTAATTTCAATGAGGGTACAACTAATAGGATAGAACATCCAGGAGAGGTTATTTTTAATCGACAAAAAGCATGATTCTACCCGAAAAATTGTTCTACGATGTATCTCCAAAAAATCCAGTTTTTTTGTAAGTTAGTCTACACTTCTCATAAAAACAAGGCATCAGAACAGTCGGAGCGTTTGCTGCGACTTAGCCCCGTACAACCCGTAATCCTATTTCGTCCGCAACCATAATACGTCCGTAGCCCTAATAAGCCCGGAACCCTAATACGTTTACAACCCTCTAATGCGTCTGTTACCAAAATGCAAGTCAAGTTGGGCATTTTCAAATTTACTGAAACTGTTCATTTTTAAAATTGCGCATAGCGCAATTACGAAAGCCCGTACGAAGTACCTCTCAAATAAAACCAACAATTTACGATATTATTTTAGAAACCCAAAATTTTTTGCCAACTTTCCATTGGGTATTCAATTACCTCTCAAATGAAACAAAAACTAGCAAAATCGGATGAGATTTACTCGATTTATGTGCAAAAAACACTTAGGGCCGAGTAGCGGCCTTAGTCCAAGGGCCCAAATTTGAAACTTTTTTCGCCACGTTCTTTTCAGTATTCAATTACCTTCCATAAAAAACTAAATCTAGCAAAATCGGATGAGATTTACTCGATTTATGTGCAAAAAACACTTAGGGCCGAGTAGCGGCCTTAGTCCAAGGGCCCAAATTTGAAACTTTTTTCGCCATCATTCTATTCGGCATTCAATTATCTCTCAAATGAAACAAAAACTAGCAAAATCGGATGAGATTTACTCGATTTATGTGCAAAAAACACTTAGGGCCGAGTAGCGGCCTTAGTCCAAGGGCCCTAATTTGAAACTTTTTTCGTCACGTTCTTTTCGGTATTCAATTACCTTCCATAAAAAACTAAAACTAGCAAAATCGGATGAGATTTACTCGATTTATGTGCAAAAAACACTTAGGGCCGAGTAACGACCTTTGAGCCCTCCCAACAAGCCCACGTTGCATCTTACCCAAAAACAATGTTCAGCAACTTTGTTCTACTCGTCAATACCTTTCATTTGATATATCACAAGCAGCTATTGCGTGCGTATTTCGGTAGATATCGTCGAAAGACTGAAAAACACCTATAGGGCCCTAGCTCTGGAGGGGCCGACCCTACCATGCCCATTTTCGAACTTGACCTTACTTTTGTCGATACCAATCGGGGAAAAAAAGAATTTTGAAAAAAGCTTGTGATTTACTCAAGCTAGAGGGGTCACGGACGGACGGACGGACGGACGGACGGACGGACGGACGGACGGACATTTTTTTTATTGCGGATTCGTCATCTATTAACATAACCAAATGCTTTGCCCTTACTGTCTGCTTCCAATTCGACGTGTTACAAACGGCATATTAATCTTATAAGCCCCCAGTACTTCGTACGGGGCTAAAAATTACGAAATGGCGGACCCATACATTTTTCTACACGGTTTTACGCTGTTTTAAGACATTCTATTGATCAAAAATTAGCCAAATATACAGTTCTAGCTACCGCGCAGCTCAAATAATTTTTTCTTATCGCGGCTACTAAGGGTTCATTCGAGTTTTGACTGGAGTTTTGAGCACCTACTAAAATACAGTCCAGTGCGGGTTTAAAATTAATTTGATAGAAGTGTCTTAATATATTTTACATGCTACATGCGTCGAAAACCGTACTTTTCATGTTTCAAGCGCTACTTTCGACGCCCTCAGCATGGAATATATATTATGTACTTGTTGCCAAGATTGTTATTTTGACGTGTAGGACATTATTGCCAGAGCCGAAGGCGTGGGCAGTAATGCCTACACGTCAAAATAACAGTCTGGCAATAGGTGCATACCATATTTTATCTGTCGAGAACAGATATATCGAGATAAGTAAAAACTCCCTAGGGAGATAAGCTCGAGATTATCGTTCTAGATAGATAATATATATTACCGACGAAGTGAACACAGCAAACATTCATTCTAGTACTTATAGTAGCGGAGTGTCACGGTTGTGTCGAAATATTTTCTGTGTTTTTGTCGCGACAAAAAAAAACTTTTTGTTTTTGCATCGAGTAAAAAGTGTTTAGTGTTCAAATATGCCTTGGCGACCTAAAGAGACTATGCCCGAATACAATTGAAAGCATAAGAGGTGAGTTTCTTTGAATTTTTTCGGTGAATTTTTGTGATAAAATTTTCCGTACATCTTCGGGAAACTGTTCTGTCATTTGCCAATGACGGGCCTTAAGAAATTATTTTCAAAAATACGACTTACTGACAATATCCGCTGACACATCGTTATCGTTCTGATGTATACTTACAGCTGATTATAAAGTTTATAACAAAGAAAGTTTAATTTCTACTAAAACAAAAAAAAAAATACTTTCCTAAATACAGTAGATTTCCCCTTACTTTAATTCGATATGTTTGAGTTTGTTCTAGCTTTTTCAGCCAAACTTTCGATACTTTATCAAAATTGGGTTAGCTTTTACGGAGGATTAGACATGTGGTCGTAACACAAACGATGAGACGTGTCTAAACCGACTACTGTACCGTCTATGTATACTATTAATAGAATTACGAACGACAGTTCACAACGTATATATAGGTACACACAACATACAATAAAGAAACTGAAGAAAATATTATTATCGAACTACACCAGTCAATACATAAATACACACTTCCTTGCTGTTCCACGTTGTTTAACAATGTATATGCCAATATTATTATTGAATAACCAAACACCGCGGAAGACATGTGGAGTAATGTACTTTCAATCACTATTTCACTCCTCGACACCATCCTGTTGTATATTTATATATATATTGATTTCAACATGTATAAATGATTAGTGTTTGTATAATATAACAACACACCAGGATCTATCTATATAGAAACATTATTTATGAATAGATTGCGTGATATTTGTCGATTTGCTGATTCGCACGATTTTTGTGTATGAAAATGTAATATTGAAAATGTGAAAATAGCTTTACATATTACACAGTGCATAGTGCTATGGTGCTATATGTAGGACTATTGGATTGAACGTGTTTTAATACTAAAAGAATATCAATATGATGACATAAATCATGGATATGGTGGGTGTTTTATATTTTTTCCATTTGTTGTTGTTGTTGTTTGTAATTGATTTTTATGCGTGAAACTATTTTTAAGAATGAACACGGACGTAGTCATTCCATTGGTCGTAAGGATAAAATGTTCGTTATGTTTACAAAAAAAGGGCAGAAGAACGATACTTTGTATTATGATTATGAATGAACACATCATTGGTGTATAGCTGGTAGATCAGGACTCATTTTTGGGAATTTTGGAAAATTATATTTTTCGGAATTTTTTGAGAATAAAAATTTAAGAAAATAGGCCTTTTGGTAGACAACAGACAAATTAATCTGAAATGATTTCTTCAGATATCTTCGTCTTCTTCACAGTCTACACTCTAAAACTATTTTCTTATGTCTACAAAGTACGGCTGCCTTATGAAAACGAATTTTATGTTTTATCATTTACAATAGGGCGTCTCGAATTTTGAGAATTTTAAGGGTCGCGATAGCCTGTGTGGTTGATGGTTGATGGATGCGAAGGTGCCCGGGAAGAAGTCCCACCGGACGACTTTAACTTTCAAATGGTCATAACTCGGAAAGTTAAGAGTATTTTTGAAAACAATGTTCTAGCAGGATGTAGAGCGTTAAAAACTCTACAAAACTGCCAAAGAAACCGATGGTCCAAAAGGTGTGTCTGTCGAGGTTTTCTAACATCGAAAGTTCGACATTTTGGTTATTGACTTTTATTTCCTGAGAGACAAATTATTAACTTTAGCTTTTGGCATGAGGTTGTAGAGGAGGTCGAGTACTACCAGTACACTAGGCATTGTCCCGGTCGGCGATCCATCCGAAACCACTTTTTCAACATTTTTGAATGGACTTTTTAAGTGTACCCACGTCGCCCACGAAGCCATTGCAGACAATGTAACCGGTGTTGCTGAGTCGAGGTAACCTTGGCATAACAGTAGCTGAACTCTTTTACAAAATATTTGGGATCTCGATGTTGCACATTTTGTACTACAAAATCTGAGAAAGTGAAATTTGTGAGAAAAACAACAAATAATCGTTTTAATTAGTTATTTGACCCACGAACAGTAGTAAGAAGTCGATTTCGTTGCAAATACACATTTTTCGATATTTTTACAAAAGGTTGAACTTCGTGGTATACCGTGTCAATACAATGTGCTACATCGAGATCCCAAATATTTTGTAAAAGAGTTCAGCTACTGTTATGGAATATTATGTGCACTTACTGGCCAAGGTTACCTCGACTCAGCAACACCGGTTACAGTGTCTGCACTGGCTTCGTGGGCGACGTGGGTACACTTAAAAAGTCCATTCATTAATGTTGAAAAAGTGGTTTCGGATGGATCGCCGACCGGAACAATGCCTAGTGTACTGGTAGTACTCGACCTCCTCTACAACCTCATGCCAAAAGCTAAAGTTAATAATTTGTCTCTCAGGAAATAAAAGTCAAAAACGAAAATGTCGAACTTTCGATGTTAGAAAACCTCGACAGACACACCTTTTGGACCATCGGTTTCTTTGGCAGTTTTGTAGAGTTTTTAACGCTCTACATCCTGCTAGAACATTGTTTTCAGAAATACTCTCAACTTTCCGAGTTATGACCATTTGAAAGTTAAAGTCGTCCGTGGGGACTTCTTCCCGGGCACCTTCGGATCCATCAACCATATGTCTGGAATTAGTTTATCAATGATCTACGCTTTCCGCACACAGGCTATCGCGGCCCTTAAAATTCTAAAAATTCGATACGCCCTAATTTACAATGACAAGATAGATCATCACTTATTATTGGGAATTTTTATTCTGAAAATTCAGACAAAGTTTCAAAAATATCCGTTAAATAGTTTCAGATTTCCTTCAGAATTTTCCTGATATTTCAGAATTCAAAAAACCCCTGAGGTAGACAACAGAGAAAAATGATGTCCAGCGTTACCTTCGTCTTCACAGCCTAGTCTACACTCTAAAACTATTTTCTGATTCTTACAGTGTACAGCTGCCTTAAACACTTAACATTCCTGTCTAAATCCATAATCTAAGTGAAAAAATAGCAAAACTGCAAACTAAACACTTTCAATATTGACCAGTAAATATGGGGGGATGCATAAATGAACGAAGGGTCTGCTAACACATCCCTAGGGGTACTTCACATTTATTGTTTCATCTATTCATTCAATGGCATCTTCATCCGTTTCGAATGTTCGAAAAGTGTTCCATTCGTAAATGGAGATAAAATTGTCTACCATGAAAATGATAGGCAAAACACTGTGAACAATTCACATGCAAATACATCCTCTGTTCTACGGAGTTACACGGAGTTTGTGTATATATACACAGAGAAGACACAGTCGTATAATTTAATCTTCTGAAAATATTTGTACAAAAAATTTGCCCTTTTCAAACAATCAAATAAGTAAAATGAGTAACATCTACATAACAAAACGGAAGCTAAAACTTCTGTGATGCCTGTGCGCTTTCTCTCACTAGCACCTAATCTTAATTCAAAAATCAAATCATGAAAATATTCTTTAACACGTCACTGAATTCAGAAATTTTCGGTGTGTTAGCATTTTCACTGTGTGATGCGAAATTCACATTTCGAGAAAAGCAAACCAAACCAAACTTTATGTTTACAATAATTTCTGTATAAAGGAGCCTTAAATGGGAAGAGTCTATACTTGAAACTATTTTCGCATAGAGACACGACGTATTACATCGTATAAAGAAAATTATAAATTTTATTACGTAATTTGAAAATCTCCACTTTATATTTAGATACATATAGAAAGAGAAAGAGAAAGAGAGAGAGATAGAGAGAGAGTGAGATGTACATTTCGTTATACAATGGAGGCTATATATTATATGTTTATAGTGGAGTAAGATAGACATTATATTATTCAGACGTTAAACTAATTTTGTGGCAATTTCAAAAGTCCTGTAGGCAAAATTTCAAACTAACACTTTTGCTTTGTAATAAAGTTTACTCTTGCTCTGCAACATTGCATTCTCCATCTCCCAATAAAATATTGTTGTGTGGCCTGGCCCTTTTCCCCCAAAATGGCATTAACATATCTATATTCATGTGTAACAGCACAGATAGAGATATGTATGTATACGGTATACATGCGAGAAGTGTTGTGTTTTTTCTCCTCATACCTAACTTACTGCTATATGTAATAGAAAATAAAGTTGCACATAAATATAAGTTGGCGCAGAAAGTTTTGTTCTGAAACAAGCTCTTGTCCCAAATATATTTATGGATGGGCTAACAATCTTATGGAAATATTGGTATGGGAATTTTGTAATATTTCCTGTGTGTGCAAATGTGCTCTCTCGTCGTTACTTTTTCATAATTTTTTTTTTCCTTTTTTCCTTTTCGGTGGGAACGACAAAATTGCATATTTTCATTTTGCCTACGATTCGGAATAACGGATGAAACTTGGGATTTTTTTTTCTCTCGCATATTTTTCTGAAGGCTATGTGAAAAGTTTGGTAATATTTTTAAATGATGTTTAAGTACACATTGAGAGATAAAAAGAATCGAAAATTGATTTGTGTGTTTCGTTTATTTTATTTTTTTTTTGCTACTGCTGCTTCTTCTTCCTTTCACTGGCGAATTATGTGGAAATTTTAATAATTTTTCTCATTGATTTTGATGACATTCATGAAATTTGTAATTTTTTCTTTTAAAAGTCAAACAACTTATTGAAATAAAATATTTATTATTGAAGACGAAGACAAGAAGCAAATAGAAGAAGGGTAATTTTTTTTTGTCGGTTAGAGATTTGATTTTCTTTTATATTTACTCACATGTAATCAAATATCGTTTTCTTTCAACTTTTGTGTGTACTTTACTTCCCGATCAAATCACATAATTAATATAATCCCCATTGGAACGAAACATTTTTGGGGGTAGATTTGCGGTTGGGAAAACATTTTCAGTTGACAATTTTTCTTTCTTTCACACATAGTCGTCAGCACTTTACCGTTATATTTCTCAATGTTGACCAATATCCCACAAAATCTAACTGTAATTCTGAAATTATTAACCAATAATTAAACAAAAATAAGTTTCACAAGAACAACAAGAAAAGTCAAAGAAAAGTAGTGAGACAGGTTAGTAGAGGCAAACTTAAGGTTAACAAAGATTACAACCACCCAAAGTACTGCTCTTCTTATCAATTGCAATCTTTAAAAGATTATCTTTTCCAGTTAAGTTTTGAGGATTTGTTCTTTCGAGGGGCGGATAGGCTATAAACTCCTTTTTAAAAAATTTAAAACTCAAAGTAATTCCTCAAAAAATGACCAGAAAACTAAAAATTGAAAATCTTTAAAAATATATGAAAATCCTTGAATCAACCTAACATTATCAGGGCAACACAAAATTTTGAATTAATTATTAGGGTTTATTATTAGGAATCTTTTTTGGAATTCTTAAGAACTTTAAGAATTTTGTTTTCAATTTTTAAAATATTTTAATAATTTAAACAAATTTTTAAGAATTTTGAGGTATCTTAAAACTAAATTCTTTAAAATTTATAAATTAAGAGCGATTGACCCTTTGCAAATTGTAGCCTACATTTAGGAGGAAAGATATTGGTTTTTTGATGATTTTCTTGCACCAAAATCGTTTTTTGAAAAGGTAAAACCATTAAAGCACGCAAGAATCTGTTACTTTAAAAGGTGAAATTGGTTTGTGGGTGATAACCTATACCACTTGGAGAACCTTTAACAGATTGTGTAAATTTATGTAATCTGCACGGGTTTCTCCAAACAGCTTAAGTTATGATTCACAAACCAATTTTTAATTTAAAATTAACACGTTTTTGCGCACTTTATGGCTTTACTTTTTCAAAAAAAATATTTTGGTTCAGAAAAATCATGAAAAAAAGAATATTTTCCGCCAAAATGTAGGCTACGCAAAGGGTTACTCTTAAGAATTTGTGTGAATTGATGCTTGAAAATTTTAGAATTTTCATAATTTTTATGAATTTTTAAGATTTAAAAATTGAAATTCTGAAAAATACGTCCTAAACATTAGTGAGAATCTCAGAAAATCCTTAGAAAATCATTGACAATACTCAAACCATTCTTTTGGAAAATCCTGTTGGAGTTGCACAATTGATATAACTCGTTCAAGTCGAACACTCGAGGAGAATGATATCAACGTAGTAATAAACGTTCAAAGTGTGAACATCTTAGTTTTATTAGAAGTCCGGATTGGAATCCGTGAAATTCCAACAAATCCTTTGTCAACGAAGTTTATAAAATTCCGACCTCATCTTTGGCAAATTTGTTTTCGACATATCACGATTCACGATCAAACATCCGATTACCTGTGCATGATCTGATCATGTATTGTAGATTTCACAACTAAAAGGGGAAGACAAATGTTTGTTGCGGCAGTCTTGCCTTAGAGCGATACGAGAGTAATGAGGGTGGCCCTGGCTTAAGACGACTAAGATTTGGTGTCAAAATGAATGTACTGACTCCACAAAAAGAATTGATTGGAAGGTTATCGTATTTGTAACTTTTGTCCCGAAACAAACACCCCTTTCCGGTGTTTGTAATTAAAGGATGTAGATGGGTGTACTGTACATAGTTTTTCTTTTATTATCCAAATTCATTTAAAATTTCTTATGCATAAAAGGGTTGGAATGAATTACAACTTGAATTGTATAATCAAACACAAGTTTTTTTTTTACTCTGGTAGCTGGATTATGTTTTAACTTTTCGATTATTTACCCTAATCCAAACATCTAAATCGTACAACCTTGACATAAAACCCGTATATTTACAAAACCAAACCTCATTTGCGTTTTAGAGCCCATAAATAAACACTGACCTCTAATGCGGTCGGTTTTATTCATGTAGAGTCAAACATACCTTTTTCGTCCATTCAAAACTAGCACCAGTTTTGTGCGAACAAATGTATAGAAAACAAAACTAATGTACATACAGAGGAGCCCAGAACATGCTGTTTTATATTATGTACGATGTTACGTCCATGTCCATACAATACATGAGAAGTGGTAGAAACTCTTTTAATTTCAATTACTCGAATGTTTTGGTAGATATCCTAAATGTATTTACCTACGTATCATAAGGTCACAATCTACAATATTTGATTAGTGTGTTTGCGTGATGCATAAAATAAATTTTTAGGTGAAAATTTCCAAACACTTTACCATTCGAGGGACCTGAGTTAGTTCAAACATAAAGGATTTTATTCATTCGAAAAAGGATTCGACTTGAATACGATATGTATACGAAAACTATATGCAAATAGTATGGTGTGTCCGAGAATGTAATATCTCGATTGGGCATATTTGCTCACTGGTCACCAGATTATTAACGCATTGAAATTGTAATGAATTATACAGTTTACATGAATTACATTTCGTTTTGTGTATGACTGTTAATAAGATTAAATTTGGCGGCGGTCGTTTGACTTTCGTTCGTTAATTTAATGACAAATTTGGTTGTAAAATATAGAAGCTTAGTGGACACGAAACGCTATGCTGAATTTGGTTACAGTTCTGAATTTTACTGTTGATTTGTCATATGAGTCGGTGTTTGAATTCTGAAAACAATTGCACCGGCAATATTATTAATTATGGAAATTATCGACGAGTTCAATAGTTTCCACAGCTACGAATGTGAATCGAGTTTTAAGCATTAGTCCAATTTTTTTTTTAACGAGCGGAGCGAGTGTTGCACACGATGCTTTCTGCAAACCGAGTTTCACAATCTACTCATTAGACAGAACGTTTAGTTTACACATTCGAGTGGTCGGACCTAATAGTTAATATATTAGTTCCTACACTCGAGGTCTAAGGTTCAGATCCAGTGACGGATTTTCATTTCTAAGAATATTTCAAATTGTAACTATTTCAAGAAAACAGACGAAAACAGTGAGGAAATGTAAAACCAGTGCGGAAAAACTTACATTTTCGCACTCATGTGAGTTACAAAATATGTCGTATTGTGACACTCAGTTGCAGAAACTTTTTTTTTTGGTATTGGTGTGTTAGATCGAGCTCAGCGAAACACAGCTCCATTCGTCCATATCAACCTTGGCTTTGTCCTGATGTTTTTGAACTCACAGTCCATGCCACGGTTGGTTTGAAACGAGATTAAATAGGGACCGCCGACCACCAATAATTTTTTTTCATATTTATAATAAGTGATGGACAAGAACATCACACAGGAAAAAATTAGCCCGAACCCCTGAGCCGTTTCTGAGAACCAGTGGATGCACTACCACAAGCAGTCAGACACAGCCTGATCACAAATTTTAATGGGGATCGGTAGAGGGAACTATTCTAATATCTTCTGTGTAAAAAATATTGCTTTCGGTCATTTGCTCTCGGAGCAATAACTGTTGAAAGTCAAAATTTCACCGTTTTCGAAGAGTAATATATCACTGACAAAGTGACCGACCCAGCCAGTTAAGATTGATTCTAGACGCGGTTAGTAAGCTCTTTCGAATGGCGAAAAAAAAATTTAGAAAATGTTCTTTTAAGTTACATTTTCAGAGAAGTTAATTTTTCCGCTACCCTCGGTGAAATTTGGCCACTTCTGTACCTTTCTGGTAGCCTTGTTTCAAACTTATTTGCCCCTAATATTATAGCCTGAGGAATAAGCTTTTCAAAGATACCAAACATGCCATACTTGATCCACAACCGGTACTGTTGATGATTCAGTTTTCAATCGAAGTCAGTCTACTCGAAAATCTGGAGCCTCGAAAACGAAATTATTAAATTTAAAGATTTTTTTGAAAAGAAGTGGACTTTAATGACTCTCTGAGTCAGTACCATACATATAATTGAGTAAAAGACATTCAATTGTAATATTATCTTGAAATTTAATAATTTCGTTTTCGAGGGCTTCAGATTTGCGAGTAGAGTGACTTCGATTGAAAAACTGAATCATCAACAGCACTTGTTGTGGATCAAGTATGGCATGTTTGGTATCGTTGAAAAGCTTATTCCTCAGGCTACAATATCAGCGAAAAATAAGATTGAAATAAGGCTACCAGAAGGGAACAGAAGTGACCGAATTTCACCGAGGGTAGCGGAAAAAGTAAGTTCTCTGAAAATGTAACATAGAAGAATATTTTCAATTTTTTTTTTCGTCATTCCAAAGAGCTTACTAACCGCGTCTAGAATCAATCTTAACTGGCTGGGTCGGTCACTTTGTCAGTGATATATTACTCTTCGAAAACGGTGAAATTTTGACTTTCAACAGTTATTGCTCCGAGAGCAAATGACCGAAAGCAATATTTTTTACACAGAAGATATTAGAATAGTTCCCTCTACCGATCCCCATTAAAATTTGTGATCAGGCTGTGTCTGACTGCTTGTGGTAGCGCATCCACTGGTTCTCAGAAACGGCTCAGGGGTTCGGGCTAATTTTTTCCTGTGTGATGTTCTTGTCCATCACTCATTATAAATATGAAAAAAAAATATTGGTGGTCGGCGGTCCCTATTTAATCTCGTTTCAAACCAACCGTGATGCCTCTCCTGTTGCACAAACAACCAATCTCATTATATTTTTTAGTTGGAAGGAGCAGCAGTGGGAGATAGGGGTCATATTTTGAGAATTATTTACGTTAGATTACCCGGACCGAAAAGTCAATCCGCACGAGATTTTTTTCCACTACACGTTGTAGTGTTTATTTGCCGGTCCTTTTTTGTAACTTGAGACTTAATTCGATATTTCAATTCTCTTTCATTGTATTTCATTCAATCAGACAGAAGAGATTTCTTTTTTATTTGAATGAAAGATATATTTGATTTTGACTATTTGTTATCTTAGCTTAAACAACATAATAAATTGAAATAAATTTGACATAATTTCATCCCATGCGGCATTTTGTCATATAATGCACGTTGATAATAAAGAGCCGAATTTGGCCCTAAGAGTCAGTCATGTTGTATTATTAGAGGGAGAATTATAAGAAAACAAGTAAATTCACGTGGATGACACGTGCCAATCCAATGATTGAAAATGAGAGGGGTGTTGTTTTCCCCGGTATGTTGTGTGCCGGATTCGCACAAAAAAGAAATTGTACTAAGATTGGTCGCTTGTGTCTACGGAATATGTAGGTAAGAAAGTGAAATTAGACCAAAAATTAATCTGATTAGAGAAAATGATTATTTTTTTTCTTCTACTTCGACTAATTGGTGTCGAGTAGATTTGAAACAAGAAGAAGAAGAAAAAAATAATCGCCAAACAACTCATCGGTCGTTTTCATCTCATTAAAAACTTTTTCTTCCGAATTTTATTTTCTTTCGTTTTATTTAATTAAAAGGTAAAAAAAAAGTTTTATGAAAACTCCGGAAAAAAAAACTTTGAAACAAAACAAATTTTCACCGAATCCATAATATTTAATCAAGTCTGAAATCAACCCATTTTGCTGTCAATTAAATATTTTTACGTCTTAACGTCATCCGATGAATTGGTAGGGTAGACCGTAAAATAAATATGCCGAAAAATATAATAATAAACTCAATATTATATATATAGATTTGAGCATGTCCAAACACACAAAAACCCCTTTACCCAACTGTGTATTTATTTCATCCCGGACGACGAGTTGTATGATGAGTGAAGGGAGTACAGACAAATTAATATTAATCTTTGCACGAAGATATTAGTAAAAGTATATATCATAGCGAATAAACAGCTTTTATCTCTCCCTTTTTTTATGATATATTAGCAAAGCCATCAAATTATTTATAAAAATCCCCTAATTAATCAGACCAAATCAACCATCTCAATGGATTTAAGAACTTCGGGTAAATATAATCGTCTAGGTGGAAACCATATCTATGCACAGGGTGTCGAAACAATCGGAGAAACTAATTGAGGTGGTCGGAACCAATCGGTTTGTTAAATTAAATAAGAAAAGAGACACTTTCTATTACCAGAATCAATACCCTTTTTATTAGTAATATTATCAAATCATCTGTTATCGGTAATGGCCGACAAAAATAAGCGGCAACCTCTGAGTAATGTGTTCTTTTATAGTAAAGCTCATGTTAAACCAAATGAAGTACAAGATTTTACTTTAAACTATTTTTACTATAGAATATATGAAGTACTAGATTTCTTTATCGAGATACATATACTGTTTCGAAAAGAATATCATGCACCCTGTACTACATCGTGTTGTCGTATTAAATTTCGTTATTCGTATAATAATACCATTGATGATACTTCCATCACATGGTGCTTTAAATAGTCTTCGTCCATAAAATTATTGATTCCCCCCAATGGTTACAGAAATAAACGGAATTTTTGCGGTTGAAATGGATCTTATGCAACCAATGTCTCATTAAAAGATTTGAAATTAAATATTACTCCAAATTAACGTCTTTTAATCATACAGCAGAGAAGTTGGAGCACATTAAAATGACTGGCAAAATGTAACGTTCAAGTCATGTTTTCTTCTCATAACCCTGCTCTGGTGTAACCACTTTTTTGTTTATCGTGTAGCGTCACTGTTTTTATTTTATGTAAATAAAGAATGATTTCAATTTCATTTAAATGATTTGCAGAATAATCTCTTTCCGCAGAGAAATGATCTATAGTCGTAGTGAAGGTAGATGTATACTTCAAACAACAACAACAAATTACATTATTCCGTAATGATAAAAATGTTTAAAAGTTATGCAAATTGTACTTATAATATACCGCGTCTGAAAGCCCTCTCAATAAACCAAAAGCAAACAATGAAGACATTAAATGTAATGACGATTTATTTTTTGATATTTTTCCTGTGTCATTTATTTATACCATCAAGTGGATTTTAAGATTCCAACGACTCCAATAATAATAATTTCTTTTATTTTTATTATTATTTTAACAATTACAATCAACAACCGAACCATGTTTGTCTTGTTCTTGTCTTTAAAACGTTTCATTCAACAGAAGAATAAAAAACAATAACAACACCAACAACAATCGATAAAAAAACATTGCATAAGACCGACGCACTATTATTATACATATGACTTCTCCTCATTCGGTCTCGGTTCCAACTTATGTGAGTATTTATAAAGAAAATAACAATATAAACGAATGATATTCAATTAAATTTCCAAAATATTATTTATGGTTTGTGGGTCTTTTGTTATGAATAGTAATCGATTCATTATAACCATTGGTAATATTAATGTCCGTACGTGTTGAGTTGTGCGTTACATAAGCCTTTTCTTTACAAAATATTATACAATTCATATCTCTTGTCGACTAGACGGTATGTATATAAATTAACATTTCAACAGATTAATAAATGGAAATAAATTTTCGGTTAAGGTGACTTATTAGTATCGGGGCCTATTAAGAACTGTGTTTAATTTCTGTTGTTAGGATTCGAGAAATTTAATGTTAATTCAAGGTTTCATTCCATGAGAAATTAATGTACTGGAAACGAATGTTGATTTGATCGGTTAAGTTGTTATTGATATGCCTGGTAATTATCTGCGGTAATTACAGCTGTGAGTGTTGGAATTTAGAAATACACGAAATTGGTATTATTTGTAAACAAAATTGGAATATCGTTTTCTGTTGAAGGACAGACCTATTTACCGGTAAATTAACTATATAAGTAAAGTAGAAAAGAGACCATTCTGGAGTGCATTCTGTATATCATTATTTGATTATAGGGCCTATTATTTGTTAAATTTAACGAAATTTAACGAAATTTGTGAAATTTAACGAAATTTGTGAAATTTAACGAAATTTGTGAAATTTATCGAAAATTTTGAAATTTAACGAAATTTGTGAAATTTAACGAAATTTGTGAAATTTATCGAAAATTTTGAAATTTAACGAAATTTGTGAAATTTAAGGAAATTTATGAAATTTAACGAAATTTGTGAAATTTAACGAAATTTGTGAAATTTAACGAAATTTGTGAAATTTAACGAAATTTTACAGATAATCGGCCCTGATTGATTATACGATTGACATAAAGTTAAAATTAAGTCGTATATCGGGACATTGATAAATGTTCAGAGTGAATGCGAATACGAAATACTTGATACTAGCTGATGGGATATCCATTTTGCGATTACTTTCCTTGTCCTTGTTTTATATCCAGTAAGTTTTTTTTTCAATCATGACTAAGCAAACAAAAAGTAATCTGTATAATACATCTGCTATCAGCAACGGCGACAACAACGGCGACAAAAAATTATACGGCTAATGGTCCATTATATAGTCAAGTTCATGTTAAAACTAATGAAGTACAAGATTATGAATCAAACATTAAGCGAAACAAACGAAGTCATAGATTCAATGATTACATAGCGATAAGTTACCGATTTGTAAAATGTTATATAACAATGCGAACAGCTCTCCATCCACCTAAATAAGATCTATTATTTCGAACATATTGTTCAACATTCGTCTGACTCAAGATAATAATAACTGTGTTAATAACAGACACAGTCTAACCCATTTTGACTGCATTTAAGTACAACCGAGCATGTTAAATTGATAATACTAAAATAAAAGTTCTCAAAAGAAAAATTGATTTTACATAAGCCACACGTGAGCTAGATTCTAATCAATGAATTTATGGCTGAAATCGAAATAATAAATTCGTTTTTTCATTTTCACATTACAAAGCAGACAATGAGACGATATTATTTCTCGTGAACGTAACGACACTCTCCAACTGTACTATACCCGACCAACCTCTAAAATTACGCATGCTGTGCGACAATAACTATGTCATCGCATACGTTCGGTTATTTTTAGTTATCGAATTACAAAGGACCTTTTTTTATACCCTCATCGCGATATATATGTATCCCGCCTGTTTATCCATTGTTTTGTTTTGTTACATATTATAAAGACCGTACACACACACACTCCATACAATATATGAGTGTGATGATAACAGAAAGTAATATTTTTTTATCGTAAAAAATGATTTTGGTCAAAATTGAATAATGCATTAACCGAAACCCGAAATATACTTTTGTTGTTTTCCGTGTAGGAATATGGAGTAAAATATGATGCAAGAACATAGGGTGGTCGGTTAATATGTACCGAAAAAAAACATTGAAAATGATTAATGATTTATATTCGCTCATTTGGAATTTGAATAGATATGTTTAATGGATGAACCCGAGATATGAATTAATTGTCCGTTGTTGTAGTAATATATTTATCGTGAGTCTGTGGCTTCCTTTCTACAGCTATTAGACTGTAACAAAAAGATGAGGAATGCATTTATGATTCATATTCTCCTCAAAGTAATGTTAAAATCTTAATGCATTTCGAGAACACAGTAATTTGTCATTTAAATGTAAACTAAAGATTTTTCTGAAATGAAATTATTTGGACGAAGAATAACATTACCCTTCTAAAAACGGCAAGTACATTGTGATAAAGTCATCAAATCTCTTACTTCTGTTGTTCAAAGTATCGTCTGTTGATACGAAATCTATTACTTCATCAGTTTTAACATTCATTTTACTATATTACCCATATTGACCGTAGTTCAACTCATTCTTTATCGTTGATCGCTAACAGATGATTGTATTGGAGGATGACTAAATCCGTGGAGAATCCCCAGTATTGAAATAAAGTTCTTTTTGGAGTTACGACTTGTTCGTAGAACTGTTTTATTCAGAATGAAAAACATTTTATATTACAAACTTCAGTTAGGTTACTTGATCCTATGATCGACTACTATAATTTAGAACTGATGCCAAAACAGTAACTCTTAGTCTTTGACTCCTATAGATTGTTCGCGTCGACTTCTCTTTTGTTGGAACATCAATTCTCAGCGATGACTGTTAGTTTGTCTTATAAACATTTCAAATGTAATGTGTGCTAATAATTTAATTGTATCCCGCGCAATTAAATTATTAGTACACAACAGACCAATGAGCACAATTCTAGCACTCGGCGTACTAATTCTACTTATTCTATCTTAATGAGTGGCGTATTAAAATATTAAAAGTTCAGCGATCCTGCGAATAGCATTTGCATTTAAGATAGGATTATTGGGTCGATTTAGACATAAAAAGGCTTATCGAATCCGGTATTTCACATTTGAAACTCACATTTTAAAGACAAGCTTCGTTTCGAGTAACATTGAAAGGCACACCGTCACTAGAATACTTAAACTGGTCTCCCTCGCTAGAAACGGTAGAGTGAAACGATGATAAAATTGACTTTCGTTACATTCCATATTCCAATGAATTCTATTGCTTTAACATTGACTCTAAGATATACGAAAGGTTTTGCATCGATCAACGAAGAATAGTTTAAACAACAGAAGGAATAGATTCAACGAATATTTACCGTTTATACGCTAACAGTAGGGCGTATCGAATTTTGCAAATTTTAAGGACCGCGATAGCCTGTGTGCGGAAAACGTAGATCATCGAAAACTGTGTCCGGGCATGTGGTTGATGAATCCGATGGAGCCATGGAAGAAGTCCCCCGGGCGGCTTTAAGTTTCCGATGGTCATAATTCGGAAAGTTGAGAGTATTTTTGAAAACAATGTTCTAGCGGGATGTAGAGCTTTGAAAACTCTACAAATCTACCGAAGAAACCTATGGTCCAAAAGGTGCCATTGCCAAGATTGCCTAACATCGAAAATGTGACCTTTTGGTTTTTGACTTATATTTCCTGAGAGACAAATGATTTTTTTTAGCCTGTGGTATGAGGTGGTAGAGGAGGTCGAGCACTTCCAGTACACTAGGCATGTCCCGATCCATTATACACTTGAAATCACTTTTTTAACCTTTTTAATTGGAATTTTTAAGAGTGGCCACGTCGCCCACGAAGCAAGTGCAGACACTGCAACCGGTGCTGTACTACAAAATCTGAATAAATTGAATTTATGAGAAAAACGAGAAATAATCGATTTAATTAGTTATTTCACCCACGAATAGTAGTAAGAAGTCGATTTCGTTGCAAATACACAGATTATACATATTTTTCGATATATTTACGAAAAATTGAAGTTCGTAGTATACTTTTTCAATTCATGTGCCACATCGAAATAACAAATATTTTGTGAAAGAGTTCAGCTACTGTCATGGAATATTATGCATATTTACTGGCCAAGGTGTCCTCGACTCACCAGTACCGGTTGCAGTGTCTGCACTTGCTTCGTGGGCGACGTGGCCACTCTTAAAAATTCCATTCACAAATGTCATAAAAGTGATTTCAAGAGTATATCCGATCGGGACATGCCTAGTGTACTGGTAGTGCTCGACCTCCTCTACCATCTCATACCACAGGCTAAACAAAATCATTTGTCTCTCAGGAAATATAAGTCAAAAACCAAAAGGTCACATTTTCGATGTTAGGCAATCTTGGCAGTGACACCTTTTGGACCATCGGTTTCTTCGGTAGTTTTGTAGAGTTTTCAAAGCTCTACATTCCGCTAGAACATTGTTTTCAAAAATACTATCAACTTTCCGAATTATGACCTTCGGAAACTTAAAGTCGCCCGGGGGGACTTCTTCCATGGCTCCATTGGATACATCAACCACATGCCCGGACACAGTTTTCGATGATATACGTTTTCCGTACACAGGCTATCGCGGTCCTTAAAATTTGCAAAATTCGATACGCCCTAGCTAACAGTTTGTGGAATGTTTTGATTTATAAATATTTCTATCACAACTTACCACAAAATCGATTTTTTTCTAAAGTGAAACATTTTGCACATACCTGAAACAGAAATAAAAAAATTTGTTGAATTTTTTGGGATTGTTAAAAAAATATTTATTTTAGTACAGGAACTAGCGCTTTATTCGCCAAATTCGCGGATTAATCAATTAGTATTCAGTGCCGAAAATGGTTTACCAGTCGACACCATTTTTATTCACAATTTATAATTTACAATGCAAAAAACTGGTTGTGAAATTCTCATTAAAATGGGATAATCAAACCGCATACTTTCACATAAATCAACGGCTTAGCATTAAACCACCATTAGGACCAAAACACTCTCAATCTTAATCTCATTTCGTTTTTTAAACATTCAAAGTAACGAAAATAATTTAACGCATAATTTGTTACGCTAAATGCATAAAATTTGATGCAAGACTAAGCACATGCCAAGTTCACAGAGCATCATCATCTGTTAAGACTTTTCCGACACATTGACAAGGAGTTTAATGTAAAGGAAACCAGAAACGGCAGATCATAGAGATCAATTATAAAATTTGAAAAAATAAAAAAAAAAAATCGAAAAATACGAGAAAATGTATCCGACATTAGATTTTACTATGAAAACACAAAAGAAACTGCGAAGGAATAGACGGAAGAAAAAAAAATTGTATCATCAGTCGGGGGTTGTTCCTGCTACAACAGTATGAGGGTGATAAATGACGTATAATCAAAAACATACTCTATTAAAGTGTATGTGCAGAGAGGAGCTCGGATATGGTTCGATTTATACGTGTGCACATATATGCATACAGCCCAAGAGATAAAATGGGGAAAAAAATGTTGTTATAATGGCGTAAAGTGTTTATACAATGAGTTTCGGCGTGGAGGGTAAGATATTGTACGTATAGAATACATGTACGTAACATCGACACCGTACCTCTATGTTTGAACTTGGTACGAATAAATTGAAAGTGAGGCTAGACTTTATTGTATTATGTTTGCCTTCATTATTCATTAAATGCAAATATCGATGAGTTTGATGATTAATTGATCTGAAGCGCTCATGCAATTTATTTACATTTTTTTAACCATCATATTGTGGAGACGTAGTGATTTTGAAAAATCTCATTATATTAGTTGTATTCGTCGTATTATATACGTTTCGAATTTAATCGGATGAGGGTGAACGGGGAGCGACGACGACGATACACTCAATGCGATGTACACAGAAGAATACACTTGTGTTACACTTGCTAATATTCACTGAAGGACGAAAACGGAAATTGGAATTAGTTAAATGAGTCTGTTTCATGTAATGCATTTCAATGAATCAACTTAACGGAATAAAACATGGGTTTTTCAGGATGAATATTTGTATCAGGTGCAAATGGTTTTAAAGGGTGCCGACACAGAACATTTTTAGTTAGTTGATTGAAATTTGTGCTCCCTGGTTTTACCTAACTTTTACGCTATTTGTTCGTATTGGAGGGGTTGGGAACTATTCATAAAAAACGTCAAATATTTGCAAATTGGAGAAAAATTTGAAGGTATCCCAAAATTTGAACAGTTCGTGGAAATTTGGGGGCCAATCAACTCAATTTGTTCTATGTCTATAGGGACTTCTAGCACCTGAGGTCGAAAGAGTACATTTCATCTCATTTATTCACTTAAGGGGATCCATGGGAAGGGGAAAACCAACACCATGCTCTGTTTGTTGAAGTTTCCTCTGATATGTCTCTCGTCTAAGACGATTTTCTTTTCGTCACATAGATGGATTTCTAGTCCGTTGCCAGATCGCAACATTAAAAAAATCCAAGAAATAATTTCAATCTGTTGTTACCTAAGACTGTAGCTAATCTACAACGTTAAAAGTACTGAGAATAGATTCATTGGTGTGTTTAGAACATACAGGAATTGCCAGTGAAATTTAAACATTTTCTTCCGCTGTTTTTCAGCTGGTCCACCCGTAAAAATTAAACTGCTCATACGCCTTTATATGGTTTTACCCGTATTCCTGTTCTTAGACGCATTTTAGCACTTTTGTTTGAATGACTGGATCAGCTGAAGTAACTTTATGTCTAAATTTCACTGACGTTTCCTGTAAATGTCATAAATATTCATTTCTTCTGTTTGTCTCGAAAACTTTGATCTATTCAATGATTTGAGTCTGATACTCCCTTTGTGGATACAACATCTTTTACTTCATTTATTTCAACAACTTGTTGCTATGTAAACGAACTCCAAAAAGAACTAGTCGTTCATTTCTTCATGTGACAAAATCTTCCATTCCCCAAACCTATCCTCTAACAGTCCTAAAGACGACCGTTTCGGCCCGCTAGTCTCAATGATGATCACAGTTCTTCTCTATAATTCCAAGGCGAATTATAAAGTGAAACAAACTTCTTAGGGGCCATCGTCAGGGACGTTAAAAAGTGTAGATCATTGAGACCGTATGCGTTCGACGGTTTTTCAGGTGGGACACTAATGACACTCTTATCACTTACCACTTAAAACAGAAACATTACAACTAAATGAAAACGTACCTTACGCTCTGCAGCCATAATCAAGCAAACCAACAAAATAGTTTTCGGCGACGTAAGAAAATCTCTCCGGCGACTTAAGAAAACCTCTTCAAAGACAAACGAAAAGACAAAGCCAAAGGACACTGGGTCGAACACAAAAAAATTTTAAGGGCTGTCTAAGTTCAGAACAACTAAAGTGAAACGGTAGACCAAACTAAAGTAGATAATCAAAGAGGAATGGCATCGGCAGGTAATCAGAGAGAAACGGCATCGGCAGGTAATCATAGAGACGAATGGCACCGGCAGGTAATCAGATAAAAATGACAAAGACAATGGCAGGTAATCAGAACGAAAAGGCAGGTAATCAGAGGGCAGTTAATCATAGAGAAACGGCATGTAATCAGAACGAAAAGGCAGATGAGAAACGGCATGTAATCAGAACGAAAAGGCAGATGAGAAACGGCATGTAATCAGAACGAAAAGGCAGATAACCAGAGGACAGGTAATCAGAGTGAAATGACAGGTATTCAGAGGGAAATGACAAGTATTCAGAGGGAAATGGCAGGCAATCAGAGAGGCATATACTCCTTTTGTGGACACAACATCTTTTACTTCATTTTTTTCAACAACCTGTTGCTATGTAAACAAGCTCCAAAAAGAACTCGGCGTTCATTTCTATTGTCGTTGTCGACAACAAAGTATTGAGCCGGAGTATACAGTCCATTATTATTAATTAAAATATTCCTAACAACTTTGAACGCTTCAAACTGTTCAATAATTGCAAATTTAGCATATTGATCAATTATAAATAAATGAAAAATAGAAATTTTAAAAATTCTCGAAAACTTTATGAAACAATTTACCAACTATAATCCTCAACAACAAACTTATTTGAAAATAATTAAATTTTTGATTAAATTACACAGAATAAACTGCTTCAGGCTCAACAATTCTCGCTGCTATAATTTTACATCAGACAATATTACATAATGTATCCCTTAAACTACTCTAATTACGTAACTAACGAGGTCAATGGTGAAAATTGATTCAAACTATGGGCGAAATTATCGTAATTTTCTCTTAAATAATAGACGACGGTTGTATTCACAACGAAATATAAGGTTTTGGGTTAGAATTTATATTTGTATATATATCGACTACAAAACGACAACATGTCTGACTGAAGAAACAACACCAATAATAATGTAAACGGATAATATATCGCACTCTTGCCCTCATCCTATTATTACGGAAAATTTCACCCCCACCCGGGAGAATATGCCACCCAAAACATATTGTAATACATTACGCTTATGTAGCATGAATTTATCTCTAATTTGTCTGAAATACATAAATTATTCATATCCGAAATTGGTCTATTGATTAGGACTTTGATATTACAAAAGCATGCATATTATATATACCGCCGCGCATATATTGAATGTATAACACACACAGCCCCGCAAAATTTCACAAAAGCCTTCAAATTTTCTGGCCAATTAAACACTATCGCAGTCACAACTTTTCTCTTTTATGTTCGATTCGGATCCTTGAATTCATCATCATCAGCGTGATTGTTTGAAATTGGTAATTTAAAATTATTTCGAATTAGAATTCCAAATCAAATCGTCTATGTAGACCATTTTTTGAAGCGTGCGGTACATGGAAAGAGGCACCACACACATGATGATTGTATTTTATTGAATTTCAGAACACGGATACGTTGATAAACGGAACCTCAATTCCAATCAGACATATGCCATACGCTGTATTGTTCAGTCATCTTAGAATTTTCTTGTAGGTACTCCACTACATTAAACTTGAAAAATATCCTCGCTGAGACGTATGTATGCACAGGGTGTTCAGTGTCCTTAAAGCTTCGCGGCTTTTATAAGAAGAAATTTGTAAAGGGATATCAATGAGTTCTGGTGCACTGGTTTGTTTTTTCTGAGGTATACTGTTATGGAAGCATCTGAAGGAGATGGTCGGCTTGGAATAATTTTCTAAAATTTATTTTTGAGTAGAGTGGACAGTTGACCAATTTTTTTTTCTTCAAATTTTAAGAAAAATTTGGCTTAGCCGAGCTATAATTTGAAGCTTAGATGCAGCCGATAGCTGACACCTTCAAAAGATGATTCCTCGAATTAATATCTAATTGTTTGTTAAAGACCTCGCTGAAGACATTTAAGCTCTATAACGTCTTTCTCACCAGCGGCGGCGGCTAGCCGAAAAAAAAAATCTCGGCGGCGGCGAAAAAGTCGGCTTGAGCCGGCTTAAAACGGCTCGGCTGGAGGTTCCTTTTAACTTTTTTTTTAAATAAAAACGTTTAGATAAATTCATGGAAAATGAACTAGTAAGCATGAAAATGAAATTGTACGGAAAGCGAAAATGTAGGTAGATTAGGTTGTTCAAAGTGCAAGTGGAACTGGTCTTGTTACAAGCAAGTCTCTAAGTCTAAGGTTCACTAACACGTCAAGTTTTATTGCCTCAAAACTTGAACTAAATGGAAAATCATGCTCAAGTACACTCATTTAACTCATTAAGATAATGGTTTTCGAGAAGAAATCGAAAGCTCACAAAAATCAAGTAAAAATTGAAAAGAAAAAAAATCGAGAAAATTCGCAAAGATCGATAAAGTTTTCTCAAATTTGTGAATTAACTGATTGTGCGCTTTCGGCTCGTTCCGCAAAGGTCATACTTGCCAAAACAACAAACTTAGAAGCGAGGACGTAATATACCATTCTGGAAAATTCATGAAAATTCAAGATAATTTTCAAAATTTTCTTAATTTTGTAAAAAAAATTCAAAAAGTACTTGAGCTGCTTAGGATCAACAGGAATCTCCGTTTTCAAAATTATTTCACCCATTCACCTTTCGAAATCTTTATTTCATTTTCAAGCCGGCTTGAGCCGTGTTTTTGGCACCGGCTCGGCTGCGGCGCGGCTTGCTCAAAAATGGCCGGCGGCGGCTTAATCGGCGGCTTATTTTCGGCGGCGCTCATGCCTGTTTCTCACCCCAAGTGGAGGCTTTAGTTGATTAGAAAAACGCTCGGCTCTCCATTATGTTATTGAGGCGGTCGAAGACGTTTTTCTCTGATGGAATTCAATAGATTTTGTCGATTTATGATACAATGAATAGGGATCATTCATAAATTACGTAACGCTTGTCAGTGCTGTCATCAAAATTGAATCCTAAATAAATCGAGAAATATGCGCTCTGTGAAGGTAAAACAATTTCCCATTTAGGGGGGTATATTGAGGGGTTATAACATAGTTTTCACTTCGCAGGTTCGAATTATTTAGAATTTAATTTTGATGACAGCACTGAAAAGGCTATACGTAATTTATGAATGATCCCTTGTTGTAATTTATATTCAACTGTAAGGTCATCTGAATGATTTTGCATATTACAGCAGAGTAGTGAATCGATAATGACTCTGATTTATCAAAATTGTGAATTAAAATAACAAAATTGATCGTAATCCTGAACGCGATGGATTTTGTCGTTTTTTTTTAAATTAAATTTATCGCTTAAAATATTTTACAGCCACCGCTGGCTGCTGGCTGTAAAATATTTTCTACATTTTAGTCCTGTCGTATCATGTCAATTTTAAATAAAATTATGAAAACATTAAGCGCACCCTATCAGACATGTCGTCATAATAGTTGTTTTGCATTAAATTTGCAAAATATGTCATAAACCAAAATTCATAACTGCTTCATTTGAAGAGTTCGTTGTGTTTAAGTTGTATATTGGATGGGCTTTTGAAATATAATTTATTACTAAATGTTGGATGGAAGAAAACGCAACGTATAGAACAAAATATAAACTTTGGTTGGCTGATCAAAGGAATTCGGATTTTCTTTGAGCATACCACATATACATCGGTGTATATATGTGTATCCTATCCAATGGTACATCTACAATATTATACACATTTTCCCATTGAATAATGTCCATGCAGAAAGGATGTCAAAATGTGAAGTGGTTTAAGTGAAATATTTTGTATATTGAGTTTATAGATTGGGAATTATGTTGATGATGATGGGAAATGGTATGTTCGTTCGTTTTATATTTAAAGGCAATAAATATGGAGATGATGGCAATAGCATAAGAGAGAATTTAGTGAAATTTTCCGTTCATAAGTTGTCGTGTTATTTAGAATGAGTTATGCCAAGCGTAAAATATTAACGAGAAAGAAAATCAATTAAACTTTCAAGAAAATCAATTTCAGTCATTGATGTTTTAAATGGTTGGTGGAAAAGGTATACAAAAATGGTTCAGGCTATTAGGTTAATGAAGGTTCGAAATGAACGTTCTCGGCAGAACAGAATTTTAAAATTTAAAATTTTTCTTTCTTTGCAAATTTTATTTTCGATTATTAGTGCTGGCTATGAAAATGAAATGATATTGTTGATTGAGTTATTAATTGTGTATAACTGTCGTATAGAACTCCGGATCCGATTTCAACCGTTTCATAAAAGAAATTAAACCGAATATGATCTTTTCCATCCAGGTATTTTACAAATTGGTATTTTGAGCGTTCTACATTTTGCAGCTTTTTTAGACGATGAATGAGGAGGTGTCAAAAGTTAGTCGAACTTTTTTTTGTGGAAACTTTTTAATGAGATATCAACAATCATGTACATCATACGGATGAAAATGTATCGGTAGAAACTAGACACATTTATTTCCGACATAAGCCCACTTCTTTTTATACACTCAGACGACAGTGCCCCTGTCATTTTCCCTCATATTTTATCTACATTTCTGACGTAGTAGATCTATTTACCTGCTCTTTGGTCGAATGGACGTTGTGACCTATCATACCATTATTGGTCCGAGAGTACTTTGGTTTTGCGACACAAATTTTAGAGATGTAGAGCAAGACCCTGATTGAACCAGGGACTCTTTTCGAGGAAACGTTTTCCTATTTTCTCTAAAGTTTTCCAATTTTTTTTGCAACCTTTTAGAAACGGCTTGCCATCTGTTAGCGACGACGATTACAAACTAAAATGGTGAAATATGTTTTGAGTTCTCTTATATAGCAAAACATTTGCTGAAACTAATGAAGTAAAAGATTTGGCATCAAATATTGTACTGTGCATTCTCTCTAAAATTTGGAGTGCGAATATTATTGCGCCATAAGAAATCCAATTATTATCGCACTCCAATTAATAAGTGAAATCTTAAATTTGGGGAAAAATGTGAGAAAATATAAGGAAATTTGGGAAAATATTGAAAACAATTTTTACAAAAATAATCCCTGCGTATACTTCAACCCGGTACACCCATATATCAAGTGGCAGAATTTTTTTTCGAAAAATAGATCAGCTAGTTGAATATCGACGTTGCAAAATATGAAGTTTATGTCAACGGGTGTCTAAGCTTTCTAAGCTTACAGGTGTTTTACCAGCTGGTCCATTCATACAGTGCTAGTGTTGAAACGGGTTTCACAGTCATAAGCACGCGAATGGTATCACTAACCCCGTATAGTAACGTATGAGCAGTGAGCAAACATAAACTCAAATTGCACGACAAACTGTGGACTCAAACCACATATCGTAGACACAAAGTCGGTTGACATTAACTGTAGATTGGAGTCAAATATTCTATTTTTTTCATGCTGCTTGAATTTGTAAATGAAGTTCAAAGAATGCACGTACTACAACTTGTAATAACAGCAACATCTAGACTGCCCGACGCCCGTGCCAGTGGCAATCTAATGTCAAACGTGCTACAAAAGAACCGATTATAGTAGCTCCAAAAACCTCAAATGATTTCTCACAAATGTACCATCGTCTTCTCTAGCCGTTGAAGCAATGCAAAAACTTTCCCGTAATTGATTACAGATTCAATCAAATCAGACGACAACGAAATAAAAGAATCCCTAAGTGCATGTCTTCATTGATTGTGCAATCAAAATAAAAGTTTCGTTAAAGCTCATACCCGGAACACAATGTGTATATATGTTGCGGACCAGAAATAAGCAAAATTAATTGAACTCCATTATATGACATAATTTTTGTGAGGATGAAGATCCCAAAACACATTCAACCATGAAGACAATGAAAAATCCACTTTACCCGCCCATCTCATTTCAATTAAAAATCGCCCGTTACAAACTTCGTTTTTTTTTGCTTTTTCCTTTTTTTTCCCACCCAAATACTATAAACAACAGAAAAGCATACCACTTTGCATAAATTTTAGCACCAACTTTCACATGCATATTTATCATATATATACGTATACAAGGGATGTAGCGTGGAAAAAAAAAGTCTTCACCGATTGTTCGGTATAAACAAATTTATCCCATCTATCCTTCGGTGAAGTAAGAAAAAGAATATTTAAAAACAAGAAAAAAAAAACTTTCTTCGTTTCGAGCTCGCAAATTGACGTTAGTACATTGTTAGCAGAATGGAGAAAAAAAAAGTGAAACAGAAAAGAAATTGAAGAGACCCACTACCAGTTGGTAGCGCAAAAAAAATTAAGCAAAATAAAGAAACGAAGAAAAAATCAGTTTAACAAACAAATTTTTAAGAAAGTGTGAATTTCAGAGTAATCTTGTTATTTCTTAATTTATTCAAGCTATAAATTATACACACAAAAAAACATGCACAATCTTATTTTGCCAGGTATAACACACCACCAACAGCGATATTTTTAATCCACCTTTTCTCTTTCTGAAAAACATACATTATATCGTTCCAATGCCGGTTGTTACGTACACTCAACTCTCATGTACATATATCTATGGAAAGAGAGAATGGATATTATATCTATCCATCCATGGTGTATGCATATATACATATATCGACCAAGGCACAACCCAAATAATAAAATAAAAAGAGCTTTACCTTTACTCATACATCTATGCTTTATTCGTCTTTTAACTTTGTGATTAAGCTTTTTTTTTGTTGTTGTTGTTACTCTCCTACTTTTATATTCACAGTAACACATATATGATTGTAACATGTACCAAGACTACACAGAAATAGGGTGCAGACTAATGGGAAAAATAAATTGACGCGATATATACACTTACCTAAACAACCGGCTTAGGCTTAGGTGGGATATATACATACGTACATACGGAAATAAAAAAGTTTTTTACAAGAAAGAAAGAAAAAAAAACTTTTCCTTGTTTCGTGGGGTTGTTATGTTTATAAATGCAGAATGAGATTGGGTGGAAAATAATGAGGTGTTTTATTGGAAATTGTGATTATAGAACTTGATTAGTTTTTTAGAGACGTTATTTCGCTTCCCTTATGAGGCGAGCCCTGTGTATACACCATGTACCATATACATACATTTATACATGATCTGTTATTCCCTTGACTGAAAGTCAGGGTCTTACCCCAGAAAATACCGAAATATGTGGGTGACAAAAAAGTTCACTATGATTGAAAATGTATGAAATGGTATGAAAAACGTTAAATGTGGGTGACAAAAAATCGTTGAAGGCACGATAACTTGAGTAATTCTCAAGCAATTTGGATGAATCTTTTTTTTAAATATGTGGAATTAAAATCTCGAGGCTAAGTTCGAAGATGGGCAATGTGGGACGAAGGATCTGGAAGCTATCCAGGAAAAACAGGATTTTACACTGTTGATTATAGCCTCAATCGAAAAAGATTACTTTGATGAAATTTGATTTGGTTGCGTAGTGTGTGTAAATCGTATAAGTATGTTTTCGATAATGTGCATGAAACAAGTAAAAAGAAAAATTTCGTCAGTACATGCCCAGCCTCTAGCCGGTAAACATCTCTTGTTAGTGAACTGCTAACAAATCTGATAGTTGACTATCAAATTTGATAGTTGACTTACAACTTGATAGTTGACTATCAAATTTGATAGTTGACTAACAACTTGATAGTTAACTATCAAATTTGATAGTTGACTAACAACTTGATAGTTGACTATCAAATTTGATAGTTGACTATCAAATTTGATAGTTGACTAACAACTTGATAGTTGACTAACAACTTGATAGTTGACTATCAAAATTGATAGTTGACTATCAAATTTGATAGTTGACTATCAAATTTGATAGTTGACTATCAAATTTGATAGTTGACTATCAAATTTGATAGTTGACTAACAAATTTAATGCGTCTACTATACCAAAGAAAGATGTTTTTTACTCAATGTCTTACGGCAGAAAAATGCCTGCTATCAAATGAGCACACTATGATTAAAAAGTGTAGGAAATTTTATGTTAAATGTAACCGACATTCTTTGTAGGCAATATAAGATAAGTCATTCTCAACTAATTTCTAAATATTTTTTTTAAATTCATTATTCCAACAATCAAACAAAATATTTTACAACTCCCATACGAGTGTGAAGTTTGCGGCCAGAGCAAAGCGAGGGCCGTAATTCTCACGAGTCGTGATAATTTTATAGAAAAATTCAATTTTACCGATAAAAAATAATAAATTACCGATAGAAATGTGGTACATGTCGCTGGCACCTCTTCAGTAAATCAGTAAAAAAAGGCTTTCCTTCACACTTTGTCGATTTTGGAAATATAAAGCAATGGCGGTTCGTTCCTAGGGACTCCATCCTTCAACGAAATGTAATGAGAAGGCGTTCTGTTCGCTCCTAGGGAATTCATCCTTCTACGAAATGTAATGCAAAGGCGTTCTGTTCGTTCCTAGAGAATTCATCCTTTTACAAAACTTAACGAGAAGGCGTTTTGTTCGTTCCTAGGGAATTCATCCTTCTACGAAATGTAACTTAGAGACGTTTCGTCAATTCTTCACTTTTGTCGCTTTCTGAATCGACAAAAGTGAAGAAACGACAAAAAAAATTAAATTAATTTATCGGTCGTTTATTACCATCCAAATTTTATTCACGATTGAAGGTTTTGTAAATTTAGTAAGTACCGGGGGACTTCCTTTTTTGTACAAAACTGTAAGAGAAGAACATCTATCGCGTTTTTTATTTTTTACCAAAGTAAAAGAGTCCTCTCATCGTTCCACATTCGTAAAACTTCGCATCTACTCTGATTAAATTTGACAAAATGGCAATCAAACAGAATAATAGATAGCTCATACGAGTGGGAATTCACACGAGTCTCATTTTTTTTACGATTTGTGGTTGATTGAAAATCTTGCTGCAAATTTATAAGAAAAATGAGAACTCAAAGATCATTCGGTCTTACGTTCGAAGGTTTATTTGAAGAACTTTTTCTGTCAAATTTTGTTGTCATGTATAGAGTAATCGATACATTAAATGTAGGTATTTGTATCAGTGATGCTTCGGAAGTTCAACAATGAAATTGATCAAAAATATATTGAAAAAATTGTCAGTCAAGGGACCTGACCCGCCCAAAAGGTGGGACCTAGTATTTATAAGTAGAAATAATAAAAAAAAAAGTTTTGTACGACAAAAAAAAACGGAAACAAAGACGCAAGCATATCCCATCTACAGTCTCAGCCTTTTTCGCATAAAGACTTTTCTCTCATAGACATTATTTTTTTGTCTCGTGCATTAGATGGTTCAAATCTTAAGCTTAAATTGAAGTCAACTTTGACAACAGAAAGAATAAAGAAATAAAAAGAAAGAAGGAAAAAAAAATTGATAAGAAAAGTTCATGTTATTATCTCTTGACTTGTTTGTTTGTTGTTTTTTTTTTCCTTCTTCGGTCCCCCTTTCTTTGAACATCTCTTTCATAATGAAATTAGGGTTTATGTTTATTACCAGTCTTAATTATTTGTATTATTAGGTGAGCACTTTTGCCCCGAAAAGAAACGGCAAAAAGTGGGAAATGGACCCTGTGTAAAATGTTCAAAAAGGAACGCGTTACATTTCGTCCATAAATTTTTATTTGGACAAATTAATTGTATTTGGGACGAAGTAATCGTAAATTTGAAATTATCTCGGTTGTTTTGTACACCATTTCGAAACAAAAGCAAGTTATTTTCAACTTCTAAATCAAATTCGGATGACTATTTTCTGTTGAACTAGTCAGTCTTAGGGGTGGATTCGAACAAATGTTGGTAATGATTGGTATCTAAAGACTTTGGCTTTTTAAAGAGAATGGTAATACAGTAAAATTTATAAATCCATCCACACCTCATTTACCAAAATCTACTGAATATTCGCTTAATTTATCGATACACAAATTCGGTAAATTTAAATAAATTTCGGTAAAATTCTGTAGATTTTGGTAAATAGGCGTTGCTTCAGTGTCTCATTTATTTACCGACACCAGAGTAAACGATAAGTTCTTTGATAGTGTCACAAATCTAATTATTAAATTGGATTCTACGTAGAAACGATCCTTCAAGAACGCACCGCATTGTCTTATTTTGGCATCTGTTACCTACACCGACAACAGAATTAAACAATGAGCTCCAAATGAGTGTTCTACTATTTAGCTTAGCAATTGTTATCACAAATGAAGTAAAAGATTATGCATCAAGCCACTAAAAATGAGCCTAAACAATTGAAGTACTAGATGTTATTGAGTCATTTCATCAACATAATTATTGGTAAGGCGAATAAAATGCAATAAGAAATAGACAGTAAGAGGCTACAACAAACAGATAAGGATTCTTACAGAATATTAAACACTGTCTGACAAAAATCTACCTCATCCCATTCTTCTTGCTCTTTCGACTTCATAAACAAGTGATCACAATTATTTTTAATTTGATTAACTTTTTTTTAAATTTTAAATGAGCCCACTCACCAGAGCTCAAATTAATTTTTTTTTTTAATTTAAAACACTGAAGTATATAACGAGAATATTCAGCAGACTGAATGTAATAAGTAACGACTGCGATGGTAGCCACTTTTCTTAGTTAAATGTAAAAATATGCTAAACGAATAACAGCGAGAAACGAACAACTTCAAACACTATAACCGAAAAACCGAAAGTCAACTACGACCACATCATACATGACAAGACGTAATGTGTCAACTAAAAGTTGAAATACAATGCCTAAGCTGCTGAAATGTACAAACTTTTTCTAAATATGCAAATGAATCAACAATATAAAGTTTCTCGCGCAAACTTTTGAAACCACACACCAGCTACCATTGCGAAATTACATTATGACACATCTTTCTCCAGTTCCTTTAATGTTAGGGAATTTCACCGAAAATTTTGTGCAAAGCAAACGAAAATCATAATTTCCACTTTTCGCGTTTTCGTAATTCCCATACCATTTTGCATACACATCCCATCGAACCATATGCTACATTGAAAAATGTTTACCTTATTTCATGCCATTTCTGTCTATTTCGTGTATAACTTCGTACATTCATACGAACTGCATATATCTCTATAAAATACACAAAATTTTCGGAAAATATAATTTCGAAATAAAGTCAAGTCTCAGTGATTGTCTTTTTATGCAATTGCCACGTTAGCACTTCATGCGCTTATATTTTGTAAAGTACATAGACAAGACAACAAAACAATTTCGTGTGATATCTCCTCGTCACGGTCCCTTTGCTTTTGCACATATCAGGCCACATTAACACCCGTACAATATAAAGGGACTTCGGGAATTCGCTCAGCAATCGAATCAGAAAAAAGGTTGTGCACGGTTCAGTTTGATTGAACAACACAAAATCGGTGCTGATTGAGTACATGAATCGCTTTGATCAACATGAAATATCACTTTTTAAACGGTTGTAGTAAGGTTTATATAGGAAAGTCAGCAATTTACGCAGCATTTGGCAAACGGTAGTGTAATTTCAACATTAAATCTACTACTTTTTTTGTTTAAAGTATTGATAAGTGTTTTGTATCAAATCTTCTACTTCAACAGTTTTAACATATTTCTAGCTAGAGACCTTTACCAATTCACTTACTATATTATTGCTAGTCGTACTCGTCGTTGACAATAATATAATTTGGGATCGTCATTGTTCGGGCTTTTGGGATTGCCAGCGACAATTTCACTTATACCATATTTTTCTCCGACAATACATACTGTAAGTACCTTGGCTGTTGGCTGAGTGTGTATATAATAATTTCCTTTTCAAATGTTTTGTATGTGCTATATATGGGTATGGAATCTCTTTAATAGAAGAGCCCAATTTTATGTATAGTTTGTCGCACAATACAATATTTTCCTACATATAATGACTATCGAATTGAAGTCTTCATTGTGGAAAAATTTCTGAAATTCTCCATCACGAGAAAAATGCTTTAGAAGAACATGAGAGTGTCGGAGCGAGAGAGAGAGAGAGAAAGAGAGACAGCGTATACAGAGAAAATTTTTGGAAATAGAAACGTTACTTATGTTTGCATGTATACTTTCGGGAAAATAGAAATGTTCAGCTGCTGTTGGTGTATGTATATATTCTTATGGTGCTTACGTATACAAAATCGTATGCAAAATATGTATATGAATGTAGGATATGCAAAATTGTTTAGTGGAAAATTGATATGGAAATTCGCTGGGATGGGAAAATTGTCGTTTTTGATTGCTATTTCACGGTTCTTATTTAATTTTCTATCGTCTGTACCCTTGTTTTCGTGTAATATAACTGAATGTATCTTACCATTTTGAATTGTATAAAGAGTGTGTTTGTACGTAATTATGCATTATATTCAGCATCAGCTAGACAACAAAATATATTTAGCGCAGAATTTTGTGAGCTAAGCTTGTGGTTTCTGATGACAGAAAATTAGAATGATTACACATTGTGTTTGATAAACGTAATTTCAATTAAATTTGATGCTAATTTATTTTGTCATTTCGTCGATTGGAAAATATATTCGCTGCTTAATTGTTTGTCCCACACGTTCCGACTGAAAGGGATCGGTAAAACATTTGTCGGAGGAATTTCTGCGTAATTATTTGTCTCACACTTGTATCATATAACTTAAGAAATTGGGTCTTACGGAATGGGATAATTAAATTTGTTTATTACTAGATCAGTAATTGTGGATTTACGTTTTTTGTTGAAAACTATTAATTTTGTAATGGTTATAAGAGGGTTACAGCCCGAAATCGGATATAAGGGATCACACGCAATACCAAATTTCAAGTTGCAAAAAATTACGTAAGTTCACTGACTAAGTCCCTGGTGAGTTTTATACCCAGGGACTATTTTTTCGACGCCATTTTTCCACATTTTCCTAGATTTTATTAAAATTTTGTAAAATTTTGCAAAGTGTAGGAAAATATAAGAAAATGTTTTTCCAAAAACAGTCCTGAGGGATTCCTTTGAAAAACAGCCTACTGAAATCGGACGCATTTTCCAGTGGACCTTTTTTATATGTGCCTAGAAAGGTATTCGACCCTTGAAGCCAAAACCACTTTCCAAAACATAGCTAACGCCGACCCGTACGAAACACCTATTCGTTGCCTTTGCCTTGTTAGCATATACAAATAAATTGCCGGAGGCAATATAGACAGCCCCGTACGAAGTCAACTTTCATAAATTCCTATTTAAACAGCTATATACCGCTATATTTACCTATATTTTCCTATAAATAAACATTTCATAGAGGAATATATGCTATTATATAGCTCTATATGCCTGTATATAGCTCAATATAGCTGTATATAGGTATATATAGATGTCCATATATGGAATCCCTGAAACCCCTCACACTTAACACATTATTTCTATGTTAACAGAAACTCTCTAAGCATCATTTTCCCCAATTTATATCACTTTTAATAAAATCCAACATGGCCGCCGGCAGCCATTTTGTTAGGAGACTGGAAATTTTACCGACGCTTTACATTCGTTAATACCTTTCAAACAAAAAAAAATTCATGAAATTCGGTCAAAATTTACTCGAGATATTGACAAAATACTCCACGTTCACTGTACGGCCGAGTAGCCAGATAAGAGCTCACTCCAAGAGACCTAGCTCACGCTCCGGAGAACATAATTTCAAAACTTTTTTTTTCCTGATTGGTACGGTCAATACCTATCTAATAAAGCTAAAACGAACGAAATATGTTCAAATGTGGCCGACCTACAAGCAAAAACTGCTTGCCGCCCTGTGCCTGTTTCACACCAAGGGGTCTAACTCACGAGTCGGTCATCCGATTTCCATAAACTTTTTTTTGTCGATCGGTATTGTAAATACCTTTTATTTGACGTATCACTTACAAGTTTAACGTTTAAATGTCCGGAGATATCTTCGAAAAACCGTAAAGCACTTATTGGGCCACAGCTCGGGAAGGGTCGATCCAAAATCACTCATCTTCGAACTTAGCCTGTCTTTTGACATTACCAAACGGGAAAAAAAAGAATTTTCAAAATCGGATGCGTTTTACTCAAGTTATCGTGCAGACGGACAGACGGACAGACGGAATTTTTTTTTTCACTGATTTGGCATCTCTAGACAACCACAATAGGTTTCCCCTTACTCAGGGAGTCCAATTCGACGTGTTACGGGCGTATGCGTAAACGCATAAGACCATTAAGCACATTAAATTACCCCAAATGATACCCCACTCGACCATGTACGTTTTGTGTACTTCGAGAAATTTCAGTAAGAACAGTGTAAGTCTTCGGTTGAAAACTTCAACTGCACATATTTCAGTGTCAATGAATTTTAACTCCAACAAGTCCCTATTCGGCTCAGTAGTACATGTAATTACCTTTCCAAATAGTACGGCTCGTGTAACTGGAGAAATTTTTGTAAGAAAAGTGCAAGTTTTCGGTATTTGATCACCTTTCACCAGCCACACAAACTTCGAAGAATTTTTTTGAAAGTGGTTTTGGCTTCTAGGGTCGAATACCTTTCTAGGCACATCTAAAAAGTCCACTGGAAAATGCGCCCGATTTCGGTAGGCTGTTTTTCAAAAGAATCCCTCTCCTTCGTTTCAACGCTTCTGTCGATGAAGTAATGACTCATTTTCTGTGGTTGCAGTGATTGATGGTTCGTAAAAATGGTATTCATCAATGGTGTCGTCTCTCCTATCATCGTACTGTCTTATACAGTAAAATGTATGTTGGAACAAATGAAGTAAAAGATTTATTTTCAAAAAATTGACTAAATTTTGAACAAAGGAAGTAATAGATTAAATTGATGTATCGTGACCCGCTTCTGTCTTACACAGTAAAATGTAGGTTAGAACAAATGAATTAAAAGATTTCGTATCAAACAATTGGTGAAACTTTAATTGGTTATATATCGCGATCCGCTTCGTAAAGGTTCAAAATCGTAACATGTTACTGCATATCAGAAAGGAATAACGGAAAATGTTACTACATTTTTGTGCCACCCACTTCATGCAACACCCGCACTAGTCCTAGACCTTTCAAGACTGAACACACTAAAAGATGTGAAACACATAAAAAAATAAAATAAAACGAAAAACACATCGCCTGGAATATCAAAATAAAAAGAAAAACAATTGGAAAGCGTAACACACATATAAAAGTATATAAATACGAGCTGACTGGCAAACAATGGGTGGAAAATAATCGACTTTAAAATTGAAAATAAAATAGAAAATGTTACCAAACCGTTTTTCTTCAGTGCTTCAGTTAAACTGCACTAAATTGAAATTTAAGTCTTAGTGAAAATTATCAAGGCTGCAATATCGGGTGTAAAGCGAGAAAATAGAGTTCGGATGTTGTATGTTCTATGTATACGGGTATAGAGGAGCTGAGTGTATTTTTCTTCCAAGATTTTTGTGGAGGGTTTTTCTTTTCCTTCTTTCTTCATTATTATTTTTTCAACAAATCAGCAAGGCGTAGTGGATTGAGATAGAACACTTTAAATCACCTCTTGTTTGTGAAGATTTCTCATGTTGATTGAACACTACTTTCTGCTCGTAAGAATTTATTGATGTTTTTCCGGTAGAGACATTAAAAACAGACGAATTAAACACATGCAGTTATGGGATGGTCATAGTAGATAGATATACATCTGGTAATAATGGTTGATTAGTGTACGGGAAATATAAGGTTCAATCAACCTTTCAAATAATTTTCGAATCAGATATGATGATTCCCGTTGCAAAAATTGGATAGGTAGGTTGTCCTGGTCAAAGTATCACCAAACAATCAAGGTTAACATTATTATGCGTTTTCTCAATGCTCAAAAGTTATAGGGCAAAGGGCTGTGAAATGTAATCACTTAAAATATTTTCTCCCCATTTGTCCCATGGGTCGAACGGCATAACGTTCTATTGAACATTGATGTTTCCATTTATTATTCACAAAACCGAAACTTTTTTTTTTTGATTTTTTAGTTGAACGAATGACCACAAAGTTGGTGCGTGTGTAAGGAGAATATATAATTCGCATCATTTCCTGGGGAAAAAGAACCGTTTGAGGAATGTCGTTGATTTTTTTTCTTCTTCTTTAACTAAATTCCAAGTATATTCCCATACGGTGCCATGTACCTTACCTCATCGAATGTCTTCAATTCTAATTCCGTGTGTGCAACTGGGAATTTTACCCATCGAAATAAGTCATGTGTCCTGATATTTTGGGTTGAATATCATTTCTTTCCGTTTGGAATTACATTTTTCTCTTACTTTGTCGTCGTTCTGCAATACACACACAGGCACACACACGGTGTGTTGTGAGTGAAAAAATTTTTTCCTTTTCTTAACCTTTTTTTCTGGTTTATCGTACGTAAGAATAAGAAAATCAAATAAAATTGTGGATTTTGTATACCTGACGCAGGAACAAAAATTGATTTAAGTAAAATATCGGTTTTTATTTCGTGAGCATAATGATGAGGTGCCTGGTGTAGTGTGTGTGTATATATACATTTTAGATACATTTGTGCTGCGGCAAATAGATTTTTTTTTCTTCGCTCTACCTTCATTCGGTAAAATGAGACGAAAATTGAAGGTTTCATTTGATTTAGAAGTTAGGTTGAAGGGAAAATGCGAAAATGAATAATTTATAATATTTGGTTTTAGGGTAAACTTTGGCAGCGAAAATAAAATTTTCCTTTTCGATTTTCTGATTCAACTTTAGTTGTTCATGACGCGAGGTATGCGTGGAAAAATCGTTCGTTTGTTCTATGCAGACTGTTAAATTCTTGCTACGAATCGACGAATTCTGCATCGAATTTCGGCCACAACTAAAATTTACTTTTCATCATCTTGCTGAAGCATTTCTGGAATTGAATGTTATCCCATTTGGTACGGATCCAAAAAAAAAATAGCATCCGACAGTCCAATGTGAGTAACTGCATGAAAATTACATTTTAAATGAACTTTTTGATGGAAATTACTACTGCCTATACAACTAAAACTTAATGAGAAACGTCTCGTTAAAATGCTTTTCACAAAAATGCATCTAGGTCAAGAGATACTTTTCATTCGAATGAAACGCTTCTAGAAATCTCGATAATGCACCGAGTGTTTTTTTTCTTCTCTTTTTCTTCGTCGTCCTGCTGGAAATTTAAAATAAAAGAAACGAAACCCATTATTGCGGGCCCTTTGTATTTTTGCATCTTGTGCATAAAGCGTCTAACTAAGATATACCTAAATTGAAAGGTAAATTATTTTGCTTTCGTTTTACCAGTTTCCAACATTTTGTCACAAGAAAATGCATGTACCTGACCTACATATTAGGACTTGCATCTGTGATATTTTATGGAGTGTCGTAGTTCTTAAAGTTCTCCAAGAAATAATTTCCACTCAGAAGTCTTGAATAATCCATCGGTTTAATGATGGAAATGAGATGGTAGCATTTCACCAGCATGCTTCGTTAAATAGAATCAAATATTTCCTAATTGAATAAACAATGGCGAGTTACAACCAATTTATTGCGGATGGATGGAGCAATATCTGTAATACATATGCAATATCTGAAGACTTTCCATAAGTATTTCATGTAGGCAATAAGTCTTTTGATTGAATAATATTTAAATGTTAGTATGAAATCTATTACTTCATCTGTTTTAACAAACATTTTGTTGTCGTTTAATTACACATGATTAGCTATTTCTAAGAGAATAAATAAAAAACTAAATTTTTGTTCGCAGACGGCACACTAGTCTAATACCCACCCCCGCTCAACGTGGTTAATATTTAAATATAATTTTAACGATAATTTATGGCAAACATAAAACCTCTTGCGATTACTTTATGTAATTCGGGCTAAAACTTCAAAATAATTATATTTCAATGTTCATCCATTTCAATTTTGTGGTCATTCTACAACGAACAACACATCAAAGAAGCGCCTTCCACCGAAATGATTAATTAAATTTTCGTTTTATGGGTTTTATGGAAAACTCGATTTTTAAATGTTTGATTAATAAATTCGGGAGCTTTTTCCCCTGACATCGGTTCAACGAATGAGTGATTAGCGATGTAGCAGGACGTGTAAATTGAAGGAATTTATAAGGACTATATGTGCAACATGCACATCACACACTTTGTATATAAATTTTAACTCTTGTTCACCGAATACAATATTCTAAGTGGAACAGAGAAATGATAACAGATGGCGTTGCTGCTGCCTCACCGCAGCACCATCTGTTTTAACTTCTCTGAATTGGAAAGTATTTTGCCAGACTACAGTTGGTAAAAGTAATCAATTGAGTGTTTCCAGCCAATGATATTTTGAATGCGACTTAGCGAAAACAAATTTCACGCCAGAATATCATAGACCGGGAACGTCGCTAACTTTTAAAACAATCTTAAATTGTGTTGTCTTAAGGTGAACACACTGTAGTACGCGAGAGCAACCATTCTAAATCGAAATGGAAAGACGATACCTTCACGGTTTCATAATGTAATTTCCCACACTATTTCCTTGTCATGTCTAATTCCACTACATAATTCAGAAGAAACATTGGTCCGTAACAGCATCGGCTACGATACTGGTGTTTACAGCAAAAAATATAAATAAAAGGATTGAATCGGTTGTGCTGTACTTGGCTAGACTAGGCTGCAGCACAGTTGCATAATGTAATATTACTTGAAATCATGTTCTTTTCCATTCATTAATTTAACATGATTCACCGTATTACGTTCACATAAAACCTACGTAGGATCAATGTAGTGTACAGTGTAACGGTCGTTTTGCTCTTACACTTTTCTATTTACCTTTGACTTTCATTTTATATTTCTAAATCCACCGAAAATTCTCTATTTGTGTTCAGATAGAATGATACATAGAGTCTAGTCAAAGTTAGCTCTCCGGTCTTTTTACCATCCGATATGCATTCCGAATACATATAAATTTCACCTTCAAATCGGAGAGTTACGAGAAAAAAATAAGTTTTCGATGTAAAAGAAATTGAAAATATTTTTCATTCTCCCAAATCCTTTTTGTGACAGACAATTTTTCGATTTTAATAAATTGATTTTATGGCTGTGCCGTTTTGATTAAATTCATTTTATTCGTCGATAAAATTGGAGCAATTTGATGTTAACCCAGTTGTTAATGGGAATATTGAAAGCGATTACTCAATCGGTGAAGGGGGAGTGATGATGGACAATTTGGAGGTTTGTTGCCCAAGCCGAAGGCATAAAAATAAATATCGATTTCTTAAGCAAGTACGTCATCAACTTACACGCCGAAGTGATCTGTAAGTATTATTATTTTCAGTAATGATGCCATGTGATAGTAGATTACGTCCTTACATAAGGCAAAATACAAAGTTCCAAACAATCACGTCGGCTTTGTAAAGACAGTGTATTAGTCATTTGTGTACCTGATTTGCACGATTGATTTTAGGCAATTTCGCGAGGACGAACGGAGTGAGGCTTACAAGCGAAAGTACCTAAAGTCAATCGTGCAAATCAGGTACACATGTGAGTTTTCATGCAAAGGGCCGAAAACTCGAGAAAATAATCAAAAATTTCCCTCATTTTCGGCCCGAAGCATGAAAAATATGATGTGTAGAGGTATCACAGCGAAATATGCCAAGAAAAGAAGTTGATATTTTTAATAAGCTAGTTCGGTACTATCGAATGATCGCTCGAAAGTCATTGTAGGTATATGTAGGTACATTAGTCGGGGTGCTTAGAGTTCCTAATTATTTAACGAGATCTCGCTTTAAAAATTCTGTGTAAAGTTCCAACAACTGTAAGTAGGATAACAGTGAGAATGAGAGACCAACAATGTATTCCATTCTGGTCAATAGATTTAGTCATTTCAATTCATTTGAGAAGAGGTTGGTTCTGTTTTGAAAACATGAATACAAGTTTCTACTTCTTCACAAGACTAGATAACGTTCGTTCACAATAACACAACACACTCTACGTCGTAGAGTGTGTGTTGTTTGTGTATCGACGTTATTTCCACACGACAAAATCAATCTTCCTGGAATTTTAACGCTGGACATGAACGCTATTAAGTTTGTTATGAGCGGTATGAGCGTGAGGGATATGAGCGTCAACAACAAGTCAATTAATATTTTAGGTTCCTTTGATTAGCCCATCGATTTTCGAACACTGTAAACAGAAAACCCCATCTCTGGGACGGTCCATAGCACTGCTTCTAGTACGAACACTCATTTTTTCAACGTCAAAAAGGACTTCAAACCAAGAAATCATGTCTTCTTTCTTTACGAGAAAATTCAAGGCTTATTTTGATTGCTAAGCCTCCGAATGTTTCTTATGTTCATGCTAGAAGCATAGCTGTACCAAGTTTCAAATTACAATGTTTCAAAACTGAGAGCAGATATATGCGGCTCTGATGTTAAATCTGTTTCTTATAAACGTATGTCACATGAAAAACTACTTAGCTATCATCATTTCGTTCATTTGAAAATAATGAAACAACCTGCTGAGAAGCGAGTTGTTCATAAACTGTTTAGTAAAGTAAAATTAACTTAAATTCTTCTAGAATTTCTCGTTGCCATGGATTGTCATTAAACGTATGAGAAAGTTGCACTGCTGAATGTGTTAATATCTTTCTTATCGTTTATTACTTCCATATTCCATATAACGTGCTTCAGTAAGCCATGTGTGATTTAATTATTTACCATTTTCTAGTCTAAAATTTTCACCAATTTCGACAAACTTTTGTTTATCGAGTCAAACACCGCACGAATTTCTAACTAACCTACATTTTCACTATACGTTCACATAATAAAACTTGAAATAATGTCTCATTGTTTGGAAGTTTGGCTATTAATTAGTTTTAGTATTACAGTGTCCTATATAGCGCATATAATATTGTCCATTCCATCTGATTAACCTGTCTTTTATACAAAACCTGTTTGACGTATTTATCGTACGTATTATGAATAACGAAATTTTAATGGCAAACTTGCTGTTACACAGATGCTTGATAATTACTCATAAAATCCATAGTTCGATACTTCGTCAGTGGAAAGATTATATGGATTTACTTATTGTACGGATTTACCGAGTATACGTAAAGTGAAATGCAAAATGTGATACAAATGAAATTAATTTGTATGTGTTAAGACTGAGAGGATTCGCTTGCTGTTAAGAGAATAGATACTTAATTATGTAAATGAATTTGACTAGTTTCGCATTAAAATGTTCGTCGTTATTTGTAGTAATAAGTCGTTCCGACCGGAAAAGGAAAGCAACTGTATGCGGTTCATCTATTAGCGAGAATCATTTCCAGTTTTGATGAGGCCCACGAGTCCTTTCATAACTATCAAAGATTCACTCATCACGGGACCTCGAGATTTCCTAGCTTTCACGGAATCATGGTTATTAGGATGGAGACCTAACAAATTAAATCTCACAACCTTCTAACTCTCACGGACTTATAACTCTTACGAACTTCTCACTCTTACAGATTTCTTACTCTTACATACTACTATCTCTATAAACTTCAAACTTTCACAGAACTCAAACTCTCACAGAACTCAAACTCTCACAGTCTTCCATCTCTCACAGTCTTCCATCTCTCACAGTCTTCCATCTATCACAGTCTTCCATCTCTCACAGTCTTCCATCTCTCACAGTCTTCTATCTCTCACAGTCTTCCATCTCTCACAGTCTTCCATCTCTCACAGTCTTCCATGTCCCACAGTCTTCCATGTCTCACAGTCTTCCATCTCTCACAGTCTTCCATCTCTCACAGTCTTCCATCTCTCACAGTCTTCCATCTCTCACAGTCTTCCATCTCTCACAGTCTTCCATCTCTCACAGTCTTCCATCTCTCACAGTCTTCCATCTCTCACAGTCTTCCATCTCTCACAGTCTTCCATCTCTCACAGTCTTCCATCTCTCACAGTCTTCCATCTCTCACAGTCTTCCATCTCTCACAGTCTTCCATCTCTCACAGTCTTCCATCTCTCACAGTCTTCCATCTCTCACAGTCTTCTATCTCTCACAGTCTTCCATCTCTCACAGGCTTCTAACTCTCACATTTTTTAACTCTTACAGCCTTCAATTTATCACAGACCTCAAACTCTCACAGAACTATCGGATTCTCTAATTTTCAAGGTACTCTCCAGTGAATTTTTCGACGCCACTCTTCTTCACAAGAACGTTGATATAAACTTAGCATTTTTCATTTATCTTCTATCTGTTTCGTAACAGGTTATACGTTCTTCATCCAACAAAGAAAAATATTCTGACTTTCCCTCTCTACACACCATACTCAATAACAATTTGTTTGTTGGGTGCTTTTTTATGCCTATTTGGCATATTAAAAATGATAGATTAACTGCTTGGTCTGCATATTTTTATAATTGGAAAAATTCGTTCTGATTTTATACACTTTCTTTACGATGCTTAAGTAGCTTTACGTAGGGTGGATTAATAAGATTTTTTTATCAAACGACAAACTGAATATCTTTGCTTATTTTGGTGACAATTTACTTAATAGGCGGTTTATTTTCAGAGAATCTCTTACGACAAACGACACATTTTAGTCTTAGGCAAACTGCTGGTGTAACCAACGTTCAACATGAACTTTTACTGTATCCAATACTGAGCAACAGAGTCGACAAATCAAGCTGAAGCTCATACCCCAGCCTAGTGTTCCCTTTCAGAGTTCGTATGTTTAAACTTATGAAGTCAGTGATTTGTATCAAACGCTTGCAGAATCTTTAGATTTAGAACTTAACCTAAATGGCCATCTCTCGCTACCACCATCCAACCCATTCATTTCTTTCAATTTCAAACAAATTTCGAATGAACGAGCTTTTGTTTGATTTAAATCAACTGCAATTAATTTCAGTAAACAGCATCCACCCACTCGTTTAAATGCACAGGAAATCTTGATAAATCTACAATCTAATCTAAACAATAAACCAAGCAAAACCGAAACCCAGCCAGGAATACATTCAAGTAACATTTTACGAATGTCAAAAGCGGTTCTTCACCACAAACAGCCATTCAGTCATTTGAGGGTTATAAAAATAACTATAAATGACAGCATAAGACACCTATTTATTGTGCAACCCCCCATGATACATTAGCCCCCTTCAATTCATTGCAGCTTTGTACATTTGCACATAATTTGTGTGTTCGTTCTGCACATTCCCACACAAGCAATTTACTTAGCTTTTCCATGTATGTTGTTTTAACACTCTTCGGCTTTAACCCTCGAGTCATTTCATCCATCCATGCATTGAACATGAAAAACAGCATGTCGTGTCGCCTATTTCAAAACAGATCCTCATCGAAATTCAATATATTGGTGTAAATGCATCAAAGTATAACAACACCTTTTACAACAAGTCAAAAGAGGTTGGGGGAGTTTGAAAACGGTAGAAAAAAAGAATCATTTTATTGTACACACAATCCTCTTCAACGAAAATAAGAAGAGAGAGAGAGAGCAAAAAAAAAACGTAAAACGAAAATCCTCATCATCCCCTGTTACAACATACATATATTTAAGTCACACAATAGTCCTAATCACCTGCACACAAGATAGACTTACTCTATGCTAAATGGGCATACATGCATATATATATACAACAACCGAGTGTATATATGGCTGCATGTAGATATGTTCCTTTTATTGTATATATACTCGTTTATGTTGTTGGTTCCAATTCAACACACACAATATAACCCCCTCATTCCATCCAATTTATAACCATAAAGAAATCGTCCTGTGCATTATTGTATTCCTCCGTCTCTTACACTTGCCTCAACGTAAGTATAACACAAACACCACATTGAAATGGCGAAAGAAACTCGGATATGTATGTTTCTGAAGGGTAACTAGCAGATATCCCACCCGTCCCCAAATCTAGCCTCACATCAAATATAAACCCAATGTATTTTCGTTTTAGCTAGAAAAGGGGATTTGCAGATAGTTTCTTATTCTTAAGATATATGTCACTCACTTTCGATGAATTTTGTACACGTTTCTTTTCTGCAATGGAGAGAAGCATAAAAAAACCACCCGAACGGCACAAAATTTGTTTTGTCTACTTTTCCATATTTTCCCCGATGTGATCTTGTGCGAAATGAAATCAGAGGAAATAAGTAGTTTATAGTGAATCCAATTTGAATGCAGCAATGAAATAAATGCAAAAGTAGAAGCGGCATGAAACATCCGTGCAAAATTTGTCATTAGACGGTTATCAATTACTCGGTTGGATAATTTAAACGAATGCTGAGACAAATAACTGACAAATGTGAATGGTGCAGGGACTGGTGGTGGTGCAGTGTAATATACTTCTAGACACATACGTACTGCGCATATAACCACTAAAAAGAGACATTTCTGATGACAGGTCGGGGTAGAAAATGTCTATTTTCTCGTCTCTTGTTTTGGCAGTCAAGAAAATACAGATTTTCTCCCCGAGCTATCACCTTCGTTTTCGTTTTGAAAAATGGTGTCACCTCTGGAAGAAATTAGGAAATTCTAACAATGGTGATATTAGAGGTGTGAAAAAGATAAATTCAACGTCGATTGGCTTAATATGACATGTCAAAATTCGGCTTTGGGAATTTGTTTGTCGAAATTTTTTCTTACGGTACTTTTCACTGTAGCGTAATTGTAGCGTAAATCTACCTTTTTTTCAGACCTGTAATGTAATAAGCCATTCTCGACCAGGGCTTACTTTAGAGAATTTTAATTCTGAAAATTCCGAAAATTCTGAAAAAATTCCGAAAAAGTTCTGAAAAATTCCGAAAAATTATTTCAGAATTTTTCGGAATTTTTTCAGAATTTTCGGAATTTTTTCAGAATTTTCGGAATTTTCAGAATTAAAATTCTCTAAAGTAAGCCCTGTTCTCGACCCAAGAGAAATCAAAAACATGTGAATAACTATTGCATCAAACATTTGGCGATAAACAATAGAAGCAATAGATTTGATGATTTATATGGTCAGAATGTTGCAGTTTGGGAGAAAAAGGTTAATTTTGTCTTGTCCAGGATACATTGAAGATATTCCAAAATGTACTTTTGTATCAAAGAAACAACATTCGAAATGTTTAAATGTCCCCCTTGTCCGATGCTCAATATTTATCTTCACCACACAAAAAGATGAATTGGAAGGCAGATGCAGCATATGCCATATCATGCACACAGAGATTATACTCCATTTAGTTTACGTGGTTTAAATGATGCATAAGAAACGTCTCTTTAGTTTTCCGATAACAAGTCCTAAAATCCAAATTTATTATTAAAACTTTGAGTTTAATCTAATTAATTAACTATGCGATAACGAACATAATGTTGTTAGATTCCAAACAAGAAATTTATCTCGAAAACAACATTATAATAAAATCGTACACGCGGAGGCGTGATTTAGATCAATGTAGTTCGTTTTCAAAAAGATGACGATGACATGTCGGCAGATACGTTAATCTCTTTCAACTAAAAGCACAGATTAATGAGGAATTAATAACAGAAGAGAACTGGAAAATGGTTGTATGTATGGAATGGATATAATGAGAATAGCGCTGTATGTACGATGCTGTGTGTATTATTCATAGACAGTGTGTTGCGTTTCGATTTATCTAACATAATATTTGTTAATGACATTTATGATCTTGTTTTCAATATAATTATACCAAATTAGATGTGTAATAATTTTGGGGATTAATGGTGAGAAATCCCCTTTGAAATCGGAACATTTAATGCGTCAAAATACCTTCAACATAAGATGATTAAAGGTGTGGTGGCTTAGTGAAATTTCTGCGCTTACCTGAAAAAGAAGAAAAATATTGAAATTAATCGACGGATAAAGAAGCTAAAAATGTTTTCTTAAATAATTTTGTTTTTTCGTGAAAATCATAAGCTCCGATAAATTTGAACGAATAAACCTTTCTGGCACCAAATAATTAAGTAAGGCAACATTCGAGCCAGTCAGAATGACTTGGTCTTGGGATGTTGACTGAAAAGTATCATTCATCGATGATAACATTTCCAAATAATCGATATAAATCAAATGTTTTATCAATAATTGATAAATGTCAATAATAAATAAATGTCGACAATCTATAAATGTCGATGATAGATAAAATTGTCGATTATCGATAAATGTCGACAATCGATAAATGTCGATGATAGATAAAATTGTCGATTATCGATAAATGTCGATTATCGATAAATGCCGATAATCGATAAATGTCGATAATCGATAAATGTCGATAATCGATAAATGTCGACAATCGATGAATGTCGACAATAAATAAATGTCGACAATCGATAAATGTCGATGATAGATACAATTGTCGATTATCGATAAATGTCGACAATCGATAAATGTCGACAATCGATAAATGTCGACAATAGATAAATGTCGACAATCGATAAATGCCGACAATCGTTAATGGCCGATAATCGATAAATGTCGACAATCAATAATTGTCGACAATCGATAAATGTCGACAATCAGTAAATGATCGATATTTTATCAATCGAATGAATTACTATCGAACATTACTGTTGTCTATCCTTGTTCTCTTGTGTGGCTTAACCCCAAAATAAGCTACTCCTAACACTGTTTCGATTACGACTTTTTACATGTCTAATAATGTCTCGCCTAATGATGAATCGATCTTTAATTTAACAGAATTTCATCCATCCATGTCTTTCCATATCAGATTTAGGTCACATAAATCCAAACTAATTTGAGAAGGTAGTCAAGCATGCAAAACAGAAACAAGCAAATTAAGCAAACACTTCCTACGAAATTCTAAATTTATTTAATTTTGTGATTTCACTTTGAAATGCATCAATGTCGGTCCCGGTCACCAAAACTACAAGCGTGTACCATATGAAAATGTTGTTCCCCATTGCTGAATGCAGTTACCGCATTTGTATGTAAACACGAGCAACAACATTCGGTGCACCCGAAAATATCGTCACAGCTAAGATTTATAGGACGATGGTTAAATATGTGACCGTCGTAACAGCATGTTTTAATGCCATGAAAGTGCAATAGGAAAACTCAGCATTGACACATAAAATACAAATATGTTCAACGTCGACGCGTTTGATAATCTTAACAAAATGTTTATTGTTTTGTTTGTCACTTGAATGCAGTGTGGAAATTTGTAGCGTATTTTAACAGACCGCACCGACGAAAAGAGGCAACAGAGTTTCTCTGTGTGCTTGCACGCAAAAGTTCATTCCGAAAAACATGTTCATGTTTTATAAAATGGAGTTTCTAATATTTCGGATGGGGAAAACTGTAAAACCGAATTTTAGTTGGCTCTTTGGTTAAAACCGCAGTGGAACTCGCTATACATAAAATATAGCAGCGGAATAACAACAGAAAATTCAGAATGGTGTTTTGTATAGATTCAAGTAACGGCGGAAGAAGTAAATCAAAACAATATGTTACAGACAACACCATGAGCTTCAAATGATTCGGTTCCTGTACATTGTTACACATTTAATTTATACTGTACGCGCGTTGCAGTCAGAAAATATTACAATCGAATTGAAATCTACCCGCAAAAACAAGGCACGGAGAGAGACCGAGCCAAATTAAAGATTTCAATTTTAATTGAATTTTTTCTTTTGAGTAAAACCATTTTTCTTCTCCGAATATTTAGTTAATTTATTCGAACCAGCCAGCGCATCCCGCTATAATCAAATCATTGAATCTTTGATTTCTGTTGGTTAAACATTTTTGTGATGTGTCTGATTTGACTGCATAGCACGGGAGCACACAAAGAAATAGAGTTGATGAAAAAAGTGGCATTTTCTAACAAAGATGAATTAGAGTTGCCCTCCAAAAGGAGTTGCAAATGAAGTGGTTTCACTTCACTGAATAGCAACCATATTTCAAAAAAAAATTGAACAGTGTTTTCGTGTGACGGAACCTAGAGCCAGGTAAGGTTTGTGCGGTTTACTTGATACTACAGAAACAGTTAATCATCTGTTATCAACAGAAATTATGGATAATGAGCGAAGGAATGCAATTAACGCAGTCTTATGTAGTAAAATGATTGGTTGAACAAAGGAAGTAATAGATTTGCTGAATTTGCTGCGATACAATTTTTGTTTCTAAAAGTTTAATCGAATACTAAATACTGAAAGGTACCTTTATCCAACTAGTGAATTATAAGAAAAATGAAATTTGATTCTCTTTTATTCCCAATAGGCTGACAAAATAGCTTCAATTGACATCGTCAGACTGTTCGAATCGAAATTTCAATTTTCTTATAATTCTTTTCAGCATGAACATAAGAAATATTTGGAGGCTGATGAAGTCACAGTAGGTCCTGCGATTTTTTCGTAAAGATAGATGACTTGTTTTCGTTGTATGAGTTAAAACACACAATACAATCAATCTTAAGGCCCGTCATTGGGAAATGACAGAACAGTTTCCCGAAAATGTATGGAAAATTTTATCACAAAAATTCACAGAAAAAATTCAAAGAAACTCACCTCACCTCTGGAAAGCATTGTATTCGGGCATAGTCTCTTTAGGTCGCCAAGGCATATTTGAACACTAAAACACTTTTTACTCGATGCAAAAACAAAGTTTTTTTTTGTTTTGTCGCGACAAAAACACAGAAAATATTTCGACACAACTGTGACACTCCGCTACTATAAGTACTGGAATGAATGTTTGCTGTGTTCACTTCGGCGGTAAAATATTTTCATTCAAAAAAGTGTCGGACATTTAAAAACAATCATCAAACGGTTGGCAAAGGGTAGCGTATACATTTAATAATGTTCATCGACCATTTTCTAAAGCTTTACGAGAGCTCAGCGGACATTCTCTCAACGATGGGAGAGCATTTATTAAAAATTTAGCCTCTCGTAAGACTGCGCTGAGCGTAAATAAATGTTCGTTCCTCTTTAGACTTCGCGAAGTCTAATTATGCCACCTCTTTGAATAAAAATATCGGCTGAGGTCGAATAATTCTTCGCTGAGCTTAACCAAACCTCCGCTGAGCTCTAATAATTCTCCGCTAGGCTTCAGGAAGTGTCCGTTAGGCCTAAGCAAGTTGCAGGAAGGCTTAATGGAGCGAACCGGACACTCAGCGGAGATCTGCCAAAGCTAAGTGGAGTCTTATTAAATCAAAGCAAACATTTACTAGGTATCCGCTGATGCTTATTGAGTGTTCGCTTAGCTTCATTGCCTTACTACAACGTGCTAAGGTCTGACGGACTCTTACTGAAGCCTAGCGGAGAATTATTAGAACTCATAAGAGGCTTGTCAAAGCTCAGCGGAGAATTATTAGAGCTCAGCAGAGGTTTGTTAAAGCTCAGCGGAGAATTATTCGACCTCAGCCGATATTTTTGTTCGAAGAGGTGGCATAATTAGACTCAGCGAAGTCTTGTTAGCTTACTAAAGAAGTGGGAGAGGTTACAATTTTAATAAATGTCTACCATCGTTGAAGTGTCGGACACTTTTTTGAATGAAAATATTTTACCGCCGAAGTGAACACAGCAAACATTCATTCTAGTCCTTATAATAGCGGAGTGTCACAGTTGTGTCGAAATATTTTCTGTGTTTTTGTCGCGACAAAACAAAAAACAAAATTTTGATTTTGCATCGAGTAAAAAGTGTTTTAGTGTTTGAATATGCCTTGGGGACATAAAGAGACGGTGCACGAATACAATGGAAAGCATCATGGGTGAGTTTCTTTGAATCTTTTCGGTGAATTTTTGTGATAAAATTTTACATACATTTTCGGGAAACTGTCCTGTCATTTCCCAATGACGGGCCTTAAGCGGTAGAACTCATCACAAAAGCCTCCAAATTGGACATTTGTCAAAGTAGTGTTCATGCTAGGAGCAGTGCGTTGTTTTCAGCTATTTTGACGTTTGGATAAGTGTTCTACTCGAAATCTAATAGCTGCGCGTCGTATTTTCCATCAGTTAAGTAAACAATCAACATTTTTGTTAATCATCTAGTTCGAAATTGAGCAAACATTAATTAAACGATATCTATTGATTGGGAACGGGGGTAAAAAACTGAAATAATTATTGTCTCCCAATTATAAAGTCATTTTGCTATTGAATAATCAGCATTAAACATCGTTTAACGGCAAACATGCCGGTTAATTACATAAAATAAATATTAAATTAATTAATTAATGAATGAATCAATACCTTATTAGGCGCCTGACATGTTCGCTTTGTTTGCCGTATCAATACACAACAATTTGAATAGTTTATTGTTGGCTTAAGCCCGTCCGAAAATTGCGGCCACAGCACAACGTTTCTGGATTTTTTTTTTCATTTCCAAATTTATTTATTTTAATTTATAATTGAACTTTTTCAGCAAAAATTGCATGAGATGTGCCTTGCGCAACATACACACAGTTTAGTTTTTGTACAAATTTTTCACAGTAAAACATTTTATATAAAATGCAGATGAGTGCAAATATTCAATTTAAAAAATTAAAAGCAATTAATTGCGTTGTTTGTTGGTACACTGTGATGTTGCGGTGCACTGGTGTGTGTGTGTGTATGTATCGCTATCCTCCGGTTCTCGTAACAAGCAAATGAATGCTTGGCTTTGTTCGCTCGGTGCAATAAAATTATGTACATGAATGGTAAATATGCCGTTCGAGTCATTTAAGGAAATTGACTTTATGTTGCTGTAACACCCACATTCAAGTCAAATGTTGTGAACGATATTTAATTGTACAAACGTTTCGTTAATCGGTGTAGTATTGTGTGGAATTAATGTTATTTGTATTTATTTGTACGGTTGTACACAGAACACTCTTTTGCGAAACTTATGTGTAATGTACGAGGAAATGTATTTTCGTACATGATTCTCAGACACTATAGAGATGGTATTCTGTTAAACTGTTACAGATGGCAAACATGTAATTAGTGATTTTATCGAATCTGTTACTTTCGATTTAAACGGGTCGATACAAAATCTAGTACTTCATTAGCTTTAACAAACAGTTTGATATATAAATCCACTGTACCCAGAAGTCATTGCTTATTTATGTGGTAGTTGTCGACAGCAGATGGTTCAATTCAGCTAGTCAAACTTTTTACACTGTCAGACTGTAGATCTTGCTGTAGATACTGTAGACCGGAATCGGTTCGGGTAGTTTTTACCTCAAAGAAGGAACAAAAATGGCATAATCATATATATGCAGATAAATCGACATACATTCAGGTCAAGTAATTACTTATAACACTGGTATTTCGTCCGTAGAGAGATATTTTGTTATTAAAACCGAATACCTTTAATAGCCACGATTTGTAACGAATACTCCTTTGTATTATTACCATACAATGACTAATTTATAATGTCTTGTGTGTCCCAATCGTGAAAGAAATTTCTATTAGACTCCATGTCACCACACACCCCCAAAAGCTCTATGTTTTATAAATGTAGTTCTGTCGCAGTTAAATGACGTATTCTATTTTCATATGTAGACAGATAGCCCATTATAGCATTGACTTATGAAAAATAAATGGACAAGGTAACAACCAACAATGTGATTTGATAGTACCCTGATAATTTAACACACACTAAAATGACTGAAATTAACGCATACCGCATTGTAATAGGGCAGGTATGATGTTTTGATATCATTAATGAAAAATCCATAGAATGAATGGCTTGGTTATGTTAAGGACAATACTGCGGGTCATTCTAAAGAAAATGTTGTTAATATTGTCGTCGTCAGCAGTTAGGAAGGTTATACTTGATAATGGGGTATACGTTTCGATTTGTGATATCGTGGAATCTGCGCTTCATGTAGAATCTATTACTTCAATATTTTTAACGTACATTCTGTTAAATAGGGCGTATCGAATTTTGCAAATTTTAAGGACCGCGATAGCCTGTGTGCGGAAAACGTAGATCATCGAAGACTGTGTCCGGGCATGTGGTTGATGAATCCGATGGAGCCATGGAAGAAGTCCCCCCGGGCGGCTTTAAGTTTCCGATGGTCATAATTCGGAAAGTTGAGAGTATTTTTGAAAACAATGTTCTAGCGGGATGTAGAGCTTTGGAAACTCTACAAATCTACCGAAGAAACCTATGGTTCAAAAGGTGCCATTGCCAAGATTGCCTAACATCGAAAATGTGACCTTTTGGTTTTTGACTTATATTTCCTGAGAGACAAATGATTTTTTTTAGCCTGTGGTATGAGGTGGTAGAGGAGGTCGAGCACTTCCAGTACACTAGGCATGTCCCGATCCATTATACACTTGAAATCACTTTTTTAACCTTTTTAATTGGAATTTTTAAGAGTGGCCACGTCGCCCACGAAGCAAGTGCAGACACTGCAACCGGTGCTGTACTACAAAATCTGAATAAATTGAATTTATGAGAAAAACGAGAAATAATCGATTTAATTAGTTATTTCACCCACGAATAGTAGTAAGAAGTCGATTTCGTTGCAAATACACAGATTATACATATTTTTCGATATATTTACGAAAAATTGAAGTTCGTAGTATAGTTTTTCAATTCATGTGTCACATCGAAATAACAAATATTTTGTGAAAGAGTTCAGCTACTGTCATGGAATATTATGCATACTTACTGGCCAAGGTGTCCTCGACTCACCAGTACTGGTTGCAGTGTCTGCACTTGCTTCGTGGGCGACGTGGCCACTCTTAAAAATTCCATTCACAAATGTTATAAAAGTGATTTCAAGAGTATATCCGATCGGGACATGCCTAGTGTAGTGCTCGACCTCCTCTACCATCTCATACCACAGGCTAAACAAAATCATTTGTCTCTCAGGAAATATAAGTCAAAAACCAAAAGGTCACATTTTCGATGTTAGGCAATCTTGGCAGTGACACCTTTTGGACCATCGGTTTCTTCGGTAGTTTTGTAGAGTTTTCAAAGCTCTACATTCCGCTAGAACATTGTTTTCAAAAATACTATCAACTTTCCGAATTATGACCTTCGGAAACTTAAAGTCGCCCGGGGGGACTTCTTCCATGGCTCCATTGGATCCATCAACCACGAGACCTCATGAATGGCATTACAGTTTACTTAAAAAAGGTGTTGAGACCGTCTATCCGTTTTCATTTAAATTTATGTTTTAAGGAAATAAACCATGCATTGCGTTAGTGCACGACTACGAAGTACAAAAAAAGAACGGTATTGTTGCTGTTGTCATCGGAATATTTTCACGCGTATAGGTAAAGATAAATGCCATCAAAAGTGAACAATACCATGCGAAACAAAAAACTAAATTGCACAAACGAAACATTATAAACCTGAACCGGGAATACACTTTACAATCGCATTGAACCGCATTCCAATCAGTCCTTATAAGTTCTGTTGCGGAACAATAGTAATGGCATTGAGCTGAAGCAAGCGAACCTATTTTTGTATCTCGAATAGCACACCATGCAAGTATGAACTAAAAGGTCCAACCTATAAAACACATTGTACGGAGTGTATCACAATTGTCTGCCAAACCGATATTGTAAAATTGTATGAGAGTGGATCTGGTGCATATATTCGTAACATGCTTATACAATTGATCTTGTAAAACTATTTCTTTTACTTTTGCCTTATTATAATGTGCATTAGAGGTTGTCTGACGGGATTACTTTATATAGTAGAGATAATACAATCAACAATAAATCTAGTCCCCAACGGACGAAGAATATTTAAAGACAACCCATGAAAAATAAAATTAAAAGAAAAGAGAAGAAAGAGAAGAAAAAAAAAACCGTCCAAACGACACACAGCGAATATTGCTCGAGTTCGGTGTATCGCCGGGATACCATAATATAACATTCAACATTATAATACGCGATGGAAACATAAAATGTGCATAAAAGCAATTGACTTTTAAATTATGCTTTCGTAATAGAGAATGATGAGCGAAAATCGTGTAGAGATGTAAAATTGTAAGATGTGTATAAAACGTCGGATGAAGGATTCTAACGATGTATATCCATCCACCATATATATATATATAAACGCATAAGAAGTATCGTTGTATTGCTGGAGATAATGTGAAACGATATTAGATATGGAGGAAGTTATCTACAGCGGAACAGCGAACAAGAAAAAGATATTCATGAGAATAAGCCATGTAAAAGGTTTTTATGAAGAAAGAAGATGTATGCTCGCACATAGTTTAGATTAGCTTTGACAATTTCTCTTAATAATATTGTTATATGTTCGAGCAACGTAAGTAACATGGAGGATAAAGAATACGTTGACTTGGGGTCTGGTTTGACATACATTTTTCCTCTTTTTTCTTCTTAGAATGTCAAAAAAAAAAATTACCTTTTAGTGAAACGGTACAAACAATTTCCTCCAGTCGATCACAGTTTAGAACTATGAATTATTCGCTGTATTTGTTCGGTAAAATCCGGATGTTGTTGATTGGGATTGGGAGATAGTATGCTGAAATTTTTGTTTGTCAGCTCGTCTTAACCGAACATCCGATAGAGGATGATCTGCTATTTCAACTCAACATTTTGTCAGGTAATTTTATGATTCAATTGCTTGATTTTGAAAGACTTCGACGCATAATACTTTGGCTTTCAATATTTATAGTGAAGGGGCGTCTGTTATATCTCCATGATTTTATCAATTAAATGTACCATGAGCTAGACTACGTTGCACCCAAATAAATAATCCGTTTCTTATACCAGACTACCCTTCTTATTACATTATCCATTCGGCACAATTATTGCGATCATTCTGTCGCATCGCAAATTTCTGAACAAACCCAGCATTCTTGCCGATTGTACATTTTTCCATGATATTTTTTCTCGGTGACATGATTCGAATCGGAATGGACCATATACACATGCATTACACATGGAGAGCTGTGAGATTATACCTTCGTATCATGACGGGATATACCAACTCGACCGAATAAACCAAAATAAATATAGTTGACAATGGTTGACAAAACATGCAACCGAATTTCAATTATTGTTTGTTTTTTTTGGGAAGCAATGAATGCAATGGATTAACTGAAGGGTAATTTGAAAATTAGTTTTTTTTTGCGAATATTCAATAGTTTTTACAGTTCATTGGCTGTAAGCTTATTTGCTCTAAATGTTTTATTACATTCAATTTGAAAATAAAACTGCAAGACGATATAGAGGGCATCTGGTCCATATATATACAGTAATACAGCTGATTTTAAGGTCGGAATAAAATCGTTGAATTTTTATTTATGTTTCTTAACCTTTCGCTTTATCGATCTTAGCACTTACCTGGGGATGGTAAGACAAAAATGTTAATTGTCAATCTTAACGGCTGTAATATGATCTGTTAGCGACAACGACGACGAAAAAATGTTGACTACCAGCATGTGTTATTTTATAGCACAGCATTATGTTTAAACAAATGAAGTAAAAGATTTTGTTTCGAACACTAGGACGAAACATACAAAAGAAGTAACAGATTTCATGATTGTGTGTCACACGCTAAGATAAGTAAATATTTGGTAGACGAATTTAAAGGTTACAATTTAGGACAATATTTCGGCTTAACGGAAGTGAAGAAGAAATGAGTCATTTTCCGGTGGTGCAGTGAGTAATGGTAGATTACGTCCTTTTTTCGGAACTTTTTCTTTTGCCAAGTGTTTCGTTTCCAGCTCGAGCCGAAGACGAGCTCAGCTGAATTTTCGGTAGCCTTTGTTGTGAAAAACGTTGTATTGACCTCGGGGAAAAAAAGAGAAAATTTCATTTTCTCGAGAACGGCGAAATGAAATTTAAAACTTTTAATTCCCTGTTTCATGCGTGCGACCAGAGATGGGAAATTACCGGTAATTTATTTCTTGTCGGTAATATTACGTAATATTACGGTAATAATACGTAATATTACGGTAATATTACGTAATATTACGGTAATATTACGTAATATTACGGTAATATTACGTAACATTGGGTAATATTACCGAAATCTTAAATTACCAATATTACCGTTGTTTTGGTAATATTACGTAATTTACCAATACAAAATAGTAAAAATTAGTTATTTTACTACCAGACTCATACAAAAGTTGAATATTACATAGCAATAGCCCTTTGCGAAAATGATCTTTACACGGTGGACGATTTTCTGTTCATTTTTCGTGATTTTATGGGAAGCTCAACTTTCGCAGTCTGCTTTACCGCCTGACACATGCGAAAGTTGAGCTTTGCGAGATATTGATACATAATTAATTGCTTATGTTTGTTAACCAAAATAATTGGTACGTTTCTTGATCGTGGCAATGAGAAATTACTGGTTGAAAGTTACTCAATTTATCGATCCAATTGCTTATGAAACAAGTGATACTCGCAAACTCACTCGTGTGGTTTTGAGCAACTTGCTTGAGCGATTCTACACTTGTCAAAAAGACAGTAACCGAAGCTTGTTGCTCAAAAACGCCTTTATCACAAAATGAATTACTATTACATGCTTCACTTTTAGCCTTGGTTTTACTGAACAAGGCAAAAGGTAATGTGAAGTCTTACTTCTTGCGTAGATGTTTCCAAATGTTTGTTTCGACTATTCGGATTATCAAACGCATATTCGGCTAGTTATAGAAGGGGTCCACGAGTCGAAACAAACATTTGGAAGCACTTATGTTACATTATCACCCTACATATATGCCTATTAATTATCAATTGCTGTTAAAGCACATTCGAATGTGTATATTAGTCGACTGTTTTTAAACAAGTTGTGTAACTAGGTTGACAATAAAAATAAATGGCTGTAGGCCAACTTCCCAAGAACAAAATTATACGGTAAAATATACTTGAATCTGCTAAAAACGTGTATTTTTTGTTGAAAAAGATTAAAATTTACAAAATGTTGACTGATTTTCGGTAATATTACGTAACTTACGTAATATTACCGAGGCTTTAAATTACCAATGTTACCGAGCTTTGTGTAATATTACGTAATTTTACGTAATATTACCGGGTAATAACACGGTAATATTACGGGCCCATCTCTGCGTGCGACACGAAAATTCTTATTTTGTCCACTCAAATGCGGTGATGATGTTTTCTTCTAAACATTATAATTGACAATTTAGGTGAGAAAAATAATCAATTTGTCACAGTGAGAAAAGAGAGCGGTCAGAAAATAAACATTTCGACTGAATTGTCAAATACTCTCAAATGATTTAAAAAGACTTCGTTGATTGGTTTAAATACATTTTTTGTGTTTTACTCTACAAAAAACGTTCTACGGCAATTTGTCGTAAGAGTCACTCTTCTTGGATTATATCTAGATTACTCCCCACAGTAAACTATAGATATGATTTTAAAGACACTACTGCTGAAGTAAAATAGTGATATCCCAAGGTTCATAGTCTTAGTCTACTTTCGAACCAGGATTATCGGTAATTAACGCGAAAATTGGAAATTTATTGATACTTTTGTGTGAGAAAAGTAGATTTAAATTTTTGAATCCCTAGCTACCAACCGAATTCTGCAACAAATTTTTCGATTATAAAAAAATTCAATCCATTAAAATGTTGATCTCATCTCATTCGTCGAGATCTTTGTCTGCACCACAACTTTGTTTCTTTATAAAACGATACACGAAGATACAAGTAGACTGAATTTCATTTAATTTTTTTTTTTCCATTTTATTATTATTTCTATCATAATAAGAATGAAAAATGTTAACTTACTCATCTAACTCTTTATAATATGCCCACGTACACACGGTCTACGGGTATCATAATTACGCTCACCTCATATATTACACCCCACCCATTCATGCCATATTATGTCATATATAAAGCTTAAGACAATTTCCTATGAACATTATCAACACTCTTGATTGCGTTGGTATAATCGCCCCAATAAATTATGATTAAGTTAATGGAGATCGTTTCGAAGCCTTTTTAATATTTTTCGTATGTATACGGAGTTGATATAAGTTGTGCAAAAAAAAAAAAAAAATAGAAAAGAAGACGAAGAAACCGCTCAGGTATACATTTTCTGACTTCTTGGGCAAGCAAATATTCTCAACTCGTGTTACAAGTCGCATCAGAGCCATAGAAAACTAATTTCAAAGTTAAGATATGATCGTCGTAATACGGTTTTCGGATTAATAGATTTGCTCATTTTTGATTATTTCACTGAATGAAAATGGTAAAAATGTGTATCCCATACAACTATATCAAACTGTGCGACAGTACACTGATAAAAAAATTTACGTCCAGTATGTATGAAATGGCTGGCAGACAGCTTCATTTCTGCCTTACGTCGGATATGTATATTCCAACGTCTGACATGTATATCCAACGTCTGACATGTATATCGTACATGTCCGACGTATAGTCATACGTACTGCTCGTGACTATTCGTGTCACTCGTATGTTTGTACGTCGAACATGTACGATATACTTGCCAGACGTTGGAATATACATATCCGAAGTAAGGCAGAAATGAAGCTGTCTGCCAGCCATTTCATACATACTGGATGTATGTTGACGAAATTTTTTTATCAGTGTATTAGAAGATCCGGTCGCAACAGGGCCTATTTTTGGGAATTTTAATTCTGAAAATTCCGAAAAAATTCCGAAAAAATTCGAAAAGTAATTTCGGAAATTTTCGGAAATTCTCCGATTTTTTTCAGAATTTTTCGGAATTTTTTCACAATTCAAATTTCCAAAAATAAGCCCTGGCTCGCATTTTATAGAATTATTTCTTCCAGTTCTTCGAATCTGTTAAATTTTCGTAAATGGACGAATCTTATAGCGATGTAATTAGTAAATCTAATCCTTCTTTTGTTGAATGTATCGCATAATTTATGACACAAAATCTTTTACTTCTTTAGTTTAAGCAAACGTCTTGCTACATAAGACCCAGTTGTCCGAAGATCATGGCTTATTTCTGTCGTTGCTGTCGATAACACATGTTTAAGCCCACTGCAAAATTGTGTTTTTTAGTCTTAACAGTAATCGTTCGATTATAATGACTTAATTAACTAGATAATAACCCAATGCAATATTGATATCTTACTTCAAACTACACGAATACGATGTGTTTGATCCAATATCGGTCAGTTTAATAAATTGCACTGTAATTGCGAGACCCATATATGGCCATTGTATAGCAAATCGGTTCCTTTGAGCATACAAAAACTGGATTTTTTTCACTCCCTATAAACGGTCTGTGTCAACGTACTATAGCCAGATCTTTATGTGAAATTATGGGTTTATTCATTGTACATTTGTATCGGACCTTGATTCGATCAAATCGAACCTTTTTGTGCCAATCTATTAATAATCTCTTCGTTACGAAGAAGGTGGTTTCGGCATTTTATGGTGCTTGGCTGTTTAATCGTCTTAACGAGGCAGTAATTAAATTGACAACAAAATATTTTATTAAAAACATATTGGCATGCTGTCATTTCTATAGAAGGATGTATGGGATTGAGTACAACATTGTTTCGCCTAGTTTAAATGTATCTCGGTAAATGAATGTTGCATCGGAAACGGGTGTGATATTTACGAGATGAAGTGATAAGCAGAACAAATGTCTTAAAGGTTCAATCGATTCAATGGAAAAATCAAAAAGTAATTTAGATTAACTGCCAATACTAAATAATCCAGGAAGTAAACCCCGTCAATGTCTTCCAAAAACAGACTCACACAAAGAACAAATATTTAATCGCACCGTTCGTACAGAACACGTACACACTTCCATACCATTAATATCGTAATCAACATCTCTGTATCACAAATATGTACATTAACCAAATAATCCTTCGGGCATATCTTATCTCTGGCATTGCACAATACAACACTCTCCGATATTCATAAAACATAAATATTTTGTTAAATGAAAACAGGGCTTTTGTTCGACAGAGCAGATGGCAAAGATGGATGATTATTAAAGTGGAGACATAATATTAAGTCTCGCCACCATCATCTCCGAAAATTATAACATCAAATAACATCAATGTTGAAACAAATTGAACGTTTGGTCGTCGCGCGCGTATTACATAAATAAATATTAAATTGAAATGTTTGTTTATGTTTTAGTCAGTCAATTCACAAGTAAATATTTGGAATGGTTTTTATAAATATTAAATTTATGCTCTTCATCGTCGTCGTCGTAGACGTGTGTTGGTGGCTTCATCGATTTATTGTTTTGAGGTTTCATATTATCGGTGTTGTGTTGGTCAGTGTTTCTGTTGTTATGATGTTTAATATATTGATGTACATCTGTTCATTGGGACAAGCAGTGTTCGACAATAAGGTAAGTGAACTGTGCGAGTCATGAGAAATTATTATTGGATTATATTAGCGAATAACATAGAAGGGCTACGGAAAGTGGATCGATTTTTAACCTTTGCTATCGTCTTAGAGCAATGGAGTCTTAATAGTACCCTCCACGAAACATGACCTTTTTAGAACCGATTTTGAATCGGTTATCGACTACCGATCAAAAAATGATTGTAGTACCGTAGTACCGTTCCAGACGTTGTTCTGGCAGTTGGGCACTCAGAAAGAAGGAAAAAATCTACATTTTGGCATCAACTTTTTTTCTAAGACTTCTGTAGGTTTGCAGCACAAAAGTACTGGGTTCATTTATATGTGGGACGATAGTAGGTGAGGCCAGCTACAACACCCCATACTCAGTTCCGCGGAACATCGAAGCTGCAGAGAAGGCGAACTCTCCGAATATTCACTATATTTCTAGTCATAACTCTCGTGGATCAACTAGCACCAAGCGGTGCGTATACTCTACCTGTAGGTCTTTCCAAGGCCGACAATCGTACAACATTACAACAATTTAAAATATTTTTAGACCCGTACGAAGTACTGGGGTCTTATAGGTTTACGCATACGTTTGTAACACGTCGAATTGGACTCCCTGAGTAAGGGGAAACCTATTGTGGTTGTCTAGAGATGCCAAATCCGCGAAAAAAAAATGTCTGTCTGTCCGTCTGTCCGTCTGTCTGTCTGCACGATAACTTGAGTAAAACGCATCCGATTTTGAAAATTCTTTTTTTTCCCGTTTGTTAATGTCAAAAGACAGGCTAAGTTCGAAGATGAGTGATTTTGGATCGACCCCTCCCGAGCTGTGGCCCAATAAGTGCTTTACGGTTTTTCGAAGATATCTCCGGACATTTAAACGTTAAACTTGTAAGTGATACGTCAAATAAAAGGTATTTACAATACCGATCGACAAAAAAAAAGTTTATGGAAATCGGATGACCGACTCGTGAGTTAGACTCCTTGGTGTGGAACAGGCACAGGGCGTCAAGCAGTTTTTGCTTGTAGGTCGGCCACATTCAGGGGCTATTTAGTCGAATTAATTTGCCGAAATTCGCCAAAATTCGCCGAAATTCGTCGAAATTCGCCAAAATTCTCCCAAATTAAAAAATTCAAATTTTGAAAATTTTCTTCCAAATTTATGTTTTTTGGAATATTTTGCTAGTTTTGTGATATAGCATAACAAAAATATGCAAGAATCTACCAAATTCACAAATATATGTAAAATTCACAAAATTAGGACATTTTTCATCGTTTGGCCAAAAAAAACCTTCGTGGCTTCCCGGTTAAAAATAGATTTTTAGAATGTCTTGGCCAAAAATATGTAACTAAGTTCTACGATTCTTTGAAATTTCTTAAAATCATGTATAAATTCACAAAAATTCGCAAAAATTCGCCAAAATTCGCCAAAATTCGTCAAATTCGCCAAATTCGCCAAAATTCGCTAATAATTCAACTAAATAGCCCCTGCACATTTGAACATATTTCGTCTGTTTTAGCTTTATTAGATAGGTATTGACCGTACCAATCAGGGAAACAAAAAATTATGAAATTATGTTCTCCGGAGCGTGAGCTAGGTCTCTTGGAGTGAGCTTTTATCTGGCTACTCGGAAGTACAGTGAACGTGGAGTATTTTGTCAATATCTCGAGTAAATTTTGACCGAATTTCATGATATTTTTTTTGGTTGAAAGGTATTAACGAATGTAAAGCGTCGGTATTATTTCCGGTCTCCTAACAAAATGGCTGCCGGCGGCCATATTGGATTTTAGTAAAACGATATAAAGTGCGAAAAATGATGCTTAGAGAGTTTCTGTTAACATGGAAATAATGTGTTAAGTGTGAGGGGTTTCAGGGATTCCATATATGGACACCTATATACAGCTATATTGAGCTATATTGAGCTATATACAGGCATATAGAGCTATATAATAGCATATTCCTCTGTGAAATGTTTATTTACAGTGAAATATAGGTAAATATAGCGGTATATAGCTGTTTAAATAGGAATTTATGAAATTTGACTTCGTACGGGGCTGTCTTTATTGCCTCCGGCAATTTAATTGTATATGATAACAAGGCAAAGAGTGGATAATGTAAGTGATTTTAAAGGGAGAATAGTTTTTCAGCAGAGAAGAAAATGAAGTAAGAGAAATGAAGAGTTTCACATTAAAGGCTTTTGATACGAATAGGTGTTTCGTACGGGTCGGCGTTAGCTATGTTTTTCTTGAGGTATTGCCGAAAAACTGTTTTCGGTACCCTCTGACATGTCTTCACTTTTGACCGCTTTTCAAAGAAAACAAATTTTTTTAAAGAAAAAGTGAAAGATACGTGTTTTTTTTAGAATTGTAATACGAATCCAACGAGCTATCACTCATCAATATCGAAGACCGCTTGTTCCCCAATCACCTGAAGATTTGGCGATATCACTCTTAACGTGATCCAGTATTGGTATTTGATGAATAATAACTTAGAATAAAAATGCTACGTCTTTTAATAACACCCAAGATATGACGAAGAACCCGAAAAATGGGAATGCGGTTTGATTTGTCAAACCTGAAAGGAAATGTTCAGATTCGGGTCGATAATGTAGTGCTAGGCAGAATGTAGGTATTTTGTGGCTATTAATATAATACAAACGCGTATCCAATTACGCGTAATGTAATCGCCATTAAATTGTTCCATTCGCCCGATATGAGCCGAAGAACCGACGAAAAGCATTCATGTTATTAAAACTTAAAAATACATTGACGGAAACCGTTAAGTATGCTTTTTATTACATCCCATTTGGTGCTCTGTGAAAACATCTTACTTAACCATCCGTATCCAAACGTTTCCCTATCGCACATTGTTCCGAGTGGCACAGCACCACCTTCGGAACAGTTGTGCCGTTTAAGACGCATAAATACGCAATTCGTTTTCATTTATCAAGGTACAAATATAAATTATATTTTTTTTCGGTGTGTTTCAAATGGCTTCTTATATCCAGCAATTTTAGCACTTTTTTGGTGCTGAAGAAAATGTACCAACAATAAAAATGTTATTTTTATGAAACCGGGAACGGCGCACAACAACAGCAACAATAATCGCAAAGTATGGTACCGAATGGATGGGGGGGATATATCGCTTTACCTCACTTTTACATTTATGTCTTCAAAAATTTTAAATGCTTGTTAGGTTTAACACAATTGGAGCGCTAAAGTATACCTAAAACTGTAACACAGAACACATAGAACACACAGAAGACTGTTACGTTTCATGCTCATAAAAACTTAAGAATGAACGCAGAACATTACAGGGCTAAGGTACCATTATATTAATATCGTAAAAGGCAAAAATAACCAAGAGACCATACATCAAATTAATGTGGCTGGTAGTTGACTGTTTCTTTCTACCGAGTCTACGCTTTTTTTTGTTGTTTTGTATCAATGCTATTACACACCGAGAAGTTTCATACGCGTTCTTCTATGTAATGCAAAGATACGGACAAGCGACTTAAATCAGCAAACGACCATTTCTTAGCAGAAAATGCTCATGTTGGATGTTTGTGTATTATATCATGCCTATCACACAAAGAATATGGTGCGTTTTGTCGGTAAATTGTCTACATTGTGCAATCGTATTGGAGGTATAGTAAAATACGGTTGCCGTTTTGTTTGTTAAGCCGTTTGGATTTGTTGGGTAATATTTTCTTTCCTCTCCTGTCTCAACCAACGTTTGCCTTTTAATTCGGACAGTTAAATATATTACAATGAACAATGGATATTTTTTATCCGCAAATGATGACAAAGGAGACCATCAATTATCCGGCATAACATGCAAAATGGTTACAGATCTGTTTTTATTTGTATTTATATGAACAATGTTCTTCAAGGGCCTGTATGGCAGTTCGAATAGAGTTGAGTGAATTTTGAACCAAGTCAATTGTAGTGTAGGCTAACATTGACGCATATCCAGTGGTCTTTATCTTTCCGGTTGACTGTCGATCAGAGCAATTGTACGAACATGATCATTAGACGAATAAAAATATTAATCGATAACGCAGGGCCGAAAATTTACCGAATTTACTGAAATTTACCGAATAATTGCTTCGATAGATTCGGTAAATTTTGGTAAAACAAACTTACCAATTTACTGGGCCCTGCGAGGACGATAGGATTAATTGAGGACGATAGGATCCAATTAATTTTGACTTGACTTGATTTGATCTACTCAAGATTTCAACAATAGGAAATAGAAAATGAAAGTTTTTGTGGAGTTCTATCTGGAAATGATTTCTGCGATTCCAAACGATTCCTCGAACAGAAGTTGAGGACTGAAATCGTTAAATTGATTTGTCGTGGTTTTCTGACGTTTTCAGGTTTCCGATTTTCAGATGGATCGGTTCTCGCGTTTTTACCTTCATTTTCAGATTTTCGGAATTTTCCCGTTTTCAGATACTTTGTACACTACTCTGCACCACACATATGAACCACACTACTCTTGTATGTCACTTAACTCTCGTTACATACCTTGTTCTAAGTGAAGGATGTACCTTCATTACAAATGTCTTAGATGCAGGTACAAGTGCGGACATTGACGAAGTCGAAAATCGACTATCAAAAGCCGGAAAGAACGATGGCAAAGAACGATTCAAGAGTCGGATCAAATTTTCACTTCCTGTCGGTCTGTTAGCTCGAGGAAATTCAGAATAGTCACCTTTGCCAAAGGACAATTTCAAAGTCTGACGATATTTTCAATTTTCCATTGTATTTCGATCAATATGCCAGGCGCGCAGAGTTCTATTTCGGTCGTATGGGGCAAAATTTTGGTAAACAAAAGAAATAAAAAAAACCGTATGGGGCAACGTATGGGGCGACATGAAGTCGTATGGGGCATCTGCCCAATTCGCCCATAGGAAGTCGGCGCGCCTGCAATATGCTTCAACCGTGCTTCAATCGAGTAAACAAAATGTTATGTTCGTTTGCTGAGAATTCAGTATTCCTGCTTGGTACGAATGAGTTCCAGATTCTGGAAGCATACCATTTTCTACCGGATTTGAAGTCGGACCTAGAGTTCTGGATCAATTTTTCGATTTCTGTGTTCCAATGAACGAACGGATGGATGAGTGAATCGGCTGTTTTCTGTGATGATGTAGAGTGCTAGTGACTGTTTTTGCTGAATGTTTTGACTCTTGTCTGCCACGCTTCGGGTTTTTTCGAAGTGGCATTACTGTCATGCCCAAACTTTCCATCAGATGATGGCATTTGTCTATGTAAATTTTCAAATATTTATTCAACCGAAAATTTACTGCTGTCTTGTATAAGAGGCTAGCAGAAACAACTGAAGATAGTCAGTCCACTCTGAATTTTGGACCGCCGCTAGTTCTCGAGGTCGAAACAGCCTTATTCTACTCAGTTCATTCACTAAACGTGAGCCCAGGGAAAGGGAAAAGCGTTGGTTTTGTTTGTGAAATCATCTTCTGTTGCATTTAGTCCGTTGCTAAATCGCAACGTCAAAAGATTTGGCAATAAATGCCCTTTCGATAGATTCGGTAAAATTTGGTAAAACAAATTTACTGGGCCCTGCGAGGGCGATGGATGCTCCAATTAATTTTTAATATCTCTTAGTCACCTGTTATCGAAAGCGTTGATGAGAATAAGCAACGTCATTTGCCTGGGTGTCTAATTATGTAGCAAAAAGTGTGTTAAAACAATTGAAGTAAAAGATTTTGTATTAAAACGTAGTCGATACTTTAAACAAACGAAGTAGAAGATTCAATGACTGTATCGGAATACGTTATCCATTTGTGAGCGATTAAAAATTCAATACACTCGCAATGCTAACAACCGAACAACTAAACTCATCCTCGCTCACTCATATCCCATCCGACTTGCTGAAGGAACATTTTCACCGAAAACTATTGTCTTTAAAATGTTTTTAAATTCCAGACGGTGAATGATAGAAAAACGTTGAACATAAACGTAAAAAGTTTTTCTTTTTCTTTCCGATTTTCGTTTTTTTTGTTCAAAACAAATTTGCGTGATTGCAGCCATTTTAAACGAATGCTGCGCGACGAAAATTTTTGAGACTGTTCCCAGTAGAGAGAAAATTCATATTTTACATAGGCCGCACGTTTTGAATTACAATTGCGAGCAAACAACCACAACAGTGCTAACAACAAGAGTACTATAAAACTGTAAAACGTTGAGTTGAAATGTTGAAATATTTACTCGATGTTCGGTATTTTCGTACGCTTGCAGTTAGTGTTGCATGAGGATGGATAAGTGTGTATATGTATAAAGCAGTGTACGTACATGCCGGTTTTTGTATGAAAGCACTAAATGTAAGACCTAACAACAATACAATATTTTCCTCATATTTTATGCACAAGCCTGTTTAAGCTTTTATACTATACGCCACCCAGGAAAACATTTTCTGCCCGAGTTGTTGCATTATTCACTTGATGAACAAAAGTTTTGGATTTTATTTGATTTTTTCTCCCTATTTTTGTTTTAATTAAATGCATAACTTTCCACTTTTACAATCATTTTTTAACTGCACGATTTTCGTGAACTATTTCAATAGATATTTATGGTCGGAACAGTTCTTGAGTTTCATGTTCTATGAAATTTAAAAGTATATTGCGGCTTGTGGTAACATGTGCTCAAGTAAAGTTCTAAATGAACAATATTCCACAACTTTATCGTTCTATGAATTATTTACGCTAGTTTAACGTGAAAAGTAAGTGGATATTACTGGATGAAATATACATCAAGCTGTACCTTATGTGCCTCTTTCAAGGCTTCCATTCTCAGTTCAATTTGATATACAGCAAACAACTGGCAATATGAGGATTCCAAGAATCTCTGCTAATTAATCATAAACAAGCGAATGAACTCAATGAATTTCATATCCAATTCGAAATGCTGTAACCAAGCTAACAATCATGTCTTCTTAAATAATGAATAACACCCATCTTTTACCGGTAATAATTGCCATCTCCTCCATATGGGTTCTGTCACATTCTAAATGTGACACCCACATTAATATTATGCAATACATTAGTTCCGGTCGTTTATTTTTGGACTGTTTTGCGATTCATTTACCTGCCCATAAACGGTAATGACAAGTTAGCTAGTATTAAGTGTCACACAGTGCAATTCTGAATGTAATTTAATTAATCGATTTAGGTATGATGCCGTTGCTCTTTAATATGTTAACCCATTCATCGCACGGGTATAATAATTAATCTCGAGTGTGGGTGAGGTGAGGTATCCACAACATACATACATATATATATATATATGAATTGCGATCAATCTCATTTTATTGAGGTCGTTAATTCGGTATGTTATCAAGTCGTTCCTGTCGACGTTTAAGTACAGCTAACATTATTATCCAGACATTAGCATTCAAGCGATGTGAATAAAATTAAATTTTTGTGTGGAATGTCAACCTCACCTTCTAATTCTAACTTGTATAATGCATGGACGGTTGGCAAGTTATAAGAACCAGAGCATCCGAAACAACATAACTACGTCACAATAGACTCAAAATAAATCGATGTTACCTTGTAGAACAAATGACTTAAATTGAATGGAAAAGGACAAAAAATAGATTTTTCGATAAAAACCCTCAACGAAGAGTGTTGTGTAGCAAACTATAGGACACATATCCAAACATACGAGTTGTTCGTAAAAAGTAGTATACTGAATCGCCTGCAGCATTCAAATTAAGTTGATGTAACGTGGTAATCGTTTTGCTGGAATAACTACTTTGCCAGGTATACTACATTGTCGAGAAGAATGTCGTTTACGAGAAATTGGATTAGAAAGACTATTGGATGCTTTTGGTTATTTTGTTGGTGGCTCATTCTTTTTGCTAATGGAAGTTCAACAGTAACGGTTATACTTGAGCTTGAATTCAAACCGAAATTTTTCCAGAAAGAATGCAGCCAAAAGCGCTCTATATGTCCAAAAAGCTCTATAATCGTCGTAGATGTATGTAGTCAAGAGATTGAAACTGCATGAAATAACTTTAATTAACTTCGGGCATGTTGAATGAGTTTTTATTGACAGAATTGCTGTTTATTCAGTTCCCGGACCTATTATGGAGAATTTTTGTTACTGAAAACTGCAGCAATTTACCAAAATCTACCCAAAAATTAGTAATGTTCGGTAAGGTTCAGAAAATGTTTGGTAGATTTTGCGTAAATTTCAATAATTTTCGGTTAATTTTCGGTAAATTTCAGTAACGTCTCTGTGAATTTTCTGTAAATTTTCGGTAAATTTCTTTAAATTTTCCGTAAATTTCAGTAAATTTCAGTTAAAATTCGACAATTTTCAGTCATTTCAATAAATAAAATGTCCTAATCTGTTCTATGAGAGTTCTGTTTGAAATTTAGTAGTTTCAACAGATGTGGAGCATTGAATATCCAACACAAGACCAACAAGAATAGACCGGCTGAAGCCTGGTGAGGTCTTTTTTCATTTTTTTTTTCAATTTCTGTTTACTACTAGCTTGGTACTCATTCAAGTACCACTTTGGTATTCAACTACCAAATTTTGGAATTATAAATAGGCAAGCAAGCCGATTAATTTCATCAGTCGGTGTGCAGCTATCAAACAGTAAACATATCTACAACATCCGTATTAGTCAACTACCACGTTGGTAGTCAACTACCACTTTGGTAGTCAACTACCACTTTGGTAGTCAACTACCACTTTGGTAGTGAACTACCACTTTGGTAGTCAACTACCACTTTGGTAGTCAACTACCACTTTGATAGTCAACTACCACTTTGGTAGTCAACTACCACTTGGGTATTCAACTACCAAAGTGGTAGTCAACTACCACTTTGGTAGTCAACTACGACTTTGGTAGTCAACTACCACTTTGGTAGTCAACTACCACTTTGGTAGTCAACTACGACTTTGGTAGTCAACTACCACTTTGGTAGTCAACTACCACTTTGGTAGTCAACTACCACTTTGGTAGTCAACTACCACTTTGGTAGTCAACTACCACTTTGGTAGTCAATTACCACTTTGGTAGTCAACTACCACTTTGGTAGTCAACTACCACTTTGGTAGTCAACTACCACTTTGGTAGTCAACTACCACTTTGGTAGTCAACTACCAAATACTCGATTTATAAATAGACCAGCAGGCCGAATAATTTCGTCAGTCGGTGTGCGTCTCTCGAGTAAGAAACATCTTTGCTACTAAATATTTTTGGGGTCCAACTACCAACAACTACCTAACTTTCAAATGGGAATGTCTGCTATGAGCGATCGGTTACCAGACAACAAATAACAATTGATTTGCCTGGTGTTGGTTTGCTCATAGTAGCATTGCAATTCTAACTTTTATCAATCACATTTGATTTGTGACACAGACGGACGGACGGACGGACGGATGAAGTGTCCACAAAAGGTCTTTTTTTCCTATGGAAAAAAGACCTAAAAAATGCTTCATACCCCTCTTCTATATAGAAAAATAGTCCAAATAGTTCGAAATGTGGGTTCCAAGAGTATGTGACCTACGTGGATACATCAAGTAACTCCTCATATTAGTTGATATGCAGTAAATAATGAATAACCACATGAAAAACCTCAAAAAAAACGATAAAATTTCGTCGGTTTGGGGTGGACTTTCATTAAAGTCGCTCCAACCCTCTGCAGTGAAACTTATCCAAGAATGTTTTTCCATAGCATGGTACTACTGAGGCTAGGCTATCTTGCCATACATACCATGTTATGGACTTGTGTCACAAAATAAATTTCACCAAACATAGTACTACGTTTTACTCGCAATAGTTCAACGAATCGAATGAGATATAACTCATTAATATCCGTGACCCCTTGTCTCAAAGCTGTTCGATGATTTCGCGATATCACTCTTAAGCTTTCCAAGACGCAAAACATATAAACTGCACCAAGACCCAGCCTAATTCGAAGCAAAATCTTTTACTTCATTAGTTTCGAACATACATTAACGATTGTAATAGAAATTGTAATAGTCATAGATTCAAGTAATATTCAAATATTATTTTACTACAAGTACTAAGCACACATCACTAACATTTAACTATTATAACCGTAACTTGTTCCGCCAAAACACCCCCCTACAAGAAAGTGTATAAAAAGAATGTTTGCCAGTAAAAATATCTCAACATTTTCCCTCATGCCAAAGAATAACATTATAATAACGACAAAATGGGGATGACTTTAATGAGAGAGCCACATCCCTATGTCAAAGTAGTTAACTGTAATATATTCTTATCCACCTTCGTACGAAACTCAGCGTCGTCGACGACGTCGACGATCCCCTTTGAGCTGTTTTACTAACTTTATATAACAACATACAAGCCCTGAATATATCTGTCCCGTAGAAAAAATATAAATGTAATATTTTCAACGCAAGCTACACGGATGTGCGAAGTGTATAATGGCACAAGGAGTATAGAGGTGCAATAAAAGGAAAGATTTAATTTAGAAGGAAAATTGCTTTTTAAATAAAATTTTGCTTTTTCTCTAACTTGATTAATTTTATTGTTATTATTATTGCAACCGTTCATCGCATAACATGCGATATAAATTATGTTTTTGCAAAAGTTTACATTGGATACAGATATAGACACTTGAATTAATGAATATAAAATATGGGTGCGTTGGATCGGATAGGCGTTTTTAGACGACACCATTTCTTAATTAAGTTTTGTAAATGGACTTTTTTTTGAGACCTAAACGCGTTTTCAGCCTTGTCTTATCGTTAGTGATAACAACATTATTGGCCCTTGATGGAAAAAGTTTGCTTTTGTAAATAATTTTTAATTTCTCGCGTAAGTGGAAAATATTACGGGAATTAGTGCTAAGCACAGCGCATCGCGATATAATCATCAAATCTGTTACAACTTTTGTTCAAAGCATCACCTGTTTTTAGCCCCGTACGAAGTACTGGGGGCTTATAAGATTAATATGCCGTTTGTAACACGTCGAATTGGAAGCAGACAGTAAGGGCAAAGCATTTGGTTATGTTCATAGATGACGAATCCGCAATAAAAAAAATGTCCGTCCGTCCGTCCGTCCGTCCGTCTGTGACCCCTCTAGCTTGAGTAGATCACAACCTTTTTTCAAAATTCTTTTTTTCCCCGATTGGTATCGACAAAAGTAAGGTCAAGTTCGAAAAAGGGGATGGTAGGGTCGGCCCCTCCAGAGCTAGGGCCCAAAAGGTGTTTTTCAGTCTTTCGACGATATCTACCGAAATACGCACGCAATGGCTGCTTGTGATATATCAAATGAAAGGTATTGACGAGTAGAACAAAGTTGCTGAACATTGTTTTTGGGTAAGATGCAACGTGGGCTTGTTGGGAGGGCTCAAAGGTCGTTACTCGGCCCTAAGTGTTTTTTGCACATAAATCGAGTAAATCTCATCCGATTTTGCTAGTTTTTGTTTCATTTGAGAGATAATTGAATGCCGAATAGAATGATGGCAAAAAAAAGTTTCAAATTTGGGCCCTTGGACTAAGGCCGCTACTCGGCCCTAAGTGTTTTTTGCACATAAATCGAGTAAATCTCATCCGATTTTGCTAGTTTTTGTTTCATTTGAGAGATAATTGAATACCCAATGGAAAGTTGGCAAAAAAAGTTTCAAATTTGGGCCCTTGGACTAAGGCCGCTACTCGGCCCTAAGTGTTTTTTGCACATAAATCGAGTAAATCTCATCCGATTTTGCTAGTTTTTGTTTCATTTGAGAGATAATTGAATGCCGAATAGAATGGTGGCAAAAAAAGTTTCAAATTTGGGCCCTTGCACTAAGGCCGCTACTCGGCCCTAAGTGCTCTTTGCACATAAATCGAGTAAATCTCATCCGATTTTGCTAGTTTTTGTTTCATTTGAGAGATAATTGAATACCCAATGGAAAGTTGGCAAAAAAAGTTTCAAATTTGGGCCCTTGCACTAAGGCCGCTACTCGGCCCTAAGTGCTCTTTGCACATAAATCGAGTAAATCTCAACCGATTTTGCTAGTTTTTGTTTCATTTGAGAGATAATTGAATGCCGAATAGAATGGTGGCAAAAAAAGTTTCAAATTTGGGCCCTTGGACTAAGGCCGCTACTCGGCCCTAAGTGTTTTTTGCACATAAATCGAGTAAATCTCATCCGATTTTGCTAGTTTTTGTTTCATTTGAGAGATAATTGAATACCCAATGGAAAGTTGGCAAAAAAAGTTTCAAATTTGGGCCCTTGGACTAAGGCCGCTACTCGGCCCTAAGTGTTTTTTGCACATAAATCGAGTAAATCTCATCCGATTTTGCTAGTTTTTGTTTCATTTGAGAGATAATTGAATACCCAATGGAAAGTTGGCAAAAAAAGTTTCAAATTTGGGCCCTTGGACTAAGGCCGCTACTCGGCCCTAAGTGTTTTTTGCACATAAATCGAGTAAATCTCATCCGATTTTGCTAGTTTTTGTTTCATTTGAGAGATAATTGAATACCCAATGGAAAGTTGGCAAAAAAAGTTTCAAATTTGGGCCCTTGGACTAAGGCCGCTACTCGGCCCTAAGTGTTTTTTGCACATAAATCGAGTAAATCTCATCCGATTTTGCTAGTTTTTGTTTCATTTGAGAGATAATTGAATACCCAATGGAAAGTTGGCAAAAAAAGTTTCAAATTTGGGCCCTTGCACTAAGGCCGCTACTCGGCCCTAAGTGCTCTTTGCACATAAATCGAGTAAATCTCAACCGATTTTGCTAGTTTTTGTTTCATTTGAGAGGTAATTGAATACCCAATGGAAAGTTGGCAAAAAATTTTGGGTTTCTAAAATAATGTCGTAAATTGTTGGTTTTATTTGAGAGGTACTTCGTACGGGCTTTCGTAATTGCGCCATGCGCAATTTTAAAAATGAACACTTTCAGTAAAGTTGACCATGCCCAACTTGACTTGCATTTTGGTAACAGACGCATTAGAGGGATGTAGATGTATTAGGGTTCCGGGCTTATTAGGGCTACGGACGTATTATGGTTGCGGACGAAATAGGATTACGGGTTGTACGGGGCTAAATCGCAGCAAACGCTCCGACTGTTCTGATGCCTTGTTTTCATACGTAATCTATTACTTCATTAATTGTAACAAACACTCTACTACGAAAACGACATTGAAAATGAAGGTCGTCGTTTACTATTGCCGTTGCTGTTGATACCAGATGCTGAACTGTTTCTGAAATGATATGAAACACTACTCCGTTTTTGTAGAAAAAACTACCCAAATTTTCGGAAAAATCTCTTTGACAATGTTTTAATGGAAAAGTAAACGAGAAATATTTGAACATGTTTCAATCACCAACTTAATGGTTAGCTTCCACGAAAATCCTACAAAAAATTTTATGAAAATAGAGTTGTTGGGATCTTCTTCTTGGAAGGCTTCAAAAGAAGTTCCATGAAACAAAAACAGACATGAGCTAACAGGCAATAGATTTGCGCTTATATATGTTTGGGATATAACGTTCGTACATTTAATTCCACTTACAGTGAAGCACTAGGGTCTAATGTTTTCTTCGAAGTTCAATAAATCATTTCTCTGATTTTTATAAATCAGCCATTTGTAATGTCATGAAATCGGCAAATAACAAGAATCTATCTCACGCCTGAGCACCTTTATCAATGTGAAATGAGACTTTCTCGAGACCCGTGCTCACAAACTTGCTCAATATCGATTCGTGAAGACCTGCACCCCAATAGGTGCCAATCCCCACCAAAGATGTAAATGTGTTCGTTTAATCAGTGTAATTTCAAAGTAAATAAATAAACAAAATCATTGGTTCTGCAAACACAAAAGTCATAACAGTTTTTCCCTGATCTGTGTTGATAAGTGCTTTAAATCATAGAAACTCGATACACAAACCTTACTCTGAATATAAAGGATCAAAATACGCTTCGGTACAGATGAATATATAAATGTATATCTTCTGGCTGCAAAGAAATGTGTATGGAAAAGGAAGGCGAAAAAAAACACACACTTTTATTGGGACACTCCACAGGGAGTTGCAGCTCACGCGTGATGTGATAGACCTGCAGGGGTTGTTCAGCTTGGCGGAGTTTTATATTTATGCGAAACAGAGTATCAGAACACAATTTACGCTTTTACGTGAATATAATGCTGAAATTGTACAATACCTTGGGTGATTGTTGTTTCATTTTTATTTTTATTTCTCATCTTAGCTTACAATCTTGTTGTGAGACGTTTCTTCTTCGTTCTTTCGTCACAGAATTATGTGATATTTATCTATGATGGCGTTGAAAAGTTGACCAGTTTTATTACACCTACCTCAAAAGATTAAGTGTTTTTCTGGGACAAAGCTTTTTGCTCGTTTAATGTTTTCTTCAGAAATGTGATACAGTGTCGTTTTGCGAAATATTTAAGTCAAACCATGTTAAGGCTCAGCTTATTTCGCATGACAATCGAAAATTTCCCATTTACGAAAACAGTGGAGTGGAAAAAAAGACAGACTTAGTTTGGAGGGAGTTTTTTTTCGGATTTTTTCAGGGCCGTAGCTATAAATATAGAACTAAATGCACTAGAAAAATGCGAATGCGAATTAATGGTAGTGGTTTTCAAACAATAACGTGAATATCTAAGAGTATTTTGGTCTTAAAGGCCCGTCATTGGGAAATGACAGGACAGTTCACCGAAAATGTATGGAAAATTTTATCACAAAAATTCACCGAAAAAATTCAAAGAAACTCACCTCTCATGCTTTCCATTGTATTCGTGCACCGTCTCTTTATGTCCCCAAGGCATATTTTAACGCTAAACACTTTTTACTCGATGCAAAAACAAAAAGTTTTTTTTGTTTTGTCGCGACAAAAACACAGAAAATATTTCGACACAACTGTGACACTCCGCTACTATAAGTACTAGAATGAATGTACGCTGTGTTCACTTCGGCGGTAAAATATTTTCATTCAAAAAAGTGTCCGACACTTCAACGATGGTAGACATTTATCAAAATTGTAACCTCTCCCACTTCTTTAGTAAGCTAACAAGAATTCGCTGAGTCTAATTATGCCACCTCTTCGAACAAAAATATCGGCTGAGGTCGAATAATTCTCCGCTGAGCTTTAACAAACCTCCGCTGAGCTCTAATAATTCTCCGCTGAGCTTTGACAAACCTCTAATGAGTTCTAATAATTCTCCGCTAGGCTTCAGTAAGAGTCTCTCAGACCTTAGCACATATTAGTAAGGCAATGAAGCTAAGCGAACACTCAATAAGCATCAATGGATGCCTAATAATTGTTGCTATGATTTAATAAGACTCCACTTAGCTTTGACAGATCTCCGCTGAGTGTCCGATTAGCTCCATTAAGCCTTCCTGAAACTTCCTTAGGCCTAACGGACACTTCCTGAAGCCTAGCGGAGAGTTATTAGAGCTCAGCGAAGAATTATTAGAACTCAGCCGATATTTTTATTCAAAGAGGTGGCATAATTAGACTTCGCGAAGTCTTCTTAGCTTACTAAAGAGGAACGAACATTTATTTACGCTCAGCGCAGTCTTACGAGAGGCTAAATTTTTAATAAATGCTCTCCCATCGTTGAGAGAATGTTCGCTGAGCTCTCGTAAAGCTTTAAAAAATGGTCGGTGAGCATTATTAAATGTATACGCTACCCTTTGTCAACCGTTTGATGATTGTTTTTAAATGTCCGACACTTTTTTGAATGAAAATATTTTACCGCCGAAGTGAACACAGCAAACATTGATTCTAGTACTTATAGTAGCGGAGTGTCACAGTTGTGTCGAAATATTTTTTGTGTTTTTGTCGCGACAAAACAAAAAAAAACTTTTTGTTTTTGCATCGAGTAAAAAGTGTGTTAGTGTTCAAATATGCCTTGGCGACCTAAAGAGACTATGCCCGAATACAAAGCATAAGAGGTGAGTTTCTTTGAATTTTTTCGGTGAATTTTTGTGATAAAATTTTCCATACATTTTCGGGAAACTGTCCTGTCATTTCCCAATGACGGGCCTTAATTGCGTAGATTTCCTCCAAATATTATGTCAGTTGAGTTGAAACGAAATGTTGCAGAACAGAAGACAAAAGAAGCTTGCAATCGCATGGTAAAATCAAATCGATGAAGTACTAGATTTCTTATATATTTCTAAATTTTTTCAGGCTGAACCGAAGTCAAGGGCTGCAATACCACTAGTCAAAATAACAAGTTTGAAAAACGTGGAGCCACTGAGAAATGAAATTAAGGCAAATGTTATCACGTAATGAATCATTTCGGAGGGGTGCAGCGAGTAAAGTATATTCCTTTGCTTGTGACAAATCTAATCGTTCAACTAATAGTAAACTCACGAACGATCCATCTTATTAAATTTAATTAAATTAAATGAGCCATGTCTGGTTTCCTGCGATTGGTTTCTAGCTGAGGTATTGTAAAATGCTTTTGTCTCAAAGCGATGAAAAACAGATAGAAAAACACGTTCGGTATGTTAGAATAGGTAACATACCCTGCATACGTTTCGTTGAAGAACATTCTCCCACAGAGTTCATTAAGCTATTCACCGTACAACGAAAACAGTTCAAAAAATTCTTCCAATAAACTGGGAATATTTAGCGCTCATCGTTTACCTTTTGTTTTAAAGGCATTTTCAATATTCTACATGCACATTCAGAAGCGATCAAATTATTTTGATTCCAACTGACTATGAACCAAATAATGCGCGCTTAATTAATGTTCAATACCCGATAAAGGCATCGCGTTTCATTGTACGTTTCACAATTTCCGCACACACAAATGCTCGCATCGCCGTTCTTTTCTATAGATATCGGATAATGAGTTTGTCGACGAAAATATTATTATTAATTTCATATCACGATCACCTTTTATAAGTCGAAAAAGTTATTAGAGATGACACGCTCTCATCATCATCATATATTCCAATTTTAGCATCGCTATAACATTCGAAACGCAAGCATCTATAATAATAATCATTCACATCGATTAATAATCTATAAAAATAATTCCAGTTTTGGAATCCATTTTATTACACATAAATTCCTTCACACATCGGATTTAATTTAATCTCATTATCATAAATTATTGAGCCTTTAACTACATTATGCGATATATTTATAAATGTAAATGGTATAAAGGTATATTTTGTACTCAGATTATAAACTATTACACGTGATTACAGTTGCGTGTATACCAACCATATTAATTACAATTTAAAAATAAAAGTTACTCGCCATATGGGAAACAATAAAAAAATGAAAAGGAAATAAAATTTTTTGAATTTTCCGCATAGCACTGTCAGGTAATGTTTTTAACATACGAGAAAATTGAAAGAAAATGGTTTGATAACCACCTCTGCGTACGAGTGCTAATGTCAGAGCAACAAAAATGATTTTTTTTTTATATGATTGCTCGGGGATATTAAGCAAATTTATTGCAATAAAATGGGGATTGACTGAGAGTCGAGCTTTTTAATTGAAAAAAATATTTCGTGGGCATTTGCCGTTTTCTGAGCTAAACATTTTATTGGCTTTTCGTGGTGCCAGTGTGTGTTATTTTAGCAAATAAATATTTTATTGTTTATGAACAGGTTTTACAGTTCTGCACTTCACACATTTTCTTTAAGTGGAAATTGAAATGACTTTCGTTCTACTACAAAAAGCTATATTCGAGTAAAAGGCTGGGTATTGTCGTTGTGCATGCAACTGTTGTTAGGCTAAGGCTGTACAGAAGAGTAAGTTACTCAATTTTTTGTGGAAATAAAAAACCGGCTACAACTAAACATGTCAAGACAACAGTTAAAGCTGTCTTTTTTGCACTAAAGATCCTTCCAATAGAAACTTGGAGGAGGAGGTCTGCATAGTAGGCAGTCGCACCGAGTGTCTGATGACAGTTCAGATGTGAAATTTTGTTATTCTCTCAACTCTGTTTTGGCAATAAGAGTTTTGACATGCTTTCGTTTTCCCTAGGGTCGAAAGTGGCTTATTACATTCCTTGGGAGATTGATTTAGGTTTCAAAAGCATGTAAAGTCCATTACAAAACTCGGAATAAAATGGAAAGTCTCGTTTTCGTGTGTTTATTGCCCTCGGACCGACTTCAATTCAATTTTCATCCGGGAGGAATAATAACATCGGAAAACGATATCTTTTAACTTGACACCAGCCAGCTCCAATGTGAAGGTTCGCAAGCTGTTTCATCTAACGAGATAATGTTTTGTGAATAATACAAAAAATTATTCACTACCATGGCGACAGTAGCTGGATGAGGACTAGTCTGCCACGCCAGGTCATAATCATATAAGTGTAATAGTTCAGCGAATCGTAAGAAAATGGAAATGCGGTTCAATTGTGTGTATCATTGCGACGGTAATCATGTGTAATCATCGATAGTATCGACAACAATCAGGAATGATTATATATAATGTGGTTATTATAGTAAAATTAATAGTTAAACAAATGAAGTAAAAGATTTTGCTTTAACCACTGGGTATACTTTTAACAACAGAAGTGAAAGATTTAATGATTATATCGCGATATGTTTGCTTAAGTTTCTTAAGAATCAAATAGTGTAATAAAGAAATCGGAATGATGAGTAATAGACTCGGAACGTGACCCAAGCATATTTGAAGATTTGCCGAAAATATTTATTCTAAAATTTGATTAGAATCGTTGATGAATTTCTTATCTATGTAATCAGCTGATCCGTAGCTTCATTACTAAGTACTAAACTAGTACATTATCAGCTTGTCGTTTGTTAAAGGCTTAGATACGTCTCCCAAATGTCATAATCAGCTCTCATTTATCCACTTGACAATAACATGACTTTTCCTTTCAAATACTCGTCCGTAATTACCATTCCCATACGTTACATGTGTGGACAAGCTGAACGGTATTCAAAGAGAAACAAACTTGTAAGTTTCCACCCTCCAGTTAACCGGACAATGGCAAATATCCATTTCAGCCCAACAATTACCATTTTAATACACTCAATTCCCGGAAAGCATACGGTACCTTTTCTTAGTCAGTTTCTGTTTTACTCTTAGCTACACCTTTGTCATGATAACTCCTTTACAGTTAATAGTGGAGACCCCTTAACGCAGCAGATACAAGGATTTCTCTTTTTAATTTATATCTGGAACTGTCACATACAGTGAATAGCCTGTTTCCACACAATGTTTTTCCGTATTCCCTGTATTTTGCAAGTAGAAAACCATTGCCAACTGTCAAAACAATATCTTTTCTTCCTTTCCATAATATCTAAATCCAGCGGAAAGCACATAAAACTAAAAGGAACACGAAAAGTAGAAAAAGTGTTTCGCATTTTCTTTTGTCTTGTTGATAGATGTTGTGTAATATAAGATGAGAATAAAACTTCTTAGTCTTCCTTCTGTTTCTGTTTTTTTTTGTGTGTGTGTTCTATCCCCTCTGTTTCGGTGATAATAATATGGTTGAGCCTATAAAAGTTCAATTTATGTTACATCTTTGAGTAATGTACGATTTATGTAACACACTTATCATTTATACATTAATAGTTCGGGCAACCCATCCATTGTCTCGTGATACGTTTTGCGTATTCAGTATTCAAGTGTGAAAAAACCTCGTCGAAAGACATTAAATTGTCAATTAAACAAAGACGGTAATGCGTGGTCGATTGATAAATTGTCGAATGCAATGTTGTCGAGAAGTATAGGGTTCGGAAAATTGTCAGACAATTGCTCTTTTTCTATAGATAGGATACCAATTGAGTGGTGGCGTAGAACACCATTTCAAATTCAAGTATCGAACCATATGTTTGGTACTTTGATATTGAAATTGTTTAATTCGAAGTGAATCGAAAATTATGGTAATTTCGACAAAACTGCACTAGTGCGGGAAAGGTGGCGGGACATTTCCACACCGTCAATGTCGTCAGGAACGATATTATCGTTTTTTAGACGATACTATCGTCTAAAAAACGATAATATCGTTTTTAGACGATAGTATCGTCCAAAAAAACGATATTATCGTCCAAAAAATTTTCAACCAGGACGATAATATCGTCTAAATTGGAAAATTCTAAAATATTGTTTGGACGATAGTATCGTTTTCTAGACGATATTACCGTTCTAGAAAATCTAATGGATATTATCGTTTTCTTAAATGATAATATCGTCCAGCACGATACTATCGTTTAAAAAAACGATAATATCGCCCAGGACGATATTATCGTTTAGTTTTGGGTGGTAATATTGTCCAGGACTCAATTTTACTCAGAGGTGCAGCAAGAACCGAATTCTCATATTATCGTTTAAAGACAATAGTATCGTTTTTTTAAACGATAATATCGTCCAGAAAACGATAATATCGTCCTGAAAATATTTTAGAATTTATAATTTTAGACGATATTATCGTCCTGGATGAAAATTTTTGGGGCGATAATATCGTTTTTTTGGACGATAGTATCGTCTAAAAAACGATAGTATCGTTTTCTAGACGATACTATCGTCCAAAAAAACGATAATATCGTTTCTGACGATATTGACCGTGTAGTTATGTCGCCCCTCCGCGGCAAAGACCTGTATGAAAATTTGATATTTCGATATAACCCCGGGAGATACATATCCAATTGATTGATTAACTATTTGTAGGAGCGAACCAGAGGAGCTTTATTTTTCGTTAATTAAAGAGAAAGAAGGTGTTTCCTGCAAAATCTTTTCAATAGCTTAACCAGTCATTTTGATATAAATAAGGGACTCCTACCAAGACGTTATTGCTTATTTTGGCCTGGGGCACAAGGATCTGAAATATTTCCTAGGTGTGGTGGTAGATAATGACAAAATACTAGAGTATGTTGGTAGTTTCCTGGTTCAGTGTGTGAAACAATTACAATTAACCTATTACAGACAAGCAAGCAATTTTATCGGATCTACTACTTCTTTTAATGAAACAATTTATTACAATCGAATAATTTCAAAATTATTACTCGCTCCGCTCGTAAGGAAAACTTGGGTCTAGTGCTGAGAAAATCAACATTACAACACTTGTAATACAACATACTATTAAATGACAACTCATCAGCAATTAATAAAGTTGTACGAGGAATTGTCGTCAATAATTTATTTATAAATCGTTGTGTGTCGTCCAATTTTTGTGTATAATAATGATTTATTCAGTCGTACAACATAATATAAATGTATGCAGCGATAGAGTACACCATAATGAAATAACCGAACATGGCTATGGTATACCTTCTGAACACTAAAAACAAAATAATGTGCAACTCAACTACCGTTTGTGTATTATATTTAAATCGAGGAGGAACAAAAAAAAGCGAAATAAAATTAAAACACTCATGTCACAATAATTAATAATCCCATTATCATCGGCTTTTTAATCGCATTAAATAAATCTCCCCGTGCATACATGAACATGCAATTTGATAAATTGACTTCATTAAACATTCAGCTGAAAATTATTTTATTTCGTTTCGTATTTATAATGCTGCTTAATACCCCGTCCGTCCTTATAAAACCTTATAACATGTTGGGCCGCGGCGGACAGTTTAGATTAGGTTATGTGATGGATTTAGCAATAAGAAATCTAAACAAAACTTTGCAATAAAATGTGTCGCGTCTTTGAAAATCTTTTATTTCCATTTCTCTTCGTTTGGTTGAATTAAATTTGACGTTAATTTGTGACTTGGGTTCAGCTAATTCGGAGAAATCGTCTTCAACACCGTAATGTCGTGCAACATTTGGTTGGTGTGTTGCCGACTACAATCCGGTGAAGGATAAAGTCAAAAATGAAATGATTGAAAAAGATTTAGTTGACGTTTTGACAGGAAGGAGAAGGACCAAAATTAATAGGTCGGAATAGATTAGGTTTACCCAAAAATACCTAAACCTATTTTGACTTGAAGATAAATCAGTTGGATAGTTTGGTATCAGATCGTTCCACTATTTACATCGTCTGTCCACTAATTTTACTCCTAGTTTTAGCCCAACTGTATTTCTGAAGGCTGGGAGAAACTTCTGTATAATGATTCGAATGGATTCAAATGGATTTGAGCATTCGAAGATGACTACAGTTGACTTCGTATAGTTATGAAATCTACTACTTCTATTGACCTAGGAATTTTGGACTGGATGAAACAAAATATTTTACTTCAATAACATAACATGTTGCTATATAAGCTACACCAGCAGGCATACCATATTGCTAGTTTTGTTATCGCTGTCGATAACAGATGATATAAATTCCATGTCAAATACATTGATGACCTCAGTTCGTATTTACTGTTGGAAAGGATACAAACTGAGATTAAACGAAGTAAAAGTTCGTGTAGATTGTATGGTTCAGGTGTTGCTTTGAGAGTGCAGCTGTCTACATAGTCAACTCCTTCGAATACCAAAAAAAGAAAACGGAGTAGAAAGATCGACAATAACCTCTACCACTTACATCAAAGTCAAGTGTCGTGCGTGCCTCTGCAACTTTTCGAGTAGGTTTACCGGAATTAACTAAAGCTGACACGTTCAATTGGATTTAATCAAACCAATTCGTCGATATTGGGCAATCGAATGCCATTAATAAATTGAATGATATACGTACACCAGTGGCACATACACATTACCCACAAATCTATATAGATGATTTATCCAACTTAAAATATTGCTTAATAAACGGAAATCAACCTCAAACGTACAAAAGATTAATTAATATAATAAATCTAAATTTGGTATTATAATTTTCCATGCAAAGTTTTCCCATTATATAGCGCTACTACACCGAAATATAAACGATATTCGTTTCAACCACACACCGAAATATTTTCCACCCACACATACATCCATACGTACAGCACGCACACATCGTGCTTTAATGCTTATCGATGATACCAGTGAATACCAGCACACCAGAAGTATTTATATATAAATTTGGGACAAAAATGAACATTACATCAGACACACATATGATGAGAAAGTCAATGAATTTTGGAAAGCATGACAATTTACAGATATATTTTGCTTACCTTCTGAACTATCAATTGCATAGTACATTTATCCTATGGTAAACAGCTGGTGTCTTCGCTATACACACAATTGTATTTATGATGATGATTATTCGAACTGATCCAAGCACACACTTAAACTGGGTAAAGTATTTCAAACATGAAAATATTTGAAATCCTTTAAATTTTTCAGTACTTTTCTCCGCTGAACGATACAACTTCAATCACTTTGGCAAAAAAACACACACGTCAATGAAACGTTTATTGTATACAATCGAAAATGAATGAGAGAGCTGGGGAAGAGAAAATGTTACGGAAATTTTCACGTTTCCCTTAAAGTTTTGGTTGTCTGTTAAAGATATTTTAATATTTTCATCTAAGTTTTCACTTGTATTTTTTGGTTTGAAGATTACGCGGTTTTTTTTTCGAAAAATAAATCGAACAAATTTATTTTCGTACAATAAAAGTTCTCATTTATTTTTTGGCAGACTGCTTGTCTCACGAAAAGCTTTACGCATGAAAAAAAAAATATTTTACGAGAGGATAACTACATTACACGATCCCAGAAGGTTTTTTTTTCGGTCGAAGAAGGGTGCAGATTTTTTTTACAAATAAACCGAGAACATCGTGAATCTGTGCCTCTCATCCATGACTTTGAATTGGAACCATTTCTGATAGGTGACCAGCCCAGGGTTGATGATGGGAAATCTTTGATCTTTTTTTGTTTGTTTGTTAAATTTTACCAACTACCAGCAACACAATTCTCTCAACTATCAAATATTTACATCAAAATATTTTTACTGACGACGCGAAATTTTCACTTCCTTTCACAACGACTTTATAGAAGGGCGAACGGCCATCGACTGATGTTTTGAAATGCGTACAACTTAAATTTCACCTTTCGCTATTTTGTTGGTGGCTCATATTTTCGTATGCTGAACATATCCAGAATAGTTACACACAGTCGTGTTCCTGAACATCGTCATGTAATCGTATCTGTTCTATCGCTGTTGTGGACCTGCGCCAATGCAGCCCGTGACAGAGCGCTTGACTATGTTCTCAATGTGGATTTTGGTAGCGAAAAAGATTTCTGCGTGCGCTTTACATGTTCGTATTGGAATGAGAGGGTTGACTGGTGGGACGGGGTGGTTTTTTCGGTTTTGGTTTATATGTTTGCCAATGTGTGTATATTTATGCTGTAATGTGGAGTGCGAATATGCAGTATTTTGCAGTAGTAGTGGTAGTTTTGTAGTGGATTTTGTAGTGCTACACATACACAGTGTGCTTTTTCGGCATGTGAGATCGAGAGGATGAAGTGGGTGGTAAAATTGACTGGTATATATATGGAAAGCGCGGCACTGATGTTATTCGCTTTGTGTATGCGGTGGTGTGAGGGTGAAGAAAGGTTTTCTTTGATTCTAGTAAGGGGTTAATGGCTTGTGCTGGAATGCGCCTTGGGACCTAGGTCTGTGGGCTACTATTGATGCTTGCCATTGCTGTTATTTCGCCACCGATACTCTTTGCTAGTGTAAATTCTTTTACACTTAATAGTGCATACGAAACATGTTTATAGGTGCCTGATATACGGAGTGCACGTTCCTTTTTTTATTAATTTCTTTTGAACGGAATTTATTGTTCGCAATGGTTGTTACTAGTGTTGCCGTCAGTACTGTTATAAACCTTAACGTGTCATCTTTCATTGACACTGACGCTAGAAAATAGCAAGGCGTACAAACAATCGAAGTAACAGATTTGTTTGTTTTGTTATTTAAAAGGTTGATTGCAGAACGTAACACTTTTAAAATCATGTCCGGAGCGATAGCGGAGGACTTGACGCAGTCTAACTTCCAAAAAAAGAACGAAGAAAATTTTTTGAGACGCGGCAACTATATATAGGCGAGAATTTCAGTTTCTACCCTTTGGTTTATATCACCACAAAACATATTCTATCATATTCTCGCTTCAAATACGAGCAAAACGAGCTATCACTCGACTATGTAACTTTAAAATTGCCGGAGATACATCGTTTTGAAGTTGGTCATTTTGATAGAAAATGCACCAAATTAACGTTTTCCAAACAATCAAAATCTTTTGTTTCTATCTATCTGTCTGTCTATCTATCGACGGTCGATCTTCGGAAACTAGTCAGCCGATCTCCATGAAATTTTGCAGGAACCTCAGGGTGGGCATAAAAATGAAAATGTGATACGCCATTACCCCAGGAAAAACCAGAATTTTGTTTTATTGGCCTCGAAGTGGTTTCTGAGTGTGGTTTTCGAGGGTCGGGAACGCGTTTTCGGCTGTAGCTTAGCTGTATTGAAACCTACAGAGGCGTGCGACCCATCAAAACAAAGGTATTCGTAACACGATTCGAACAAAAAATTAATAAAAAAAATCGGGGCAGATTCGTTTGAGCTAGAGTGATTAGAGTGACCAAATTTTGAGCTACTCGAGCGTAGGATGAAAGGACTAATATTTTTTTGGGTTATGAGAGATAGAGAATTACTTTCTTCGGCAAAGTCTCAGAGTTTTACGAGTAGAACAGAGGGGCATATGTGAAAAATGTCGAAAGTTGGAAATGGGTGGGTCAATTGGGGTTTTGGAGATATTTCTTGAATGGTGGCAGATAGAGAATTACTTTCGTCAAATTTTCGATTTTCGTCAAATTTTCTGAATTTCGTCAGATTTCGTCAAATTTTCGAATTTCGTCAAATTTTCGAATTTCGTAAAATTTTTGAATTAAAACTGTAAACTGTTATAAAAAGCAGTGTTGACTACACTTCTAAAACGACTGATATCCCAACAAAAATCTCTTCGAGAAAAGTGTGACGCAGTCTTTGAAATACAATTTCTAAAATGAATGATATCGCTAGAGTTGACGCCGAACCATATAAGACCCTATATGGCCCAAAAGTACATGCAATTACCTTTCATATGATACCCCACACGACCATGTACGTTTTGTGTACCTCGACAAATTTCAGTAAGAACAGTGTAAGTCTCCGGTTGAAATCTTCAACTGCACATGTTTCAGTGTGGATGAATTTTAAACCCAATAAGACCCTATTCGGCTCAATAGTGCATGTGATTAGCTTTCTAATGACACCACACACGACCCTGTACGGTTCGTGTAACTGGAGAAATTTTTGTAAGAAAAGTGCAAGTTTTCGGTTTTTGATCACCTTTTACCAGCCACACAAGCTTCGAAGAATTTTTTTGAAATTGATTTTGGCTTCTAGGGTCGAAGTCCTTTCTAGGTACATACAGAAAATTCCACTAGAAAATGCGTCCGATTTCGGTAGGCTGTTTTTCAAGAGAATCCCTCTTCTTGAACTTCGCATCAATAGTGGAATAATTACAAAACCATTTTCAATTTCAAAGTCGATCACCACGTACCCCGTACTATATAGACTGAAACGAGTATCGATGACTTTGATTCATTAAGCGGTTCCTGTTTGTCACAAAAAATGACAACCTTTTCATTTTCAACTCGTTGGAGACTCTGACTCTGACTATATATACACCCAGTCCCAACTGACACATTTTCCGGATAATGTAAAGTTAAATCAAAATATGTTCATCTTTTCAGAAAACTATTTTTCAGCTCATTCCAATATGGTGATATGCCAATATTCTTAATAAATTGTCCCAATCGTTTCGTTATTCAAACATATGCCAATGAAGAAAATATAAAAAAATAACATAAACCGTTGAAAATATTCCTACCCAATATAGGTCATATTCAGTTTTCCAATATTATACTATACACGTGGTATTATACACTGAGAGGAGCGAGGCAACAAAAAAAAAGAGATTGCATCACACATTTTCCTGAAAATTTATTATTATCGAGACCCTCATAACTTTCCCAATATGTTGAGCCATATTATAGTTATATTTTATGTACTTGTAACATGAACGCTAGGGATCACATCGCTTATGTATGGATATTACGAGGGAACAGATACGGATGACTTAGAAGAACATATTTGCAATGTTTTCAGAAATTCAAACTAATATTGACCAAAAGTGCTTTTCATTCTTCGGCTGTTCGTTTTTTTTTTGTTCCAATAAGGGAAACAAAACCGTTACAGTCATCATAACTTTTGGGTCTATGACCCACCGATTCATATGCTAAGTTAAGTTTTCGTTTAAAATTAAAATGTCCCCCGTCAATATATATGTTAAAAAGGTCGCAAATTTAAATTCACATCGCCTTAACTCTGTAATAACATACAAGCAATGTGTAAACGAGTGCTGAGAAGAAGAAGAAAAAAATTCGGATTGAATGTTTTAATGCAAGAATCGTTGCGATAACAAAACTTAAACGATGTTAAAACTTGAACTTAAGGTTGCAACAACGACATGTTCAGATGAATATGTAAGTAAGATTGTGCATGGCACAATGGCACATCGATAAAAAATGGGACTTTTCGGTTGACCGTGACCATTCAGAGCATTAGAAAACTGTAAACTAGGGCATTGAATGGTTTATTTTCATAGAGCGACGAAGCATTTATTTAACTTTAAGGTCGAACCATACATTCAGTAAACTTAAATTGATTTGGGAATTTATAAGAATAGTTTCGAAAGTGATCAATTATGAAAAAGACAGAGAGAACTGAACAGTTGCGCTTTTAATTATGAAATTCTAATTTGTTCTCAGGAAATTAAAGGGGACGAAAGTCAGGCCTCGTGTAGCGTCCAAATTGGAACACTTCAAAACATTCGAACAAATTTAGGACAAAATAAAATGCAACCAACGCGCAAATGGCTTCCGCTGCTTTCAAAAAGCTCTTTATGTTTTCGCAGAAATCAAACTTTGCAAGAGTATTGGAAACACTTCAGTTAATCCATATGTTCCCATCCATCAACATATAGGATGGTTTTACAGCGAATGGTTTCTGTAGTGGTTTCTGCCACTGTACTGTTGCGATCTGTATTAAATACATTTTCCGACGTTTTGCATTAATGTGCAGTTCAAAAATACCATTTTCTCATCAGGCAAAGAGGTGACCAACATCTACGGCAAGTAGGTCATTTTTATGAAAATATGGTGGCGGGACATTTCCACACCGTCAATATCGTCAGGAACGATATTATCGTTTTTTTGGACGATACTATCGTCTAAAAAAACGATACTATCGTCTAAAAAACGATACTATCGTCCAAAAAAACGATATTATCGCCCAAAAAATTTTCATCCAGGACGATAACATCGTCTAAATTCAAAAATTCTAAAATATTGTCTGGACGATAGTATCGTTTTATTGTCGATATTATCGTTCAAAAAACGATATTATCGTTTTCTGGACGATATTACCGTTCTAGAAAATCTAATGGATATTTTCGTTTTCTGTACGATAATATCGTCCAAAACGATAATATCGTCCTGGGCGATATTATCGTTTTTTAAACGATAATATCGTCCAGGACGATACTATCGTTTAAAAAACGATAATATGGCCCAAGACGATATTATCGTTTAGTTTTGGGTGGTAACATTGTCCAGGACTCAATTTTACTCAGAGGTGCAGCAAGAACCGAATTCTCTTCCAAAATATCGAAAAACAATTGTCAGCGGAAATCACCTACACATCAGTGTTTAAAAAAGGCGTTTAGTTCGTCCCTAAATAATTCATCTTTTTACGAAATGAATACCAACTTTGATTGTACATAAAAAGCGTTTTAACACGCCGAGCGATCCGGCCCATTGCCCCGGAGCGAAGCGGAGGGCCGCAATGCGAGCCGGGCGCCGGAACGGTGTTGGAACTTAGGAGTTAATTTTTTTTTCTCGCTTCGTCTCATAATTAGTCAATTATCTACAAGATTTTGTGTTTCGTCTTCAACAACCATCCAGAACGATAATATCGCCCAGGACGATATTATCGTCTAGAATTTTTATTTTAAATAAATTAAAAACGATATTATCGTCCCAAAAATTATCGACCAGGACGATAATATCGTCCAAAATAACGATAAATTTGTTCAGAAAAAGAAAATAACGATAATATCGCCCAGCTGATATTTTCATCCAGGACGATATTATCGTTTTTTGAACGATAATATCGTTTTTTAGACGATAGTATCATCAAAAAAACGATAGTATCGTCCAAAAAAACGATATTATCGTGTTTTTAAACGATAATATCGTCAAGAAAACGATAATATCGTCAAGAAAACGATAATATCGTCCTGAAAATATTTTAAAATTTATAATTTTAGACGATATTATCGTCATGGATGAAATTTTTAGGACGATAATATCGTTTTTTAGACGATAGTATCGTCTAAAAAACGATACTATCGTCTAAAAAACGATAATATCGTTCACGATATTGACCGTGTAGTTATGTCGCCTCATCTGAAAATATCTAGCGAATCACAAATAAAATGAAATTAAACGAGAACTAGTCTGCACCAAGTTAAAATGTAATGGATCGTGACTTCTCGAGAAGTTGCATTGTTTCAACTATAATCTAAAAAATCTGTTATTGACAGCATCGACTTTTTTTTTTTCGACAATAAAAATAAATGACGAACGACTGAAATGGTCTTTTATTGTAAAATGATTGGTTAAACAAATGAAGAAATAGATTTTTCTTAGTTCAAACAATTGAAGTAAAAGATTTCGAGCGGCATAAGCTTGTCGTTTGGTCGTTTCTAAATAGTGCAGTTGATAAGGACCCATTTATACGAGAACGTTTACACTCGTATAAAAGCTGGGCTACCTCTCTAAAAGTTTATTTTTCTCATTGCAATGCAGGTAAAATTATCATTAAGGAACCTACTGATAATTTTACCTACTTTACAATGAGAAAAGTTAACTTTTAGAGAGGTAGCCCAGCTTTTATACGAGTGTAAACGTTCCGGTATAAATGGTCCTTATCAACTACACTAAAATGGTTAAAACTGTGCCATTTGCAAAGTCCGTTGTGTACACGTTCATATCTAAAAATTTAGGTATTTTGGGCCTGTGGGAGGTCTGTCACAGGTAATTTAAATTAGATAGACACGGAAAAACTAAATAATTGAAAATTCAACGAACATTATCTTCGTCAGTCTCTGACAATCCATTCCAACCTAATTTTAGTTAACGTAATTAGAAACATTATTTATTCAGTAATTGGATGTTTTCACTTCAACACATCTACACACTACGGTTTTAATGTTCACCGAACACCGACAGTGGATATAAATTTACAATAATTTTGTACAATCACTGTCACACAAATTACATTTTTCCTATGACTGTAGCTCCGATATTCCGTTTAAAAAATGGACCCTCGAATGGACCTCATCGCTAGAGGAATGATAAAGAAATTTTTTTTTTTCGTTTTGAGATGACATTTAAGAATATTCGGAATTATATTTGACTCACCAACAAATTGTGTCTGGGTTTGATAGTCTGCCATTTATTTCCGAACGAACGAAAATCTGGGCGCCAGGATTTAATACATTACGATTCCTCGTAAAGATAACAAACAAAGTCTTCATACAAATATCAAATAAATTAAGTAAATTTACTTCGCATACACAGAGTCATGTATTAGCTACACATCAACAATATATCTCTATACCCAAAATAATCAAGAAATCCAAGAAATCAGAAATCACCATGATTTATACATCAATTGATAGAGAGTAGAATTACAGAATGCCAATCAATCAATCCTCGGTACTTCGGGTGACTTGAACAAACAACCCTAACTATCTGATGGAAAAAACACTATACCAAATGCTCCAAAAATTGCAACCAAACTGATGAACCATTTTCAGCGGAGGAGTATGTGAAACAAACAAATGACTTTGTGGGTTTTTCGCATAAAACCACATAGATGCAACGACATTTTAAGTCAATAAAAATGAATATATGAATCACATTCGCACAGTGTAGACGCATTTAACTTTCAACCCCTTAAAACATTCTACCCATTTCAATTTTGATGTTTTGTGTTCTGTTTAATTTTTCTTTAAAGGACAATATGTTGACTTTATAATGAATTATCGTCCCATGAACAATTTATGGTTTGTTGTTGGCTTTTTTTTAGACTAGTGTTTGTACCCTTCGAGATCGGGGATCAACGTTTTATCATTCAAATTGTGTATATGAGGAGCGCACGTACGATAAAAGGACTGCGTGCATTAGTTCAAGGTTGTAACATAACATTTATAACATTTTAAAAAGCCCTTTGCTGTAACAATATTAACAAACAGATTTACTTCTGCATCTTTAGAAGAATCTCCCTACAGTTATAACATGAAGAGATACGTAATATCTGATCTCTTATCGACGACAATCAGTCTCATCTGTCTCATAGTGAAATTTATGTTAAAACTAATGAAGTAATAGATTTTGTGAGTGTCTTGTAGCAATACTTTAAACAAAAGAAGTAATAGATTATTTAAACGTTCTACGGCCACACATTTATCATTTCTCAAAGATTTATTTTGATATTGAGTACTGCAGAACAACTATCAACCAAAAAATTGTTCCTAGTGCAAAATGAAATTTTCCTTCCGGTAGAGCTACGGTTGCTACAGTAAACGATTCTACTTCACCATCTCTAACTGATAATGAAATTGTAAGTGTTGTCTTGGCAATTCTTACGGGTTTCAATTATTACCTCAGTGCAATTATGCCTCCAATTGCATGTGGACGGTAGTAGAATGTATGTAAATGTTTGATGCCAGATCTTTTTCGTAAAATGTGAAACCCTATCTTCCCACTTGACATTATTTATAAATAATGGCATTTAATTTCTTTAAGTGTGTTAAATACCCTTTTTCGGGTCGTCCATCTCTTGTACGGAACATTTTCAGTACAACACAACCGAATCGTTTTATTAATGTGATCTAAGTTTTCAGAAAAGGTATGATAATGGCAATTGAGGGGGGAGGGTTTGAGGCTGTTTTTTAGATGTGTCCAAACAAATGCATTGTTATAAGTGAAGGATTGGTTTAATTTCGTTTGAATGAATGTTTGTAACTTGGAAAAGGTATCACACTGAGCAACATTTTACGTTCGTACATTATACATCCGTTGATACCGGATTAAGTATAATGTGTTTAGTTTTAACCCTTATTTAAGATTTGGGCTTTTTCCTTTTTATCAATGTTAACAAGGGACAATAATAAGTTAAACTGTTCGCTTTCATTTAATTAACGATTTGATGCTCACAAAGAGAATGGTCATTTGTTCTTGAATGATTCTGATGTGATTAAGTGGCATCGATTGTTTCGACTTGAATTGGTGCAAAGAATGTTTCGATTGCGTTTTGTTTGGAACTGGAACAAAAATGGCTGTGCTAATGACCGTAGTACATAGTCTTTTTGCATGACAACTTCGATTTCAAGCTAAAAATGTAAATTGAGAAGCGATTTTGCTCCATGATATGAAAAGTTGAGAGTAACAAGGGCAATTTGAAATATACAAACTACAATAACACAAACTACTAGGCTTAGTCATGTTCCCTGAGCGATTATCCACAATTTGTCATTTCAATATATTTAACGTAGAAATTTCCTTCGATAACATTTGCGATTGCGTCGTACAAAAAACGATTTTATTCAAACAACTAAATGCAAGGAGGGGATGTGTCGCACTAGCGAATTATGAGAAAAATGAAAGTTGTGTTTTTTACCGTTGTCGGCACACATACACTAATCAATAATTCCAAACACATTCTACTTACATCTCGTATTTAAGGCCCGTCATTGGGAAATGACAGGACAGTTTCCCGAAAATGTATGGAAAATTTTATCACAAAAATTCACCGAAAAAATTCAAAGAAACTCACCTCTTATGCTTTCCATTGTATTCGGGCATAGTCTCTTTAGGTCGCCAAGGCATATTTGAACACTAAAACACTTTTTACTCGATGCAAAAACAAAAAGTTTTTTTTTGGTTTTGTCGCGACAAAACACAGAAAATATTTCGACACAACTGTGACACTCCGCTACTATAAGTACTAGAATAAATGTTTGCTGTGTTCACTTCGGCGGTAAAATATCTTCATTAAAAAAAATGTCGGACATATTATAAAAATCATGAAACAGTTGACAAAGGGTAGCGTATACATTTAATAATGCTCATCGACCATTTTTTAAAGCTTTACGAGAGCTCAGTGAACATTCTTTCAACGATGGGAGAGAGCATTTATTAAAAATTTAGCCTCTCGTAAGACTGCGCTGAGCGTAAATAAATGTTCCTTCCTCTTTAGTAAGCTAAGAAGACTTCGCGAAGTCTAATTATGCCACCTCTTTGAATAAAAATATCGGCTGAGGTCGAATAATTCTCCGCTGAGCTTTAACAAACCTCCGCTGAGCTCTAATAATTCTCCGCATAATTAGACTCAGCGAAGTCTTGTTAGCTTACTAAAGAAGTGGGAGAGGTTACAATTTTAATAAATGTCTACCATCGTTGAAGTGTCGGACACTTTTTTGAATGAAAATATTTTACCGCCGAAGTGAACACAGCAAACATTCATTCTAGTACTTATAGTAGCGGAGTGTCACAGTTGTGTCGAAATATTTTCTGTGTTTTTGTCGCGACAAAACAAAAAAAAAACTTTTTGCTTTTGCATCCAGTAAAGAGTGTTTAATGTTCAAATATGCCTTGGCGATCTAAAGAAACTATGCTCGATTCAATGGAATTGAATTGAATTTCTTTGAATTTTTTCGGTAAATTTTTTAGATAAAATTTTCCATACATTTTCGGGAAACTGTCCTGTCATTTCCCAATAACAGGCCTTAACGGAGAAATTTCCTTCGACAACATTTGCGATTGAGTCGTACAAAAAACGATTTTATTTGAATAACTAAATGTAAGGAGGGAATGTGTCGCACTAGCGAATTATGAGAAAAATGAAAGTTGCGTTTTTTACCGTTGTCGGCACACATACACTAATCAATAATTCCAAACACATTCTACTTACATCTCGTATTTAACAAGGAGGCAAAAATTATTAAATTTTCATTTTTCTTATAATTTGCTCTAATGGGACACGTCCCTTTTGTGTATTTAATTATTCACTAATCTTTTGCATTTTCCAGTAATGGTAACACTGAAAATTATATTAAAGAAGAGAACAGATCTACTGATTATGTCAGTCTCTCATGCCGGATGGCAAAAGTTTCGTTGAACAAAATCAAAGTAGAATACATTACAAAACGTACAGCAACAATGAAATAAGTTGCAAATTGTTTTCAACCAAAAACACCCCTGATAGGTACGACATTTAAAGCGAATAATCTGGAAATAATAGCTCAATTAATAACAAAATGAGCAAACGTTGCGGATAGTCTGTGAGTGTAGCACATCTACACAATTTTTTAATCCCAAACTTCGGGTACAATATAATGTGATAATATTCAGATCCACATCCATATACGGTCCTAAAAACGAAACTAATTTTTTCTTCTATCGCACACCACTTTTTTTTTTAATTAGTTCGTTAATTTTGATTCTCCTTTTAAAAGCAATTAACTTCATAAACGAAAGATTAAATAACGAAAATACTTTACACTTGGCTGCTTTCATCTGAGAACTTTATGTGCGTAATTTATGCCAGAAACGGTTCTTATATTCGCAACAAGCTTCTCCACAAAATTGAAAATTTAATATAATACACAAAATTATTTTATTATTTATGTTTATATAGCATATTATGTATATGTGGATAGTATAATATACATGTATAAGATGTGTGCTAAGTTGAAGAGGAGAGTTCCACTTCAGTAGAAAATATATTTTGTTATAAGGTTTTCTATATGGAGAGGATTGAAAATTAGCACATTGGAATTTCAATTTTAATTCCGAAATTATTGTCTACTTGTCTGTAAGTAAAATTTAACTGAATATATGTGGTGGTTATGAGACCGAGAGGGGTTGTTCAAATTGATTATTTCGAGATTGTATTTATAGAATGTTAATATTCTATTCGGTCGGTTATTATGTTGACTTTAGTGTCTTGATTGAAGTAGAAATATTTGGCGATTGATTTTTTTTTTGTGGGCTTACTCCGAAAGTTTAGGCTGCAGTTTGATACGTGATATGGAAAGTGGAAGGCCACAGAACTTGTTTCTAACTTAAGATTCGTTTTTGTTGATTTTATACGAAAAACGAAAGTTATATGACGATGTAATCCCTGAATCAGTTTACTTCTGTTTTCTGAAGGATTTTCTGGGGCATCGGGGAATCTGGCACACACGATCATAGTATGCGTCCTTTTACTACATGTAACGAACAGTCATGACTGTGCCAGATTCGCCTCCTAGGAGGCGAATCTGGCACATAATCAATTTGTATGGTGTGCCAGATTACCTCACGCCTTTTCTGGTGCTTCCAACTCTAATAATTGTTGAAACATTCATGACTACAACAGTAGCTACATTTCATGAGAAATGAGTAGTCGTACTCCTCAGTGGCAATACGCTTTGCTCAATGCGGAGATAAGGCTCAAGGGAGATAAGGCAATGTGGTATCGTGATATTTATCTGAAGAAAATATGACGCTACCTCATTGCCCCAAATTTTGTTTTGTTGCTTTGTTCAGTAGTTTATGCACCTCTGTCCAAAATGATCATTTTGAGTATTTGAAGTGATGTACTGAGCAGAAGGCGTGGGACGCTATTTGATTACGCCTTCGGTTTGTGATACAATCCCCATTAGCTTTGTTTCAATTTACCCCGTTAGCCATTGTACACTGGTTGATTCGTAAAACATATTATTAGAGCTGATGTCAGTCAAATTTAGACATGACCTTACTATTTCCTAATCAATTTGCAGGATTTTTTCTTAGAAGTAAATCCATGAGATGTACAATGCATGGGAGGCCACAATTACTTTCTTGGTTTTTAGTCATGCAACAACGGTACAGGACGGTTTTTATATAATCTCACTATTGATTTAGTTCTTTAGAACCACGCTGTAGTTGTTTAATCTGTTACTTCGTTTGTTAAAGTATTTCCCAGAGTGTGATGTTGAATCATGACGCAAGTTCACTACCAAAAATGTTTTACCAAATTTTTTTTGAGGACGGCGGAGCATATTTACAGCAATTTTTTGACTTCTCCCTCTTAACTCCAACGACCCCCAAACTAGGATATCTGGAATCTATGAATCCATTCGAGTTCAACGAGCAATCACGCGTTACTGCAGCTTCGAAATTGGCCAAGATATTGAACTTCGAAATATTGATGTTTGTATGAAAATAAGGAAAATCTCGAATTTTCAGATAACTCAAATTGCCTACGTTAGTTAGTTAGTTCCTATGGAAAAGTGGATCCAGCAACTCCTAAACGTTTCTATAGATTTTCCTGTGGTGAATGGTGTGTGTTGTTTTGGTATGTATTTCTTGTTGGGAATTGTTAGGATCATTAAGTATTAACTTCCACTAGGTCGGTTCCTAAATTTTGGGATGACAGGTGATTCCTCTGGCACTTCCTAACTTCCATCGGATTTTTCGATGGATTTAGGTTATTTTCGACATTAGTGAGGTGTTCCAAAGTTGGTTCCTAATTTTTGGGATGACATATGATTCCTCTGGCACTTCCTAACTTCCATCAGATTTTTTGATGGATTTGGGTTATTTTCGACATGAGTGAAGTGTTCCAAGGTTGGTTCCTAAATTTTGGGATGACAGATGATCCCTCTGGGAATTCCTAACTTCCATCGGATTTTTCGATGGATTTGGGTTATTTTCAATATAAGTGAGGTGTACCAAGATTGGTTTCTAGATTTTGGGATTCAGACTGATTTCTCTAGCACTTTTTAATTTACATAAGGTTTTTTGATGTTGTCGAAATGACATACTTACAAAAGTGGTGATATCAGTCAAAAAACTGTTGATGAACGTATTGTTAGGAAAATGGTTGAAAAATGTACTGAAAGAATTTAAACGAAATAAAACCGAATCATCTGCCACTTGTGACGCAAATTTCTTGTTGTAAAATTTTCTTTCACACATTTTTTGAGTCAATTTTTTGTTGATAAAACTTTTGCGTACGACGCACAATGCGCCACCCTCAGCGATATCAGTTATTTTGTAAGTAAGATAAAGGACTTGTGTCACATTTACCCTTTAAGTTTTACTTCACAGGTTTTCACATACATGATTTAATTGTTGTCGTCGTAAGAAGATTACAAGCAGATTTAATAAAATCGATAAAATTTCGGCACCGATGATGTCCTGACTATATTTCAGAACAACAGAGTCAAAATATGATTATTTTCCCGTTATTTTATTTCCATTCACTCTAAAGAATAAAATGAATTTTCGTGCATTTATCTCGCATAAAGTTTAAATTTTCTGGAAAAATATCCAATTTTATTTTATGCTCATATAGTACGGAGCAGATAATGCACATATACCGAAAATAAATGTTGTCTTTGATATAATCTAACGGTGATCAAATAGTCCGAAAAGAGGAAGTACTATACACATAAAACCAATCGCTTTAAACTTTTCTTCCCTCTTTCCCAAAGACATTTTTTTTTCTCGTCTCTCTACCCTTTAAGCATACGATATACGAAAATGGAGTGAATCAATATTTCCCATAAGCTTTTGGCTGTACAGATATTTTTCTGGCATGTAAATATAAAAAAGCTTTTCGGAAAAAGTCTTTTGTTTATGGTGAATTGTTGTATTTTTATACGCCGTATCATCTATTACCAGTAAAAAAAAAGAAGAAACGGGAAGATAGAAAACTTTTCCGGGAATATTGAGAGTATTATCTTTAAGTCTAGAGCGTCTTTTATACTTCAATCGAATGTGCATAAGTGCAGCAAAGAAAACTTTTGCTCCTTTTTCTCATATGGCTATATTTTGGTTCTTCTCTGACATTGGGCGCATCGGATTCGGTATAGACATAGATAATCCCGAAAAATTTTCGATACTTTTTCCGAAAAATATTTCTTTGAATAAGATTTTAAGGAAATTGAAATTGAAAGTTGAAAAAGCGGCTCCATTTACTGGGATAAAAGGATATTGGACTTTATAAAAATTGGGATCGGGGAGAAAAAAAAACCTTTTCAATGGACAAAAAATTAACTTTATTTTCGGTCGATGTTCATATTTTTCCTCTCTTTTGGCGTAGACAAGAATTATTTCATCAGGAAAAAAGTCGTCTGTCCATCGGATTGATTAATGCGATTGATTCGAATTTTCCGTCTCTTTTCCGCTCACTCCGATGAATACATGTTTCTGGCTGGAAGGTATGCACAACGAAAAGTTTTAAATTATTCACAGTCTTACAATTTACTGACTACGAACTCTGAAATTGACACGAATGGTCTGAATAACATGTAAAGATGTGCGAAAAAGTGTAAAGTGAATGAATAATTTATTTAAAATATTGCCGCTCTACATCCCCCGTTTACGTATACGTATAGTTTCTGTGATGTATACAATTTCACTGTTAAGAAAAACTCAACTTTTATAATTAGAAAAAAAAAAGCTTTGGCTGCATCTTCCCTTTTTTATTTCTCATCCACTAGTCAAGGTATATATGCTTCCAACAAAAACACTTCAAACTCAACAATTTTCCTATGAATAAAAATGTTTTCACGTATGCGCTACGTTACAGCTAATGAATACATAGTTTTTTTTTGTTCACTTCCTTTAACAGCACATTTTCATCTTAAAAAAAGAAAATGAAAAAAAAAGAAAATTTTAATGCAAATGCAAATGAATAGACTTCTTCTCATCATATGGAAATAAACTGCAAAAATATGGATGGTTAAGGGCGACTCGATGGTATACGATATATCTGTCGTCGTCGTCGTCGTTTTTTTTTTCTTTTCTCATTTTTAGTTTGTAGGCCTCAATTTTTATGCGAAAACATGCAATGTTGAATTTTCTTTTCATAATCCATTCAAACCTGAATCCAGAAATGTTGTTGCAATTTGTAATATTCAGCGCTAAAGTACCCAGGAGCAATGTATTTCTGTTGTACAGAGTGTGTGTATTATATTATATCCTATGTGTGTGCTATGCTATGAAAAGGAATCGTATACACATTCACCAGAAACACTTGAGACAAATTTGATGGTGCATCCACTTATACCATATGTGTGCTGCTTTTTAGAAAGTTTCTTTTTCTCATTTTACGGATTCCAATTGCTTACACGTCGTCGTCGTCGTATAGTCGTCGTCGCTATGGAACATTAGTACAATGTGAGCTTCGTAATAGTCTAATAATTTTCGGTATGAATTTTAGCAAATAGGATGATAATTTACAGGGGATTGAAGGTGGTCTTTACAATGGATGAAATACACTTCAACACGTACAAGAGCCAAAGGAAAACGACCGCAAAAACAAAGCAATTCGATTCGGTCATAAAATACATTGTAAGGAAAGGATATACAGGAATGCGAGTTGTATTTTAATAGAAAATCAGTCTAAGTGAATTGTTTGTCTATTTTTGTCGAGATAACAGTGAGGTTATATTGTGGCTTAAGGTGGAAGCCTCTTGATAATTAATTGGGTTGTTGCAGTCGCTTGCATATGGATTTTCCACTTTAACTAGTGATTCAAGAAAACGTTGTGTTGCTTGTTTCGATCAATTCGTTATTGGAAATACCTTAGTTGTTGTTGAACAGCAGTAGGGTGGTCCCAGTTTGTATGAACATTTTTGGGAGCTCACTTTATTGGCGATTCTGAAAGCACTTGATGAGAAACGAAGATGGACACAAAAAAATTTGAAGAAAGTCCGCTTATTGAGTCAGAGCAGATTGAGGAAAGAGAAATGTGAAAATTTGTCAGTTATCGGTCAGTAAAAGACTTTAACAATTTTAATTTATACAAAAATTAGAACTAGAAATTGAAATAAAAAACACCTTTTGGCAGTGCCTACATTCGCGAAAATAATTTCACAAATTTTCTCAAATTTTCACGATTTTCTTAAATTTTCACAAAAACACTTTTTGCGAAAATTCTGGAAAATTTGAGAAAATCGTGAAAATTTGAGAAGATTTGTGAAAATATTTTTGCGAACATAGGCACTGCCTAATTCGAACCTAAGTAAGATTGTCAGACCATGCTTTGACTATGGAGTCGAGCGTTCTGATGATACGTCTACCGGGACTAGCAACAGGTGACTTACATTATTTGAATTTCAACATTTACATTGCCACTAAAGTTCGACTCATAGTCAAAACATGGTCTGACAATGAGCTTTTTCCGATTAATACTTCTAAGAAAAAATTAGACAAATGAGATATTTTCTTCGAAAATTTGGTGTCGTCCGTGAAATTTGAACAAACCCTGAGCGACGGTTCTGTATCAAATTAATTGCAATCAACCAAAGCCAAGAGCTTCCAAATGATATCATACTGACTATTGGACAGGGGTTGGTGATTATGCCCCATTCATCGTGATGTCGGGCAAAAAATGCATTTTCCTTAGTGTTTGACTCCCGATGGCAATGCTATGCCATTTCAGAAGAAGAAAATTAAAATTATTGCGAGCCTAAGACTAAGAAATCCAACAAAGTGTTTTTTGGACCACCCTAATGAGCAGATAATCGAACTCGAATGTAAAGGGAACCAATTGATCGAAACACGCAACCCAAAGAAATGTTCGCAATTGAACATTCTTTGTTAACAAAGTGCATGCAAAATGTTCTTCGAGCTGAGATAGAGCACTGACTACTGTTCCCTTCTATAGCAAACAAATGATACAATTTATTGTTAAGGCCCGTCATTGGGAAATGACAGTACAGTCTCCCGAAAATGTATGTAAAATTTTATCACAAAAATTCACCGAAAAAATTCAAAGAAACTCACCTCTTATGCTTTCCATTGTATTCGGGCATAGTCTCTTTAGGTCGCCAAGGCATATTTGAACACTTTTTACTCGGTGCAAAAACAAAAAGTTTTTCTTTGTTTTGTCGCGACAAAAACACAGAAAATATTTCGACACAACTGTGACACTCCGCTACTATAAGTACTAGAATGAATGTTTGCTGTGTTCACTTCGGCGGTAAAATATTTTCATTCAAAAAAGTGTCGGACATTTAAAAACAATCATCAAACGGTTGGCAAAGGGTAGCGTATACATTTAATAATGCTCATCGACCATTTTTTAAAGCTTTACGAGAGCTCAGCGGACATTCTCTCAACGATGGGAGAGCATTTATTAAAAATTTAGCCTCTCGTAAGACTGCGCTGAGCGTAAATAAATGTTCGTTTCTCTTTAGTAAGCTAAGAAGTTTTCGGGAAGTCTAATTATGCCACCTCTTTGAATAAAAATATCGGCTGAGGTCGAATAATTCTCCGCTGAATTCTAATAATTCTCCGCTAGGCTTCAGGAAGTGTCCGTTAGGCCTAAGCAAGTTGCAGGAAGGTTTAATGGAGCGAATCGGACACTCAGCGGAGATCTGCCAAAGCTAAGTGGAGTCTTATTAAATCATAGCAAGAATTATTAGGTATCCGCTGATGCTTATTGAGTGTTCGCTTAGCTTCATTGCCTTACTACAACGTGCTAAGGTCTGACGGACTCTTACTGAAGCCTAGCGGAGAATTATTAGAACTCATTAGAGGTTTGTCAAAGCTCAGCGGAGAATTATTAGAGCTCAGCAGAGGTTTGTTAAAGCTCAGCGGAGAATTATTCGACCTCAGCCGATATTTTTGTTCGAAGAGGTGGCATAATTAGACTCAGCGAAGTCTTGTTAGCTTACTAAAGAAGTGGGACAGGTTACAATTTTAATAAATGTCTACCATCGTTGAAGTGTCGGACACTTTTTTGAATGAAAATATTTTACCGCCGAAGTGAACACAGCATTCACACATTCACAGCATTCACACATTCATTCTAGTCCTTATAATAGCGGAGTGTCACAGTTGTGTCGAAATATTTTCTGTGTTTTTGTCGCGACAAAACAAAAAACAAAATTTTGGTTTTGCATCGAGTAAAAAGTGTTTTAGTGTTTAAATCTGCCTTGGGGACATAAAGAGACGGTGCACGAATACAATGGAAAGCATAAGAGGTGAGTTTCTTTGAATCTTTTCGGTGAATTTTTGTGATAAAATTTTCCATACATTTTCGGGAAACTGTCCTGTCATTTCCCAATGACGGGCATTAAAGTAACAAATCTCTTGTCAACCACTTGACGATACTTTAAACATAAGAGGTAGTAGATTTAATGTCTATGTTGCAATCAACTTAACGCAAACTAAAGTTATTATGTGCTTCTCGTTCTGCAGTTTATTCATTCCACATCAATGTTTTCAGAAGGAGAAACGGAAAGAGAGTCATTGCACTCACTCGTAGGTGTGGAATGGAATAAATGGAAAGACAAACGCTAGTGTTATGTGGAACGAATAAAACGATGAAAAGTAGAAACTTATCTTGAGTTAAGTTTTCGCCAGCTCTTCGAAACCATCTTGTGGCACAAATGTGCTGTATTTAAATGAGTGGATTGTGCATCTTCCTTCAGTTAACGAATTTAAATATATATATCTGCAGATAATCACATAGCATTGCAGGACAAAGTGGAGCTACTAGTCGAATGAGTGACTTAGCTGAGTTCTAGGAAAATAGATACACACAAGTCAAATTAGGCGCGCATTTACTACCGCTAGCATACGTTATCGCTAGATGTTTTATTAGCGTAAGATACGAACACCAAGCTCTCGCTCTGCACTCTGCTATTGATGTAATAAAACAAAACGATGATGCTGCAAAAAAACAACTTTTACTGCGGCTGATAATACTTATCTACTGAAGATATTGTTTATGCCAACGAGAAACGTTATGAAACGACTACGACCGCTTTATCAGTCAAACATTAGCAATTGAAAAGTCTCGTTGAAATCAATCAAGACTTTCCGCTCTTTTTCTTATAAAATTACAAAAGAAAGTCAATTTAATGACTTCGTTTCCATTAGAATTTGAGGACAATATTGTCCACAGGTCAGATTCGAATGTGTTTGACGATGAACAATCGCTTGGTCATCTAATGATAAAAAGATTAACGGATGCTGGAAATCGGGTCATGATAATTAATGGCTTAACTGGCGAAAAACTGACCGCGAATCAATTAGTTACGAGGAGTTTTGTAGTTGCCAAAGCACTGTTAGCCGCAGGTATCAAACCTGGAGATGTTGTGTCAGTTGTTAGCGAGAATAGATTCGAATTTCCGTACATTTTGTTTGCATCGATCTTTCTGAATTGTACTTGTGCGCCAATCAACGCTACATACAGTGAGAAGGAGTTAAATCATGCGTTCAACCTGTCGAAGCCCAAGTTCATTTTTGCCAGTAACGCTACCATCGACAGCGTTCATAGAGTTGCTAGGTCCTTGAGTTATGTGAAGAGGTTGATTCTTATCGATAACGAACCATCTCAGTCGTGGCAAGGTTTGACTGTTTGGAGAGAGTTCACCGATCCGAATCGTTTGCTCAAAGTAAATTTTAGTCCACAGGCCATAGACAAGTCGAAGTCGATTTGTTTAATTTTATGCAGTAGCGGAACGACTGGATTGCCGGTAAAATAAGTCACAATTTTAACCTACTGAGTCTGATCATTTGTCTTCCTTTCAAGAAAGGTGTTCAGCTTAGCCAACAAAATTTCATCGTCGCCATCCGAAACCGACAATTACTGATATCAGGCGGAGTAGAACACGAAGTCCTTCTAGGTCTTTTGCCACTCTTCCATGTTTATGGCTGTGAGGTGTTGATTTCAGTGATGACAACCGTAACCGGAACGATCATTTTGTTGCCCAAATTTGAGGAGCAAACATTTCTCAGCTGCATCGAAAAGTATCGTTGTACAACATTGTGTCTGGTTCCACCTTTGATGGTTTTTCTGTCGAAAAGTGACAATGTCGACAAATATGATTTGAGCAGCGTCACAATCATTTACAGTGGGGCGGCACCACTTTCAAAAGAAACTGAAGAAGCTGTCATGAATCGTCTGCGCAATCCAAATGTCGTCATTAAGAATACGTATGGAATGTCCGAGCTCACAAGTGCTGTTCTATCGCAAAAGAACGTAAAAAAACCGGGAAGTGTGGGTGAACTGAACTTGGGGGTTTATGCTAAAGTAATCGATGAAACTGGCCATTCTCTGGGTCCTAATAAGCCCGGTGAGCTATGCTTTAAAGGAAGTCGTGTGATGGCGGGTTACATTGGTGATAAACAAGCAACTAGTGCACTTATTGATGAAGAAGGCTGGCTTCACACTGGCGATATTGGATATTACGATGAAGACCTTCAGTTCTATGTAGTTGATAGAATTAAAGAGTTGATTAAGTGGAATGGATTTCAGGTGCCACCAGCAGGTTTGTCAAACATGGATTTTTAAGTTGAGATTAAAATTCATTTATCAGTTGTCCGTACTTAGAACTTGAGGCCACTCTCCTCACTCATCCAAAAATCAAGGATTGTGGAGTGATCGGGAAGCCGGACGAAAAGGTTGGCGAAGTGCCCGTAGCATTTGTCGTTAAATTGGACAACAGTTTAACCGAAAAGGAAGTAATAGATTTCGCAGACAAGGATGCGTCTCCAGCAAAGAAACTTAGAGGTGGTGTGATTTTTGTGGACGAGATCCCGAAGAATCCGTCCGGGAAAATACTGCGACGGCAACTTCGAGATCACCTTTCGAAGTTACTGTTAAAGTCGAAGCTTTGATATACTGATTGGAATTGTTGCGCCATTGTTTTAACCCTTAGGAGACGTGTTGTTTTAATACAACAATTTCAAAAAATTTTGTACTGAAATACAACAAAAATGCAACAATGCAACACTTTTGGTCTACCGTTAGTAATCATTAGGGCGTATCGAATTTTGCAAATTTTAAGGACCGCGATAGCCTGTGTGCGGAAAACGTAAATCATCGAAAACTGTGTCCGGGCATGTGGTTGATGGATCCAATGGAGCCATGGAAGAAGTCCCCCCGGGCGACTTTAAGTTTCCGAAGGTCATAATTCGGAAAGTTGATAGTATTTTTGAAAACAATGTTCTAGCGGAATGTAGAGCTTTGAAAACTCTACAAAACTACCGAAGAAACCGATGGTCCAAAAGGTGTCACTGCCAAGATTGCCTAACATCGAAAATGTGACCTTTTGGTTTTTGACTTATATTTCCTGAGAGACAAATGATTTTGTTTAGCCTGTGGTATGAGATGGTAGACGAGGTCGAGCACTACCAGTACACTAGGCATGTCCCGATCGGATATACTCTTGAAATCACTTTTATAACATTTGTGAATAGAATTTTTAAGAGTGGCCACGTCGCCCACGAAGCAAGTGCAGACACTGCAACCGGTACTGGTGAGTCGAGGACACCTTGGCCAGTAAGTATGCATAATATTCCATGACAGTAGCTGAACTCTTTCACAAAATATTTGTTATTTCAGCCTAGTGTACTGGAAGTGCTCGACCTCCTCTACCACCTCATACCACAGGCTAAAAAAAATCATTTGTCTCTCAGGAAATATAAGTCAAAAACCAAAAGGTCACATTTTCGATGTTAGGCAATCTTGGCAATGGCACCTTTTGGACCATAGGTTTCTTCGGTAGATTTGTTTCAAAAATACTCTCAACTTTCCGAATTATGACCATCGGAAACTTAAAGCCGCCCGGGGGGACTTCTTCCATGGCTCCATCGGATTCATCAACCACATGCCCGGACACAGTTTTCGATGATCTACGTTTTCCGCACATAGGCTATCGCGGTCCTTAAAATTTGCAAGATTCGATACGCCCTTCGATAGATAACTAAGTGTTCAGTTCGTCCTTGTGTCCACTAATGGTAACATTAAAATGGGTGAAGGGTTTTTTTGGTCGCATTCCATCAGTTTCAAACGATTTAAGTTAATGAAAGTGTTAGGCAATTTGTCCAGATGTAAAATGGTTGTTAATGAACTGCTGCCTTTCACAATATAGTCATTAGACGTTTTTTTTTGTGTGTTCTAAATATCATTTACCACATCGACCACATCGTTTTGAATTGTTACACGATGTAAATTCTATTAACCACGACTTTATTCACAAAGTTCTCCTCGCCACACCTATGTATAATTTAATCCATTTCGTTCAACCGCAAATTCCGCTCCAATTTAAAATTATATTTCCAGTTTTACACAATTGTCCAACATACGACTATGTGCCAAAATGAATTTAACCTACATAATTCTCACCCATTCCGTGTCCGAACGCCACCTCTCACATTCAAAATAAATTCTAACAACATTCGTTGTACGCTCATATCATCTATCTATAGATGCATACGTACATGTGTGCAACGTATCGCAATACATATTTTATCTGTCCGTGTGTAATACATAATACAAATGGCCAGTTATACAAAATTTTCGAAAATATATCACAGAGAAACTGCATAAGCAGAAAGGATATCTATATCTATGCCCATACACACAAAACATATATCCTCGCACACGAAAATCGTTAAGCATTCCATCTACACATAACCTCCCATCATACGTAAGAGTTTAAACCAATCAAATTAAATCCATTTGCGGCAATGAATCACCTCGTCTAAACCAGACATTACCAAAATCCTAAACCGCAAAACTCTTATGGGCAATGGTTTTGTTACTTATTTAGGAGTTTCTCGAATTGATTTTTAGTGTGAAGTTAAATCACTTTGCATAGATTTATAAATTGAGGAGGGTGAACGAGTCGTTCAGTTATCAATTAAGTATACACAACACACACATATCTACCATTCGGAATCGAAGTGTCCCTCATCACTTACACAATTCGACATCGTATTGTGTATGCCGAAAGTTCTCTTAAATTTGTGCGACACAAATCGTGATTCTTTCAATTGGTTGCATGTTATACGACAACATTGAAAAGGAATGCCATGGTCATTTGTGTTTCCGAAAAGAAAATCGAGGGATAATTTTTAAGAGGAATGTGCACGCTCGGTGTTTATATTTGTTTTAGCAGCTGCAGGAGTAGTATAGAAGCCAAATTCTCTCAACACTTTCCACTGTGCAAATTTTCATTCAATCTCAGGTTCATCAGAGTTTTCCGATGACAAAGACAAAATCAGTGAAGTTATTACATTAGCCCGTCATTAAGTTCTATATCGCGACGCGAATATGCATGTGCACAAATTTGCATTGCACACTCTTTAGTAACACGAAGAATATCCATATTAAAAGCAAGAAAAGCTCTTTAATTGCACACAAAGCTCGTACAATAATATTATTGCAGAAAAAAACCGCTCTCGAAAAGAGTCGTGATGCAACTCACCCCACCTATGTTAAGCTTTCAAATCAACGAATATGTGCTGGATGTGGTTCGTATGCTATTTCAAGTGGAAAATGAGAGAAATCACAGAAAACAAGAAGAACAGCTTAGATACGAAAGTGGGATTTTTTACGTGTGCAAAACAGTGATGTGGATTTACATGCTTGCGGGTCGAAAATCGCTCATTTTATTCATGAACTAATTTACTAATTTCATTAACTCTACACAACCGATCATTTTCATGACCTTGTAAACGTCAGACACGATCCCACCTGTCAAACATATCGAAAAATATCGAATGAATTGAACGAACGATTTTCATATAAAAATCAGTAAATTGAACGCAGTTAACGTCAATTGATTGAGGTTAAGGACTACTTGACGAAAAATTAAGTGAGGTTACGTTGACAAGTACCGTAAAATGAAAATTATCTACATTGACAAGTAAAATCCATTACATTCCTCGCATGAAAGAGGAAAAGTCATGTTTACGTGTGATTATTGACCTCGGCTTTCTTCCGGATGAACAAAATCATCAAAGCCTTGACTTTTCCCTTTACCTACCTAGTTATATGTCAAACGAACGAGACAAAAAATGACTCTATGTCAAAATTCAGTTCACGTCAGGTAATATCATAAAGACAAACCCGATCTGACTTGAACCTGTTTTATTTAAACCTGACAGGTTACCTGAAAACCTGTCCTGACAGGTCGAGCCTGATGATTATCTTCAGGTTTCAGGTTAATTCAGATGAGGGTGAAATTGATTAAATTCGGATCATGTCAAAACAGGTCCAGGTAGCTCAATCCGTAGAGCATAGGACTCATACCCAAGAGGTCTCGGGTTCGACTCCCGGTGCAAAAATGCTTGCCTGGTTTTATTCTAATCACTTGGTGATTAAGCACTCGCTATTAGTTATCTAATGGCTGTACGACCGTAACAAAGTCGCAAATTTCAAAGAAATCCAATATTCGATTTCTTCGCAACAATCACGCCATATTGACATAATGTCAATGACACAATTCACAATATACAACAGACTGTAGGATAAGCGCCATCTATGATCGACTAGTCGCTCATTGGGAAAATGCATGAGTCATTAGTGATGGTTGTGGTCTTCGCATACCACTCGTGGCTTAGAGAATTCACAACGTATGGAACTATCTGAGTCGGGAGAGATATGATGAAAAATCACAATTCATATGATCAAGTGACTTGTGCAATAGCACAACAGGCCCACTAGAGGCTTTTTTGCTGGGCTAACCACCTTCCCATCCAAATCCAATCCAATCCATGTCAAAACAGGTTTCAGGTAACTCAGGTTAGCTTCAGGTAAAATCTGACCTGTTTCGAGTCATCATAGCAAGTGTGCTATTAGCTGAATGTGTACAAAATCTAAGAAGTAAAGAATAAAGATCTCTATCAATCTATTGCAAATATTAAGTAATTCATCAAAAGAAGTAATAGATTCGACAATATGATGTGGTGAGCATACCGTCTGAAAAAGGTTTAAAACGGACTACAAAATAAGAATTTTTTCGTAACTTTTATGATCGAAGAGCCAACAGCAGTACTTCATGGGTCATACAGTAGATTAAGGTTAGCTCGTTCGGTATGTGTTTTTTAAGTAGGTGGAAAAAAGTGGTTTTGGTGGAATTTGAAATTTAATTTTTCTATGTTGCACACATTACAATGTCAAATATATGTCCAAGGCGTCCAAGGCCTTTAATTTGTACCAGTTGTGGCAACGTGCAAAAAATAAAAACCGACTCGAAACCAGTGGCGATCCACTTGTCAAATTCCATAGATTATTGTTGTACAACTACTGAGCGTCACTTTGATTAGCCAATGTCTGCAAGGATTTGCATCACACCTGTATCTATTAAGAGCATTTTTTCTTCCATGCGATAATATTATTATTATTGCAGTCGAAAGCGCGATTTGCCTATGTTTTTTAAGTACACTACTTGATGTCTTGATGTGAATTTATCATTTTTATTATACGATGGGATTTCGTATGGACCTCAAATGTTTATTGTGTTTGCTAAAGTTGACTTTTTTCGATGCGTGCCAACATTAAATAAATCTACAGTCCTGTACGTGTTATCATTTACAAAGATTTATACCCTTTTTCAGAGTACTTACTTTTCTTCGTCTTCGTTTCGGTCTACTTATAATAATAAGAGACTGTAGACAGCATTTGTTGTTGTTGTTGTTGTTGGTGGTGTTGCTATGTATGGTCCCGGACATCATAAGAGATAAACAAGGAATCATATTACATATACATTATTACAGTGTAAGGCTACGGTTATAGCGGAAAATGTGAAATGAGCATCAAGATTGTAAACGTTGAAAAGGAAAATAAATAAAACTTCTTTATGGATGATGACAATTTATATTAAGATGCACATTATGTGAAGTGGGTGACGTTGAATTGTGTCTTTTTCTTTGTAATGAGAGGTGATATCGCTGCACTTGCACTGACTTTTAAATTATGGGTTTGGTACGGTGGTCCTAGGTGTGAACACATTTTTATTGTTAAGTGCAGTAAACAGGTAGAGAAGAAAATGCGGAACAACATTAAAATACACGAATATGTGAGATGTGAGGACGGATGTGTCATCTGTTATCGACGGAGAAAGCAACGTCATCATGGAGGGAATAGAGAAATGTGTCATATGTTATCAACGTCGACAACAAAAGTAAGTGATGACCGTGGAGTTATGAACGATTAAGTAGTAAAGAGTTCGCTAGAACTAATGAAGTAAAAGATTGAGTATCAATCGACTGACAAAAGAAGTAACAGATTCACCACGACATGTTGTCGTTCAAGTAAGCAGGTGAAAAATATATTATGCTTTTAGACGCACAGATTCCGTACAAGCATCAAAAATACTTTGCTAGATTAAAATCTAAATCAAAGACAATCAACGGAAAATGCAGTAGTCTGTCAATAATGTATGGTACATTTAATATATCCTTCCAGTTTACAGATTCAGTCTCAATATATAAATGGACCATCTGAAGCATTGACCGTATCAATCAATAGAAAATCATATTGAATGAATTTGCCATCATAATATACAAAATGCAATGGGATAGTTCAACCCCCATGTATTATGATGAAACGACATTGAATTTCTCTATTCATTTCTATATTTTATGTTAGCTAGATGTATGATAGTGATATACACATAGGTCCATACGTATACCATATTGTGTGCACACTAGAGGTAGATAAAATTTCTACTGGCAATCGGGAAAATTGAAAATGCATTTTGTAATATAATAAACGAAATAAATATTAGATTGATTTCATAAATAATAATTGAATCGATGTATTAATAGAAATGTTAATGCGATTAACTTTTGCGACTTTCCAAATTACAATAGGGGAAATTACATCGTATATAGATTATGCGAGTGTGTAGCTATGACTATGGCTCATCGCATGATTCTACTTTATTATTATGTTATTGAAAAGGATATTTGATATAAAAAAAATAAGACAGCCATTGCATTAAATCGATTATATAGATTCGGAAGCTAGTGAGACAATTTTCCAACGAATTTATTGTTTAGTGTTCATTTACTCTGTTTTAATGATTTATGTTTGAGATTCATATTAGGACTCTTCAGCGCTGTTATTCGTTGTTGTGTTAAGAGTAATCGACGCTTCGCTGGAAAGCCTACATTCGGGCGTTTATGAAAAACTTCTGGGTTAAGTTATCAACCGCAAACCAATATTTCCCTTAAAAGTAACACATTTTTGCATGCTTTAATGGTTTTACTTCTTCAAAAAAAGGTTTTGATTCAGAAAAACGAATATTTTTGCGCACAAATGTAGGCTAAAAATTTGCCAAGGGGTGAGCGCTCTTAACAAAATCTTTCAAACACAGCTATTTTTTCAGAGCTGGAAGATAAAAATTTCAATTACAATTTTAGGTCCGTTTGAAATTACTTTCATTTTGTTAGGGACGGTTGGGGATTAAAGAACGTACTTTAATCCCACTGGCATTTTTTTTTCGCTTTTTGAACTTTGTCAAAAACCATTTCGAAAATAAAGAAAGAGCATTAGATACACAAAAAAAATGTTTGAAGATTCTCGACTGGTGTGTTATAGGTCCCGGTGTTTAAACATTAATCATTTCACATAAATAGCCCATTCACAATGTCGACAACCTCGATAAATGGAATGACTAAATTCTGAATAAAATTCAAAGGATGAAAAATTTGCTTAGACTTCATTTATGACAGGGTTGTGGAACCTGTGTGGAATCTATTCTTGTGCACATCTAACTTGACAAAAATACAAAATTTAGATTTTCGTCCCAGAAGTTGACGATTTTGTGAAGTGTCTTATAGAAATAGACTTTGTATGATTGTGTAAAGTACATTGAACTAGGTGTTGCTTTTACTGGTAAGTTCTTTCATCCGTCATTTACCGTTTACATATTTTAGAAAAGCAACTGTAACTTCATCAAATAAGGACAAAATGTATATTTAAGAGTGCTCACCCCTTGGCAAATTTCTAGCCTACATTTGTGCGCAAAAATATTCGTTTTTTGATGATTTTTCTGAACCAAAATCTCTTTTTGAAAAGGTAAAACCATTAAAGCATGCAGAAATGTGTTACTTTTAAGAGAAAAATTGGTTTGTGGATGATAACTTATTCCACTTGGAGAAACCTTTGCAAGTGTTAAGTTAAGTTATCGACCACAAACCAATTTTTCCCTTAAAAGTAACACATTTTTGCATGCTTTAATGGTTTTACCTTTTCAAAAAGAGATTTTGGTTCAGAGAAATCATCTAAAAACGAATATTTTTGAGCACAAATGTAGGCTACAAAATTGCCAAGGGGTGAGCGCTCTTAAGCAAATGATCTTAAGGGCACTGAAGCTTACCTAAAAAGTCTACATTAGGGCAATCTTCAAATCATAAAAATCCTTTTCTAAAAATTCTAGACGATAACAGCCACCACTAATGTGTTTTCTTTCAAATAAAACAGGTTTGTTTGTGTCATTTTGGCTAGATCTGAGAAAACTGAGCAGTTTATGAAAATTTCGTTAAACTGTGGACTTTTCTTAAAGCCAGTCAAGCTGTTACAACCAAGTCTGACAAATTTTTGGTTTGACAAAAGTCGTGCATTTTTCAAAGAGAATTCTGGTGAAAAGATATCGCCGAAAATAAAATCCGAAACACACAAATGTAGGCTACACTTTCTTTTCCTCTTAAAAATCGGGTTCCTCAAACACTTGAAAGTAGCTTTAACGAAAGAAGTACCAAATTTTTGAGTCATTTACCATGTACACTTGCAGCTTGTAAAGGTCAATTGGAAATTTGGGAGCGAGCTGATCACTTGATGATAGTATGATGCTAGCGAAAAATGAACAAAAGACTATAAAAACAGAAGATTGATGTTTATTTTGACTCGATCACCGGGTTAGTGAAGTATTAAACAACATTTCACCTTAGATTATTTATCGTTCGACCACTCCATTGTGAAGAACCACCCACCATATTTGCTTACATTGTTCGGTGTAACTTTTGACACGAATGCTGTTATAACAGTAAAGTGTGTACTGCTTGCAGTGGGATTGTTTTACTTCTGCTCCGTGGTACACTGTACACAATGTGTAACTGCATAGATTTTAAATGGAAATTTATCAAAACAAAACGAAACAAAAGTTGAATGAAAACAGCTACTGGGGCAAATTTTAAATAAACGTTCATCCAGGATAATTAAATCGTTCCAGCAGCATCAACGAAAATTATGTACAACAAAAATGTCCCGTTTTTAAATTAATGAAATTTTATGCGAAAATTATTAGCCACGATATTTAATTCCATTTAAAAAGCCAGAAATTGCTAATAAATCTCTCTGTGTCTCTCTGTCTCTCTCTCTCTCTCACACAAAACTGGGAAACGGAAAGAAGGGACCAGAATATAAATAAGCGAAATGCTCATACGTAAAAATTCAACACCTTCTTGCATTTTATGTATATATCTATTATACAGAACACATTACAATAGAATCACCGAGATCCCAGACCCCAACAGCCAAGCAGAAAGAAAACAGTTGAAACATAGTAATTTCACAATAATACACATTGCCTTTTCGAAATTAATTATGTTGATTTACGGTTTGTAAATGCTTTTTCTTGGGGAAAATAACATTGCAGCAAAATCTTGCGACAATTATTTCACTTCGTTTAATTTTCTAACGTATTTATGTAAGTAGTTAATAACTGTTTTTGTTTAATAGTGAAGATTAGAGGTGTACCTCGCACGTATTGTAACAAGTATATAAACGAGCAATTTATCTGATGATAACATTAATAGAATTGCTGTGAGTGCAGAGCACATATAGGACTGTAGTAATCGGAATTTTTATGCCAAACAATGAATTTCATTAACACTCCAGCAGAATACTTTTCTTTCTGCTTCGGTATTCCATGAAAATTGATTACTTCGGCTCACTCCACTTAATGAGCAAATTTTTATATGCGCTTCGTTTTCATACTCACACAATTCAGATTGATGTATAACATGATCCTTCAGTCAGGGTCGAAATCTTACAATTTTGACATTGTATGACCTCAGTGCAACATATGGCTGAATCAAGTGGTAAACATTAAACCCGATGAAAGTGTAAAACAGGTATGGTCTATCACCCGCCCGGAGGACATAAAAATTTGATTTCCGCCATGAAACGCACTCATTTTCATATTATTTTGACACAAATTGTGAGTGCGTTTAAGATGAATTTTTCGATTGGCCATACCTGTTATGTACTTTCATTGATTAAACCAGTCCATAAAATTAATATGTCTCAGTAGCCGGGGGCAATATAGAGGTCGATTTTAAAGAAGGAATAAATTGTATAAGTGGTACATACCCAATACTGTAGGGGTTACTCAAGAAGTGGTAGGGTGACGCTGAAGCTAATTTTCTCCCAGAAATGGTATTAGCACCATGACATTATCAAAAATGACAGCGTTATCTTTCGAGTCTAACGCAAAACTCCCCCACAAGACATGGCATATTTTTGGTAATTTAATTCCGTAAAATTCCTAAGAATTCTCAAAATTTATTTAGAGGATTTTTTGGAATTTTGAATTCGTCAATTCGTCAGCCAAATTTTCAATTTCTGAAACAAGCTATCGCCGATATTATTGAGTTATAGCTCATTCAATTCGTCGTTCAATTCTAGCGAGGGGGTGTCTGCCATTTTTTCTCAAAAAAATCCAGTTTTTATGTAATGTGTCTCCATGAGATGTGATGTCAGAGGGTGGTCAGAACACTTTTTTAGCAATAACTTGAGGAAGGAGTAACAAAAAAATTTGAACATTACATGTAGACACATTACACCCAAACTGGATATTTTTGAGAAAAAATGACAGACACCCCCTCGCTAGAATTGAACGACGAATCGAATGAGCTAACCAGCTAAATAACCAGGTATGGCCGATTCTTCAAAATCAATGAAAGTCTAGAACAGGTATGGTCGTTCGGCGAATTCGTCTTAAACGCACACATTTTATGTCAAAATAATATGAAAATGAGTTCGTTTAAGTACGAAAATCAAATTTTTATGTCCTCCGGGCGAACAAGTACCTGTTTTACACTTTCATTGTTCAAAATCGGTCGATTTATCCCGAACGCAGTCATTGTTTGTGTCAAAATAATATGAAAATGAGTGTGTTTGCATCCGTTTTCAACATTGTTATGTCCTCCGCGGTGACATTACACCATACCTGGTAGCAGGCATGAGCGCCGCCGAAAATAAGCCGCCGATCAAGCCGCCGCCGGCCATTTTTGAGCAAGCCGCGCCGCAGCCGAGCCGGTGCCAAAAACACGGCTCAAGCCGGCTTGAAACGGCTGGAAAATGAAATAAAGATTTCGAAAGGTGAATGGGTGAAATAATTTTGAAAACCGAGATTCCTGTTGATCCTAAGCAGCTCAAGTACTTTTTGAATTTTTTTTACAAAATTAAGAAAATTTTGAAAATTTTCTTGAATTTTCATGAATTTTCCAGAATGGTATATTACGTCCTCGCTTCTAAGTTTGTTGTTTTGGCAAGTATGACCTTTGCGGAACGAGCCGAAGGCGCACAATCAGTTAATTCACAAATTTGAGAAAACTTTATCGATCTTTGCGAATTTTCTCGATTTTTTTTTCTTTTCAATTTTTACTTGATTTTCGTGAGCTTTCGATTTCTTATCGAAAACCATTTTCTTAATGAGTTAAATGAGTGTACCGGAGCATGATTTTCCATTTAGTTCAAGTTTTGAGGCAATAAAACTTGACGTGTTAGTGAACCTTACACTTAGAGACTTGCTTGTAACAAGACCAGCTCCACTTGCACTTTGAACAACTTAATCTACCTACATTTTCGCTTTCCGTACAATTTCATTTTCATGCTTACTAGTTCATTTTCCATGAATTTATCTAAACGTTTTTATTTTGAAAAAAAGTTAAAAGGAACCTCCAGAAATTTTTTTCGGCTAGCCGCCGCCGAGGTTTCTCCGTCGGCGCTCATGCCTGCCTGGTAGATTACATTCATTGGAAAACGTCACTCGCGGACTATATGCAACTCATTTGGAAAAAGCCCACAAATCAAAAATGTTCAAACAAAAATCCGAAAAGCACTTCCGGAATCGTCCTAATTCAAAGTTCGGGCCTGTCCCCATCGGCTTTTCTTCGAATAATTTAACCCTCAAATGAGACATTCATTTCCAACCCACTAAAGATTGCAAAACTAATAAATTATAACCCAAGACTTACGTTCCAAGTTTGCATTGCGTAACTGGTTGAAAATATGTTGCGCTACATCTAATATTTCATGTAAACGTAAAGTGATAGAATCGAATTTGTGCATCTGAAATGAATGAAAAAGGGTGAATGCAGCTCCACACCGAAAAAGAAGGTTCGGTTACATGTCCACAAGCACACCACAAACCATTTACCCTTCCTCGTGTGTACTCGAATGGTCCGTTGTCAAAGTGTAACGTTAACTGTCCTAGGCCAATTGATACAATAAACTTATTGCCCTTTACCCTTACGACATTTATGGACATCCCCGAACCTATATTCCAACCTTCTATACATAGTGCTGCCACAGTAATTACCTACAGATTAGACGCTGTCATTTGAGACAACTCAAGTCAGCCACTAAAAATCGCTGCGAAATATTTCTGCTTGCAAAAATTTGCAGCATAAACGTTCTCCGACGTAAAGTCAGCCGAACACATTTGGTGATATGGTCAAAAGTTCAATTAATGCCTACAATACATGTAACATGCACATTGTTATGCATAAAAGATTTGTTCGATGTGTCCAAAATATAGAGTTTAAGCTGCCAAGAGATAAGTAGGATTTTGATTCAGTTTCTGCAATTTCGTTCAAACTAACTTGCAATGGACAATTACACGCACTGCACATGCAATGCGGTCAACGTAGCATACTACACAATTTCAATACTAGCGTTGACCTTACAGAAAATTGCACCCAATAGGTTTATGATTGCATTATGAACTCCCATATATGGAACGGTTTGTTAAATGCAAGTATCAGCAAAGTTCAGTAGATATAATAATATGTTTGGTATAAGAACCAAAATGCAACCGAACATAGGATGGTTGAGTGGAATACAAAGATTCAAGGAGTTCTGGTTATGCTATGTAATTACGTTTTGAAGTAAAGCTCTTTATAATAATATTGTGTATGTGCCACATGTTATTCTACCTGCACATTTCTTCTTAACTAAATTGTTGAGAAGAGGGTTACGAGAAAATAATGTTTGTGACTCGGAACTCTGGCATTGTAAATTAAAATTATTATTTCACCGGTGTGCTGGGATAACTAACAAAATTTTAAGATGAGATTTTCCGTTCGGTCGGTTGATTGTTAAATAGAATTTGCACTGATGCCCGTAAATGAATATAGAAATTCATAAAATTTACTTTGTATTTATGTATGTGAATCAACTCACCGTTACTAACAAGTTGTGTTATGTCCCTGGGTGCAGCTTCGGTATCGGTTAATGTAGCATCCGAACCATTGCCCGATGACGGTGTATCACTTAATCCTCCAGTCGGCTTATACGTTATTGGATGCGGATACGATGGTGTGTATGGACGCTTGTAGATGCCTCGATGATGAGGACTTTCTTCGGCTTCGGAACTACTGATCGAATATGACGGGTAAAGACGACTTTTGCCTGAAAATAGAAGGAGACATGGAAGATGTCAGTTGCTAATGTCAATCTGAGCAAATTTGCTGTTCTACGGTGACAGCATACTCTTGTTAATATAATCTTTAATTCTGCTAGGAGCACCGATAACAGCACTGTCGTTTGAAGCAGCTTTCAATAAAAAGCCCCAGGTGCTGGAATTGTGTTTTTTAAGCGGCTAACAGAACATGACAGCTATCTAAACTGTTTGTCGGTCCCGAAACTGGTTATACTGGCTTTCCTGCTATAGATCATCTATAAGATACGGTACTTTCAACCGTAACCTCACTTTAGTTTCGTTCGTCCATTCATTTGCATTAGAAATTGTTAACCTGGATGGCATTTCAACTCGAAGATTATCCATTCATTTAATGTGCCTTGATTTTGAAACATTGGCTAATGTAGAAGTCGAATTTAGTACAAAAATGGCAGCATTGCGAAAATAAAATATGAAAATTTGACCCAGCACTGTGGGGTTGACCACTTTTTAGACCCGTACGAAGTACTGGGGTCTTATAGGTTTACGCATACGTTTGTAACACGTCGAATTGGACTCCCTGAGTAAGGGGAAACCTATTGTGGTTGTCTAGAGATGCCAAATCCGCGAGAAAAAAAATGTCCGTCTGTCCGTCTGTCTGTCTGTCTGTCTGCACGATAACTTGAGTAAAACGCATCCGATTTTGAAAATTCTTTTTTTTCCCGTTTGGTAATGTCAAAAGACAGGCTAAGTTCGAAGATGAGTGATTTTGGATCGACGACTCCCGAGCTGTGGCCCAATAAGTGCTTTACGGTTTTTCGAAGATATCTCCGGACATTTAAACGTTAAACTTGTAAGTGATACGTCAAATAAAAGGTATTTACAATACCGATCAACAAAAAAAAAGTTTATGGAAATCGGATGACCGACTCGTGAGTTAGACCCCTTGGTGTGAAACAGGCACAGGGCGGCAAGCAGATTTTGCTTGTAGGTCGGCCACATTTCAACATATTTCGTCTGTTTTAGCTTTATTAGATAGGTATTGACCGTACCAATCAGGGAAAAAAAACTTTATGAAATTATGTTCTCCGGAGCGTGAGCTAGGTCTCTTGGAGTGAGCTCTTATCTGGCTACTCGAAAGTACAGTGAACGTGGTGTATTTTGACAATATCTCGAGTAAATTTTGACCGAATTTCATGAATTTTTTTTTGTTTGAAAGGTATTAACGAATGTAAAGCGTCGGTACTATTTCCGGTTTCCTAACAAAATGGCTGCCGGCGGCCATATTGGATTTTAGTAAAATAGAAATATCTTGGGAAAAATGATACTTAGAGAGTTTCTGTTAACATGGAAATAATTTGTTATGTGTGTGGGGTGTTTCAGGCATTCCATATATGGACATCTATATATATCTATATTCACCTATATTGAGCTATATACAGGCATATAGAGCTATATAATAGCATATTTATCTGTGAAATGTTTATTTACAGTGAAATATAGGTAAATATAGCGGTATATAGCTGTTTAAATAGGAATTTATGAAATTTGACTTCGTACGGGGCTGTCTATATTGCCTCCGGCAATTTAGTTGTATATGATAACAAGGCAAAGAGTGGATAATGTAAGTGATTTAAAAGGAAGAATAGTTTTTCAGCAGAGAAGAAAATGAAGTAAGAGAAATGAAGAGTTTCACATTAAAGGCTTTTGATACGAATAGGTGTTTCGTACGGGTCGGCGTTAGCTATGTTTTATTAGAAGTTCGTGAACATACGGAAAATTATATATAAGAAATGATAGATTTGCACTAAAATTCAAACTAAAAAAACTACTTGTCACCCAACCGTACCAAAACAATTTTAGCAGACAGCAGGGCAGAAAGCATTCAATTGGACCCACTCATTTCTACAGATTTTTATGTATTTATACTTAAAAAGACATTTTCTTAAATAAAAAGTGGGGATGCTCTTGGATTAAAACTGTGAGACATCCTACGATGTAAAGTAACACCACATCTCATCAGGCCATGGCGACAGTGGCACAGAGATGAATAACTTCTATGAAGTAAGTCATACCTTTTTGCATGTATAGGTCTAGTGAATCATAAATAAAATGACAGTAAACTTTCATATAATTTTATCACCCGATTGATGACACATGCGCGTCTAGTGGTGTAGTGAAAGTTATCATTGAAAAACACTGTCTCGACTGTTATAAAAATATCGTTTTTCAATTTTTTCGAACAGTTTATAACAGTTGAAAGGGTTTTTTCCTTGTAGTGGAGGTTCAAACTGAATTTTTTGTGCATTTGATGACAAAGGCGCGAAAATTGCAACATCGATGAAGATTGAAATTCTGAACATTTTTAAAATAGTATGCCCAAAATTTCCGCCCCAACTGCTTGCTCCGCTGACCCCCCCTTCAAAGTTTTCGATGTGGAGGTAACCTTGATGAATTTCTGTGAAGCGGATATTGAAGCCACATAGATCATATGGGGCTCAAATAAAAGCTGAAGGTTCAAAGTTTTTTTTAGTTGAAAAAAATTTCCCAACTTTTCCGTTCTTTCCACAGTTTTTCCAATTTTCCGAAAAATTGAAATTTTAAATTTAAGGTTAAAGTTAAAAGATTTTTAAAATTTGTTCTAAAAGTTATTTTTTTTCTTGTAAACAATAATACAATCGAAATTCCAGACTTTTTCCCATACAAACCATATTTCGAATTTCGCACATGGAGCACCATGTTGAATTTTCATCGAAAATTTTTACCCTTTTTGCATGGCAATTTTTTTCCGCCAAAATTTTTTTTTTGATTGTTAATCTGATATTTGGTGGGTTTGCTTAGAATGATCTAAAAACAAAAAAAAACCACTTTTTCGATTTAAAAAAAAATTATTTAGATCTCAAAATCTGCTAAAATACGCAAATTTCCCACAGTTAGCGAACTTTGCCGAGCACTCCAACGCCTATAAAGGACTCAGACATTAAAAGATTACTTGTATCGCAAAGTTGTGATCCTCAGCTTTCAAGTGTTACCAAACACTCCACCTTTTTTATAAAAAATGTATGACCTATCATGTGAGACATGTGGTGCGACCCTATTTCAAGCGAATTTCAAAATATTTGGGAGGTTCAATCTTTATAGATGGTGCAATTTTCACGCCTTTGTCATCAAATGCACAATAAAATGACCTTTTGTATGAAGATGGACCTCCACTATTGATAACTTTCTTAACTTCAAAGAGCTTACATGGCTTATCGTTACGAATTAATCCGCAAAAATTCGCTAAAATTTCACAAAAAATTCGCAGTTTCTTCTGCCAAGAAAGTGTTGCTAAAAATGCAAAAAAAAACTCATATTGACAACTGTCGGATGTAATCCGAACCACTATATCGCTGTGAATCGCGATATTTTCTGTATTGGCGAATGTGCGGAATCTTTTGTGTTCATTAATCAGGGCGGCATGTGACTTACTTTTCTCACTAATTCTGACTGTTTTTGAAAGAAGCGAAAGTGACTTACTTTTTCTTGATTTTTTTACTTTTCTCACTATTTCCAACTATTTCGGACAAAACTATAGATAATCGGAACAATTTCTTATTCCAACTTAATATTTATTAAAAAAAAGACGTCAAAAAATGTGCAAAGATTTCGTGTTTGATATGAACGTCAAGTTTCGCCGATTTTCGAGATTTTTTTGAAAGGTAGTAAAATCCCTGGGAGATGCCTGTTTTGCCTGTTTTTTACTAGTTTTTTGATCTCTGGATATTTCTGCTCAAAAATCGTGTGTGATATGTCAAATTAAATGTATTGACGAGACGAATATTTAATTTTTATGAAAATCAGGTCTGTCGTGTTTTGCAGTAGTATGCTATATGTCAAATATGACAAAATCTAGTTTGTAAGCAGTAGCTATTGGTGAAAAATCAAGAAAAACTGAATATTTTCCTATTTTTCCTGTTTTCCCGCATCTCCCTGTGTATAATAAGCATTGGAAGCAGAAATTCAACCGTTCAGAACCTTGCTCCAAACGCTCGTTTTACGCCAATGACAGTTTCCAGAAGTAGTCATAAGTAAAAATACCGCCATTACGTAATAACAACGGCAGAGTAAAATAAACCAGGCAGGAGCGGTTCATTTTCGAAACGTCAAATAAGGGACCTAATACACTGGATGAAAATGAACTTAAATGAACACTGACATAAATTGAAAAATTTTATTCGCAAAAAATATAGGGCTACTAGATTATTCAAGTCCCTTATCAAATCAGCGCTCCTGCCTGGTTAACTTTACTCTGTCGTGGTAATAACACTTTGTCATGGCTTTGTCTCAACAAATCATACACGAATTTCGTGTTCCTTTTTCAAGATTTTTAATTCTCCCTCACGTTTCGAACAAGGGCTAAATTTTACGTTTCTTTTTCTTACTAGAAAGTGAAAGTATGTGCTTCAAATTGACGATTTAGAGTTGGCTTTTTTCACTATTCGGTCACTTTTCTAAATCAATTTATAGTGAAAATACCAACTATATTTGGCAACTTGATCACTTTTTTTTACTATTTTCTTAAGAAAAACCACATGCCGCCCTGATTATTTCCACCAATTTTACAAAGATTTGCAAATTAACAAAAAATTTGAAAATTAGAAAAAAATTACAAATTAGTAAATTCTCCAAAAAATTCATCCAAAAAATAGGCTCTGGCACGAAATACATCGTTGTACATCGGTACCTAAGCTAAGGTACCCTGGCAGAAAAGTATGGTTTTCTTAAGCAGTCCCACGCGAAAGATTTAGAATTTGTATGCAAATCTTTCATAGCACATCCCTTTATGATTCCCAATAGTAATTTCCCATGTTCACGAACTTTTCATAAAAAAGTTGTTCAGTCCTACCATGCCAGCTTACAATACACTGCTAAAGACACCTTACACTACACTGCTAAAGACACCTACCAACCTCAACCTGGAACTATTAATTGATCGGCATTGGTAAATTAAGCGATGTAGCAAAATCAAATGAATCTTTATAGACAAAAATAGTAGAGAGAAGGGCCAATACCGCAAAGACAAATCCTGCAAAAATTTTCAGATCCCGATTAGCGGATATTTATTTATGTGTTAAATTCATTGCCGCATGTGACCAATGAAAATGCATTTAACTACCGTATTCAATCTAAATTGTTCCATAAAAAAAACCGAAAAAACGGAAAAAAACATAAACATCAACTTTATGTATTAACGATTGTGAGATAATCCCAATTTCATAGATATTTATTATGTGTTCATTATCCCATTTTAAATAGGTTATCAAAGCAAAGTATAAATTGTGCTACAAATACGCGCGTAACAACAAAAAAGGTACTACGGACCGTCATGGCAAAATAATGCAATTTGCAACGAATTGGTGTACATTTAATCAATAAATCGATTAAAATGGTTGTGTGGTACCACAAATCCAATTAACCATTTATAATGTACCCGCCGGTTTTTGGGGTAGAATAAATTCATTTTATATGAACGTCGTCGGCGCGCGCGATATATATCTGTGTATATGCATAATATTCCATTTATATTTTATAAAATGTTATTTTATATTATTAACGATTCTATGCAACATAAACGCAGCAAATTTGTATCATGACGGTACATTTTACATGTTTATTTTAAACAGGAAAAACGTTCATTAGCTTTGAATAAAGTTAAATTTGTTAGTTTCGACTATATCACTCGCTATTATCGTCAACGTACGATATAATTGTGTACATGTACGTACATACAACGATTGACTATTAAATTTAACTGAAAAAATATATTTAAACGAATACGTGGGGGGTAAATTTGTTAAATATTTAGACTGTTTCCGTTCGATTGCACGTCAGCCCAATGTCATTTTCTGTGCTGCATGAGGTTACGATATCTTACTACCATGGCGGATTGAATATCGGAAAAATTTTACTCAGTGTGTCCCCGGAAAATGAGTCATTACTTCATTGAGCGTTAAAACTTATTTTCGCGCCATTTACATTGTCGTAACACGTAATCGTAGATTACAGCAGAGACCATGTAAATAGCCGATTACATTAAGCGCAAAGTTTGCGGGCTCCAGCGAAGCGAGACCCGTAATTGCGCTAAATGTAATTAAGTCATTTACTTTTCACATGGCCTCTTCTTTATTGTGCTTTAACGTAAGGCAATCAGCCGTTGAAAACCACAACAATAAAATTTTAGTTATTCCCCAAAATTTTCTTTCAAATCAACGAAATTTTTGAAGGCGACAGCCGTTATAATTTTATACTGAGCATTACGAGCGATTCTTTTGAAAAACAGCCTACCGAAATCGGGCGCATTTTCCAGTGGACTTTTTAGATGTGCCTAGAAAGGTATTCGACCCTAGAAGCCAAAACCACTTTCAAAAAAAATTCTTCGAAGTTTGTGTGGCTGGTGAAAGGTGATCAAAAACCGAAAACTTGCACGTTTCTTACAAAAATTTCTCCGGTTACACGAGCCGTACAGGGTCGTGTGGGGTGTCATTAGAAAGGTAATCACAAGTACTATTCTAGGAACATATAAAAAAGTCCACTGGAAAATGCGTCCGATTTCGGTAGGCTGTTTTTCAAAAGAATCCCTCTCTACAGTTTACCAGATTTTGTAATATTACCTAGCGTAAATTACCTACTGTAAATATAATGCTAAAATTATATCTAACACACTCTCTGAATTTTTGCATTAAAAAAACTTTCAAACAAAATAAATTTAAAAAAAATGGAGCAACCATTCACTGCTACAAAAAAAAAATTCAAGAAAATTACAATAATCAACCTATTCACTGTTCATCGTAAACTTCAATTCTATTCAAATGTAAAAATATACTCTACGAACAACTCATTCACTGTTCGGTGATAACAACAAGGCAAGCATGTACTTCCAACTAAAACGGGCTACCTCTCCGTGTATTTTGTGCTACAAAACAATCACTTGACTTTTCAGCCCGATCAACTGCTTGATCTCCATTTGTCTTCACTCTGCAATCTTTGGCGAAGTGTCCAAGTTCTCCGCACTTATGACAACGGAATTTGGTTACGCCATGCATTTTGGGACGTTTCGATTTGGTGAACAACGCATCACCACCATCATTGTTGTCTGGGTTTAATCGCGGCTCTTGGAGCAATAAAGTCGCCACGCCATCAATTGTTAATTTCGTTGACGAGTTCTCGATTGCCATTACCAATGGCTTGCACTCTTCAGGTAGACCAGCCAACATAAGCGACGCAACTAGTTCATCGTCCAACTTAAGCCCCGTCCGTTTCACTTTCGATGACGTCATCATGATTCGGTTGATGTAATCTTCCACCGAAGCACAATTTTCCAACGTCAATTGCACCAGCTGCTTCAGCAGCTCTACTTTCCGACAAAGTCCACTATCTTCGAAAGGACCCTGGAGATTATCCCAAGCAGCTTTGGCTGATTCTGTATCGATTATGTATGACAGCACCGTCTCATCAACCAACAAATTCAATTCGGACCATGCCTTAAGATCATTCTCTTTGTCTTTTTCTTCAGGCAATTTCTGTGTGTGTTTCTACAATCCTTTGATGTGTAGATACGATTTCGCGTACACCTTCCAAGTGTCGTAATTCTGTCGACCCAGCAACTTCTTTACGGACCGATTCGTGTCTTCACTCGACATGTTAACCAAATACTCGAACACTAACCTCAAAACTTTATCCGGATATTTTCGTAATAAATTTAAATAATCCGACCGGAAAACAACTTTGAGAGTGTTCTACTGCTTCTTATCTTCACTAGCAATACTTTATTTCGTCGATTTCGTGCTGATAACGTGTTGATTTTAGTTTTATAAGAGCAGCGAAATAAAAATGCGTCAGACACAATTGAATGCTATGACAAGAAGAATTTATTTGATCTTCTTTATTTCTTATGCAATTACAATAATGACACTAACTAGGTCGCCCATATACACTGTAAATATAATGCTAAAACTATATCCAACACAAGGCAACCAACAAATAGATTCTTCGACTTTCGTATCAACTCGAGCTATGTTACTAGCTTGAGATCTTGAAATTAGTCCCAAAAGTTCGAATTAAATTTTTCTATATTTTAAAAAACATGTTACGTGTTAACTCCAATCAAAATGTTATGTACGAACTTTGATCATACCACGAGGGTGTAATAAATTAACATCCACCCCATACACAAAAATATGCCAGCAAACATTCATCAAAAACTAAATTATCTGTACATATGTTTAAATCATTTACCACCTTCTTAATATTGCTACACGCAAAAAAGAACTCGTAAGGTCATCAAAAAATGCCCAAATGTTCGAACAATGCAACGAAAGACGGAAAATAACTCGAAAATACTTTTAGCAAACACATAAAAATCTCCGGCATAAATATAATAAAAAAAACGAAACAATAAAATGGACCCTTCGAATGTTGTACACCGCACATTTTATCCCGTAAAATAAGAGAGAGAGAAAAAACCCATGTTAACGAAGAATAAAACATTTTGTAAATCAAATATTTAATGATTTGTATACCACCCTAATCAATATTATGTGAAAAAAAATGTCGTTATTTGTTTTGCGGGGGTCGTCCACTGTGCCATTGTAATTGGTTCGCATTACACTAGGCATATTTATATATGCTGGGCATGGACTGGAAATATACGATGAATGACCCGAGTATAACTCAGATTACATTTTCGGATACGCAAGTAAAGTAACTGCATAATAAAGAGGACGAGAGACGAAAAAAAAAAATTAATGAAGTCATCAAATACAAATATTCCTTCGTTAGACTCGTACTGTGCACGTGTTTTTATTAATTTTATTGGGCGGAAATTCATTTGAGCTGCATCTGGTATAGTGTGTGGAGAAAGTGTGTTACAGTTACGCCTTACTCTGAACCTTTTATTTATTTATGAATATTTTGCCAATTTACTGTTCTACAGATAGTGCCACGCAAATGGATGTGAGTCTATGCAAAAATGTAAAATAAAGTGCAATTTGAGAAACCATAAGTCGCACAAATCATTCAACATTTAAAATTAATTCTCTTACAGCTAACTGCATCAGTCCATAGAGTTTGAAGCAGTCCATGCTATGAAGTTCTTTAAATACTGAGCAGGGATTATGTATGATACAATGGTCACGATAATGTAGGAAATTAAACTCGCGACTTTATTATACCATTACAATGGGTTATTTGGGAACAGTCTCGCTGATAATAATATAATAAGGACATTCCAAGAGTCGACTTTATACTCAAGTATATCTCTTATATCGAGTATAAATGACAGCTGTCAACAGGAAAACAAATAAATTTCGAATCGACGGATTTTCGTTAAGGCCAGTTCATGGTCGTATACATCTAAAATGTGTGAAGAGTCATGAACTTGTCTTAAACAAAATGCCAGTGTGGAGCGCACGATGTCAGGCCTATTATTGATCGATTTATTTACCGAATTTACTGAAACTTACCAAAATCTGTCGACATTTACAAAAATGTAATAATTCGGTATTTTTGGCCACATCATGCTGCATTCTACATTTTTCTCTATTAGGCCAAAAATGTGCCAACATGGCTTCACGGTTGAAAGTCGATTTTAAGAATATTTAGGCCAAAAGCTGACATTTAAGTGGTAAGGTTATTTACCAAAATTTAGTAAAATTTACTGAAAATTACCTAAATTTAATTTTCGGTAAATTTTCGTGAATGTTGGTAAATTTTGGTAAATTTCGGTAAGCTTTGATAAACTTCGGTAGAGTTTGGTAAATTGCAATATACTCGGTAAATAAATTTGCCAATAATTGCCTTGCCTGAGATAGGGCTCTGCAAACTGACATTTTGATTGACAATTGTTGACAGTTGGCACTTATACGACTGATACGTGTGATTCCTTTGAAAAACAGAATCTTTGGACATTTTTTTATATGCTCAATAAGGAATTCGACCCCCCACACGACCCTGTACGGTTCGTGTAGCTGGAGAAATTTCTGTAAGAAAAGTCCATGTTTTCAGTTTTCGATCACCTCCCACCAGCCATACAAGCTTCGAAGAATATTTTTGAAAGTGGTTTTAGGTTCTAGAGACCAATACCAATCTAGGCACATATGAAAAAGTCCATTGGAAAATGCGTCCGATTTCAAGATTCTGTTTTTCAAAAGAATCCCTCTACTCGATGTAGTGGATACTCTCAATATAGTCGAGATTTGGAATACCCTTAATGCAAAATTCATTCAAATAATCTATTTTAGACAACTTGGTCTACACAATAAAATTACACAGAATCTTTGTGGGAGCTTGCAAGACGATACACTATGTCATCTACCTCCCTCCCTCATTTACCATAGACTTATATGCAACCTCCGCTTTCTGTTGGATTTTGTAAAATCGGCTTGGTAAACAACATTTCACTACGAATCCACCACCCGAACTGAGAAGAGGGTAAATTTTCTCCTCGCAACATAAGCTCTTTTACCTTCGGATTGTTACAAAAATTATGTGAGTTGTCAACAAAGATGAAATTATTTGTCAGTAGGAGAGGATTTGCACTCAGATCGATTTTTCTTTTTTTTACTGAAAAACTAGGTCTGTGATTGGCCGTTAATTGTAAATTAATTAAACTGCACATCACTATCAAATGGATCACATCTGCTTCTGCTATATGCTGCCCATTACACCAAATGCTGTTCGGGAAGAAAATTGAATTTCGAATGGTGGAAAAATGTTTTCGATAAGCCTCACAGACTCTTTACCAATTTAATTGACGTACAAATCATGGCTAAAGCTGCCTCTGGGCGGTTATTACAGATATTATTTTTCGTGCAATTATTTCCTATATTCGGGGTTGGAATATGGGAAGCTTTAACGTCTACACCCTCAAATGTAATACAAATTTTCACTCGGTGCAATATATTTTAACAGAGTAATCATTTCGTATGTTTATCACGTATTGACTTGTATACGACAATTGTATTTCTGTTGTGTATTTAGTCTGGAAATTTGTTAAATTCAACTATTTATTTATGTACTTAACTTACATATTTCATGGAAACCTCTCCACATAAATATGACTACAAAACGTATACATGTTTTCCGATGACTTTATTTATTTTTCTGGCACGAAGCGCTGAATAAACTAACCTTTTTTGCATTCGGTAAATTTAAGGAAGTCAAGCGAGGATTACAAAAGTGCAGAGAATACAATGCAATTTTTAATTCGGATAAGTTTCGCTGTGTTCACTATGACAATGGGAAAATGGTATTGTCTTGAGCCACATCGTAAATCGGATAACATTTGTTAATGAGACTGCTCGCTGAACAATTGATATTTAGCTTTAAAAATAATACTCGTCCTGGACACAGCCTACCTACATCATTGATGCTAGACGTGGTGGGCAAACATGGATCATTTAAAAAGATTTTCTGAGGAAGCTATTGCGATCCCTTAAACTTTGCGTCGATACTCATCACTCGTAAACATTCCTTTTCGATAGAAATTTCAAAGTAACAGGGTCGTTTAGTCTGCATTACATAGGACGATTAAATTAAACTCACAAATTAATCTTTTACACACGGCAGGCATATCAACAGAATATAGTTAAATCTGCTACTTCTTTTGTATGGAACAGATACAAAATCTACTACTTCATTAGTTTGAGTATTCGTTTTATTATTAATGTGACTTATCAAGAGCTATTTATTCAATTTTGGTATCGTTATCGACATCAGATGAATAACCGTTTTTAAAATAAGTATCTATGAGCGTTGTGAAGAAAGAAAACTAAGAGAAATCTGAAAACGAACGATCAATTTTGCATTGCAATTATCCTTTATTTTCGATTGTTTAGCACATGCTACAAATAGAGCATTACAATAGAAAACGGTGAGTAGTTGTCGATCCCAGCAACGCAAAATTGCCCGTGTGTTTTCAGCTTAAATGATTCCAGCATTGTTTGTTTGAAAACTCTATACCGAAAATGACAATACGTAGGAAGCTGCGGTTTTCTTACACTTGAAGTCTTATTACCCGGAAGTGGTCAGGTATCCTTTGACTTCAACCTATTTCTTGACTCAGAAGAACCTGAGAATATCTTAATCTGAACTGACCTGACCGGAAATCTGAAAATTAGAAAAGTTCAGGTAAATCGAGTCAGATTTCAGGTATATCTGGGATTTTTTCAGGTATACCTGAAATCTGTTGCCTGTACTTTTGTTGATTTTCATAATTCAGATAAATTCAGATCAGGCAAAAATTTTCAGTTTCAATTCTAATACGATTCAGATAATAAGCTTCTGGTTTCAGGTAAACCATATGTCGAAAATATTATGAAGAGTTTGGTGAGTGATTTCACTCTAAGAAAATAGCAAATCAAGTATGCAATTGAATTGAAAACAATCATGATACCCGTGATTCGGGGTATAAATACAGGGCAATTGTACAGAATAGATTCAGAATAAACACAACTACTGAACGGGCAACATGCCCTAAGTAACGAGTTTTTCTCAAATAGATGTACTGGCACATGCGTGTTGGGGAGAATATCCCTCCAGTACAAGTAGAACCATCGATGCAGCGACCGACCGACGAATTTAGAAGAATGTAAAATTCTTAACACCATACTTAATTTTTGTCCATGACTTTCTTTAGATCGACTTTTCACTATAGAGCCAGCCACGATAGAAAATTTTGTGTTACATAGTGAAGAAGGTAGATCATGCAGTCTACTACTCATTTCAACCTGAAAATAGATTCAAAAACTCCATTACCCGAAATGATAATTTTTGGCGCCATATTTCGGATAAGGATGACGTACATCTAAATATGGTTTTTTCTCATAAAGGCCAACTGGAATATGGAAAGAAAAGTTCAACTTCCTGTAACACAGTACGTATATTATATGATAACTTTGTCGTATCAATATATATATATATACAAATGGGGTGGGAGACAGGTATAATTTTCTCGCACACGATATCTATCACAAGGTATAAGTTTTATTATTTAAGAAGACAATTAATCACTGATAAGACATAATACGTCGTTTTCTATCTTCCAATTATATGTGTAAAATACACACTCATTCCCCACTAAATCAAACATATTATTCAAAATTTATAGGTGCGATTCCTATGATTTTCTATAGAAAATTTTGTTTGTATGTAATATCAGCGAATTTCCAGGCAAGAAAGTTTAATTTATAAGTGAGACGTTTTGTTTTATCTGAAATCTTTTAAATGGAAATGTGATACGGAGGCATTGAATGGGAATGAGTTGCTTAAACGGCGCTTCAGTTTTCCAGTTCGGAATGATAAAGATTTTTCGAAGTGGAAAATGGTTAATGTAAGAGAGTGAGTGTGTATACAGAGTATTAAGTGTATATATATGTTGCCGCCAAGGAGAAAATTTGGTTGATATGGTAGCTATATTGTGCTGTGTACTTAGACGAAAATGCCATATTGAATTGGGTGAAAATGAATTTTTTATGGAAAACTTGAGTGAGGTTAAAGTGCACTTTTCTCCTTAACGAAACGACGACACAATGTGTTTTTGTTTAAATATTTCACAACAAACCAAGTGCATACACCAAGTATAAATACACAAACTTTTCTGATCCGGCAATATTTGTAAAATAGCAGCATCATATTAAATATGAATTGCACAGAAAAGCTAATAATTTCTCTCGAAAGGTAAACACTGTCACAGCTTACACGAAGCATTTAATGTTCAATATAGAACTGAAAATTACTCGCTGCATCGAGTACGTTTTCTGATACATGAGAGACAAATTCATAAACGTGCACTTATTGTTCTCATGCATAGACTTCATAAAAAAACGTAATGAAAACAGAATTGATGAGTCGATCGAGCAATTTACTTTAATAAATTACAGCGGACGACTCCCAATTTTGTGCACTATTTCGATTCAGCTGTTTAACCAACTGGTCCATGTGAACAAAGTCAGTTAATGCTATATAATCAGGAGTAGATAAAAATGGCAACAGTCGTTTGTTTATTAACAATACAACTAAAGAGAGTCTTATGTGCGTCGAATATGTCACTAACATCTTTCTGTCATTTTGCCTAAAGTTGACCATCAAGAGTTGTCTATGTAATGTTAACAGATAATCGAATCATCAAAACACAGTTAAAGCGAATGAGAAGTTCGATGACATTTAATCGAATCATCGGAATCCGAAGGAACTAGGAAAGCGAATGAGAAGTTCGATGGCATTGAATGCCATGGACATAAAGAGACTAGAAGGTAGATTCAAAACAAAATTTTGAATTCTATTCAGATATCGTTTTATGAAGTTATTCTGCTTAAGAACGATGGACCTTTCGCAAATTTTTAGCCTACCATTTAGGCGGAAAAATATTCGTTTTCTGATGATTTTTATGAACCAAAATCTTTTATTTTGTAAATGTGAAGCACTTAAAAATGTGTCACTTTCAAAGAGAAATTTGGCGTGATCAGATTTTGGTCTATCGCTCTTAAATTAGAAAAAAAGTTACCCACGTCTCATGCGAAAGAATACCTTTTCACAGAAAATTATTTTTTAGATTCATATTTTACGCCAGATCGACGTTACCTTCTACTCTTTTTATATACATGGCATAGAATGTCAGCCAACACATATATGGGTAACTCCAGGGTTAGTTGTGTTACAAATTTCGTCATTTCTGAGGCATAACAAATCAGTCTATAAATTTTCTAATAGTCAGGAGATCAAGTGCTTTCATGCCAACAAGAATTGGAATTTTTAGCCTGCGAAGTGTGAGTTGTGTGATCGAAGAAGTCGGTGTTACACGTTTGTGACTTTTTGAAATATTTTCACCAAATGTTAACTGATTTCTGTAAACTTTTTTTTCCCCTGAAAGCAATGTTCATGACGCGCAGTTTAAGCCCAATATGAGGTTGGTAGCCCATTTGTGGGAGATATGTCTATAAAAGTGATATTTTTCGGTGGTCATTAATAGCCAGAAATATTATTTTTTTCGAAATTGGTGGTTTGGATCACAGAAAATGTTGCTTTGGATCAAAACCGGTTAAAAAAATTGTTACAAAATTTTTCGAGATAACCTCGACGAGTCAAAATTCGAGGATGACACTTATTACCACTGGGACGCTGATTTCACCTACTTCACTCGCCCAACTAACCTGAGTTATTTTTCTCGTGAGGTCATATGCTTAAGCTTTCGAATGACACCGATCTTCAGTTTTTATATGAAAAAATGTAATTTTGGCAATGTTTGGATCGAGGTGATTTCACCTTACTTTGAAGCAGAATAAACCAAAAATCTTCTAAAAATTTAATTTCGTGTCATATGGTGCAATTGTGGAATTATAGCGTTCACGTCTACAGGAAAACAAATTTACAAAAATCATTTGAGAATTATTGAGAATATATTGGAAAGTCAAATACAAATAAACACTTTTTGATCATATCTCCGCGAGACGTTATGCCAATGACCTCATATTGTTGTCAAACCACGCGTCTTGTCAATAGCTTTGAGCAAGAAAAAGTTTAGTAAAATCGGTTCAGGTTTCGTGAATAAAACTACCACCGACCTAATATGTGGCTTAAACGACGCGTCTGGTCAACAGCTTTCAAGGAAAAAAAAAAGTTTATTGAAATCGGTTTTCATTTGGTGAAAATATTTCGAAAAGTCTCAAATTAGCTGGAATTACCCATTTACAACTTTGTTTGTTTATATGGACCAGCTGGTCAAACAGGTGAATCGAAATAGTGCACAAAATTGATAGTCGTCCACTGTATGTTGCCTGCAAAAAAAAGAACGCATCACAGGAGAAAGAGAGCCTGAAAGCTTCAACTAACTCTAACTATGAATATGTAAACACAACTATACGTAGAAGTTACTCAAATTTATATAAACTTTTTACCGTTTCATTAGAAAAAAAAACTCATTTTGCTTGCATTGCTCACAGTTTGTTAATGATATAGGAAAGTATTTCAATATAATTTGAAAATGTTGCATTTGCATTCGTTAAAAGAAAAGCTAACTATAAGTCTCAAGTGAACATCTAGAAAAGTCAACATTACGACCCCCTCTCTGTTTATTTGTATCCAAAAACTGACAAGAATTATTATTTCTGACAAACAAGCAAATTACAAGTAGAAGCAAGCCCAACAACAATGCATGTACACAATGGGAAACATTATTTTCGTTTTGCTACAAAAACATGTAAACTTTCCAGCTAATAGAATTTACATTATACAACCGAAATGAATATGCCAATTGAAAGGAAAAAGCTGGATGTTGTACAAATTCTCCTTAAAAAATATCTTTTGAAAGAGCTCTGGTTGTGGTATAATTGGTAATAGACTCATGTTAATTCGGCGGGTTTTTTTTCTGGTGGTGACGCCGACGGGTAATTTTTGTATTCAAAAACGTGAGGTAAAGTTAAGTTTATTTCACGGAGCCGAAACTTCACCTCAAGTTTTTGAATAAAATACCTTACTTTGTAATGGGGCAAATGATAGAAATGATACTTCTTGCGTGTTTACCGACATCAGCTACGTCTTGATCGATCAATTTTCCTCAAGAAATACCATTTCCATCATTCGCCCCATTGGTAAGGAATGTACTAATTTGATACCAGTGTAACACTCTCTTGTCTATTACTCGTCACACTCGCGTTTGTGTAACATACACTCGAGATATTAATGCTGGCCATAGTCACCGGTATCATAATATATACTATTGTCGTGTACATGGACAGTGGACACGTTTACCGAACTTTTGCCCCACTATGTATACGAATTTGTGTACTGCCAATCTAAGTATTTCGGTTATCGTTGGTTAAACGTATTGTGGACAGCTTGAAGAGTATATAGATAAGTAAAAGAATTTGTTTAAACTCAACTTACACTTTAGGTGGAATCTGGCAACACTATTAACAAAGAACACATTACGTCAAAAATTTATGATTTTTGCTTTTTCATAGAAAATCGACGTCATCGGAAGTGCCAATATGATTTGAGTGGCAGATATGATTCGGTTTTTTTCCATTTTTTTTTCAGGACGTATTTTTCCCTATTTTAACAATTGTCACTTGTGACGCAATTTGGCTCAAAAGGACTTGCGTCACACCTCCACTGTAAGTGGTTTTGGACGATATCTGTTCTTTTGAAGAAGATTTTTAGGAGAATTTGGTATAACGAAATAAAAACATTGACTTTTTCGAAAAACCCTGAAACAAGTGTCGACTAAAATCCAAAACTCTATAACTCTCTGCAGTCACGTGTGGTCTTAAACGAGGAATTTACGATGTTCGTTTCGATCGATTTTTTTAATCGACTTCTTCGATGGTTGGTCCAGCACCACCAGCGCCTGGAGCAGGTCCACCAGCACCTGGCATACCACCTGGGAAACCGCCTGGCATTCCACCGGGAGCACCACCAGCTCCTTTGAAACGTAAAGCCCTGCGGAAAAATTTTATTTCAAATGTTCTTGTGTGAACAGACTTGCGCCACGGCCCTTCACTTACATAGGGCTTGGGAACCTAAAGTAAAAATGTCCTTGTGACGTAAAATTAAATTACTGGATGACTGCAGACCTAGTTAGTGCCATTATTGTAATTGCATAAGAAATAAAGAAGCTCAAATAAATTCTTCTTGTCATAGCATTCAATTGTGTCTGACGCATTTTTATTTCGCTGCTCTTATAAAACTAAAATCAACACCTTGTCATCTGTTATCGACAACGACGACAAAACAAGCAATTTACTCTGGTCTACGTAGCATTAAATAACAAAATGTACGTTTCAACTAATGAGGTAATAGATCTGCTGCCACAGAAACTGTTGTCCCATTGAAACTGAATCTGAAACTGCTGCCCTCACGGTGCGGTTGAATGAATTTTAATTGAGCATTTGGACGCACTTTTGATATTTTTGGATATTATTGGTCACCTCGGAACAAGGTTCTAGAAATTTTTTTTATTTTCATCCGTACCATCGGTGGCAGTGGAATTGATAACTTAAATTTAAAAAAAAATTGTCGTAGAACGACTCTTGTCACTTATCCATGGAACAGAGCGGCAAAGGAAAAACTTTGAGCTACTGTCGCTCCACGTAGACGCTCTTCAAAAATAATTTTTAGGATTTTGGTAGAGGTGCTTTTGAAAATCACGTTTTTTAAGCTTTAGCGTGTCTTTACCAGCTTCTTTTGTTCTTATGGGATGTTGGAAGTCGAGGATTCGCGTAGCAGGATGAACAAAATAGTTTTAAAATGAAACCAAAATTGACTTTATTGGCAAGGAAATAATTTAGAGGTTTAGTCCTGAAGAAATAGTAACAGAATGAAAAGTTACTGAGTTAAAACTGAATTAAAATGAATTAACAAGATTACTTTGGTATTTCCAACACTCCTCCTTAATCTTGTAACCTTCTCCTCCTCAATCGTAAGAAAAATTATACAAAACGCGATTTTCCAACTTCGATTGTTGATTTCCAACCAATCCAGTTGTACGTCCATCACGCCTACCGACCTTCGGCTAGGCCTTTGATATCATTGTCTGCCGACGTTCGGCTTGAAATCCATTCATCCTTTGGAGTGAATCCTTATGTGACTACCTCCGCAGGCAAATCACACCATGATTCGAAGTTTACCGCCACCACTCTATGATGCACAAAACCAGTGCATCCACGTAACTGGTACTGCCTTTACCGCGAAACCAATGTAACTGGTACTGGCGTTACCGCGAAACCAATTTAATTTCTTCACGACATCCACATTTAACTATGCTTCGTTTCTGCCCACAATTTCCACATGAACCAATTGCTTCGTTTCTCCGTTTGTCGACTCTGCTTGAATTTCCACAATTATTACACATAAAAGATTGCTTCGTTTCTCTGTACGCCTATTGATTCTGTACTGCTCCGACTATTATCAAATTTCACAATAAAACCAAAATTCGTCATTTGTTCTCATGATAACTGGGCCCATAACCTGTTGGAAGTGGAGGATTCGCGTAGCAGGATGAACAAAATAGTTTCAAAATGAAACCAAAATTTACTTTATTGACGAGGAAATAACTTAGATGTTTAGTCCTGAAGAAATAGTAACAGAATGAACAATTTCATTTTGTCAACCAAGTAACTAGATTGATTGCGGGATTACTGTGACTTCCAACATGGGACCCAATTTTTGTATGTACCATCGTTATTAGAATTCCAACCGCTACCGATTGTAATTCCATCCAGTTTTCAATAATTATCCTTGTATACTGGATGGGCCTATGTTCCACTGCCACCGATGGTACGGATGAATGAAAATCAAAATTTTTTGTGGAAACTTGTTTATGGCTCCGAGGTGGCTAAATAGTCAAGAATATCAAAACTGCATCCAAATGTTCAATTAAAATTCATTCAACCTAACGTGCCTATAGAAACGGTTGTCCTAATGCTCCATAGAAACTGTTGCTCCATAAAAAATTTAGCCATAGACAATGTTACCACAGCAAAAATTCTTTTGAATAACGTTGAAGAGTAAAGGATAGTAACAGATTCTCGAGAGATACATGACCTCGAAAATTATGAGCTTCTTATCACCAAGTTATTCCAAGTAATAACTTGACCCTTGATTACAATAAAATGAGACTCGTGAAGATTACTTTCTCACATCATTAAAATTGGCGGTTGGATCTGCTTTTACTTGTACATCAATTGATATCGTAAATTGACCGAAGAAAATTAACCGAAAAATGAACCCTTGTCATCTCGACCATTCGTTGATTTATTTCAACAAAATGAATTTTAAGGCCGAAGTCTTCCACACAAAAAACCGGTTTACATCAAAATTTCTTTTTTTCGATGACACATCGATGCTCATGTCCCGACAAAGGAAAAGGGCTTCCGGCGTTCCATTATAAAAAAACGAAACTTAAAAAAAATAATTTCTTGCATTTAAGCGAAAAAATACTTTGATAAAAATAAAATGCTTCATATTGTATCGAAGAAGATATTATACCGTCACACAGCATATATACGTGTAAGCGCTCCTCCATTTATACCGAATGTACCTTTATATATAAGAAAGACAAACAATTTGAAAGCATTACGGCTTTATAGCCCATAAACAATTTCTCTATGTGATCCAATTTAATACACGTTGTCGACTTGTATAACCTTCTTGCAACTTAAATATACCATCCACCAGTCAGATACGAATACACCGTACGAAGAAAAACCAATTTTTCCATTCTTGAAGTTTGCAATTTGCAACAAGGAATGAGATTCTTTTTTTTATTAGATATTATGTGTTTGCGTATAAAAGGCCAAAAAAAAGGGGTGGATGGATGCCAGACTTATATCCGAGAAAAGTTTGGAAATTTTCTTTTTCGGTGCTCTTTGTGCATATGATAACTTTGTTATGGGAATCGGTCCCTCAAAAAACGATTATTTTTTATAAGGTAAAGCAATAGCGTCATGCATAAATTCGGGGTGAGTGAATCCAGTCAAGAAAAAGGCGAAAACTCGATGTTTAGAGAGCGAAATATTATTGAATATCTGCGACAAAGTATTACCGGAAATTATTATTGTGTCCGAAGCCAACATTACCACCAAAAGAGTTTTCTTCAAGTGTAAAATCGAACAAAGAAATCAGAAATGTGAAAACAATAGATAAAAAACACGATTTCAGCATCATCAGCCTCGGGTTCAGCTTAATCTTCCAGTATTAAGAACTTTTAAGTCAGGTAAAACAAGTATATAGCTGCAGCACCAACACTGAGTGAGTTTCGCTTATTCGAACAGTAAACAGATTAGACGATCTTTAATCATTTACAAGCTGGAAGTGTATCGTCATATAATCAGGCAATCTATTACTTCATTTGTTTAACGTATCGCCTGGTGGATTTAGTGTTTTATACTACTACCTATGACAAATATTTAAAAAAAAATCATGAGCCAGAACTTATCGCTTTAGTTTGACTAAAAGTTTATCAAAACTTGGCTTCTTAGCTTGCAACTTTATTATGGAACCGGCAAGGAATAAAAGATTGCCTTTTAATTATTTTTAACTGAGAAACTCGTTGAACATCAAGAGTTCACTTAGTGAACTTCACTACCACGGCAAGTTTAAAGAAAAGACAAAAAAATTCCGTTTATTTAGTGAACGTTTGTTGACTCCCCCCTTGACTGACTATGTCACGTTTAGTAAATCTCATTCCTCCATCCGTATGGACGTCCTTTATGGATGGCACCCCAGACAACTTAACTTCAAATTTGAATAGTCTTAAAATTACAGTCCTTAAAGCAACAAACCAATAATCATAAAATAAATAATTAAGATCCCATCTCCATGTAAGATGGTAAAACTTTCTAACAGCTCACGTACATTTTATACATTCTTTTAGTTCGATATGAAAAAGAATTTTTGTGGAGATAAAGAAAAAGTTTTTCGTTGGGAAAGTGTATTATATACGACAATATATCGGTGTTTAAGTATCATCTCCCTCATAAATATCATATCCATAAAATGATTATTCCGTTAAATTTAAAAAAATCTTATGCAGTGTGGTATGATGTAGCAGTCATAACAATTTTTATGTTGGTCCTTAAAATAAATAAAAAAAAATCTTTTTCAAGTGGTTTGCAATTTTTGCTGTTGTTTTACGAACGCCAAAAGGTTGCATTTTTACAGCATTGCGTGTAGGTACCGTGCTAAAACAATGTTATTTACAAAGAAACTGTGTGGAGACCGCTTCTTAAGCTGTATGAAACATCTTCAGTTTTTATGAATAAGTAAAACAAAAATTCTTGACAAGTCTTCCACCTGCATTGAAGATCTCACAGTTTGTTCATCTTGAGAAAAATCAATTTTAGATTCATTAGAGTCATCGACGTACCCAGTTAATCAAGTCTTCGCATATGATATTTTGTTGCAAAATTAATGAAGCGTATTCAAATTTTGCGCTAAAATAACCTAAACTTGAAAAACCCAATTGAGTTACAAACAATTTTTATTTTTATTTTTTATCGATGGAGAACCTAATTATAAGACACTCTGTCTCGTATCATATGCCAAAAAAAGTTAAAACTTTTTTTATAAATCATTTTGAAAGTCACTAAAAACACGAAAATTCGAATAGAAATACAGTATGTCATCAAAAATTTTTGTATTTCGATTCGAATTTTCGTGTTTTCAGTGACTTTCAAAATGATTTATAAAAAAAGTTTTAACTTTTTTTTCATGTGTCGGGGCCGAAAATGAGGGAGTTTCGAGATTTTTCTCGGGTTTTCGACCCCTTACATGAAATTTTTTTTGAGTATCTGTTTTGGACGTTTGATTTTAGGCACTTTCGCATGTAGCCCTCACTTCGTTCGGGCTACAACTCGCGAAATTGCCTAAAATCAAACGTCCAAAACAGATACACAAATAACTATTTTTTGATACCAACATTGAAAAATGATACTTTCGCCCCGCATATGAGGGGCGAAAGTAAAAAAATGCATCCCACGGGGAGAAAGTACTTAACGAAGAGCGAACGCAACTGAACGAACAGCGAAAGTGACTGACGTCACAGAAAATGAGAGAAATGAGTCGAGTTGTCAACAAAATCCGCTCATATTATGCAGAATACTTTGATCAAAATTGTAAAACACTGTGCGCCAGTGTTCTTATTGAAATTAGCATACAAAGTTGATACTTTTTGTTACTGAATGATTTGTTAGTTATATCTTAATTTTTGTGTGTGTTATTGTTGTGATGGCTAAATTACTAAATTTTTCATATACCAGGGGGCTGCCGCCCCCTGGACCCCCGCATTTTCTGGCTAAATGCCTTTTTATTTCAACATTTTGTTGCGATGTTTGCGATACGTACCAATTTTCAATGTTGGTATCAAAAAAAATAGTATGAACGACTCGGGGCAAAAGTAAAAAAATTCAACCTGTGCGATTGAGGCCCTTGCCTTCGGCGCGGGCATCAACTCTCGCACACGGTTGAATTTTTTTACTTTCGCCCCTTGTCATTCAATGTACTATTGGCATATGATACGAGACAAAGTGTCTTATAATTAGGTTCTCCATCGATAAAAAAAAAAAAAAAAATTTGTTTGTAACTCAATTGGCTGGGAATTGTATGTGACCAGCTGGTGCAAAATACCGTATGCACACCAGTTCGGTTTAGCGATTGTATATTTATTCAAAGCGAAAAAAACGACTGATCGCACACAAACATGTTCAGTTTAGTAACACCTTAATCTGTTAACATCTGTTATCGACAAAACTGACATCAAATAGCGATAAGCTAGTGTCATATCCTTTTATGTAGTAAAATATATGTTAAAATTATTGAAGTACCAGATTTTGTATCAAATATAAACCCACCCAGAGGATTAAATGTTTTTAGTATCTAGATTTAGGTGAAAGCCATTAATAATACTAAATGCTACATCTAGTGGCTCAAAGGCTAATATATGCAAATCTGTCACGGAATTGAACTATTTCTTGTCTTTGTGTAATATCACCTGAAAGCCGGTATCCGTAATATCTCTGGTCCGCTGAGGTTTTGCACTACCTTCAGTGTCTATATACTTTGGTTGAGATGTGGCAAATAAAACGTTGTACGAATCGTAGGATCGAAGGTATATTATCGCACACGAGTGTTCTAGTCTTCTAGACAATAACCGAATAATAGACCATGTCAATCAACTTTAACTGATGACGACATTTTAAAGGTCAACAATAGTGGACAACATGCACATATTCAAAAAAGAGCATTTTCGCCAAAAAATCGTTTTTTTAAATCAACGGTCAACATGATTTCAGTTCTGTGGTGTCACTTACAACTAACTTCACAACAAACATGTTAAGAATTTGTGTTTACCTGAATCGCAACATATTTTTGTATGTTTTCTTCACATTTTACCGACTGAATTAGCACGAAACATATTGCAGGGAAATTGCACATAAAATTAAGGAATTGAACACTGAATTGCACGATCGACACCAAATTACTTTTAAAACTGAGATTTTCACAACACCCACAATGTTTGATCAGATTGATTTGTCTATAAAATTATTTCGGAAATTTAGTCCTAAATTCTGTTTAAGACACTAGAATAAGCACATTCGGAACTATTTTCTGGACGAAATTTACACTGAATCACTTCGTTCTACGAGAAATACTACACATTTTCGACACAAACTTGTTTGAGATTAAAAAACTACTGTGGCGATTTGACATTTCATCAAAACAAAATTCAGTGAATCAGTCAAAACTGGGTGAACTGAGTGAACAATAGGTTTGTTCCAAATAACTGTAAGAGTCAAACCACATCGAAACTTTTTGTCGTGAAGTGACAGTTTTGACATTGACATTTTTGACGTTGTCATTTTTGCCATCTGAAAAATTTCGTCATAACCTCAATTTAAAACGTGAACTGAACACAAAACTTGTCTTAAAATAATTAATTTTGAATAATATTACAGTATTATCGTAAATATTACAATAAGGATACGATAACACTGTAATATTATTCAAAATTAATTGTTTAAAGACAAGTTTTATGTTCAGTTCACGTTTTCAATTGAGGTTATGACAAAAATTTTCAGATGTCAATAATGACAACGTCAAAAATGTCAATGTCAAAACTGTCACTTCACGACAAAAAGTTTCGATGTGGTTTGATTCTAAACCCGATCTTTGACAACACGAACGCCGACGATTTCATCCACAGAGATGAACATAACCAAAACGTCAACAAATTTCTTTGTAAATTTTTCGTTAAAATTTTCGTCAACCTGAAAGTTGAGGTTAAGTTGCCTTCTGTGGATGAAACTTGACATTTCAAAATGACCTTGCAACAAACCTATACTACTGTAATTGTAAAGTGGCAAACTTAGGACCTTATGTGGAATTTGAGTGGAAAATGGCGCAAATCACATATTTCAGGAATTTATAAAAAGTGAAAAATCTTTCCGGTTTCAAGTTTTATCGTCAAAAGACGAGATACGGGTATCTTTATTTTCAATTTGTAGCTACTTTATGCAAAAAAAAAAAAATTGAGAGAAAAAATCATGTTTGCATAGTCTATTGAAGATGTAGTGTAAAGCCATTCGATTTTTTTTTAAATTTCCACGAATTATTTGCCCTGAAAATACGACGACATGGGCTACGACCACTTTCTGAAGACACGGCGAGTCCTGACAAAAGACGAGAAGTCGAAGTTTCTGGCCGCTTCTTCAGGAAGTTAACTTCATTTTTTTTGTTGTAAAAGGAATATTTCATTTACAGAATGTTGAGACAACTTCCTGAATTAGCGGTGAGTTCCTAAAGAAGCTTTGACTACTCGCCTCTCGACTACCCACCATCGAAAGTTGAAACATTTAGAAAGGACTTCTTTCTGACCTCTTTCCGTCAATCGGATTTACGATTCAACGGTCCCCTTGATTCACAATTTCTCTTCTCAATGGACGTAATAAAATGAAAACACTTTTGAAGAGAAAAATTACGAAAGTAAAATTTTCATTTCATAATGCAGTGAATATTCCTCAGCTTAATCTTTCCGAACCATCCATATCCTAAAACAATTCAATGAAATTTAATGTAAACCGCTATGCGCTATCGTTCATGTCGGTTCCCTCTACATAATCCAAGCAAATAATACTCTGGAGATATACGGTGTGCAACTCCAATACACCCGTCTACGTATATTTCACAATATTTTTTTGTTTTTAAATATTAAACAGCTTCAGGTGGAATCATAGTATATACGTTAAAGATTTCGTGTTATCTGAAAATAAGGGTAATTTATTGGAAAAATTAAAAGTCATTTGGAGACAAGGAAGGAAAACTGTAATCGGTCTCAAGTATTTTATTATTATTTTTTGCTCGACTAATGGAGAAAATCTGTTTTTGTTGTGCATAAATCAAGCGATTTGAATACACCGATTAAATATACATTAAGAATATCAAAAATCTGAACATTGCGATCAAATAGTTTTGTTTATTTAATGTTAAAAGCTTCTACCGTCTAACCTGATTGCCATTGCACCGATAGCCGGATATAATAAGTTTTAAATTTCATTATTAATTTATTGCTATCTATTTACCTACCTATACCCTGTATCACGATGCTACTTCATTCACTTTACATCTTTGTAGCGACGTTACATGAACTAGACAGAATAGGAGCATACAATGGTCCGAAATTGTCGTGAATCAATTTAAGGAAAAGATTTTATGTGGTCAGAAGAGTGGAGGGCATGACATGAGGATGTACATTTATAAGTGGACATTCCTGATATCGAAAACGTAGGTCAGCAGCCGTAAATATGCATTTTTTGATAAAATCTTTTCCATGTTCGTAGATCTTCGAAAATTTACACTTGAAACGTACATTCATCATATCACTACCTATGCATGTTTGATGTCGTTAGAAAGCTGAGGCCAATATTAATCAGGGAAAACCATTTTTCCATGTTTCTGTAGGCATGGGCGATAATGAAAATGATTATCGATAATTATCAATTATCGATAATCGATAATTATCGACTTTTTTTATCGAAAATTATCAAAAAAATATCGATAATCGATAATTATTGATATTTTGATAATTATCAAGATATCGATAATTCGATATATCGATATTTCGGTCCGAAAATCCGATATTTATCGATATATTCCTATATATCGGTATATTATCATGAATTTTCAGATAAATATCAAAATATCGATATTTTGATAATTATCGAATTTCGATATTTTGATAATTATCGATAATTATTAAATTATCGATAACGATATGATTAATCGATTATCGATAATTTCTTTCGATTGATATTATCGATAATTTTGAACGCCTCCCATCCCTATGTTTCTGTTGCTTTTCGGTTACAGAGGAACCGTCACGATTTCGCCGAAATAGCCAAATTTGTACACCTATTTTCAACTGTCCATATCTCAACGAAAGTGAATTTTTAACCCAATAAGACCCCATCTGAAAGTACTCGATATTACCTTTCCAACGACACCCTGCAGGAATATGTGGCTTTCATGAATCATGTATAGAAAGAACTCCATAACAAAAGTGTGTTCTCGATTTTTGATCATCTCCAACTATCCACACAAGCATCGAGGAATCTTTCAAAATGTTCGTGTTAAAATGTGGTAATTTCTCTATCTAAATTTCTGGGTGTTAGGGAATCTCGCGCCGCGTCATTCACAATAATTCACAAAGTGACATCTTCCTTATACAAAATGTGTCATGTGAATTATTGTGAATGACGCGGCGCGAGATTCCTAGCAACAAAATTTCTGTACAAATTCTTATTTGTGTCCCTGAGAAACCAAGGCTCATGCTAGGGACAACCAAATCAGGACGAATGAAGATTCAGAAGTTAAAGAAACCAGAAGTTTTGGTGTTCTATTACATTCGCGTAGTCGGTTGGCCTGTAGAGGCGCCACATTTTTTTATGGTATTTCATTCTTACTGGACTATTTTTTTGTGAAACAACTTCACATTGATTCATTCCTATGAAATGTCACAGCAGTGAACTTGGTTTACATGAAAATAAGCGCAGTGACATGTCATGACAGGAGTAATTTTATGACAGAATGTACTAAAATATGGGAAAACTCTATTACATTTCTTCTTAGTTTCTAAACATCATTCTCCTATAGCAAATGACATATTGTAACAGATGAAGTAAAAGATTTTGCATCAAACACATGACGATAATTTTAACAAAAGAAGTAACAGATTTAATGATCATATAGCGATCCGCAATTCTACAGCAAAATCTTACATTAGACCACAATTTAACTCTGCATCTGTTTGACGACCATTATTGTGCGAATCTATTGTACGGTTTATTCGGATACGATCCACACGTATCTATTGTATTCGGATTCGATCCACACATTTCACACTTGAACCAACTATTCCATCGATTTTTGAAGAATACGTAACCTGCTTTTAGCTATTAAATTGCAGACGTTTGAGGCTTCTTGCGTTTCTTTTAATGTTTGTTCGACAGCTTAATGTATTTTCTTTTTCAGCAGGTGAATTGTTTTTTGCCTGCAAATCGTTTCGTCTGGGAAATGTTTTGTTGAACTTTCGGGCCAAAGTATCAAAGGTTATCAAGACGATAATCTACTATATATATATATTCAGTACGACGTTGTACGAGTATATGGAGTATAATTCCTCACAGTTTCAAAAAAAAACATAAAGTCTGCTGTCTCTGATGCTACAGATGCTACATCAATTTGGACCACTCTACCTAAAATCCCTATGTTTTCGAATATTGAAATCGATTAGGTATAAACTCAAAATGGATGAATTAAGCTCGAATTGGTGTGAATGTACATTAATTTATGTTAATCCTATAATAAACAATGTACAAACGACAATCCTAGTATATACGGATTGGGAATGCAGTCATGCAGGATTGCAGTGTGTCCAGTTGAAGATATGCTGTTCGGATATTATTCCTCTCTGTTGTTGTATTCGATACCATGTTATTTCAGATTTTGCTGAAATGATTGGTTACGGTATGTCGTAAGGATTGTGTAATGTATTTTGTAAAGGGCTAACGCTGTTTCAAACCGGTCGTATTATGTAGTAGACTTGCAACAATTAATTTCGAGGCTCATCAAATCAAATTGAAATGGGAGAGCCGTTTCCATTAAACATTTTTTTTTCTTCTTTCTTTTTTGCGTTGTATACATCGCAACTGATGTCTGATGGTGTCCTCCTGTTGATGTATTTTTTAATCGTTCTTTTTAATTGAATTCACTTTATAACAACTCCGGGCTCGACCGGGAGGCCTCGACTAAAGCTAATAATTTTAAATTAGCATCGCATAAAAAACAGTAATTTCAAAATGGTTGTACGCAGGGCCTATTATTTCACAAATTTCACAAAAATTTCACAAATTTCACAAAGTTTCACAAATTTCGCAAAAGTTTCGCAAATTTCGTAAAATTTCACAAATTTCGCAAAAATTTCGCAAATTTCGCAAAATTTCAAAAATTTCGTGAAATTTCACAAATTTCACAAAACGAATTTAAAAATCAAATCTTCCGCAATGAACGTCGAGAACAGCAGAAGACATAAAATAAGACTCGTATTATGTGTATACGACGGTGAATATGTTGGAAAGTATGGACTGGCTTCAGGATATTTCGGATAAGAGCTTGTATCCGGACCTCCAATAAATCACGACTTTGCCTTTCGGCTGTTTATTGAAAAGTGACTAACAACATTTTGCTCTTAACTAAGGCCACTTAGACCTTGTGATCCATGTAGACTGCTTGTCTATCACTAGATAGAATTATATCAAGTGCATATTCCAACAGACTAAGCAAAGTTGAAGTCAGATGAAATAGTATTTTTTATGCCAAAATTCAAATCGTGTGATTGCCGCCCTTGCCTGCGGCGCGGGCTGCAAACTTCACACGTTTGAATTTTTTTACTTTCGCCCCTTGTTATGCAAAATACTATTATGAACTGCCAAACTTATTTTTTGAATAACAAAGAATTTGCGAGAAACGATGAAAAGTAGATTTTTTGTCTGAGTTGGTTGATTCGGGGCGAAGCCGAGATACACGAAAACTAGACTTTACATTTTTATCTTAATGGAATGGAAGGATGTGATTGACACACGAAAATGTCGGTTTTTGACGCATGACATGGCATTGCATTACATGCTAGTTGGGAGTAATCTCACAAGTCAAAATAAAAATTTCCCAGCTAGCATGTAAATATAACTTTTTATACTCTTCATGTGTCGGGCCGAAAATGAAAGTTTTCGACCCCTTACATGAAAAATTGTTTGTGCATCTGTTTTGGACGATTGATCTCAGGCATTTAGCAACTACATTCCTCTTATTTGCATAGATCATTCCAAATTTCAAATAAAATCGAAACTTGAGGACCAATTAATATTTAATATCAAAGAAAAATGCAACTAACGGTAAAGTTGAAAAAATCGGTGTGTCAATAGTGATTTTCGACTATTTCCTAACCCAATAAAAGTGTCTGGAAATGATCGGCTTCTTAGATAAAAGCACTTGTCAATATGTCTTGAGAACAAGGGATATGTGCAATGTCACCACAATATTGCATATTTGGGCAGATTTTGAAGATATTTTTCAGTATGCAATTGTTGATAATATTTGTGGAAAATTGTTACAAGAATACATTTTTTAGGTCGGTCTTAAGCCTTCCGCATAGAGCAGGAACGATTGAAACAAAGTTTCGTGAGTCAGACCATATCGGGGCTAGATTATATGGGAGGCTCATTTGGCTACATGGGCACTTTCAATATCTATCTCTTCCTTAGTCAACCTTTAACAACACAAATAAGCCCAGTACACTTCATACGAGTCTCAAAATAGTTATTTTTCAGATTTAAATACTATTTTCTAAATTACTATTGATCATTTTGCATTTACTGTATTTTTTTCTCGTTAAATAGACTCGCCGATTTTGGGCTGATTTCATAAAATTTCGCGAATTTCACAAAAATTTCGCGAATTTCACAAAAATTTCACAAATTTCGCAAAAATTTCGCAAATTTCACAAATTTCACAAATTTCGCAAAAATTTCACGAATTTCGCAAAAATTTCACAAATTTCGCAAAGTTTCACAAATTTCGCTAAAATTTCGCAAATTTCGTACAATTTCACAAATTTCGCAAAAATTTCACAAATAATAGGCCCTGGTTGTACGTCAAATCATTGCGAGATCATGCTGGCTGTAATAGCCTCATTTCCAGGTAGAGATAAATGTACGATCGAAGAGTATAATGTTCGTCGAGTTTCTTTTTTTCTTCATCTTGTACTACTTCACAAGAACGAAAATAAAAATTGTTAAGAATCAGAAAAGGCATTTATTTTCGTCTATTCCCCAGACGCCAATTCAATTCTAATTGCTATTCCTAAATGTTGTTATAAAAACGGAAAATTTGTAATTTCCTTGGATTGTAAAAGTTTAATATCTGGAGATGTTACCATGTTACCTAGTGCTAGGCGTAAGAATAGAATTCATATATTAAAAACGAAGTGGGTTTCACTTCCACACAACTCGTGTGTATATAAATTCGTAAAAGTGGCATATTCCTTTTCTCACAAAACCTTCCAATAAAATTTTATTGGAAAATGTGTTAATTTGAACAGCAAAGTGAGTTTATATTTCTCCTTCCTTCATAATTTTTGCTTGTTAGACAGTTGAAAGGAACAACTTGAAATTAACTCGTGCTCGGAAAGTATTTTTATTTTTTAAATTAATTTCCTATTATAGACGGGATCGTGCATTAAATATATATAATATTACGGTTCTGGCGGATTTACACATATATTTCAAATCAGAAATTATTGATAAAACAAAGGAAAAATTAAATTTTGTTGCGTGACTCCACTCAAAAAGTTTCATGTTTTTTTTCCCCCCGCTGAAGAACGGTTTGCCATAGTATGATGAATGAATTTTGCTGTTGTGGCTCATTTCAGGTTTTTTTTACATGTCCTCTTATGTTGGCAAATTAACATTTTTGCTATTCGAGTTTACATAAGCGCAAAATGAACAATGCCAATAGAGTGAATCGATGGATGCCTTTTTCACGAAATTACGATTTTTATGTTGCAAACCCGTGCCATCATTTTAGAACTGGCAAGCAAAAGGACGAAGAAAAGAAATCTCGTTCGGGCTCTACAGTTTTCTTTAAACGTTCATGTTTTAATGAAGTAGTAGATTTTAGGCGACAGTTGCTTAGCATTCGATTCAACCACATATAATTGATGACTTAGTCATCTGGTGGTTGAAAATTCAACAAATGTAGATACATTGCACTTCGTATCTATAGAAGAATCAACCATAGTCGCATATGTGTGGCTTATGAAGGTTTGAAAAAACTTTCATTTGTTCACGTTTAAACGTATGTGCAAACTCTTCTTGGTTTCGCCCAAGTGTGGGGGCTTTTGGTAAAGAAACCACAGGACTGGCCACGAGTTAGAAAAGTTTGAGGATGAGTTGAAACTTCATTTCAACTATGATTCACTAAACTTTTTCGTGTGCAAATCGGTATAGTGTTCTTAGAGCACTGTATCGAGTACCACTGTCGCCATGGCCTGATGAGAAATGGTATTTTTGAACTGCATATTAATGCAAAACGTCGAAAGACGTATTTAAATTTTCTCTCAGATCGAAACAGTGGTCGAATGTCTTATGTTCGACAGTTTCAACAAAAGAAGTAACAGATTATAACTAAACTTACGGCTTGTTAATGGTTAAGTTCATGTTACGTAAACATTTTTATTGCGTGCCCCATGTGAAAGTTGACCATTACAAGAAGGTTTTGCCACTATGAAAATGATGACTATTTTTGGTTCATTTTACGTGAATTCCTTTGTGATAATCGACTTTTGTATGGGTCAGGTAATGCACCAGAATACATTGGACGCAGCAACGTAATTTATTTGGTTTTTTTTGACAAATGTACTGGTATACCTAGTCTTCGGCCCGGATGTACAAACTCAATGCCTGTCGAAAAGACAGTTACCGAAGCTTGCCGCTCAAAGAACACTCTCCTGTGTTTGCTAGGTTCACAAAATTGTTATCTCATGAAATTAATTACTTTCAGTCATTAGACCGAAGATTCATGACGATCCACCCTAGTTCTCAGTCAAATGAAAACGTTATCTCAGATTTTAACCAAGGATGTTCGTGAGTTAAGAATGTTATCATGAAAATACTTTGAGCGTAAGAATTACTTCTGCTCGATACTATAGCTTCTCGTGATGCGGTAGAAGTTGGCTTTTCAGCCCACACCTCAACTTGGGAAAATAAGTTATGATTTGTGTGTGTGATCTGTGGATCAAAACATTTTCTTTTAGAATGTCACAGGGACATACGTTGAAATCACATTTCGAACAGCAAAGAAATCAATTTCCTTCGAAAAATGAAATGTTAAAGTTGTCCGGGTGAAATTATCAATCATAAGACACGTATAAACAGTTGTGTGTATTTTTGGACTTACAACAGCCTGATAACCACATATCGCACAAAGTCACGAGTCATTCGAATCCAATTCGAAGCTAAATAGAATTAGATTTACTGGCGTTTACATCGTTTGCTTTAAAAAGGGTCAACACTTTATAATAGACAGGAAAATCTATCTGCTGGTACAATGGTTTACATAAAACAAACATTTAAGACACCCCCAAAAGTAGCAAAAGGGTCAACTACAATTTAGTTATGGGCACTGTTTGTGTGTGTGCAATAATTTTAATATTAAGTTGGTGGAAGTATATGATGGTTAATAAGGACTCCGTTCAATATGCCTGAGCGTATACATTCGGCTGTTGTATGAATGTATAAGTACACGTAGAGAGAGTATGATTTTTCGGGAGAAAGGTCCTTTTCGCAGCATAATTTGAATGTTTATGTTTAAACAGTTGTCATAAATTTAATTCCTTTTGTATACATTTTAGGAAAGACGTTTTAATTTAATTAAAATTAAGCAACTTCTTTATTGCATTAAAATGTATACGTCAAATATATTTCGGTTATATTTATAGTCTCTGCTTCGCAAGGAAAGTTAATATTAGGAGTGTGTTCTATGTTATATGGATGGATGGTATATACGTATGGCAGAAACTTTGGGTATATTAAAACTAAGAAGGGGATTTTATTACGATATTATAGAGTATAATATATTTTCACAGGAATTTATCATTTTCTCTAAGGTAAAATTATTGAGAACACTTTTCCGTCTTATGTGAAAATGAAAGGGGTTAATTGCGAACGTTTTCATCGTGGAAAAGTTTCCCATTTTACAAAATGCACTTCGTTACTGGGGGGATAAAAATCGTCAAATTGTAGGTGTAAATACTACAAATACTTTTGGGTTATTTATGATGGTACATTGTTGATACGTTCATTTGATTTGAATGATGTCGTCACGATATGAAAACTGTTTTTGCCGATTTTGTTTGCAAATAAAGTTGAAATTTTTGTTTGAAAACTCTTAGTTGGGAACACTGACAGAGTTACCCTGCCCGAGTGAAGGCGAAGAACAACAACGTTCTTGTGGTATTTCATAGCTGGACTCCTCAGCTATTCACTACAGTTAGCAGCAATGTCTTCTGTTCCCAACTGACCGAAATATCTGTCAACATTGTGAGCAATTTCATGCTACTACCCCAAAAATCAAAAATCAGCCTAGAAATGAATTTTTAAATTTTTTTTTGCTGTTTCGGATTCCTTGGTCAATTCTGAGTACAGCCTGGGGCCAGGCCTTTTAAAATAAAAACAAAATGAAAATACGACCCACCCTACTCGTCAGCAAGATTAGATTAATATAATTGCGAAACATTTTTATAGTTCAAATATTTCTACGGAAGTTCTTGGCTCCAGTCTTTTTGAGTTTAGTTTGTTATGTCTCATTACAGCGTTACCTTCATTACATTCTGATAACTTTACGAAATTCAACAGAATTTTATGAGAGAACAAAAGAACTTCTAGTAACTTCTGTTTTGCAGAATTCTGAGAATGTAATTAAGGTAATTGTGGAACGAGCATTTTACAAATAGACCAAATGACTGACTTCAGCGTAATCTTCATTCCAATTTGTTAATTCCCTTGACTGAAAGTCAGGGTCTTATGAAAGAAAATACCCTTAAATGTCCGTAACGCTAAGTTCACTTTGATATTTTGAAAATGTTCTACATTGGCAAAAAACGTTAAATACAGAAAACGTCCGTACACTTGTGGACTCGATCGATAACTCAAGTAATTCGTTACCGATTTGCAAAATTTTGGTTTTAATCGATGGAGAATGAAAATCATGAGGTTAAGTTAGTAGATGGGCAATATTGGGATAATGAGATGGGGGTAATTCTCAAGAGAATTTTATTCCTTGTAACCGCGATAACTTCCGTAATTCTTATCCGATTTTCAAATTTTTTGTATTATTCAACGAAGATTGAAACTCTTGAGGCTGAGTTTGCAGATGGATAATGTTCGAACAACGATATGGGAGAAATTCTACACAGACGCTTTCTCTTGTTACCGCGCGATAACTTGAGTAATTTTTACCCGATTTTCAATTTTTTTGTTTTAATTGACAGAGAATGACATATTGGAGTAGTGAGTTTGGAGTAATTGTAAAGATAACTTGTTATACCACGACATTTTTGCAACGGATTTCCAGAAAAATTTCTTATCTGACGAGTTGTGAAATTCTGGATTTCTGGTCTAACAATTAAGAAGTACTTCCCAAAAGAGTTTTTGCTTGCTTGCTTACCGATAGCTCGAGTAATTCTCAGAGGCTTCAAAAATCAATTTCGACCAGTAGCATAACTCATGTGGTTAAACTCGAACATTGGAATTTAATTGGACTAGTAATCTGGGATATACGACAATTTTTGCGTGAAATCCGTATTCTTAAAAGAATTTTTTTCGTTCCTAAAATGTTTGAACGAGTGTGAACTTTGCGGCCAGAGCGAAGCGAGGGCCGTAATTCACACGAGTTTTATTTTTTCAAGAGGTAGGCAGGAAATACGCCAATTTTAGTAGACTATATAGGAGACTCATATTAGCTGTTAAACGTACCTCGCTGGACCTTCCACTCATAGCGCATGTTTTGTATGTTTTCTGTTATTTGACACTCATAGCGCTTTTTAGGAGACAATATAAAAGACTCGTAATATAGTAAAATAGTAAAACATCGCTCGCTGGGCCAGCAACTCATAGCTCTTTTTTTTCTGCAGAAAATTAAATTAAATTTGAGTAAAATGAAGCATGTGATGGCTGCTGTTTTCTAAATAAAAGATACATTGATGTTTCATGTGAATATAATTTTGTGATCGTTGTTACAAGATATGGGAGAAATTATACTCAGACGCTGATCCTTGTTATCGTGATAACTTAAGTAATTTTTACCCGATTTTAAGTTCGTAGATGGATAATATTGGAGTAGTGAGGTTCCAGAAAAAATTCGACGAGTAAGTGAATCTGGATTTCTGGTTGAACAATCTAGAAGTCTAGAACAATCTTGCTTGCTTGATAACACGATAACTCGAGAAATTCTCAGAGGCTTCAAAAATCGCAGATTTGAAAATATTAAGTGTTTTCGACCAGTATCGTAATTCATGTGGTTAAATTCGAACATTGGACTTTATTGGACTGGTAATCTGCGATATACGACAATTTTTGCGTGAAATCGTGTTCTTAAAAGAAATTTTTTCGTTCCTAAAGTGTTTGCACGAGTGTGAATTTTGCCAGAGCGAAGCGAGGGCCGTAATTCACATGAGTTATTTTTTTTTCAAGAGGTAGGCAAGAAATGCGCCACCTGTTCAGCGCTTTTAGTAGACTATATAGGAGACTCATATTAGGAGTAAGACATCGCTCGCTGGACCTTCAACTCATAGCTCTTTTTGTTTCTTCAGGAAATTAAATAAATATAAGTAAAGTGAAGCATGTGATGACTGCTGTTTTCTGAATAAAAGAGACATCACCTTTTCGTGTGACTTTAATTTTGTGATCTCAAAAACACTACCTCATTTAAAAATGGTTAGAAAACTAAGACTGGAATTATAGAAGAAAAAAAAACAGTCAAGGGACCTGACCCACCCAAGAGGTGAGTCTTTAGAAAACAAATCGTTTAAATTTATCTGAGTTTGTCAGCGACGTATCCCAATTAGATTCTTCCTAGTTTATTATATTTCGGCGCCAAATTTAAATTTAATAAAGCGTATTCAAATTTTGCGCCAAAATATCATAAATTGGAAACACTTAATAGACTGGGAACACCGATGACTTTTGAAACTGTACCAACTATACATTCTCAGAACTTTACCAAGTTAAACAGAATTTTAGAAGAGAGCAACTGAACTTCTGAGAACTTCTGTTTAATTTTCCCAATGAAAGTGTAAAACAGGTATGGTCTATTGTTCGCCCGGAGGACATACAAATTTGATTTCCGTACTTAAACGCACTCATTTTCATATTATTTTGACATAAAATGTGAGTGTGTTTAAGACGAATTCGCCGATCGACCATACCTGTTCTAGACTTTCATTGAATTTTCCAACATTCTGAGAATATAGAAAGTAATATTGGAATGAGTTTTACCTAGAAGCGACTTTTAGCAACAACTATTTTAATAAAAGTATGCTTGAATCTGAAAACAATAAATGAATCGGTCAACTAAAGGTATCAACTTCTTCGCTTCTTGCCACTAGTCACCATAAAACGTCGTCCATTAACCTGTTACAGACGGCAAGCGTAGGACCAGTATTATTATCGGGTCTATTACTTCCATCGATCAAAGTATTGTTAATCTGTTGATCTTGTACTTCAACTTTTTAACATGCAATAAACGGCAATATTAACCAGAGCTTGTCAATTTTTTTGTCGTCGTTATCGATATAATAGATGAATAGCCGTATGTGGCAGGTATTTTGACAATTGATATTTTTACTTATTTCGATCGATTGATGGAAAATCTTTTACTTCATTAGTTTTAACAGACGTTTTGCTACGAAAGACCACATCAGCCGGAGTTAATTGCTAATTGTGTCGCCTATGTGAACAAATGAGATGGTTTAACAGATTTTGCGACTGTTTGCGATCATCACACAAAACTAGGCGCATTGTAACTAAAACATTTGAAACTTGTGCACAAATTATTATTGAAAACTTTGAATGTCCTGAAGCAATATTCCGTTTTAAATAAATTATGCAGGTGCAGATCTTGTACATAGAACGAAGCATGTTTTATGCTCTATTTGCACATCAGTCACTGCATAAATGAATTTCTATTTGCAATCATTTCAACTTCCGTGTAATGTTAGAACGAACATCTATTTCCGCAATCATAAACACCTTTCTGAATCAGAACTACAGCATAATCTTGTCACATGACTCCAAATTTGCTTATATTCAAAGTCTGTTTCCTGACACAAGTTTCATTCCAATTTTTCCAGCATTTTTTTTTCTCGTCTTCTTCTTCTTCTTCTTCCTTTTTTTTATTTATATTTTCTCTTATACTCTTTACCTTACTTTACTACAACGTTAATGGCAACATATAAATCATTTTTACATAAAACTTTTTTCAAGCAAAATTTCGAAGCGAGTAGATTGACATACACACATGGAATTCGTACAAATAAAACGACTGATATTCATTGCCAATTCACCCGAAATAACGAACTCGATATCACAAAGAAATGTAATGTATGATTTATGCAAACAGTTTTGCTTTTGCCCCTATGAAATACTTTCGATTTTTACTAAATTCACGGGGAATTGTTTTCTGCTCGAAATCGATAAAATATTTTCGACTTTGAAGAGCGCTCTTCGAATGGAATCTGAAATCTACTCGTGAATAGTATTATTGAGACGTCCATCGTTTATTTCATTAGAAGTAGGAGATTATCATTCTCTTAAATCACCAGCATTCTGATTTTCAGATATCACAATCGGACATTTTACTCTGATAAAAACAAGTCACTAAAAGTAAGATACGTGCAAAGGCTCTATACCAGGCAAAAGTTGACCGATTTTCAAACGTCGGATTCGTTCCTTACATCCGCCGTTTATACAATGACAACAAATGAATGAGGGTGATATGGATTTTTATTGTGCGCGAAATTTGTGAAAACGCAAATGATTTTTGTGGATTTTTTTTTATTTTTATTTTTAGACCCGTACGAAGTACTGGGGTCTTATAGGTTTACGCATACGTTTGTAACACGTCGAATTGGACTCCCTGAGTAAGGGGAAACCTATTGTGGTTGTCTAGAGATGCCAAATCCGCGAAAAAAAAATGTCCGTCTGTCCGTAACTTGAGTAAAACGCATCCGATTTTGAAAATTCTTTTTTTTCCCGTTTGGTAATGTCAAAAGACAGGCTAAGTTCGAAGATGAGTGATTTTGGATCGACCCCTCCCGAGCTGTGGCCCAATAAGTGCTTTACGGTTTTTCGAAGATATCTCCGGACATTTAAACGTTAAACTTGTTAGTGATACGTCAAATAAAAGGTATTTACAATACCGATCGACAAAAAAAAAGTTTATGGAAATCGGATGACCGACTCGTGAGTTAGACCCCTTGGTGTGGAACAGGCACAGGGCGGCAAGCAGTTTTTGCTTGTAGGTCGGCCACATTTGAACATATTTCGTCTGTTTTAGCTTTATTAGATAGGTATTGACCGTACCAATCAGGGAAAAAAAAGTTTATGAAATTATGTTCTCCGGAGCGTGAGCTAGGTCTCTTTGAGTGAACTCTTATCTGGCTACTCGGAAGTACAGTGAACGTGGTGTATTTTGACAATATCTCGAGTAAATTTTGACCGAATTTCATGAATTTTTTTTTGTTTGAAAGGTATTAACGAATGTAAAGCGTCGGTACTATTTCCGGTCTCCTAACAAAATGGCTGCCGGCGGCCATATTGGATTTTAGTAAAATAGAAATATCTTGAGAAAAATGATACTTAGAGAGTTTCTGTAAACATGGAAGTAATTTGTTATGTGTGTGGGGTTTCAGGGATTCCATATACGGACATCTATATATACCTATATACAGCTATATTGAGCTATATACAGGCATATAGAGCTATATAGTAGCGTATATTTATCTGTGAAATGTTTATTTATAGTGAAATATAGTTAAATATAGCTGTTTAAATAGGAATTTATGAAAGTTGACTTCGTACGGGGCTGTCTATATTGCCTCCGGCAATTTAATTGTATATGATAACAAGGCAAAGAGTGGATAATGTAAGTGATTTTAAAGGGAGAATAGTTTTTCAGCAGAGAAGAAAATGAAGTAAGAGAAATGAAGAGTTTCACATTAAAGGCTTTTGATACGAATAGGTGTTTCGTACGGGTCGGCGTATCACTTACAAGTTTAACGTTTAAATGTCCGGAGATATCTTCGAAAAACCGTAAAGCACTTATTGGGCCACAGCTCGGGAGGGGTCGATCCAAAATCACTCATCTTCGAACTTAGCCTGTCTTTTGACATTACCAAACGGGAAAAAAAAGAATTTTCAAAATCGGATGCGTTTTACTCAAGTTATCGTGCAGACAGACAGACGGACAGACGGACAGACGGACAGACGGACTTTTTTTTCACGGATTTGGCATCTCTAGACAACCACAATAGGTTTCCCCTTACTCAGGGAGTCCAATTCGACGTGTTACAAACGTATGCGTAAATCTATAAGACCCCAGTACTTCGTACGGGTCTAATAAAAAAATTTCCACACAAATCATTTGCGCTTTCAAAAATTTCGCGCACAATAAAAATCCAGATCACCCTCATTCATTTGTTGTCATTGTATAAACGGCGGATGTAAGGAACGAATCCAACGTTTAAAAATCGGTCAACTTTTGCCTGGTATAGAGCCTTTGATACGTGTCATGTCATTGTCAAGTGCAGTGCAAATGCTGGTGCGTTGTTTTCTCTAATTTTCAGTGATCTACATCTACTTCAATCACCAACTTTATTTCGCTAATTCATATAAATTCCTTTATAATTCTAGGCTAAAATTTCTAGCATTCAAGCACAACAGTTCAAGAAACTAAGGCTCAGAATAGGTCGACCTCGGTTAATCGCGGTCAAAAATAAGGTTGACATGAAATATCAGGTCAAGTAAAAAAAACAAACATGACCTGACCTGAACCTAATTTTATCAAACCTGATTTTACCTGACCTGACCTGTTTGATCTGTTTCTACAACACTGAAGAAATATCCTTAGGTTTTGTAATAGAAGCTTAAAAGCAGAGTAATTGGGTTACACTGGCCATTATAGGGTGATTCGGCACATGAACAAGTTGAGCACTCCGAGATGTTCCTGCGATCTAGAGAACGAAACGGGTGCACATATAATATCCGGTTGCCCCAAATTTGTTCAACTAAGTCGCAATAGGACCTGACGTTCCAGACGGGCTCCTTCCTAGCGGCAACAGGAAAGTTACAATGATATACGTGATGACCGGTAAAGGTAACAAAGGATCAACAGATATGTGTTTTGAGATCCTCACGGATCGTCCCAACCTAATAAATCTAAAATTGGGTTTCATGGAATAATTTTGGTAACGACTTCTTCTTCACTTTACTTTTTGCATACCGCATACGACCATTGTGTCATTGTGACTTTCGGGGCCAGCGTTAAATGTTTAATTTAAACCATTACTGACGAGATGCATTCCCACTGATCATGTTAAGGGTAACTCATTCGCAATTTTTTCTTTCTTGTGTTAGTCCCGGACGATGGTTTCTTTAATGTGCAACGTGCGTCAGATATGTTCACTCTTGATTTTGGTAACGACTTATAATTTTATCGAAATTATCCATGACTCAAGACACATATGACTAATTCCATGATCTATCTCGTGATGAACGGTCTTGAAATAGCTCGGAATCGGTAGGGCTTTTCTTAGAACGACATACATGGAACTTTATATGATATACTGATATACTAGTGAACCGCTTTCGAATGAACCAAACATGCTCTAAGAAACGATCAATCGATTTCGGGATATTTTGCTTTAAGCTTTGTTAATCACGGGACAAGAGTGATATCCCATGACTCCATGGTATCAAAGTAATACCGTCAGGTCTTTTCCCATCATCTCTTGAAGTCTCTGGAGGCTGTGCACTATATTTGGAACAACTGTACTAGAGATATAAAATATCAGGTCAGGTCAGGTCAGGTTTTCGAGATTCTTGTTTTTCAGGTTTCAGGTCATTTCAAGTCGGGTCAAAATCTATCAAATCAGGTTCAGGTCAGATCAGGTTTCAGGTATTTTCAGGTCAGGTTCAGGTAAACCTGACCTGTTCAGAACCTTACAAGAAACTAAGAGTAGTTGAAGTTTAATGGTGACATTAATTCCCATCTGAAAATGTTTCGAGTCTAATACTTCATTTCCTCAGAATTTTCAAGAAATGAATCTTGTACTTCATTTGCTTCAACTTACATATTGTTACATAAGACAATGTAAGCCAAAGCAACGCTTATTTTTGTCGTTACTGTCTATAACAGATGACCACAACTGAATTATGGCTACCATATCTTTCTTGTAACTTCACGTTTTTAATGGCCTCCTCGTATGACAATCACATTCTCATTTTTTGACTATTGACAGATTGTAAGAGTATCAGCATTATTGGATCTATTACTTCATTTGATCTAAGAATTTACCAGAGATTGATTTAAAATCTTTAACTTCATTTTATTTGTCGTTTATCCCTGAAATTATTATCGAAAACAGACGACAGCCTCGACCAATGTTTTTCGATCTATTTTTTTAACTCTTCGTGTGGCTTCAATACCTTCATTTTGACACCAATTTGGTTGCTCTACTCTCGTAACTAGTCCTACAGTATAATACGTGGAAGACCACCGACTCAGTCCCTAGCTTCGAGAAACAGTAAAACCTGATTTATTCAAAGAAGTTGAAAAAACAATTTTCTTTTTACCGGAAAAGTAAAACATTTTACGTAATTTATTGCCAGAAATTGAACCGCCTTCAGAAGGTGTTAAAAAATGGTAATTTTGGGCCTTTAGACGTTGAAAATGTATATATGCGAAAACAACACAAAACATTTCAACCTTTTCGGTTCACATAAAAATTGATTTCATTATGACCTTTTTTTATAATTCTATTCGACCCTCCAACAACGAGACTCAGACACACAATTCATTTCATACATTTCGTACAACATACATAAGTGTAATGGATATTTATATTCAAAGCCATTTATCGACAGCAGAGAGAAAAAAGTATTTCACTTATTTTCGCATATGTCTGTCATATTCGTATGTGGCTTATCGCAACCGAAACTTGAATGCTTGAATTGGCTGTGGTTGCGTCTAAGTGGTTCATCGTGTCATCCGTAAAACCCTAAAGATAGGATTATGTTTCCAAGGACCGAAGTTTGCACTTTCGGTTATTGTGTTTTGTGGGTGATTTATATGTATTTACCGATTTGGAGGGTTGCAAAGATATTTCAAAGTGTCTATAATGGTTTTGCATAGCTTCACTGTGCTTTATACTTGTCAATAAGATATTAAGTTTACAATTAAATTTGAAAACTTCGCTATTTCTCGCTATCGCCTTCCGTTTCAGCAAGCGGGTATTTTCAGCTGTTGAAAGTGATTGTGCCTCTACTCTACATAAAATTTTGTTACAATTTTTCTGGAAAAAATTTAGAGGATTTAGAGGATACAAAAAGCTTGGAAGCGAAAAAACAATCATCGAACTGCGAGTCTATCGAAATCAATCGAGTCTACTACTTCAAATGATCTAAATACTTCGCCATCAGTAAAATCCCAACAAAAATCTCTTCGAGAAAAGTGTGACGCAGTCTTTGAAGTACAATTTCTAAAATGAATGATATCGCTAGAGTTGACGCTTTCAGCTTCGTTACGCAAAAATTAAATTTTACACCCAATTTTAGTTCAAACAAGCTGGCTTAGTTTTTCTCATCATCTGCCAAATAATTGTTACCAAAAAAAAATTGACTGGAAACAACCAAAATTTTACCAAAAAAATCTGCGTCGCATGTGGCAGATAAATTTTCTTGCTGGTCTGTTCCTGAACATTTGCCACTTTGCGACGCAGATTTTTTTGGTAAAATTTTGGTTGTTTCCAGTCAAATTTTTTTTGGTAAAAATTATTTGGCAGATGATGAGAAAAACTAAGCCAGCTTGTTTGAACTAAAATTGCGTAACGAAGCTGAAAGCGTCAACTCTAGCGATATCATTCATTTTAGAAATTGTACTTCAAAGACTGCGTCACACTTTTCTCGAAGAGATTTTTGTTGGGATATCAGTCGTTTTAGAAGTTTTAGAACACTGCTTTTTATAACAGTTTATAACAGAAATTCGGAAATTTGGCGAAATTTGAAAATTTGACGAAAATCGAAAATTTGACGAAATTCGAAAATTTGACGAAAATCGAAAATTTGCGAAATTCGAAATTTGACGAAAATTGAAAATTTGACGAAAATCAAAAATTTGACGAAATTCGAAAATTTGACGAAAATCGAAAATTTGACGAAATTCGAAAATTTGACTAAAATCGAAAATTTGACGAAATTCGAAAATTTAACGAAAATCGAAAATTTGACGAAATTCGAAAGACGAAAATCGAAAATTTGACGAAGAAAGTAATTCTCTATCTGCCACCATTCAAGAAATATCTCCAAAACCCCAATTGACCCACCCATTTCCAACTTTCGACATATTTCACAAATGCCCTTCTTTTCTACTCGTAAAACTCTGAGACTTTGCCGAAGAAAGTAACTCTCTATCTGCCACCATTCAAGAAATACCTCTAAAAACATAATTGACCCACCCATTTCCAACTTTCGACATTTTTTACATATGCCCCTCTGTTCTACTCGTAAAACTCTGAGACTTTGCCGAAGAAAGTACGCTCGAGTAGCTCAAAATTTGGTCACTCTAATCACTCTAGCTCAAACGAATCTGCCCCGATTTTTTAAATTATTTTTTTGTTCGAATCGTGTACTAATACCTTTCATTTGCTGGGTCGCACGCCTCTGTAGGTTTCAATACAGCTTAGCTACAGCCGAAAACGCGTTCCCGACCCTCGAAAACCACACTCAGAAACCACTTCCTGCAAAATTTCATGGAGATTGGCTGACTAGTTTCCGAGATCGACCGTCGATAAATAGACAGATAGACAGAAACATACAGAGTAAGTTGAAAGATTTTGATTGTTTGGAAAACGTTAATTTGGAGCATTTTCTATCAAAATGACCAACTTCAAAACGATGTATCCCCGGCAATTTTAAAGTTACATAGTCGAGTGATAGCTCGTTTTGCTCGTATTTGAAGCGCGAATAAGATAGAATAGGATTTGTGGTGATACAGGCCAAAGGAAAGAAACTTAAATTCTCGCCTATGTATAGTTGCCGCGTCTCAAAAAAATTATTCGTTCTTTTTTTGGAAGTTAGACTGCGTCAAGTCCTCCGCTATCGCTCCGGACATGATGTTATACCAACCAAGCACCAGAACAGATTAATGGTCATTTGACCCCAACATTAAAAGCTTAATTCATATGACTATACTTCTGACCACTGCTTCGAGCAGACCTCTTATTTAAATTCTGTTCTGGTGCTTGGTTTGCATTGCGTTGGTTATACGAATTTGCGAGTGTTACGATTGTTTCGCTAATTGAGAGTGCACATGTGAATGGTCTTCTTCACTTACTAATTTGTAGATGAAGAAGGTGGTACGTACAAGGTAGTTGTATCGATAAATTGAGAGAATCGAAACAAAATCATCAGAACGTTTCTCGACGCAACACAAACAAGCAAACAAAGAGCATTGTTTACCATTCCTTCAACTGTGTGTATTGAATGCAGTTTTCCCAAACATAATGCTGAATTTTCCATCGCAAAACGTACCCAAAAACGTGTACAGAAGCCGAACATATGGCTTTATCAAATTACAAAATGCTCTTGAATTCATTCATGTTGCGTCGTTGATAGGTTAAATGTATGAACGAAAATTTGTCGCCCGACAACCGCCGTGATTGACACACAACAATTAGTTATTCTCTGCTAACAATCATTAATTATGGATCCGGGACAAAAGGCTATATATGACGAAATTTGTCTTGTTTATAATGAAAAGTAATTTATGTTTGTTTTGATGGGAATATTATTGCTTTTGAATTGGACCGTTGTTGATGTCCTTTGATCTGTTAAAAGAACGAGGGAATTTTGTAATGTGTGGCATTTTCATTTCAATCGCAATATATGAATGTAATGTGGCCTGCCTACGTAGGTGAGGGGGAATTCTGGATATGTACGCGACTAAAATTAATTTGAATTGAAATTAAACAGACTCAAGAGTAGTTCATCGGGAGTGTTGGTTCTAGTGTCAAGGACCGAATCGCATTTATTTTGAGCTAGTCAGGAAATATTGCGACTTAACCGATCATTCAATAAAATGTTGTTGCTCATCGTTATGAGGCTTTTTTAGCGAAGCACGAGAACGAGCCGGACTATAGCAACATACCATGACATACTTCCATTGTGGTTAACCTTATCCTTTCCTGTACAATTCGAAATTAATTTGCAGAAGTAATAGTTAAAGAAACTCTCAGTCACGGACTATAGTGGGAAAAACAACCAGTCAAAATCAGTCTGATGACTGGATGCTGAACCTTACCCATGGCGAGTGATTCAATTATATCTAATATCGACCACCCCATTATTTCAACGTATTATCGCTCTGTAGATATTGGTTCGATTGAAAAACTAAATACTCTGCCGGTGACCTGAGGTCATGCAATTCAAATTTAATTATTTTCTGCTGCAGCGCTGCGAAAAGTCAACTTTCTCATGCCTGATTTGGGTGACGAATGCACGGTCTTATTTTCGGTGGATTACTGGTTGTTTTACTTTTCATCACAAGTAACGAAAAGTAACTACATTTCGACACTAACATGCAGCTAAGTAAATATCATCTGCTGAACCATTGGAATCGTTTTAAAAATGTCAACTCAACCGAACCGAATTCATTGCACAGATTTGCTAACTAAACGAGCCGTCAGAACAGTCGGAGCGTTTACTGCGACTGAGCCCCGTAGGAACCCGTACATCTATTGCGCACGTGACCCTAGTGCGTCTGTCACCCTAGTTGAAGTCAAATTATTATGAAATGTGTACATCTTGCAAATTGCGCATAGCGCAATTACGAAGCCCCGTACGACGTTCTTTTCAAATGAAACAAAAATTTCAAATCGCCCTAAAATTTTAATTTGTTGAGAGGCCTAAGGCCTAGTTACGGCCTTAGTCCAACGACCCAAATTTAATTTTTTTTTTCCAACAACATTCTATTTGGTGTTCGATTACCTTTCAAATGAAAAATTTTTTAGAAAAATCGGATCAAATTTCCTCGAGTTATATGCAAAACACACTTAGGGCCGTGGAGAGGTCCAAGGACCCAAATTTTAAATTTTTTTTTCAACAACATTCTATTCGATGTTCAATTACCTTCCAAATGAAACAAAAATTAGGAAAATCGGATGAAATTTACTCGAGTTATATGTAAAATACACTTAGGGCCGAGGAGCGGCTTTAGTCCAAGGACCCAAATTTAATTTTTTTTCAACAACATTCTATTCCTCGTTCGATTACTTTTCAAATGAAACAAAAATTAGGAAAATCGGATCAAATTTACTCGAGTTATATGTAAAATACACTTAGGGCCGAGGAGCGGCCTCAGTCCAAGGACCCAAATTTAAAACGTTCTTCGCCACATTATATTCGGGCTTCGATTACCTTTCAAATGAAACAAAAATCACGAAAAAAGGATGAAATTTACTCGAGTTATATGCAAAATACACTAAGGGCCGAGTAGCCTTTCACTTCTAGGGCCCTAACTCACGGGCCATTCACCCGATTTTAATAAACTTTTTTTCCTGGATCGGTATCAACATTACCTATCTTTTGCCGTTTCATTTACATTTCCAACGTTTTTTTTGCCGTAAATATCCCCAAAAGACCTTAAAGCACTTAGGCGGCCCTAACTCACGAAGGGCCGACCCAAATATGCCCATCTTCGAACTTAGCCTCACTATTTCGACTATCTTTCAGGGAAAAACAAATTTTTGAAATCGGATTTGATTTACTCAAGATATCGACGTGACAGACGGACAGACAAAATTTTTATTGCGGATTCGTTATCTATGAACATAGGCAAACACTTTGCCCTTACCGTCTGCTTCGAATTCCATCAATTACACACGGCATCGTAATCCTATAAGCCCCTTTGTACTTCGTACGGGGCTAATTACTCAAAAAAATAACAAATTTTCACCAAAATTGTGCGAATTGATACACAAGCAACGTCATACTAAATTTTCCTATTTGATAACATCGCATCAAGTGACGACAATAACACCATATCCCAACTAGTTGCATAAATAACTATTTCAGTTGACAGTTGTCAAACATATGACATGACATATGACACATACAAGAATATACTTAGTATATATCAACTTCGTGAATTCCCTTATTGTAATCTGTGATCTGTACTTCAATAATCACAAAATGTGTTAGTGTTCCATCCACACTGATAAAGAAATTATCAAACCTCTACTGATATAGTCTTATAGAGTTTTCTCTACCGGTAATTACCTTAATCAGTAGATAAGAGCTATTTCATCAAAAAACGATGTAATAACAGGAAAAATCGCAGTTGAATTAGACCATCACAGAGTGTAGCAATCGCAGTTTACTTATCAAAGAGTGTAGCAGGAAGTGAGTCGCGTAAAAGTAAAAGATGGCAAAAATTAGGGCATTTAGTAACGAAATTAAAATTTGATGCAGATTGTATTGATCGTTGGTATGGAGGTCGATGGGTACTGGGATTTAGAAGGTTCTACCGTAGTGATCAAACGTGGTCAAATTATTGGTGGCAATGGACCACATTATGATTACTGTCGATATTTAGGACAATTTACAAACGGAAAGGCCTCTGTACGTGGTGGACCATTTACGAAATGGAGCGAGAATACTAGACAGGAATGGGTATACGTTAAAAATGTTATAGTTGTTGACGGCGGGAAACACCTTTGGCGACGACGCCAATAAACTTTGATTTTATAAAAGTTCATTGCATTTTTGATACTTTGGATGTTGTTGTTTGGAAGTTAGTAACACCCATCTAACTATTACTTCGAAATTACGTTCTGAGTTAAAGTTCCCTCTAGGGAAAAATTCGCCCATTTAGGAGCTATAAGCGTTTTAGTTGTAAGCTATTTGGTTCAAACAACGTTGTTCAAATGCAAACTTGTTAGAGTTTTGGATTCTAGTCGACGTGTTTATCAGGGTTTTTCCACAAAATTAGCTCATTTGGGAGCTATGAGCTGTTAGATTATGCATTTGATATAATTATATTGAGTGGTTTGGTCAAGTAGTCCTAATGATTCGTAAGGACTTAGTGGCCTCAGTTATAAGAAAATGTATGAAAAGCAGGCGTCCCACTTGTCCGAAATGTTCGAAATGTCCGAAATTTTACACATTTGTCCGAAATTGTCCGAAATGTCCGAAATTTTCTTCAAGATTTGACCGGAATGACATATTGAAATTTATAAAACCGTCTATACAAAAAAAAATCGCCTGCGGCGCGCTACACAAACTTTTAATTGTACTTTCAATATTTTCCAATATTTTCTACCGAACTTTTCATCGCAATGAATATTTGAATAAATATTTTGCATCAATTTCTGAAAACAGTCACATTGAGAAAACCCTGCTCCTGCATCAAATTTTGGCTGACTTTTTTAATTTTAAAAGTTGTCAAACTACTAAATACATCTAAAATTCTACCAAGTTCTTGATTTTAGAAACTACTTCTTTTTTGAAATCTTTTCCTTGACGTTTTAAGTACGAGACATACTTTCTTTTACAATGAGAAAATTTCTAGATCTAAATAAGTTTTGCTCGCTTCGCTCGTACTTGTTATTTCACATTTTTTTCAGTGACTAATAAGTGACTTCCTTAAGAGGAACCGGTACTTTGCTGAAAAGCATACATTTGGGCGATTTTTAAATACTGAAATTTAGTTTACTTTTGATGATATCTTTCCACGAGAATCCTTTTTCAAAAATGTACGACCGCAATTCCGACCACGAATGTGTTAGCTTTCAACAGAAACAGAATCTGAGAACAATGAGCTGTTTATGAAAATTTCGTTAAACTGCTCACTTTTTTCAGAGCTGGTCAAACGACTACAACCAAAACTAATTTTTATTTAAAGCTAACTAATTCGTGGTCAGAATTGCGGTCGTACATTTTTCAAAAAGGACCGGTGCCTCTTAATAATTTTTGACTAAACGAAGCAAACTCTTGCGAAAAATTTCGGAGAAAATATGTTTTGATCAAAGAATTGAAAATCGTACATAAAATACGCTTTATGCTTTCGGCAGAAACTATTATCATCCCGGTATGACGGGCTTTTTCATGTTTTCCCCGAAGCTCCTTTTGGTAGCCAGTTCGGCACTGGACAATCTTGAATATGTTCGGCCAGGCTTCAGTTAATTAAAGAATTTAACACTAACTTTTGTAGAAAGCTGTTAGATTTCGGGTCCCCTATTCTGGTCTCACGTTGAGAAAATCTTCTACTTTAAAAAAAACTTCAGCAAATTTTCTGTATATCCTCCTCATTTCATTTAAAACCTTGTTTTTTGTTGATTGAATGGTTTCAAATGACTTGAGAGCACCTTGGTTTGCGATTTTTTAGTGAAATTTTTCTGAAAAATTGTCCGAAATGTCCGAATTTCGGACAAGGCAAAATTTAGTGGGAGGCCTGATGAAAAGTCACTATCCAATAAACAGCCGAAAGGTAAAGTCGCGTTTCATTGGAAGTCCGGATAAAGGACTTATCCGTAACATCCTGCAGCCAGTCCACATAATCCAACATGAGCGTATTCGATTTTTACAAAATAACTGATATCGCCCAAAAACCTCTTACAGTGGAAGTGTGACGCAAGTCCTTTTGTTGACTTACAAAAGAAGTGAAATCAGTCGAGGTGGCGCTCAAGATTATTTTAACCCTTCAGACATATCAGGAGTATCAAATCTGCTACTTATTTTGATCAGCGTATATCCAACAGATTAACGCAAAATCTTTTACTTCATTGGTTTCGTCAAACATTTTCGTATATAGGACGACGTTACACAGATCTCGTTGCTTATTTTGTCACTGGTTTCGATAACAGATGAGAGCAAAAGAATTATACGTATCACGCAACGCAGAACCGTTTCTGGTCGATTCTCAAAATCATTCGGTTTCAGTTGAAGAGCAACCCAACCACATTAAATGTCTCTGCATGAAAAACGGCAAATAAAAATGTATCTTCCTCTGCCCTGCCAGTTAACTTATTTTTATTACATTTTTGGGGTATGATAAATAGACACGTTAGTAGCAAAAAATTATGCAGATACATCAACTAATTTAATAGAAAAATTTATTCATCCCAACCACGTTTTCACGAGCCACACAATTTTCTTTCAACTGCACCGACATATATTTTCACACGTCATATTTAGCCCTAGAGATTACAATTTAATATTATCTTCCATATATGCTCAAGACATATATTTTATGTGCAGTATGTGTGTGTGTGTTAGCACCTCGAACCCCTCATATCGTGTGTTCGTTCATGATATTTGGCAATAAACAAATTTCATTATTAGATTCGGTAGTTCGAGAAACTGTGCACTGCAAGACGAAAATGTGTTTCTTAATTGGACATAGAGCACAATACCAATCAATTGAATCAAATTTTTGCTGCACACATTTAGTTAGCACCTAATAATTTGTTGTTACATCCCGTCCAATTAAATCGAAATCCTAGATTCGTTGAACGTTGGGTTTGATTTTTTTCTGACAGCATTTGACATTTCAACAGCAATAGGTGGTTGTAAAAAAGCGTTTCGTCAACAATATTATGGAAACATTTTTTTGTTTGGAACACAAGCATTGTGTTGGAAACATTATGTGGTCTTCAAAATTGGACAGGGACAGTTCGAATAAATATAATCATCACAGTCGTCGATGAATGCCATGAACGTAAATTTGTACTGAAGAATGTTGATATTAGACGAATGACGATTGTGTTATTGGCTATTTCTTATTTATATACGTTGTACAGACGGCAAAAATATTGTTTGTTTGTTTAACTTCAAGAAAATAACGAGATATGATCCGATCATACATTAACCATTCTCGAAACAGAATTCCAAATTGAATTTGATGAATTGACGACTTTAAAAGGATAGAAAAGTTACGTAGAATCGTAGGTTTCAACCAATCACTCGTATAAATCTAAAATCTAACATATGAGACTCACCATAGCCACACAGCCGGATCTTTGAAAATGTATGTTCATTTTTATTCTCAACACTTTAACCAAGGCAGCTGCATTTTCCGACTAGAAAAGATTTGCAAGAGATAACTACCGGCGACTAATCATCTCATTTTATTTAGACAACGTCTTCGCGCTTCTTATTCCCTTGACTGAAAGTCAAGGGTCTTACGCCAGAAAATACCATAAAATGTTTGTAACAATGTGGGAAATGTGATGAAAAACGTAATTGTTTGTAGTTTGTAACCTATTTTTTTTGTCACCACGACAACTTGAGTAATTCTTAAGGTAACGAGTAATTTCGCGCCGCGCGAGATTACACATATTATAGTGGAATTTCGAGCCCATACATTTTTCAATGGCTAACTTGATTTAGAGAATTTTTACGAGTACCTGGCGATAAATTGGCGGTAGATTCAGTTGAGTATCAGGCACATAAATTTTGGAGATGCGAATTTTATTCTAACACCCTAGAGCTTTGTATCAGGGATACCGGTATCCCGACATAGAAAGTGTGGATTTTCCTTTTACAAAACGTTAGGATACCGGTATCCCAACTGAGATACACGTATTTGTATCAAGGATACCGGTATCCCGACATAGAAAGTGTGGATTTTCCTTTTACAAAACGTTAGAATCCCGGTATCCCAACTGAGATACACGTATTTGTATCAAGGATACCGGTATCCCGACATAGAAAGTGTGGATTTTCCTTTTACAAAACGTTAGAATACCGGTATCCCAACTGAGATACACGTATTATTTATCAACGATACCGGTATCCCGACATAGAACGTGTGGATTTTCCAACTGAGATACACATATTTTGCATCAAGGATACCGGTGTCCTTACTCAGAAAAAGTGGATTTTCCTTTTACAAAATGTTAGGATGCCTGCATCGCAACTGAGACGTTGCGAGATTCCTACCAGCAAGAAATTCATTATGGGCGCTTACACTAATAAAGTAGGAATTTCGCGTGGAATCGACGAGGAACGGGACTCCTGAGGCTAAGTTCGAAGATGGGCAACTTATTGTCATATTAGACAAATTAATTTATCATAAAACTATGCTGTCGTCATGAGTCGGTTGTCTGGACGATATTATCGTTCTCTGGACGATATTGCCGTTCAAAAAACGATAATATCGTCCAAAAGACGATAAAGACGATCTAAAAAAATTCATGTTTATTTTCGTTTTCTGTACGATAATATCGTCCAGGGCGATGTTATCGTCTAACAAAACGATAATATCGTCCAACTAAACTTTGAAATTGAATTGAAATTTTTATCCAAATCAGAGTAATTTTCCTTTTAAGAATTGTTTGGGCGCTAATATCGATCTGTATCGTCCAGTACCTAGTAGCACCTAAGGAAGACTATTTGCACGACGCGTAAATAGCACCCAAGAGGTCCTTTTGCAAGACGGGCAGATAGCAGCGGCCTAAAATAAACTTCATAATTGTGCGGAAAATCGTTGTTTTGACTCGTGTGGTTGTATACTTCGCATTCGGCTCAGCATACAAACTTTACACTCTTCAAAACCACGATTTTCCGCACAAGTATGTAATCAGTAATCTACTATTTCCTTTTCATTAGAATACGCAAAATACGATTTTTACAGAAAAGAATTCGTCAAGAACGCGAAGCTTTTGATAACCGGAAAAACACTTTTGCCTGTTCCCTTCAATGACAACGTTCACAGAGAAGTTAATAGGTTTCTTTCATCGTACGGTAAAAACGAATTTTGACAGGCCGGAAACAACCGACCGTCATCCACAGAAGCAAACATAACCCCATCTTAAACAAATTTGTTCGCGAAAACTTCAAAGTGAGGTTGTGTTCTCTGTGGATGACGATTGACATTTCGAACGGCCTTGGAAGAAGTCTACACTTCTTACCAAACGAACATATAGGTTTGTTACAAATAACTGTAAATCCGAACTATGACAACACGAACGCCGACGATTTCATCCACAGAGATGAAAGTTGAGGTTACGTTGCCTTTTGTGGATGAAATTTGATTTTTTTTTAGATTTTTTTGGAGCCCAAAAGACCTCCAGTGCCATTGCTCATGGTGCTACTAGTGCAATAACATAAATGATGAAACTGTTTCATTGCGTAAAACGTTGAACATAATTGAAATATTTCATCGCACGGTGACTTTTGAAATTTAAATAAATCTAAAATTGTGTTTTTTTAAAGTGAACGAACTGTAAGTAACTATTTTCTCGTTCTCGTTTTATTGAGTTCACTTTTCCTAGAGTAATCTTGTCGTCCCGGCTGATCCGTACCAGCTAAAAACAGCGGTAACCTTTATGTGTACACCAGTTTGTTGCTTGACTTTATTTTCTCTAATACCTGCCTGTGCGCACATAGTGCTATTACATTTAATATCTGCAATTTACCATCAAGCTAGAAACATTACACAGCTCCAACTTCGATAACTACGTCAATTGGTACACGTTAATGGAACTATTTAAGTTGAATGACTGCCCATATTATTGTTGTACGTGGATATTTTCCATAAAATTGCTTTCAAGGAGAAATTCATAAGCAAACTGAATAAATACAAAATTTAATTTGAAATAACATGCACCAATGTATTCCAAAGGCAATTCAGTTGTTGTGACGTGGTAATCTCTTCTTTTTTTAATATTCAGACATAGCACTTCGACTCTATAACTCCTTGTCGTCGTCGATGTGAACAAAAGTCATTAAACCTGTTATAGACGGCAAGCAGTATTATAATCGGGTATATTTCTTCCATCGATCAAAGTATTTTAAATATGTTGTTTTCAAATCTTGTACTTCAATTTTTTTAGGATACTAATAAACGACCGATATTTTAATTCAACTTTACCGATAAAAAATAATAAAGGACCGATAAAACCCAGTACCGATAGAATATTATAAAGTACCGATAGCGATATTGATTAGTACCGATAAAAATATTCAAAAGTACCGATAACTTTTTACCGATAAAAAGTTGTAAAATACCGTTAAATTTGTCATTTTATAACATTTTAAAATGATTGACCGATAGAAAATAATAAACTACCGATAGAAAATAATAAATTACCATTAAAATGTTATGAAATGACAAATTTAACGGTAGTTTATAACTTTTTAAAAAGTTATCGGTACTTTTGAATATTTTTATCGGTACTAATCAATATGGCTATCGGTACTTTATAATATTCTATCGGTACTGTGTTTTATCGGTCCTTCATTATTTTTTAACGGTAAAGTTTATTTCTTTTATCGGTCGAATATATTATCCCATTTTTTTAACATGCATTTTACCATATAAAGGACCATATTAACCAGAGCTTGTCATTATTTTTGTCGTCGCTATCGATAACAGATGAATAGCCGCATGTGACACGTTAAGTTTGGTTTCTTTGAAATGGATTTCTGATTAAATTACAAAGTAAAAACAACAACACCCGAACCTAACGAGTCCGAAAATAATCTGAATATTGCACCAATTGATGTATCAATATTTGTATTCGTCTAGTAAACATCTTACAAATCAACTCCATACATAAACCGCACAAACATGGAATTGCCCTTCGTAAACAGTTTTCCATCAATGACATCATTCAATTGCAACTCACGTTCCACGAAAGTCTTCCATCCCTAATTTTATTCTACCGATCTTTTTCCCATGCCAAAGGTGCATATCGTTCCTATGGGCAATGCAGTGAATTACACAACATCCAGAAAAACTATTAAGTATGTGAATATAAGAAGAGAAAATAAAGGAGAGAAAAAATGCCCACCCGAAAATCAGTCCAGAATCCACCCCAAAAATAAACTTCACTCTACCATCCCATCCCATTCCATCGGTTAATGTGACTGGCATTTGAGTTATTTGCCTTATTGGGGTTTATGGATTCAACCCAAAGATATAATAGTAAATCTTAAAAGTACGGTATCATTGGGTATGTGTGTGTTTGTGTGCATCACATTTTTATTAACTTTTCACAACCGGGAAGTGTAGAGGTGTGCGCCGATCTTAAAATAGTCGGCGGCGGTGCGCCGACTGGTAAGGAATCGGCGGCGGCGCGCCGGGAGAAATTTATAGTCGGCGGCGGTGCGCCGATCGGCGCGCCGATAAATTTACAAAAAAATCTAAATTTTTCGAAAATAATGCAAAAACACTGAATTCTTACTGTCTTGCGATCTGAAGTATCAACCACTTATACAAGGGGAATCAACTGAGACGTATCTCACCTTTTATATTTTGAATGTACAATAACTGACCTATTATTTTAAAAACATCTAATTTAATGAATCCAAGAATGATTAGTGAGTTTGCGTAAATGACATATAAGTTAACTTATCAGTTGGAAATTTTAAGTCACATCTTCATACTAGATGTTCTGCAGGTTTCTTATTTCCAACTATAATGTATGCCATTTACGCAAACTCACTACTATTATCTTTCAATTTATGCAATACCCGTTCCTGTTGCCTTTAGTCAACGCACTTCTGTTATGTGATGCTACGATGGGTTTATTCGAAGTAGCTTTTCACTGAAATGTCCTTTCCCATCAGTAGATGGCAAAACGTTTTCATGCAAACTTTACAATACCAGTTCAAGTCAAACGTTTGCTGCTGTCTTGTGAAGGGTGTTCTTAGAGCAACTGACGATGGCCAGACCACGCTGGCCTGGGACCGCTATTAACACCTGAGGTCGAAACAGCGATTTTTCTCTTGAATCACTCACAATTTGGAGGGAAGAGCTGAAGTAGCTCTGTTTGTTTTTATTGTTTTCTCTCGTTTTTTCTTATTTGCTCTCATTTTTCTGTTGTAATCAGGCTGTTGTTGTGTTTGTTTTTGTTGTTGGTGTTAATTTAATTAAGTTAGGGAACGAGGAGCGAGAAGTGCGTTGCTTTAGTCCATCTTCGATGTAGGAGTGAGATCGTAGTAGAAGGTTTTCGCAAATAAGAGATTCAGATAAACTTAAATTTATAAGTAATAAGCGTAATAAGTGTATAGACTACGCCAAAATGATTTTTTCCCAAATTTTTTACATAAAGCAGCTAAAAATTGAAAATAAAGATACCCGTATCTCGTCTTTTGACGAAAAAACTTGAAACCGAAAAGATTTTCCACTTTATAAATTCCTGAAACATGTGATTTGCGCCATTTTCCACCCAAATTCCATATAAGGTCTTAAGTTTGCCACTTTACAATTACATTAGTATCACACAGTTTTGACTGATTCACTGAATTTTGTTCTCTTTCTTCTTCCTCTTATCTGCATCAACAGATAATAAGAGAAACGTCGTCTGCCGCCTGCCGTCTGCCACGCTTCATTCCATTGCATAGAAAATAGAGTAACGTACCCAAGGGTTCACGGTAAGTGAGGATACAGAAAATACAAATGCTGTTTCGACCTCGGGTATCGATGGTGATCCCCAGTTGTATCCATCGATACCCTTCCCAAGACAGCAGCAAACTTTTTCTTTGGACTAGTATTTAAAAATTTGCATAAAACACTTGCCATCTACTGATGGAAATAGGATACGTTATAGAAAGCTACTTCGAAGATAACCCTATCGTAGCATCAGAAACAAAATCACTGTCGTACAGTGCATGCAGGTAAGAAGAAAAACCCAAAGTTTTTACAATTTTTTTTTAACCAAAAACTCATTTCTACGCATATAGAAACCTGACTTATAAATTAAGAGAGATAAACATTTGCTAAAACCTTGTACTCAGGCACACACTTTTGTATAGATTTTTCAATTTAAGTTTATATTGCCGCCCATTAAAATGGCTGAAAGCACTAAACGTATAAAATTTCGGCGCGACGAAAATACAATCGGCGGCGGCGGCGGCGTGAGCTATTATTTTTCGGCGGCGGCGCGCCGAAAATATAGCAAAAAATCGGCGGCGCGCCGGCGTAAAATCGGCGGTGCACACCTCTAGGGAAGTGTATCGCAATTCATTCAATAAATCTGTTAAAAATTTGTTACAAAATCTATTACTTCAGGATTTTGAACATTAGCTATTGACGTAGAAACGTGAATCTCTTTTTTTCATTTCATACGATAACAGATGACTAGCAGTTTCTAAAATCAATCCATTCGTTTCGAAAGATATAGTAGACCTTAGAAGTCGTCCATTCAGGGCCGAACTGGCTCAAAAAAGTTCTTCGCGCGTTGAGAATGAAGAAAATTTGTGAAAAGCCTTTTACTGCCTTCAAAAAACTAAAAAGCCCAGGACGATGTCCATAGGGCTAGTGCGGGCCTGCATCCGCTTTATATAGCTCCTATCGCTTAATAAACATAACGTCATGTACTGCTATGTTATTTATGCATTTATGCAAACTTCTTCATCTACAAAGTTCATTATTTCGGAATATTTAATAATGTATTGTCTTTAACGTGAAGCCGGTAAGATCACTTAAACAAAAAAGGAAAGCCACCGAATACGGGAAAGATCTTTACATTGATAAAACAATTGAGAAGATAATTAACCGCAACCGCTAAATCAAATATGTAATTATAAGCTCCTTATCGGCAAAACGCCAATGTACCAAACTTTCTACATCGTCTATTAAACGAACGAAGTCGGAGGAAAAAATGTGGAGCTACAATACACAAAACATATCAAAAGAAAAAAGAATGTAACTTTCGAACAAAAAAAATCTTGACAAAAAGTTTCTTTTCTTCCCTTTTTTTTGTAATAGAAAATGACTGGTTGAAGGATAAACGGTGCAGAAGAGAAAATAAATTTTTATTTATAAGAAATTGCATGGAAAGAGACGGGAGAAAAAAAGAATGTTAAACTATCAAAGTCATTTATAGTTTATGATACACTTTTTGTTCAAGATTCGAAAAATATATTTTTTTTCCCTTAAATTGATTAGCTCATTAGTTCGAAATGACGTTGTCGTTGCAGAAATGAAAGGAGTTTGCGAAAGTGCGAAGAAAGGTCAACAAAATAATGGTTGACTCATTAAAAGAGAACAGAGACTGTCAGTCGCATGTATACGAATAAGCTAATCGGCCGGTCGATATTTTTTGATTGAAATAGATTTTACAGTGTTGTCTGTTACACATTTCCCAATAGGATACACTCATATGAGGTGGGTCGTATTTTACTTTTATATGCTTCCTACTGCGGGACGAAAGAAAAAAATGTAAACCCACGGGCCAAAAGTGACAGATATGTAAGCCCACGCGGCGAAAGCTTCGCTTTCGCCCCTTCGGCTTACAATTTTCTGTCACTTTCGGCCCTTGGGCTTACATTTTTGAACTTTCGTCCCCAGTAGGCAGCATATAAAACTTAATACGTAACTCTTTCGGCCTCCTCAATCGATACGTAAATAACTATTGTTTTCATTTTAAAATGCCGGACTCCAGGCGGTAAGAAGGAACTCAAATCAGCGCCACGTTTTCATAAAACATAATGCTTTTACAGACGGCTGTCATCTGTTATCGACAACGACACCAATAATAAACGATGAGGGCTGACTAATAAGGTCTTACATTATAGCAAAATGCATGTTCAAAACAAATGAAGTAAAAGATTTCTGAAATCAATCTCGGAAAATCTTCGATTAAATGAAGTAATAGATCAGATAGTTCTATTGTCCGCCCGGAGGGCATAAAAATTTGATTTTTGTACTTAAACGCACTCATTTTCATATTATTTTGACATAAAATGTGAAAGCGTTTAAGACAATTAGCTGATCGACCATACCTGTTCTAGACTTTCATTGAGCACATCCACTGTTCACACTTTCCCTGATAGGAAGATTTTATTTATTGGTTTTCTTCGTCGGTAGCATTGCGGTGATTCCACCAAATGCAACACTGCACAGATTTACAGCGCCGCACTTTACAATCTCCGCAGTACAAAATGTGTGGCTATGTTCAGTTTTAAATGACATTTGCATTGCGGAGAGGTCTTTGATTAGACAAATTTTGTCCAAAATTGACTTTTCCAGTGCCTACTGGTGCAAATTTAAACCTGTCACGATTTAATCCTTGAATCTGTTACTTCTTTTAACTATTGCTACTGACACAAAATCTTTTACTTCATTAGTTTTAGCAATCATTTTGCCATATAAGACAACATTATCTAAATTCATCGTTTTGTCATCGTCTCTAACAAGTGTTCCAGTGAATCTAGTGAATCTTCTGATTTAGGCGATTTGAAGTCTATAAAGCTCTGACCTCGGTAGTTATTAATATAATGCATTGGGTACAAAAACAATAGAATTTAACTTCGAATACTAATAAACGACCGATAAATTAATTCAAAACTACCGATAAAAAATAATAAATGACCGATAAATACGGTACCGTATCAGAATTTTCCAATTGAGGCCTTTCTCTTAATTTTTTCGATTTCCAATCAAAATGTTTTCGATTTCCAATCGTAATTTTTCCACTGAGGCCTTTCTGTTAACTTTTTTCAATTTCCAATCAAAATTTTTCCTCCTGAGGCCTTTCTGTAAATTTTTTTTGATTTCAAATGGAAATTTTTTCACTGTAGCATTTCTGTTGATTTTTCTTCGATTTCCAATGGAAATTTTTTTACTGAGGGCCTTTCTGTTAGTTTTTTTCGATTTCCAATGGAAATTTTTCTACTGAGGGCCTTTCTGTTAGTTTTTTTCGATTTCCAATCAAAATTTTCCAACTGTTTTCTGTTAATTTTTTGATTTCCAATCAAAATGTTTCTACTGAGGCATTTCTGTTATTTTTTTTTTTCGATTTCCAATCAGTAGGATTTACAATAAGTTCGCTAAAATGGGCTGCATTTGTTTGAACACTAAATGGTTGAAATTTAAAAAAGCCCTGCCGGGACTTCGCCAGACTGAGGCAAAAGGCCCTTCGGGAATCGCCCGAACGCCCAGTATGGCCAGTTCGGGCCTGGACGGGGAGCCTCACGACATTTACGACATTTATAAATTGGTTTTTGTTGTGTTTTCATTTCTCTATTATTACTTCCGTTATTTTTTTTCTATTTTGTTTTTTATTGTCTAAAAAATCTTGAGCACTAAAAATTTATGTTTGACCAATCGATAACAACAATTGACCATTAACATTAAGTATTATAATCTGCCGATAGAAAAAATTAAAGTACCGATAGAAAATGATGAACTACTGATACAAAATAATGAACTACCGATAAAAAATAATTAATGATCGATAGAAAGTATTAAACTACCGATAGAAAATAATGAATTACCAATGGAAAGTAATAAACTACCGATAGAAAATGATAAATGATCGATAAAACGACCAGTTTATCGGTACTTTAGTACTTTTTATCGGTAAAAAGTTATCGGTAGTTTTGAATATTTTTATCGGTACTTTATTATTTTTTATCGGTACCGTGTTTATCGGTCATTTATTATTTTTTATCGGTAGTTTTGAATTAATTTATCGGTAGAATATAATATCCCTTTAACTTCTAACTGATTCGGTCGACCGCGAATACGACACATAGATCAGTGCCTGATTTTAGGACCTTAAAGGGCGGTCAGTGACATTTTTGCAGTCACCTTAAATATTTCATGAAATTAGAAAGGAAATGGGGTAATTTTGTTCGAGTTTATTTTATCTGGAGATATTTCATCTCAAATGAGATTACAAGGATTGCAAGGCGAAGACAATAATACTTCGTTACCATTAGTAGGTCTGAGCCACGAAAACAAACCATATTTCTGACTGTGAGAGTTAGCAAATTTAACAGTTACACTTCTAACAACATAAATCTCAGTTGATTCTGACAAACGTTTCAATTCCCAACACTAAAATTAAGATATCTAGAGAATTCTCTAATGAGGGTCCAGGTAGCTCAATCGGTAGAGCATAGGACTCATACCCAAGAGGTCCCGGGTTCGACTCCCGGTGCAAAAATGCTTGCCTGGTTTTATTCTAATCACTTGGTGATTAAGCACTCGCTATTAGTTATCTAATGGCTGTACGACCGTAACAAAGTCGCAAATTTCAAAGAAATCCAATATTCGATTTCTTCGCAACAATCACGCCATATTGACATAATGTCAATGACACAATTCACAATATACAACACACTGTAGGATAAGCGCCATCTATGATCGACTAATCGCTCATTGGGAAAATGCATGAGTCATTAGTGATGGTTGTGGTCTTCGCATACCACTCGTGGCTTAGAGAATTCACAACGTATGGAACTATCTGAGTCCGGAGAGATATGATGAAAAATCACAATTCATATGATCAAGTGACTTGTGCAATAGCACAACAGGCCCACTAGAGGCTTTTTTGCTGGGCTAACCACCTTCCCATCTAATCCAATCCAATTCCCCAATGATACAATCATCCGAAAATGCAATCCCCTAGACATTTACTTAATAAATCACCACACTAAAAGTTGAGAACCACAGCGCCAATTTAATTTTGGTATTCATTAATATTTACAGAGAAGGAAACATGAATGAAAATAATTCTTTTGATCCGTTTTGAATCTGTTTGTCAATTAATTTTTTTTTTAAATCCGTATTTTAACTGAAGTTAGATGCAATCTGTAGTTGTAAGCGTTATTTATACGGAAGGAAATTATCTGTGAGAGTACTTAAGAAAAGTTAAAAAAAAAAATGTATTTTAATCTATTCCTCCAAGATCCATATGGTAAACCTGCAATGAAATTTCTTAAAATTATCGAAGCGATTTACAAGGAGATATTCTGTAAAATGTCATGCACTTTGTGCACATCTTTCAAGGCAAAACGTTTTATCGCAAAGTTTTTTTTTTTCCTTTCCATTTTTATTTTTCTTATGCCTTTTTCGTTTTATCCGAAAAGGACGGGGGCTGTTATAGGACTACGGTACAGCGGATATATACCATGGTGCGCTTTTTATGAATTTATTGTGGAATATTAAATTATATGAATGAGAGATGTCTTTCTTGATATGTCAAGCATATGATTTTAATTTCACAAGAGTTACCCTCTGTTATGTTGTTCTATAAAAAAAAAAGATATACATTTTGGTAGGGTGGATCAAATGCACATTGTACCGTACTTGCTGACATTTTCAGTCGAAAATAAAAATCAAATTTGCGATTCTCGTCAATAGAGGGAAAAAAAACGTATCTGAACTTCAACGGTTTCAGATGCAATAAATACATTAGTATGTGCCATCCCTGCAAAATCGACGGAAAAAAGTCATTCCATTCCTGTCTAACATTACGATTCGTGTATATCCCACAATTTAATGTGTATGTATACCTAACACAGCAGTTATACACATAAAAGGATTTGCGAATAAATGCGGTATTGGAATCAAATGTGAAATAATGAAAATTCTTAATCGCATCTCGATTCATTCGAGTGACTTTCTGATCCACGAAAATTAATTTAATGTCACTACTTTGTAACAACTGCCACACTTGTCTGTTTTTGTATATTAATATCTTGTGAGGCGATATTGAAATGTATTTTTTTGTGTGTTCGTTCGTTTGGGGGTTAAATGTTAAAGTGATTTTTGTTTGCACTGTAAATATGAAATCAACAGCATCTGACAATAATTTTTTCCTCTATCTCTCTCGATACACATTACGGATCTAAGAAATTATATTTATACAAAGTGAACAGATTGTGCAAACAATTTTTAACGTTTTAATGGGAGATTGGGAGGATTTGTTGAAAGATAATATTTTTCGCTTATTGTCAAACGTGACTAGGGAAAACGGAAACGGTTAAGGATTGGAGACATTTGATTTTATATTTTCAATTAAAATTATTGAGTCTCTTTGTCAAATTTGTGCACCGCTCCCTAAAATTGTCTAAGACCTTTAAAGAACAGATTGTACACATCTACATTGAATCCTAGATCTATTATGCCTTTTGTTTGAAGTAACACCACAAATTCTTTTACTTCATTTGTTTTAACATAGATTTGGTTATATAATGAGTGAGTATCCACGGTTCATTACTTATTTTTAGAGTCGTTGTCAATGACAGATTAACAGCCATTTATAGATATCGATTCTGATCTATATGCTGCTTTTCCTTTTTGAGATATCACTCACAGCCTTTTACGGCCAACAATAAGTTCAGTCTAGACAACGGCTAAATGTAGCATAACTTTTATTTAGTTGCAGTCAAGCTCACACTGCAACTACCCAAATTATGAAGCTTGAGTGAACTTGAGCACTGGAGGACGCTACCAATGCGATATAATCGCTAGAAAAATTCCATCTGGAATCGTCTGACACGAGAATCGAACCCGGATCATTTCGATGGAAGGCTAGTACGTATGATACCATCCGTTATGTTAGTTCTACCCTTATTAACATTTTAGACGACAAGCACATGTAATTAGTATGATTAACATAACTATGCTCTCGAAAAGGTCGTATTTGTTCACCTTGAATATGTTAAGCACTTCGTGTGTTAACAAGGTTAACAACCACAACGTACTGATGACTGATGAAAATTTTCGCTCATCACCACGACAATACATCATGGAAAAATCCTACCTCATAGGTGTTTGCCGACAATATACATACAACGAGCTCTGGAGTTACGTAAGGCAGTAGGAAAGATAAGTAAACTACAAAAAGTGCGTGACGTATTTTATGAACAGTCCCTTCTATAAGTTAAGTTTTTTCACAATATAATACTAGTTATTTATTAGGGTGTAGCGGTTTTGACAAAATGTCTCAGTTCTACTAAGGCTCAGCCGGAAATCCACTCAGCTGGTCCATCTGATCATTTTATGAAAGAAAAAAAAGTTTCAAACTTTAATTTTGTGCTGCCGCCAGATCGATTTTTGTAAATTTCGTCGTTTTCGGTCCACGTCACATAAATAGATTTTTTACGGTGGGCTCAGTGTACATAAAAAGTTGGGTCCACATGGTAATCTAATCTCCAGACTTCACAGATTATTTCACAAAAAAGATCAAGAGTCTAAAAAATATTTTTTGAGTTCGTGACTGATTGTCAAAGTTCCCGATGGTGATTTTGAGACTTTAATCTCGCTACAAAATTTGATGAAAATGTGCAAAAATGTAAATTATACGTTAAATATGCTAAATGGGCCGCGGTGAGTCAAACACAACATCTGATTTGAATTGGGATATCTAAATTTGATATTTATCTGACAAAAAGTTGCAAATCAATAATTTTTTAGCTTAGAATGTATTCCCAGGTTCTGACAATACGAAACCTTTAATTTTAAACGTTTTCTAAGCGTTAAATAATTTTAAATTTGAAAATGTAACGAGACGTACTCACTGGCAATAGAACCTGTCAACAGTACGTAAATGAGCTTAGATAACGTTTAAAATTAAAGGTTTCGTATTGTCAGAACCTGGGAATACATTCTAAGCTAAAAAATTATTGATTTGATGTAATCCGACTTTCGTCGCCAATATTACATGTACCAAAATATACCAAAATCACAACTTTTTGTCAGATAAATCCCAAATTTAGGTGTCCCAAATCAAATCAGATGTTGTATTTGACTCACCGCAGTCCATTTAGTATATTTAAAGTTTAATTTACATTTTTGCACATTTTCATCAAATTTTGTGGCGAGATTAAAGTCTCAAAATCACCAACTTTGACAATCAGTCATGAACTCAAAAAATATTTTTTAGACTTGATCTTTTTTGTGAAATAATCTGTGAAGTCTGGAGATTAGATTACCATGTGGACCCAACTTTTTATGTACACTGAGCCCACCGTAAAACATCTATTTATGTGACGTGGACCGAAAACGACGAAATTTACAAAAATCGATCTGGCGGCAGCACAAAATTAAAGTTTGAAACTTTTTTTTCTTTCATAAAATGATCAGATGGACCAGCTGAGTGGATTTCCGGCTGAGCCTTAGTAGAACTGAGACATTTTGTCAAAACCGCTACACCCTATTATTTATGCCTCCGAATGCTTTTCTAGGCACCAGATGTCGAGGCCGCAGTCCAACTGTGACAATACACATCGGGTGCCTAAAATAGTATATTATGTCACTAGGATCAAAAAGGTGCCTTTTCGACCCTACCAAGAATGGAAACAAAACTGTGAAAGAAGTGACACAACTGGGAACGAAAAAGTGAGCAAAAAGTTGTTGTTTTGGCTCTCTATCTGCTGAGAAAATTTAGATATGTTTGACAATATGATTAAATTTTGAGCTGAAATTATAACGAATGTCAGTTTTGATGAGCGAACATGGATGCAATGTTCACTACCGATCAAGAAAGGTGGTCTTGGACTAATATTAACGCCGGATATAGCTTCATCAGCATTTATATCTTCGATGCATGCGACGGAACGTTTGCGACTTCAAATAATGCCATCGAGCATTCAGAAATCTTGGTCTATTCCAATTATGGAAAGAATCTGGATTATGGTTGAGCGCTTTACCTTCAACATCTCTTGGTCTATGCCTCGATAACGACACCTTAAGAATTTCGGTTGCTCTACGAATCGGAATTTCATTTTATTTTGATTTCATTTATTTCAGTTTCAAAATTACAAATACAAAAACATCTCCGTAGCTCTAGTGTGACGAAGTCAATTCGAAAGAGCTACGAAAAGTCACCCCCATAAATGCATCTGCGGCAAAGACGTTGATCCTTATGGCTATCATGGGTTGAGCTGTATAAAAGCATCAGCCCGACATCTGAGACATCATTCTTTGAACGAAACACTTAGAAGAGGTATAGTTTCTGCAGGAGTTCCAGCAATTTTGGAACCACCTGGAGTCGCACGTGAAGGTGGAAAACATCCTGACGGACTCACCTTGATACCATGGTCTGCTGGAAAATGTTTGCTATGGGACGCAACTTGCCGAGACACAGTTGCAAAATCGTATTTGATGAACAGTTCAAGACATGTTGGTTGGGTGGCAAAAACGGCAGAGGATAAAAAGATCACGCTGTATAAGTCTTTAATTGGCCAATATCTCTTTGTTCCTTTCGGTTTTGAAACGCTAGGTCCATGAGATCCTCATGCAAAGCAATTTGTTTCCGAATTAGGCAAGAGACTCTCGAATGTCACTAACAAGAAGAGAGCTACGCTGTTCCTTCGGCAAAGACTATCCATAGACATTCAACGCGGAAATCCAGCTTCTGTGCTCGGAACATTGCCGTCAACCCAAGCATTGGATGAGGTTTATTATCTTCTTTCAAATGAGAATAAAAAGCGACGGGTTATGTTTTCCCCTGATTCTCCTGAATCAGGCCAGTCTCCATGGTTCTGACCTGACCTGACACAATCAAGCCTGGTGCCTTTGCACACGACCAGAAGGATATGAACGTTGGAACTTTGGTAGCACAAAGCGTTACCGACAGAACCACCTGTTGATCCTCCAAGTTATATAATGGACGTGAGTCCAAAAATAACAGCGCTGGCCGCAACTTGACATGTACAACTTAAAACTAACAACAACCACCGTCGCTCGACTTGTGGCCGGACTAGCTACTAAATTTGTCTCAATATAGTTGAACATAGTCTTCATTGAAATTACCTGTAATCAGAGGACCTGATTTACCTGAGTCAGTTGCATCTATTCATTCAAGTTAGTACCTTGTTTGCCCATTGTCGTCATAATAAAATATGCAAAAAAGTGAAGATCGTAGCTATTGCCAGCATTGATTCCAATATTTAAACCATTCCATTCATCCACCCAAATTCATTGATATTCATGTACAGCTCGTAGAGGAAATTAACAGTTTTGATGTAGACTCGCTCTCAAATTCATTTTTGTATCTCTTATCCGCCAAAAAAAGCTTCCAACCGTCCAAAGATCATTCTAGTCCAATCGGGGATCCACACAATGGATCCCCATCGTAAGTGGCAGTGGGGAGATGAACCAACTGCTCGAGCTCAAAATAACTGGTAGTGCTTGAAATTTCGCCTATGCATTTTTGAGTGGGATACGGAGCAAAGCCAAGACGGGGCAACCATCTCTCGCAATCTTCAAACATAGCTTCCCGTGCATCAATGCATCACAATTTTTGACTTAAGTAATCCTCAACTACGGTATCGCGATCTTCAAGTCTTTTATGACGCCAGACAGAAAATTAGTCTCAAAACAAAGAGCCACTTCGTGCAAATTTCACTGTTAAGCAAGGCGCATCCGTCCAAGATACTTTCGAGACGGTTTAATTAATATTTAGTGATAATTAGACGATTTTATTTTGATTTTAAATTTAGTTTCAAGGAGCAAAAATTTACGAGACCATCCACACTCACAGCCTACTAAAGGCCAGTCTCCATGGTTCTGGATAAATAGAGTAGGGTAATTTTTGATAAAAATAGTAGCCACTCCATGGGTGGAATTGGTGTCATGTACAGATAAAAATTTAGGATTAATTTTAAAATAAAGCAAATTTTCCCAATAATAGCAACGGAAGTATTACTTTTCGCATGACTTTTCGTCGCTTAGTTGAGAAAAAAAATAGTTTCGAAATAAGTTGTGAGGATTTTCCTGCCTAAAATGTAGTCGAATATTTGGCATATACCAAAAGACACATTTGCATTTCTCTTTCTTCGTCTAAATAAATAAAAAGAAAAACAATTTTGACTGGTCCCTGCCAACAAAATAACCTCATTAATTATCCGAGATAACATACCTTTTATATTAATATGCCAAAATTCAAGAGAAAATACACCAAATCTGATTACAGCACCCTAGCCAATTCCATCGCATATATACATTTTCTCATTAATTTATTTATGACGTCTGTGCCATATCAAAGATATGACATTAATTTTGCACCAATACCTCACCACCATCATTCTGCACGGTTATTATACTCGTTTACAAACTCCAACCAGAAAGTCGAATCGTAAACATGGCATAATAGGTACACTGAATATTTGGCATTTATGGCAATATAACTCGCACATGTGTCTCTACTGCTTATTATATATATCTAACACGTACAAAATACACTTTGAATTAAGATGATTGTAGATTTTCTTCCACCAAGATGTAACTTGTCTTATGTAGCATTATGGTGTGCTATGTAATCATAATAATGAATTCGCGTGCTCTCTTTATTCCAGAATGGTTTACTGTAAGAGGCATAACTAAAACTACCCTCTTATTAGAAGAAATTAAAAGAAAACACCGCAGAGTTCATTCATATAAATGAGTTTGGTACTAAGTGAGCGAATGAGCTCGATATAGATATGTCGGCAAGCTATAGCCATTTTTGATAGCAAATCAATTGCTTTCTGTCCGACAGAAGATTGTATGTATAATACCCACAGATTGTGCACCCGGATTCAATAATTTAATTAGATCGAAAAGGAAACTTTAGAAAAAAAAAGGAAAGAAAAGATTTTCATATGCATTTCCATTACGAATGGAATGAGTTGCCCGAGTATCCAACACACGCACAGCAAATTACAACGAAAAATAAATTTTATTCTAATTAAAGTCAAGAAAATTTCTTTCTTTTTTTCCCCATTGCTGTGAGAATGGTGCAGTATTAACCAGTAACTTTCTTTCTTTTCTTCGGATTTTTTTTTTTTTTACTTTGGCTTGCTTTTGCTCTATCGGAAACGCATGGTGAATATCAAATGAGAACCAACTTTATTATTGTTCTCCATGGGACGATGGTGTACATAAACTATATTTTATACACCACCTCCTATCTATGGATGTAATGCTGAGAATTGTGGCGAAACGGGGGGGAAAAAGCACACCTTTGAATATACATATAGGTACAAGAAAAAAACGTATGTCTGAACATTGAATAGTCGGTGCGACAATTATTAAATGCTCCGAAAAATATTGGTAGTTGTAACTCCTATTTAATTGGAAAGTTTAATGAAACTCATTAGAAGCTGTAATTATGTTTCATTCTTTGGTTTCGGTAAAAATGTTGTTATGAGTGCTAAGCACAGTCGTGTTATTGAATGTAAATGAATAACCAGCCAATTGTGCAGCAATATCGTCACAAACAATGTTGTTACTGTAATGTTCAGAATATGATGTCGATACAGTATATACTGGTTACATGATGATAATGCGGAATCTGACTCTATCGAGTGCATATTAGCTTTAAAACCGTTTCGTCCTTTCAGCAGACGGCAAGGATGTATTAATATCATAATTATCGAGTTTTTGTAACATATCATGATCTTTGTCTTTGGTACCTGGCTGTACGGATGAGGCGACATAACTACACGGTCAATATCGTCAGGAACGATATTATCGTTTTTTAGACGATAGTATCGTCTAAAGAACGATAGTATCGTCTAAAGAACGATAGTATCGTTTTTTAGACGATAGTATCGTTTTTTAGACGATAGTATCGTTTTTTAGACGATAGTATCGTTTTTTAGACGATAGTATCGTTTTTTAGACGATAGTATCGTTTTTTAGACGATAGTATCGTTTTTTAGACGATAGTATCGTCCAAAAAACGATAGTATCGTTTTTTAGACGATACTATCGTCTAAAAAACGATATTGTCGTCCAAAAAAATTTCATCCAGGACGATAATATCGTCTAAAATTATAAATTTTAAAATATTTTCAGGACGATATCATCGTTTTCTTGACGATATTATCGTTTAAAAAACGATAATATCGTTTTTTTGGACGATACTATCGTTTTTTTGATGATACTATCGTCTAAAAAACGATATTATCGTTCAAAAAACGATAATATCGTTTTTTTGACGATAATATCGTCCTGTATGAAAATATCCGCTGGACGATATTATCGTTATTTTCTTTTTCTGAACAAATTTATCGTTATTTTGGACGATATTATCGTCCTGGGCGATAATTTTTGGGACGATAATATCGTTCTGGACGATAGTGTCGTCCAAAACGATAATATCGTTTTTAATTAATTTATTTTTTTAAATTTGAGACGATAATATCGTCCAGGACGATAATATCGTTTTTAATTTATTTAAAATAAAAATTCTAGACGATAATATCGTCCTGGGCGATATTATCGTTCTGGATGGTTGTTGAAGACGAAACACAAAATCTTGTAGATAAACACCTTTTTATAGACGGCAAAAATATATTAAAAATTGGTTCATTTGGTTCCGTAAATTTAAATTTTATATAGAATAATTACACAGACTAATTATGAGACGATGCGAGAAAAAAAAATTAACTCCTAAGTTCCGACACCGTTCCGGCGCCCGGCTCGCATTGCGGCCCTCCGCTTCGCTCCGGGGCAATGGGCCGGATCGCTCGGCGTGTTAAAACGCTTTTTATGTACAATCTAAGTTGGTATTCATTTCGTAAAAAGATGAATTATTTAGGGACGAACTAAGCGCCTTTTTTAAACACTGATGTGTAGGTGATTTTCTCTGACAATTGTTTTTTGATATTTTGGAAGAGAATTCGGTTCTTGCTGCACCTCTGTGTAAAATTGAGTCCTGGACAATATTACCACCCAAAACTAAACGGTAATATCGTTTTTTGGACGATACACGATACTATCGTCTAAAAACGATATTATCGGTTTTTAGACGATATTATCGTTTTTTAGACGATAGCATCGTCCAAAAAAACGATAATATCGTTCCTGACGATATTGACGGTGTGGAAATGTCCCGCCACCGTAGTGTGCTCGTGGATATGTAATTTGAAATGAAAAATTTGTGCACGGGTGGGAGACGAACCCACTTGCTACTTGGGCACATTCACATACGGATGGATATTAATCTGTTATCAGTAATGACCAAAAAAAATAATGACAAGCTCTGGTTACATGTTACATGTTAAGAAAATTGAAGTACAAGATTTGAAATCAACAAATTAAAAATACTTTGATCGATGGAAGTAATAGACGCGATACTGGTCATATGCTTGCTGTCTGTAACGGTAAGGCCCATCATAGGGAAATGACAGGACAGTTTCCCTAAAATGTATGGAAAATTTTATCACAAAAATTCACCGAAAAAATTCAAAGAAACTCGCCTCTTATGCTTTCCATTGTATTCGGGCATAGTCTCTTTAGGTCGCCAAGGCATATTTGAATTTTTTCGGTGAATTTTTGTGATAAAATTTTCCATAGATTTTCGGGAAACTGTCCTATCATTTCCCAATGACGGGCCTTAAGGGCATATTTTTTTGAATTGGTACTTTAGAGCCTCGGCAATTCTTCGCTATCAAAATTTTTTCTCCGCCTATAACGGATTTGTTCCACAGTTTATCCGGCTCTTTCCAACCCCAAAAGTTTTGGATGTCCTCCCACACAACTCGGCGGTTCGCTGATGGTAAATTTTCAAAATCTGTAACATCGTCTATCAGCGGACGCCTGAGTTTCTATCGTGAACGAATAAAACTTGCTGGAGACGATAGAGCGTGAAAAACTATGGAACAAATCCGTTATTGGCGGAGAAAAAATTTTGATAGCGGAGATCGCCGTAGAATATGGGTTTGAAAATGCAGACCTCCGCCAACTGCAATAGTTTTGTATGACCAGTTACCTCAGATCAAATTTTTAACACTTTGTGTTTTTGAAACTACGATTTTTTCTTGAAACTAGAGTTTTCAGTCTTAAAAATTGTAACGCAACAGACCGTCATTGGCGGAATCTGCCCTTAAGTAATTTCAATGGCATATATGAAAGACTGAAGGAGTTCCATATTGGTGGGATAAAAGAATCTGTGCTGGTACTAGCTGACTTTGAGCTAGTTGCACGTCAAAATTGTGTTAGACGTAGGTGTAGCGTTGCACTGTAGCGCTGTAAACGCTTCACCGTCTCACACAATTTTGACATGCAACCAGCTCAAAAGCAGTGTTACCAAAACCAAACACAAGTTCTTTTGTCCTGCGTTTTTCTTCCACATGTCGTATATATCTCGCCTTCATAAATGGGACAGCAGAAGGTATAAACAAGTCTCATTCGTTTTATCATCCTTTCCGACCGATTTTATACTCTACATACTCCCACGATGGGCTTGATTTATGAATATCTGCGAACCAATTTTTCGCCGAACGACATACATGCAAGTAGAATGGTGATTTAAGTGGAATAGATTTCATCTGTAGACACGATAGACAGTCAGCATCCAACAGAAAAGTTAGACTGTACTAAATTACCCAATTTTAAGCTCAATTAAACGGGTTGAACGCATTTTGTCAATTGAGAAAATTGTGCACTGCACAGCCAGAAAATTTGGCTGGTGTGGAATTTACACCCTCTAAAAAATAAATCACCTGGTTCTGATGAGGTTGCTAAATTCATTATTCATACGTGTGCTACAGGTACATTATATAGTAACATCACTCTATTGCATTCACTTTGCATATTAGATTTGCTCACACCATCGCCGAAACATCAATTCATATAAAATCCATTCGATCTCAAGTTTTCATGCAAATGAACGACTATACGCTTATGTAGCTGTTCTGCGAGGCTGTATGATAATACGTAGCTGTGAAAAAAAGCCCCAGGCTCAAACATTTATGACTGTATGGATTTGTATGCTTTGCATCATTATATACACATACACCCGACGATATATCCGTCGTTCATATAAATATTTTTTTGATGAAGTTACATCTAATTTGTATAAATTTCAGTTTGCCGGATACTTTCTGTACAACTAAATTGTCATCCCATTCAGAAACAAGAAAATGATTTCGTATCCCGATCTGGGGATTATATAATAGCCTTAACCTGACATTTGCATTTCAATTTGTATTTATTGATGGGAACATCTGAGGGTTCCTTTTTTGGGGGGGCGAGTCGAATGGTGGTAAGAAGACCAGAATTTTTAGTGATTCTGGTCGGGTTGCGAACTTTATAACAAGAGTCGGAAATAGGAGAACGTTTTGCAATTTTTTTAGTACTAGATTTAGCGTAATCAACGCACTTCAAGCATGAGTGATCATAGTGATCAGCCACAGAAAGCACTCTATCTTACATGGGTGAGGCGACATAACTACACGGTCAATATCGTCAGGAACGATATTATCGTTTTTTAGACGATAGTATCGTCTAAAAAACGATAGTATCGTTTTTTGGACGATAGTATCGTTTTTTAGACGATAGTATCGTCCAAAAACGATAGTTTCGTTTTTTAGACGATACTATCGTCTAAAATACGATAATATCGTCTAAAAAAATTTCATCCAGGACGATAATATCGTCTAAAATTATAAATTTTAAAATATTTTCAGGACGATATTATCGTTTTCTTGACGATATTATCGTTTAAAAAAACGATAATATCGTTTTTAAACGATAATATCATTTTTTTGGACGATACTATCGTTTTTTTGGACGATACTATCGTTTTTTTGATGATACTATCGTCTAAAAAACGATATTATCGTTCAAAAAACGATAATATCGTTTTTTTGACGATAATATCGTCCTGGATGAAAATATCCGCTGGACGATATTATCGTTATTTTCTTTTTCTGAACAAATTTATCGTTTTTTTGGACGATATTATCGTCCTGGTCGATAATTTTTGAGACGATAATATCGTTTTTAATTTATTTAAAATAAAAATTCTAGACGATAATATCGTCCTGGGTGATATTATCGTTCTGGATGGTTGTTGAAGACGAAACACAAAATCTTGTAGATAAACACCTTTTTATAGACGGCAAATATATATTAAAAATTGGTTCATTTGGTTCCGTAAAATTAAATTTTATAATAGAAAAATTACACAGACTAATTATGAGACGATGCGAGAAAAAAAAAATTAACTCCTAAGTTCCGACACCGTTCCGGCGCCCGGCTCGCATTGCGGCCCTCCGCTTCGCTCCGGGGCAATGGGCCGGATCGCTCGGCGTGTTAAAACGCTTTTTATGTACAATCTAAGTTGGTATTCATTTCGTAAAAAGATAAATTATTTAGGGACGAACTAAACGCCTTTTTTAAACACTGATGTGTAGGTGATTTCCTCTGACAATTGTTTTTTGATATTTTGGAAGAGAATTCGGTTCTTGCTGCACCTCTGAGTAAAATTAAGTCCTGGACAATATTACCACCCAAAACTAAACGATAATATCGTCCTGGGCGATATTATCGTTTTTTTAAACGATAGTATCGTGCTGGACGATATTATCATTTAAGAAAACGATAATATCGCCCAGGACGATATTATCGTTTTGGACGATATTATCGTACAGAAAACGAAAATATCCATTAGATTTTCTAGAACGGTAATATCGTCCAGAAAACGATAGTATCGTTTTCTGAACGATAATATCGTCCAGAAAACGATACTATCGTCTAGACAATATTTTAGAATTTTCCAATTTAGACGATATTATCGTCCTGGATGAAAATTTTTTGGACGATAATATCGTTTTTTTGGACGATAGTATCGCCTAAAAAACGATAATATCGTTTTTTAGACGATACTATCGTCCAAAAAACGATATTATCGTTTTTTTGGACGATACTATCGTCTAAAAACGATATTATCGTTTTTTAGACGATAGTATCGTTTTTTAGATGATAGTATCGTCCAAAAAAACGATAATATCGTTCCTGACGATATTGACGGTGTCGAAATGTCCCGCCACCATGAAAATGATTTTACAGTGTTTTACGTTTGTGTGATACATTATCCAGTTTCAGTACTCTATCTAGAGTACTACTAATGCTTGAAGTGCGTTGGCGTAATACAAAAGTCGAGACATATTTTACGCCAATTTACAAGGGACATCACTAGATTTGCTCGGAAAACACTTGAAAGATTTCTGATCTATGCTTTATAAACTTGTTCCTACTCGATTTTAAGCAGTTTCGCTGTTGTTCTCATTTTAAACTAATTTGTACGATGTATCAAGTTACATCAAATTGAAGCGCTAACTGTGTAATGTACTAAACTGGAGGTAGTTAAAGTAAATTAGAAGTTTAACACTTACCAAACTTCGGTAAGTTAAAGTAATCGATTGATGTGTGTGAAGTTAATTGTTCGTATTAAAATCTATGATTTAATCATTGTGATGCGGCTAGATCCGATTGATTCGAATAATTGCACCAGTGATATGATATTTTTACCGAGACAAGCGTAGCACTTTCTCTCCCTTCCCTTGGGGAGAGAATAGAGATTTGGTCACTTGAACTGTCACGTTGCTTATGTTTTCAAAAATATGGTGAACTGTGGTTTATTTCGTCGGAAGAACCGGCAAATCACACATAGCATATATGAAAAACGTTGTGTTCACCTCTGAGAGAAAATAGAAACTTCCAACTCGAACAAATAACTTTTGGCTATAACTAGTTAGCGTCGGCACGTAGCTTTATCATACTCGTTACAAACGTTACAAACGTTACAAAATTGCAAAATTTTGCCTGATCCGTTATTTCCATTGATTCAACATAGTCTTAAATAGATTGGCGGAAAATCTTTTACTTCAATTGTTTAAAATAAATTTGTCTATAAAAGTCACACTAGCCGGTCTTCAATCGCTGATTTTTGTCGTCAGTGTTGATAACAGATGCAGACGTGAAAGTAAATTCTGACAAAATCGACACCATAGATTTGTTCCAAGTAACTGTAAACACGAATTTTGACTAGCCGAACAAACACGATTTCATCCACAGAGATCGGTTTTCATACACATATTGATGAGGTTATGCACGGCAGAGTAAAATAAACCAGGCAGGAGCGGTTCATTTTCGAAACGTCAAATAAGGGACCTAATACACTGGATGAAAATGAACTCAAATGAACACTGACATAAATTGAAAAAATTTATTCGCAAAAAATATAGGGCTACTAGATTGTTCAGGTCTCTTGTCAAACGTCCACTCCTGCCTGGTTAACTTTACTCTGCCGTGGGTTATGTCTCTATGGATGAAATTTGACAATTTCAGTGAAAGAATAGTACATTACGTCCTTGTTTGGAGACTTTTATTTTGCCGAAGGCAAGTGCTATAATCCTTTGTGGCAAACTAACAATATCCAAACGATTGCGTAAGGTATTTTACTTGCGAAGCCCTTCGAAAATGAAAATTATCTCAAGTGTCAATGCGGTGTGTCCCTTGCGGGAGTTGTGAGAGATGGCGAATTCGCACCAAGAAAACAGTGAATGAACAATATTCAGATAAATTTTGAAATTATTCGTCTAAGCCAAATAATTTGTTTTCCTTGACTCTATCTTCTATCATAATCTTTTGACAAAGTCAACAGATTGTTGTATCAAGATCCTCATATCGCATAGTTTCGTACGATAAGAATTTTCTTACAGATAAGTATACGGATCTGTCTTAACTTTTATCTGCAGTTCTATTCTATTCCCACCACACGTAGGCATGGGCGATAATGATAATGATTTTATCGATAATTGTCAATTATCGATAATCGATAATTATCGACTTTTTTTATCGAAAATTATCAAAAAAATATCGATAATCGATAATTATTGATATTTTGATAATTATCAAGATATCGATAATTCGATATATCGATATTTCGGTCCGAAAATCCGATATTTATCGATATATTCCTATATATCGGTATATTATCATGAATTTTCAGATAAATATCAAAATATCGATATTTTGATAATTATCGATAATTATTAAATTATCGATAACGATATGATTAATCGATTATCGATCATTTATTTCGATTGATATTATCGATAATTTTGAACGCCTCCCATCCCTAACCACACGCAATCGAAGGCTGTATACTTTGGGGAGGTCAGACGCAGATGCAGATACGCGGGTTACACACCACGTTTCATACAAAAAATTCGACACGCCATGCAAATTCAATTTTGGTGAATTTGTTTGTATGGAAAAGGTGTGTTCCCGCTTATCTAATAAAAAGGCGATCTGAGTGACCTTCCAAAAGTATAAAGCTTTGTTATAATCGAAATACAGTTTTGCCATTCACATGCCCAAAGTTACTTTAAATCGTGCAAAATAGACTGTTTTCTTCGTGTCAATTCACGAATTAAAGTAACTTTAAGCATGTGAATGGCAAAACTGTATTTGTGTTGAAAATTTTGTATCGTACGAAACTATGCGCCTAATCGGTTGGCCTGTGGAGGCGCCACATTTTTTTTATAGTACTTCAATCTCACTGGACTACTTTTTTGTGTAACAACTTCACATTGGCTCATTCCCATGAAATGTCACAGCAGTGAAGTTTGTTCATGAAAAAATAATTCAGTAACAGCAGACTTTTGATGAAGAAAAGTACTAAATTGTTATAGATTTTACCTTTATTTTCTAAACTACATTTTCCTATTGATACAACAATCTGTTGTCTTCGTCAAAATAATATGGTAGAGTCAAGAAAAACTCATTATTCCCTTGACTGTGAGTCATGGGTTTTACAAAAGAAAATACACAATACGTAACACGTTCACTATGATTATGAAAATGTATGGAAATGTGATGAAAAAACGTTAAATATTAAAATTTTGTGCTCTTTGATAACACCGATTTTCAAAAACGTTTTTTTAATCGACGAAGTATTGAAATCCCCAGGTCAAGTTCGAACATGGGTGGTATAGGTTCAACCATCTGGTGGTAGTTCTCGAAGGAAGCCTTTTCTGCTCTTTGTTAACACGACAACTGGAGTAATTCTCAACCGATTTAAAAAAAAAATGTTTGGTGGAGAATGGAATTAATTCCTGAGGTTAGGTTCTAAGATAGATTATGTTGGTCTAATGAACAAGCTGATGTTGCTGAAAGAATTTTTGTATCTATTTCAATAGTGCTTTTCTTGTTATGTCATGTAATGTCACTTTGCCTTGTAAACAAAACCGAATAAATAGAACAAAAATTAACGAGTGTGAAGTTTACGGCCAGAGCGAAGCGAGGGCCACAAATCACACCAGTTTAAGTTTCATTGAAAACATGTGTCTTTTTGACAAATAGATACATTTTGTTGAACACATTCATTACAGTTTGTTTGAAATGTCAACTTGAAGAAAAAAAATAGTTTTTATCAGGTTGACATTTCCAACAATCTGTAATGAGTCTGTTCAATAAAAAGCATCTGCGTGTCACCGAGTTAGTGATCAACTCAGAAGTGTATCAACCTGTTCTTTCAGAATATTGCGAAAATGGGTGGTATCGGTTCAACCATCTGGGAGTAGTTCTCAAAAGAAGAAGAAGACGAATAATTTCAAAATTGATCTGAACATTGTTCTTTCAGTGTTTTCTTGGTGAAAATTCGCCTTTTCCCGCAACTCCCAGGGTGCTGAAAGTAAAATTATATCAAAGCTAAATTGTAGTGTATGAACTTGCGACTCTTGAACACAATGGTACAATTGGTCTAAAAATTAATTTAGTTTTAATTATTCATTCTCTACCAATGAGGGAACTAGAAAAGAGATCGTATTATGGTACAATTATTGTCATTGAGTGTCAATATACTTAAAGCGTTTCATACGAGGGGAGTGACAGAAGATGAAACCTAACCTGATTTCATTTATGACAAAGTCAAATTAGTTTCGTCAGCTTTTCCGTAACAAAATTTTATTGGTTTTATTTTTTGATGACAAGAATAGTATTTCATTTATAAATGTGTTGTGTATTGATGAGCACATTATATGATGATATGGTTGATGGAAATTTATTTAGACGTAACATCAAATATATATATTTTGTCTAAATCTAAAAGTGAAACGTATTACACATATAGGCACATAGAGGCATATCTGAATATATATATATTCATTCACACATAATAAAAGATAAATTATTATACAACGTTCTAAAACCCGAAAACCCATCGGTTTATACATTTTGTTATGGGTAATATATATAGAGAGAGTGAGAGATATAGATACATATACATCGAGAATATAATAAGGAAACATTATACAACATTTAGAAAATTAATTTCGGTACACGTGAAAGTTATCTTTGAAGATTTTAATTATACAAGATTTTGTGGAAATTTGGTTTTCATAATAACATTTTGGGAATGAAGGAAGATATTACGATTAAGTTTGTGTCAGCATTGTTAGCGAAGGAAAGTTTAACGTTTTCCACAAATAACACATTTGTGGCATAGCGCATATTATATAGGAATATTTTGCGAAATGATTTTTTTTCTCTTCACCCGGCTCACTCTATCTAGCTATCTATACGTATCTCTTCAGTCCCGGAACGAATCGAAGTTTAGTTGCAAAAGTTTTGACGTATTTTTGTTTAGTTTGTACATTTCGTCGAAACGCCTTAGCATCGCATTTAATTCCTTTACCGAACGATGTAATGCAATCAATATAACGATTGTACGAATTCGATAGATTATACAAAACTGACGAGACACTTTATCAAAGATTCGGAACCCTTTTGGACGTAAAGTTTCAACGATAAAATACGAATAACCCGCCTCGCAGTTATAAATCTGAAAATTGTGTCCGTTGTATGCTATGAATCACATTCCGGAAAATTTGAAATTTTTTCCATTATTTTAATTACCAAAATTTATTTTAAATGAGTTCCCAATTGTTGATTACAGCCCGTTCTGCTACATAAAATATATTTTTTCCAAAATTAATTCGAAATGATGCACATGATAATTTAACTAATGGGCTCCGGTAAAATGTTTCCATCATCACAACATGTGGAATTGAATTGTAATTGTTCATCAAACCATTTACAATTGTGTACAAATCGAATTCGAATATATTCGAAGATTAACTGAAACTAATCCATTAATGGCAATGTTGAGACGTCAATCAGATCGTTATTACACTTGTATGTTACACTTGTGTGAGACGTAGAGGAGTTTAGTAAATCCATTGACTCTGATGAAGGGATTCAACTTGATACAAAAAAAAGACCGAGAGCCGTAGGTGTTGGTGCATCTTAAAAACAAATCTGTCGACTCTGTCATCCTGATCAAACAATTTGAAATCGCGACTAATGTGTTGAAGGAAAATTTTAAACATTTACAACAACAACTATTAGAAAATTGACTGAAGAAATCAGAAAAATTCAAGTACGGTGCTACAACGGCCCGAAAATATTAATAAATTGATTGTACCAACGCACTTCAAGCAAACGTGCTTCGAGTGACAGCTGCTAAATAACTATTTTGTGTGAAAAATTCTTCCAGATTTTTTTACAGTGCAAAAATTTGTTTGATACACTGTCCCGTTTCAGTACTCTATTTAGAGTACCATTCATGCTTGAATTGCGTTGATTGTACCCATTAAGACGTTTAAAATCCACAAATAATCTAAAGACCGAAACTGGAAAGCGGTTACGAGATTATTTAATAGTAGACAGCAACTCACCTTCAGTTCGTATGCCTCAAACAAGTATTGTTCATTTACTACATGCCCCAGGCGAAAGTTGACCATTACATTGCAATGGGATATTATATTTGACCGATAAATTAATTCAAAACTACCGATAAAAATCAATAAATGACCGATAAACTCGCTACCGATAAAAAATAATAAATTACCGATAGCGAAATTCACAAGTACCAATGAAAATATTCAAAACTACCGATAACTTTTTACCGATAAAAAGTACTAAAATACCGATAAACTGGTCGTTTTATCGATCATTTATCATTTTATATCGGTAGTTTAGTACGTTCTATCGATCATTCATTATTTTCTATCGGTAGTTTATTACTTTCTATCGGTAGTTCATTATTTTCTATCGGCAGCTCATTATTTTCTATCTGTAATTCATAATTTTCTATCGGTACTTTAATTTTTTCTATCGGCAGTTTATAATACTTAACGTTAATGGTCAATTGTTGTTTTCGATCGGAAAACTGTGGAAAAATAAGGGTCTCATACTCAAGCGTTTTAGGGAGCTAGAGGTGTTCCAAGGTTGGTTCCTAAATTTTGGGATGACAGCTGATTCCTCTGGTACTTCCTAACTTCCATCGGATTTTTTTATGGATTCGGGTTATTTTCGACATGAGTGAGGTGTTACAAGGTTGGTTCATAAATTTTGGGATGACAGCTGATTCCTCTGGCACTTCCTAACTTCCATCGGATTTTTTTATGGATTCGGGATATTTTCGACATTAGTGAGGTGTTCCAAAGTTGGTTCCTAAATTTTGGGATGACATATGATTCCTCTGGCACTTCCTAACTTCCATCGGATTTTTCGATAGATTTGGGTTATTTTCGACATGAGTGAGGTGCTCCAAGGTTGGTTCCTAAATTTTGGGACGACAGGTGATTCCTCTGGCACTACCTAACTTCCATCGGATTTTTTGACGGATTTGGGTTATTTTCGACATGAGTGAGGTGTTCCAAGGTTGGTTCATAAATTTTGGGATGACAGCTGACTCCTCTGGCACTTCCTAACTTCCATCGGATTTTTTTATGGATTCGGGATATTTTCGACATTAGTGAGGTGTTTCAAAGTTGGTTCCTAAATTTTGGGACGACAGATGATTCCTCTGGCAATTCTTAATTTCCGCATGGTTTTCCCATGTATTAGGGTTATTTTCGATCTAAGTGAGGTGTTCCAAGATTGGTTTCTAGATTTTGTGACTCAGACTTTTGATGTTGTCGAGATGACATACTTACAAAAGAGGTGATATCAGTCAAAAAAAAAACCCTAAAGGGTAAATGTGACGCAAGTCCTTTATCTTACTTACAAAATAACTGATATCGATGAGGGTGACGCATTGTGCGCCGTACGCAAAAGTTTTATCAACAAAAAATTGGCACAAAAAATGTGTGATAGAAAATTTTACAAAAAGAAGTTTGCGTTACAAGTGGCAGATGTTGAGAAACCTATTGTTAGGGAAATAGTTAAAAAATGTACTGAAAAAATTTAAACGGAAGAAAACCGAATCATCTGCCACTTGTGACGCAAACTTCTTTTGTAAAATTTTCTTTCTCAAATTTTTTGTGTCAATTTTTTGTTGATAAAACTTTTGCGTACGGCGCACAATGATATCAGTAATTTTGTGAGCAAGATAAAGGACTTGCGTCACATTTACCCTTTAGGGGTTTTTTGACTGATAATAAACTAAAGATAGAAAATAATGAATCACCGATAAAAAGTAATGAATGATAGATAGAAAATAATGAATTACCGATAGAAAGTAATAAACTACCGATAGTAAATGATAAATGATCGATAAAACGACCAGTTTATCGGTACTTTAGTACTTTTTATCGGTAAAAAGTTATCGGTAGTTTTGAATATTTTTATCGGTACTTGTGAATTTGTCTATCGATCATTTATTATTTTCTATCGGTACCGTATTTATCGGTCATTTATTATATTTTATCGGTAGTTTTGAATTAATTTATCGGTCGTTTATTAGTATCCCATCGCAATTTGCCACCTGCGAAAATGATCCATTCCATGTGGACGATTTTCGGTGTCATGTGAAATTCAACTTTCTCATTTGGTCGGCAGTATACCAGAATACATTGGATGCTGCTGCATAATTCATTAATTTTAACAATTTCGTGAAACTCAAAAACTCCATCGTGTATTTTTGATCAACTCGCCATCGGCTCGGATGTACTAACTCTCTAATTGTCGAAAAGACAGTTACCGAAGCTTGTTGCTTAAAAACTCACTTGTGAGTGTACTTTTACCACAAAATTACTACCTCACGTAATGAACTACTTTTGAAGCAACCACTGTACTACTAATACTACATAATATATGAATAGTACACAATGTTGGTGGTCTAAAGTAAAAATTAATCGACGGAGCTACCATCTAATGATACTGCTCCAATCTATTGAAAAGGCTAAGATTAAAGGAAGTAAAAGCCATAATTGCATTACTCGATGTATACTGTACATGGCTTTCTCAGTGAAAAGTTAAATTATAAAAGACTAAAGTGCCATACACTGGCCAAATATTTAAATTTCATCAGAGCCCCGAACAACAATAACAATTTCACAATTTCAATAATTCACGCCATTCCACCCTTTTCCAAAAATACCAAATTGCTGCTTATGGACACACGTCGTACAGTCCAGTGTGATAACATATAAAGTAAATTGGCTGAAAATAGTTCTGAGCACTTGTTTCGGAAGTAGTGGGCACGGGGACGATGATTGTTTCTATTATTTTTCCGTAATAAGTTAAACTCTTTGAGCAATCATACATCATAAGCATCAACAACCACCCTTTCCCTTGTTGAGCCATATCCGTAATAATTTTTGGAAAATATTTTCACCAAAAACTTTCTTCCCGAACGAACAAACCTCCGTTTCATATACGTCCATATGGTAAAATAAAATTCACAAAGCAAACACGACAAAACCCGCAAAATGTGTATATAAATACAACGGCGGGTGTATTATACTATAATAGACGGTACAGTACCGAAGCACATCTTCACATTATATGGAGGATACCAAAAATACGAACATTACATTCAAAATCCCATCACGTTCAAAACAAAAACATATTTGCTTTTCTCAATCTAAAATGTATGACAATAATAAAACGTATATCAAGATTACGTACCGTCAAAGTTTATTAAATTATCCATTAACGTATTGTTTTTGACTTTTCTGGTTTGATTTAGAGAGATATTTCGTTTAAGATTACAACGTTTTCGGGATGCGGAGGATTCGTTTTTCGTTTTTTTTCTCCTACTTTTTCGGTTTCGGTTTCTTTTTTTTTATTTTATTGCTGATGAGATCGATTGATTACGAGTAAATGGAGGGCAACATTATTATTACAAAAATAATAGAGGGGTCACTTTACAATCTATGACGGTAATTTATGTTTGTATCGATCCGAGCCAATCAAAAGTTGCTCGCCTGAATAAATAACATGTTCCGAAAGCACGACTTAAATTGCTATCTCATTAGTTACCGACAAAGCGACAAGCTAAATATATGTAAAAACAAATGAAGTACCAGATTTGGTATCTATCAATTAGAAATTAAAAAAGTTGATCAAAAGAAGTAATAGATTCGTTTTCAGACAGGCGAGGCTACATTTTCAGAATGATCATTCAATAAACACCGACCTTACTTCGATACCATATGACTTCTCTGAGCAGGGACTATTTTTGGGAAAACATTTTTTTAAAGTGTTTCTGAAAGGAAAATATGGAAAAATTTAGGAAATGTTGGAAAAAATCGGTGAATTTTGGAACATTTAGAAAGTGTTGGAACATTTAGGAAATTTTGGAAAATTTAGGAAACATTGGGAAATGTGAAAAATTTAGGATAATGACTTCCTAAAAATAGTCTATGATCCAATGGGAATGTGGCTCTGAGGAGTGTAAAAATGATATGTTGAGCTTCAGACTAATATGAAATTTGTGTTAAAACTAATCCCAACAAAAATCTCTTCGAGAAAATTGTGACGCAGTCTTTGAAGTACAATTTCTAAAATGAATGATATCGCTAGAGTTGACGCTTTCAGTTTCGTTACGCAAAAATTAAATTTTACACCCAATTTTAGTTGAAACAAGCTGGCCTAGTTTTTCTCATCATCTGCCAAATAATTTTTACCAAAAAAAATTGACTGGAAACAACCAAAATTTTACCAAAAAAAACCTGCGTCGCAAAGTGGCAGATGTTCAGGAACAGACTAGCAAGAAAATTTATCTGCCACATGCGACGCAGATTTTTTTGGTAAAATTTTGGTCGTTTCCAGTCAAATTTTTTTTTGGTCATTTTAAAAATTGTACTTCAAAGACTGCGTCACAATTTTCTCGAAGAGATTTTTGTTGGGATATCAGTCGTTTTTGAAGTGCTTTTTAGAACAAAATTCGAAAATTTAACGAAATTCGAAAATTTAACGAAATTCGAAAATTTGACGAAATTCGAAAATTTAACGAAAATCGAAAATTTGACGAAAATCGAAAATTTGACGAAAATCGAAAATTTAACGAAAATCGAAAATTTGACGAAAATCGAAAATTTGACAGAAATTGAAAATCGAAAATTTGACGAAAATTCAAATTTGACGAAATTCGAAAATTTGACGAAATTCGAAAAATTGACGAAATTTGAAAATTTGAAAACCCATTTCCAATTTTTGACATTTTTGCATATGCCCCTCTGTTCTACTCGTAAAACTCTGAGACTTTGCCGAAGAAAGTAACTCTCTATCTGCCACCATTCACAAAATAACTCTAAAACCCTAATTGACCCACCCATTTCTAACTTTCGACATTTTTCACATATGCCCCTCTGCTCTACTCGTAAAACTCTGAGACTTTGCCGAAGAAAGTAACTCTTTATCTTTCATAACCCAAAAAAATATTAGTCCTTTCATCCTACGCTCGAGTAGCTCAAAATTTGGTCACTCTAATCACTCTAGCTCAAACGAATCTGAAATAGCTCAAACGATTTTTTTAATTATTTTTTTTGTTCGAATCGTGTTACGAATACCTTTCATTTGATGGGTCGCACGTCTCTGTAGGTTTCAATACAGCTAAGCTACAGCCGAAAACGCGTTCCCGACCCTCGAAAACCACACTCAGAAACCACTTCGAGGCCAATAAAACAAAATGCTGGTTTTTCCTGGGGTAATGGCGTATCACATTTTCATTTTTATGTCCACCCTGAGGTTCTTGCAAAATTTCATGGAGATTAGCTGACTAGTTTCCGAGATCGACCGTCGATAGATAGATAGAAACATACAGAGTAAGTTGAAAGATTTTGATTGTTTGGAAAACGTCAATTTGGTGCATTTTGTATGAAAAGTGACCAATTTCAAAACGATGTATCTCCGGCAATTTTAAACCTACATAGTCGAGTGATAGCTCATTTTGTTCGTATTTGAAGCGAGAATATGAAAGAATATGTTTTGTGGTGATATAAACCAAAGGGTAGAAACTTAAATTCTCGCCTATGTATAGTTGCCGCGTCTCAAAAAAAAGTTCTTCGTTCTTTTTTTGGAAGTTAGACTGCGTCAAGTCCTCCGCTATCGCTCCGGACATGATGGAGTAAAAGATTGTGTATATGTTGGAAACATCAGATTTTTGTAATTTTTGCAAACAAATTAAAAACGCATTACGGTTGAAACACGGGGGTATAACTACCAATAAAAAAAATAGTTTGAATTTCAATGCGCCTACATGGATCGCCGTGCACATTTTGACAGCATACTGAAGTTGGCTTCAAATTAAAATTAATTTTAAATCAAGCGGGTATTTTGAAAAATTAATATCTAGACTGGTTTAGTTTTTTGTCTCCATTTTACATGTGATCTAGTATTCACTTAACACTATCGAAGTTCGACACTTAAAATTTTCATCGATTTGAAACAATCAAGGTAAAATTTTATTTCATTGCATAAAAACCGTGTTATTTTGGTGCTTATCTTTAGATGGTCAAATGTGTTGTTCCAACGTGTGGTAAAACTTACGGTGGTTTTCATAGCTTTCCGACCGATAGGATAACTTTCCAAAGGTGGATAGGAGCTACAAAAGCGTTTGAAGTCAATAACAAAAAGAATGCGCCACACTCATATTATAAGGTGTGCAAAAGACATTTTGAAGCAGCGGACTACACATCAGGAGCAAGAAAATATCTAAAGAAGCGTGCTGTTCCGAGTGTTGAGATACCAAATACGAATTCATTTGTTGATGAGCACAATTATTGCTATGATGGTAGCATGGCAATGTCAACAATGTGCCTCCCTCATAACAGAAAAGTAAAAAAAAAAATATGTTATGACCGTTATTACAAACAATTATTTTATGTTTGTAGAAGATTGAAGTGGTTTCAATTGAAACGTTTCCACCTGGATATTTTGATTTGAATGCGCTTAGGATGAAAAAAGAAACGGCTTTAGACGATACGACGACGAAAATGGTGACTGATACAATTCCATTCGATATTGATTCGGACTGTCCAAACGATAATGTTGGCATGGAAAATGTTGAACGAATCAAAACAAAGATGGAGGGAAGAATCGAGGAAACATCAGCAACAGTTACAATTCGCCGTGAAGATTATGTTTCTTTGAAGAGAAAACTGCGCTACACACGAACACAATTGCGGATAGTTAAAAACAAGATAAAGGGTAAACAAAAAATCACGAGAAGCCCTCTGTTTGACCACATTATGAAGAATTTGAATTCCGATCAAATCAGTTTCTTGCAATTGTTATTGAAAAATGATGGTCACAACGGGCGGGGTCGAAGATATTCTTTTTCGGAAAAGTCTTTAGCTCTTGCATGGTACAAACAGAGCCCAAAATCTTACAATTTCGTATCAACGATATTTCCGTTACCGACCTATTCGGTTCTATGCATGCATTCAGCGAAAATTCTCTTTGAGGCCGGACTAAATAAAAATCTATTAAAGTTCATCAAGGATACGGTAGCCAATATGTCAGAGAGAGAGCGATTATGTATACTTAGCTGGGATGAAATCAGCCTCAAAACTCATTTGGAGTATTTACCAACTAAACAGTACATCGACGGATTTTTGGATTTAGGAAGTACAAGATCTGAAAAATTTGCAAATCACGCTCTGACCTTCATGATACGAGGAGTTGAAAAATCTTACAAACAGCCGGTTTCCTACTTCTTGACGAATGCTGATATTGGCGCAAAGGAATTGTCTGAATTGATCGAATTGGTTATTAAAGCAATATTAAATACAGGTTTGTGGAGAAACCACTTCTGTGACTATTTTTAACGTCCTTTTGTTCTACTTTTATTTGTATAGGTTTAATAATAATTGCTTCGGTGTGCGATCAAGTCGCTACAAATGCTGCAGCTGTAAATCGACTTATAAACCGAAGTGGTGTCACCGTTGATCACCGTATGAATCTTAAAGGAGCTGTATCTATCAATCATTTTACACGCAAAGTCAAGAAACCGCTGCCAAAACCATCAAAGGCTGAGCTGCTCTCTTACAAAGTAGAGGACCGTACAATTATTCATATTTTCGACCCTCCACACATCATAAAAGGAATTCGAAACAATCTTTTAACCAAAAACCTCAAGCATTTCGTTAAAAGTGATAGAGCCGTAAATTGTAAAAGAAAACGTGTGGCCACTTGGGACGATATAGCCGAGTTTCATGGTTTTAATAAAACTGGCTCGGTTCGTTTAGTGGAAAAAATTACTGACGAGCATATCAATCCAGTCAAAAGGAAAATGAACGTGAAATTGGCGGCACAAGTGTTTAGCAAGACAATGGGACAGAGTAAAAAGAAAGAAGTAAAAAGAAAGAAAAGCAAAATAATCATGGACTAGCGAAAAAAAGTGATGTTACTGGCACAGCAGATATTCTTGTTTTCTTCAACGACGTATTCGATAGCCTCAACGGTGGTACAAAAACAGAAAATGATGTGAAAGGAGCAATAAGCGTCGACAGTAATCATGAAAATTTCTGGGAATATGCTGTAACTATGCTTAAAAAAATGGATTTCATATTCAAAGCCGGTGATAATGTTGGTCAAGCAAGCAAAAAATGCAAGATTCTTGATCGATTGGTTTCAACAATACGCGGGTTTCAAGAAATAAAAAAGACACTGTTACAATACGACATTATGTCCTTTTCACCACGAAGATTTAATCAGGATGGTCTGGAAAATTTCTTTGGTCTAATTCGAAGTGTATGCCACATCGCTGTTGCACCATCAACACGCCAGTTCAAAACTGCATTTGCAACTATAATAGTCACAGGTCTCGTTAAAAGACATTCGCTGAAGTCAAATTGCGAGCAAGACTTTGATTCGGGTCTCCTACAAAACGTTCACAAATTTTTTGCTGCCAATCAAAATTCGGATGGTTCAAGTGAGGGCTGCCGAAATCAGAACGGTCAAAGGTATTTAGAAAAAAATGATGACGAAGAACTCACACACGATCCAGACGATTCAATTTGCTCTTTAAAAGACGAAACTCTATCTCATGTTGCAAGCGTCATTTATGCAAAATTTATTAAAGGAGTTAAATGCATCCAATGCAAGACCGATCTGCAATCAAAGAAATTGGGAATGTTTCATCCATCATCTACGTCTGTATCACGAGTTCAAGCAATCATAACAAAAGTCGAAAAAGTTATACCGAAAATTTGCTTTGAGATGAATTTTAAATCCAAACTGCTTGCCATTGTTGAGATGGACGATGCTCTAGGATGCCCAATTCATAACACTCAAAATTCATCGCGTTTCGATTCAATTGCGCTCGATTACATTATTTCAATTTTTACTAAACACGTAAATGAAGTTCTGACCGAAAAAATTTTAGTGCCTACTAATGAGTTCGATATGATACAAAAGAATGCGTTGGAGTATCGCCAAAAAAGAAAAGGAATTGGTAAATACATACCTAAAAATACAAGCGCAATCAAAAAACGTCAAAAATAAATTTCTTTAAAATATTGTTCCATTTTTGTAAATACGAATCCCAAATTTGTTGTTGAATAAACCAACTTTTTGTCCTTCAAATATGTAATGCGTTATTATTGAACAATGTGTATAAAACGAGTTAGTATCCGCATGCATTTCAATACACATTGTTTCGAGGTCGGCTCAGTATGTATCTATTAGCTATAGAGACCGATTTTCGGAATTGAGTATTTACAATAAATTGACCATGTTATTTGTAATGATTGTCGTTCGTTTTAACATTTGTTTTTTGTTTTTAATTTAAAGGCAGTAGTTTGACCAGGATGATCGAGAAAATAACTTTGGTCTAATGTTGCTGTTTTTGCAGTTATAATAGTCACAAGTCTTTTAAAAGACATAAAAGCATTCTCACTTACAATGAAATTGAAATATAAAATGAAATTTGATATGCGTGCTCCCTTTTATACTACTTTTTTATGTTTTAATATCTGATGGTCTAGCGTAATTTAGATCTATGTTCTGATATTTGTTGTTCAAGAGTAAAAAATACCACAAAATTAATTTAGAAGCTGATTTCACGTGTCTTTAATAAGATTTTGTATTTCGGATGAACTTTAAAAGACCCGCCTATTTTAAAATTATTTTTAATTTGAAACTAACTTCAGGATTCTGTCAAAATATGCACGGACATCCAAGTAGGCGCATTGAAATTCGAACTAGAATTTTTGATTGTAGTTATACCCCCGTGGGTTGAAAGCAATTTACTGTACGTTTTAAAGACGCATTCCTCCATACACTAAAAATCCATTGCTGGTGTCAGTTTATGGGGATCAGATACATCAAACGCATTTAACCAATTGATCCACCGCATCCAGTGAACGGAACTGTAATTACGGAGCGAAGAATAGCAAAGATCAACTTAAATGTCGATTAAATTTTCAAGAATATGTAACCTGAGGTTGGTGTTACAGTAGTCGGCACAACTGTTGAAGTTGAAATGCATCTGCAGTCTTGCAGACGGCCGTTTGGTACACAAGTCGATCGGTCAATAAATTCACCGTTAAAGCAGAACAGATCAGCGCAAATACAACTACACGATCCACCTACACCATCTGGAAAACATTGGCCTGCCCACGTATCAGTGATGGCTATTGGATCGTTCCGACATGAATAACAAGGATCACCTGAGGTAGTTTTGTACAAAAATATTAATTTTCGAAACTGACGTTGATTTGTAACATTTTCATTAATTACTTGTAGTTGGATCAGTGAACGATATACTGTGAGCCAGCGTTGATGTTTCTGTAGATGAATTGAACATCAATATTGTAGGAATTACAATTAAATGATAGTGTCTTTAACAAAGACACCACAACGTTCTCACCAAGGTTATCAGCCCTGTGGTCTCTACCGGGATTATTCCTCTCCACATGCATGGCAATTGAGCCTACAAAGGAATAATTTATTCCCTGAAATTCAAAGGAATTACAAAATTGCGAACCTGCAAGCAGCAGCGTAAAAACAAATAATTTCATTTTGAAATACGAGCTAACTGTGCTGTGAATACGAACGAAAGCAATGTCTTATCGAAAATGTGTGGTTGTTTTTTTTAACAGTCAACGTTTTTATAGATCAAAAAAAATGATAAAATTTTAATTAGTCAATTTTGTGTGCTCGACGTCTCAGTCAGTTCCTTTCCTGTGTAATAAAAATGATGAGTAAACTTGTTATTAATCAATTTTTTCGCAATTTCGGGACATAATCTTTCCGCGCCTAACATTGAAAGTTACATTGAAGATTTCTATTTCTTTGGTCATATATTTCCAGGCATACAGCGTTTCTTCCAATAATGAGAACAACTGTTCTGAATTGATACTATTACAGGTTAACAAGAATAGACCGGCTAAAGCCTGGTGAGGTCTTTTTTCTAATTTTTGTTTGGAACTACCAACTACCAACTATTTGACCTACCAAAACTACCACATTTTCGAATTGCAATGTTAACTGTGAACTATCGGTTATCAGATAATTATTATTTGCCTGGTTTTGATATGCTCATGGTGGCTTTGCAATTTTGAATGTCAATCCAGCTCACAACTACCAAAACTACCGACTACCAAATTTTCGATTTATAAATAGGCGAGCAGTTAGAATAACTTCGTCAGTCGGTGCGTAGTTCTCGAATAGTAAACATCTCTTCCCCAAAAATTACGTTTGGTAGTCAATTATAGCCTTGGTAGTCGAACTACCAACTACCAAATTTTCGAATTGCAATGTTAACTGTGAGCTATCGGTGATAAGATAACAAATAATTATTATTTGCCTGGTGTCGATATGCTCATGGTGGCTTTGCAATTTTGAATGTTAATCCAGCTCGAAACTACCAACTACCAAAGCTACCGACTACCAAATTTCCGATTTATAAATAGCCGAGCATGTAGAATAATTTCGTCAGTCGGTGCGTAGTTCTCGAATAGTAAACATCTCTTCCCTAAAAACTACGTTTGGTAGTGAATCATAGCCTTGGTAGTCCAACTACCAACTACCAAATTTTCGATTGCAATGTTAACTGTGAGCTATCGGTGATCAGATAACAAATAATTATTATTTGCCTGGTGTCGATATGCTCATGGTGGCTTTGCAATTTTGAATGTTAATCCAGCTCGAAACTACCAACTACCAAAGCTACCGACTACCAAATTTCCGATTTATAAATAGCCGAGCATGTAGAATAATTTCGTCAGTCGGTGCGTAGTTCTCGAATAGTAAACATCTCTTCCCTAAAAACTACGTTTGGTAGTGAATCATAGCCTTGGTAGTCCAACTACCAACTACCAAATTTTCGATTGCAATGTTAACTGTGAGCTATCGGTGATCAGATAACAAATAATTATTATTTGCCTGGTGTCGATATGCTCATGGTGGCTTTGCAATTTTGAATGTTAATCCAGCTCGAAACTACCAACTACCAAAGCTACCGACTACCAAATTTCCGATTTATAAATAGCCGAGCATGTAGAATAATTTCGTCAGTCGGTGCGTAGTTCTCGAATAGTAAACATCTCTTCCCTAAAAACTACGTTTGGTAGTGAATCATAGCCTTGGTAGTCCAACTACCAACTACCAAATTTTCGAATTGCAATGTTAACTGTGAGCTATCGGTGATCAGATAACAAATAATTATTATTTGCCTGATGTCGATATGCTCATGGTGGCTTTGCAATTTTGAATGTTAATCCAGCTCGAAACTACCAACTACCAAAAATACCAGCTACCGACTGAGAGCTACCAAAACTACCAAATTTGTGGAACAGACAGACGGACAGACAGACAGACAGACAGACAGACAGACAGACAGACAGACAGACAGACAGACAGACAGACAGACAAACCGGCCATAATAGGGTATTTTTTCTAGAAGAAAAAAGACCTAAAAATTCGATTCAGACCTCGCCACCGGCTCGTCCTGGGAATCCTCTTATTCACTAAAAATCAATTTTACTGCACAAACTTCCAAAGTAACCTACCAGCAAAACAAAATTTGACAGACCAGAGTAAGCTAATATTTATCTCCCCAGGGTCACTGTTTTCAGATATGGTAGATGAATCTCCCTAGACAATGACTTCATTTTGCAGCGAGATTCATCTATCCAAAATTGAAATTATGAACCCAGACGGACTTGTGACAGTTGGATTAAAAGTCGATCTATTCCATCTGTCATAGTGACGTTTTTAACGCCAAACAAATATAAAAATGATAAATGGTCGTAAAATCTCCACTTTGTGACCACTTCCTATATTCATTTTCGTTTGGCATTTGAAACGTCACTTTGACAGGTGGAATATACCGACTTTTGAACGCAACTGTCACACTTGTTAGATAAATAGCTTTTTATCGCATGAAGTTTATTGTTCGTATCTTGTTTGTGTAACCTGTTTTAATTAGTATCATAGCCATTAAAAACAACAATATTATCAATAGTACAGGAGGCGTAAAACGTAGCGATTGTGTCAAGTTTAAAGATCCGAGTCGCTGCTAAAAAGTGTGAATTTTTACGATAACTGAATTATGATTTGTGCGACATCTATTTACCTCTCCATTGACATTATACCAATAGAATACGGCAATGTACTACACCAAAGTTCTATTCTATTGAATGGACTTGTAAAACTTTGGTATAATCAAAAGCGTCCCTTCGACAATCTCTTATATTACAACCGAAAATAATGATGATTAAGTTGGCTTTTATTGGCAGTATTTGATACTTTTCGCATTTTCTGTCAGCAAATTTATATGAATAACTTCGTAATTGCACAATTGAGAAATTATAATTCTCTACGTACTGGCAGAATGATAGGTATGTCCCCGAAAAGTATCCAATATAACTACATAATAATACGAAAGAAATGGTTACACGAAACATTCACATAAAAATACGTCAACTCAGCTAAATTCAAAAGATTATGTCGAGGATGGTACATTTATACTTTCATAAATTGTTGTTTATCCAATTTTCAGCTGAACGACAAGAAGAAAATCGTCTGTCTCTGTGTGTGTGTGTGTTAGCTGTACATTGTGAGTACGCCACATCATGTCGTATACCTCGAATACACATTCAATTTATTTATGTGTACATTCTGGATATAATTTGTGATCCAACTATAAAGACAGGCAAACGTATAGGACTAGAAACTCGTTAAATATGCCATCCAAACCGACATTAAGAAAAAAAAAACGTTTTAATATGCGACATAATAACTTACTTGAACTGAAGTATGAACAATGAACATAAATCTAATGTTATTACATCACTTACGCACAAGCCATAAAAAACCAAGACAAAAGGTTTCGGAGCAAAAGGAATTCGAACAAGTACAACACTCCAGTTTGATGCTAACGTCTTACGTGAAACTAATAATTCATTTAAGATGTATTAGATGTACTTGAAAAAGGGTTATTAACGAGGTGTTGCTGATAATTCCAGACTTATGTGTGTGAGAGACATTTTGTTAATATGGATTTAGTTTGGAATCCCAAACTAAATCTCTTCGAGAAAAGTGTGACGCAGTCTTTGAAATACAATTTCTAAAATGAATGATATCGCTAGAGTTGATGCTTTCAGCTTCGTTACGCAAAAATTAAATTTTACACCCAATTTTAGTTCAAACAAGCTGGCTTAGTTTTTCTCATCATCTGCCAAATAATTTTTACAAAAAAAAATTTGACTGGAAACAACCAAAATTTTACCAAAAAAATCTGCGTCGCATGTGGCAGATACATTTTCTTGCTGGTCTGTTCCTGAACATTTGCCACTTTGCGACGCAGATTTTTTTGGTAAAATTTTGGTTGTTTCCAGTCAAATTTTTTTTGGTAAAAATTATTTGGCAGATGATGAGAAAAACTAAGCCAGCTTGTTTGAACTAAAATTGGGTGTAAAATGTAATTCTTGCGTAACGAAGCTGAAAGCGTCAACTCTAGCGATATCATTCATTTTAGAAATTGTACTTCAAAGACTGCGTCACACTTTTCTCGAAGAGATTTTTGTTGGGATATCAGTCGTTTTAGAAGTTTTAGAACACTGCTTTTTATAACAGTTTATAACAGAAATTCGAAAATTTGACGAAAATCGAAAATTTAACGAAATTCGAAAATTTGACGAAAATCGAAAATTTGACGAAAATCGAAAATTCGACGAAAATCGAAAATTTGACGAAAATCGAAAATTTGACGAAATTCGAAAATTTGACGAAAATCGAAAATTTGACGAAAATCGAAAATTTGACGAAAATTGAAAATTTGATGAAAATTGAAAATTTGACGAAATTCGAAAATTTGACGAAATTCGATAATTTGACAAAATTCGATAATTTGACGAAATTCGAAAATTTGACGAAATTTTATTTGACGAAATTTGATTTGACGAAATTCGAAAATTTGACAAAAATCGAAAATTTGACAAAAATCGAAAATTTGACAAAAATCGAAAATTTGACGAAATTCGAAAATTTGACGAAATTTGATTTGACGAAATTCGAAAATTTGACGAAGAAAGTAATTCTCTATCTGCCACCATTCAAGTAATATCTCCAAAACCCCAATTGACCCACATATTTCCAACTTTCGACATTTTTCACATATGCCCCTCTGTTCTACTCGTAAAACTCTGAGACTTTGGCGAAGAAAGTAACTCTCTATCTTTCAAAAAAATATTAGTCCTTTCATCCTACGCTCGAGTAGCTCAAAATTTGGTCACTCTAATCACTCTAGCTCAAACGAATCTGCCCCGATTTTTTTAATTATTTTTTTGTTCGAATCGTGTTACGAATACCTTTCATTTGATGGGTCGCACGCCTCTGTAGGTTTCAATACAGCTCAGCTACAGCTGCGCTATATATAGTTGCCGCGTCTCAAAAAATTTTATTCGTTCTTTTTTTGGAAGTTAGACTGCGTCAAGTCCATGATTCATTATCAATTTTGGTGGAGGAAATTATGTTGTTTATGTTGCATGGCAACCGTACTCTTACTAACGTTTAGACATGTGTTTCCGACCAAAATAGAGTGATCACTTCTGCCTGAAGTTCTCTTATAATAGCAAATTGTATAAATAAACAAATGAAGTAAAAGACTTTGTACTGAACACCATAAACAAACGAAATAAACGATTATTGTGTCAACGACCAGGCAAAACTTTGAACAAATGAAGTAATAGATTTCCGCAGATTTAATGATTAAAATTAGAATAAATGATGGAATTTGTTTATGTACTGTCCGTTTGACAAGAGGATCGCCACGGTTCAGCAGGGGGTTTTGAACATTTGTTTTTTACACGTTGGCACACGTGCTCTTGTCAGATTCAAGATTCTTTTTACGAAGGTTACGCTGATTATACTTTGTGAAAAAGGCCAATACCTTGCAAATATGTCACATCTTGGACAGAATTTGACACTGCAATATCTGCAACATGAAAAAACTAAATGTTCGAAACCCCCTGAAACCCCGTGTTTCCACCTACGTAATATACACAAACTAGGTGAGCCAATCTTAATTTATTGGTTTGCTTGCTTTTTTTGGCTCGGAAAGTTCTTTTGTACGTCATTGTTATCAATGACACTATACTCCCATCAGAACTAAAAATTCCAAATTCGAATTCGATTAGACAACATCGACATTGAAGTATGATAAGCCTAGCTCTAGTCTACACAATCTAATGAGAATTAACATGCAATGTATTGACACCACACTAATGTAATTTTCAAATTTGCACCGCCATCACTGCCATACATTACACAGTTTCTGCTACACAAGTCTCGGTTTCTCGCAAATATTCGAAGATAAATAGCATTTCATTTAAACGAAGCAACGACTATTCTGTATACTACCTACCCAAAACCAGAAGCCATAAAATATTTACAGATGTCAGAGTACAAGTACATAACAATAGACCAACGAATATATGGTAATGGGGTATGTTAAGCGCGTTTTCAGTTTCGAGAGTCTTTATTTACCGTACGATACGTTTTAATGAATACATAAAATGGAAGAAGTTTAAATTCCTGCTCAGTCTATTGAGTATCATATCGCTTGTAGTGTCTGAAGACGGAACGATCAGAAAATTGGGTGAAAATATCGGTTTTGTTAATGAAAGTAAATCGACGTATCATAAACCTTTGCTAATTATTTAACGTAAAATAAGCCCCGGTCTAAGAGGATTTATGAAAAAGACTCGTGTTGAAAAGATCGTCGTAAATAACTGTGTTCATTTCTCTCATTGCTGGTGTTTCTTTGCGAGAACGTATTGAAGCTCTCAGAAATCTAGTAAATAATCATAACTGATGATGTGAGTGATGAGCGCTGTTACCTTCTGTTCCAGAAACATGTAAAAGCTCGGCCGGCTACGGTTGATAGCACTAGTGCCTAACTTTCAAATGAGTCATTTAAGTTACATTTTAAAATCCCTAATCGGGTCCAAAGTTAGCGATCTTTCCTGGTCGTTTGGGGAAACGTACAAAGTATGCGCTGGACAGGAAAAAAATTCTTTAAAACGCCTTTTGATTTAAAAAAAGCGAAAAATATTAATTATTTCTCGAGTTTTTTGTTTTACACTAAAACCGGTTCTTTACCAGTATTATCGGTTCATTACAGCTGGGAAAATTTTGTTAGGAAACATTCGCCCCTCTACAACCTACAACCACTTTTGTTTCTATAATTTATTTGTTGGTTTTGAGACCGTTCTAACAGCCTTTTACAGCCAATAACAAGTTCAGTCTGGACCACCGGCTTTACGTGACTTCCGAACCACGCCTCGAAGTATGTAATTACTCTCTGAGGAAAGTTAGGTGCGAAATTGATATCTCGCCTTAATGTAGGCTAGACATATGTACACAAATTCATCGTATTTGGGTTACGTCATACGATTCATTCAGTGTGTACATCGTTGCAGCCACCAAACACACCGCAACTACCCAAATTATGAAGCTTGAGTGAACTAAGGACGTTACCAATGCGATATAATCGCTAGAAAAATTCCATGCGGAATTTGTCTGTCACGGGAATCGAACCCGGATCATTTTGGTGGAAGGCTAGTACGTAACCACTGAGCCATCCCGTCACTCATAGGCCTTCATGTCCAGTCCAATGTCCAAAGCTCGTCATTTTGATTTTCCAAGGAGTCCTGCTCTAATCAGAAGTGCAGTACGATCCACATGCGCACAGCTTATCATCACCTTATATTCATTTTTGATAAATCAAATATAAGTTTTGTTTGACGATATTATGGGACGTCGCACCATTAAGTCTTCGAAGCAACAGACCACCCAAAGGTAGTCAAAACCTGCTTCGAAGCGATTTTTTTTTTGAAATTATTTCTGATCCGTATTTAGATCATCTGTTATCGATAACGACGACAAGAATACTGGACGAATACTGACTAGTGCTTTGTTATAAAACGAATTGTGATGATAATAACATCGAAGTAATAGACTTCGATATTAAACACGAGACGAAGTACAAGATTTTGTTGTGATGCGCTTGCCGTTTCTTTCTATAAGGAAGGTTATAGATAGATGATTCTAGAAAGAAATAATGATTGTATTTGCACAAAGAGGGTGGCAAACTGCTTTTCGACAAATTGAATAAAGTCTTATTTGACTAGGTGAACCTATCAGCCTATAACAAATTCCACCCATGGAGTGGCTTCTATACTTAACAAAAATTTCCCTATTCTATTTATCCAGAACCATGGAAACTGGCAAGAGAAACAGGAGAAAGGCTTAACTAGAAACTTAACTAAGAGAAACTGGCTAACAAATTAATCAACCGTTCGAATTCATTTTCCCTAAACGTTCCCATAACACAAGCTGCATTCGAGCGCTGTAAAGCAATACCTATTCTTTGCTTCAAGTAAGTTTTAGACCTTCCTTCACCAGTCCTTTCACAGATCAAATTGCCTAGGATATCCACGAAACGAATAGCTTCCTCACACCAAGGACCGAGTGTCTCTACTGCGAACGGTAAAATGAAAAAACCTTGATCCGAAAGCTCTTTATAACGGTTTAGCTTGACGTCTGCTGCTTTTCTTGCCACTGAACCAGCCTTTTTTGAACTAAGACGCAGGTATGACGGCGCTAAGGTGTCAGAACATGTCGCATCCCAGACCAACAGTTGACCATTACACCATGGTATCAATGTGACTCCGTCCACTCTTTTCTTATCATCTCTGAACATACCAGGTGGTTCTCTCATCGATGGAAAATTCGCTGTTTTAAGTGAACGATGTATTATATTGTTAAATTCAGAATGACGAGGAATTCTGCCTGCACTATAAAGACAACTTAACCCATGGGTTCCATCTTCACTCACAAACTCACCACACACACGCTTGTGACGACTACAAATACCTGTACCAACTCTCAATGCGATCGAAATTCGAAACGTGTTATTATCAAGTAACGTACCAATTGATTTCGATGGGAGGGCTGTCAATCAAGAATTCGATTCCTTTACTGTTGATGCTAAGAATCTTGCTTTATCTAACTGAGAATCGAAACTTAAAGAATCAATTTTTTGAAAAATTAGCAAGTTATCCCATGATCTTTGGCTCGACATATGGATAGGAATTTCATCAGAATGAGTCAACCACTTCTCCAAAGCACGACTGTAGTCGGATATCATTGTCTCATCTGATAATTGTGGGTACATCGAAGTGACGAGATTGATAACCGAATGAACCGAGCTTATGAATGATGGTAAACAAATTTCTAATACTTTTCTAATTCCAAGGCCTCCATTTTTGATCGGTAACGAAACGACTGACCATTTTTGATCGTTAAACTTCGAATTACAAATCCATTGCACGTTTCATATCTTCATCCAAACTTCTAAGGAGGTGTTCGTGTTTGAAATAAGCTGTCGTCAGTGACGGACTGGCTCAAAAAAGCCCTTCGGGCGTTGTATGGAGAAATTTTTCAAAAAGCCCTTCGTCGTCATTTATCCATACAAAAATCAAAAGGCACTTCGGGAATCCCCCGAACGCCCATAGGGCCAGTCCGGCACTGGCTGTCGTTCGTAATAAATAAGTTAATTTAGGAATTCCAAAGCAATTTTTTAAAAGATAGAATGCCATGTGATGATTCAACTGTTTAAGTCTTTCGAACAAGATTTTCATTTGGTTGTGCATCTTGATGAAAATTCTCTCCTCGGCTTCTTCCGTAATTGCAGCACCCAATAATTCGAGGCCGTCTGATATTACTCTGATACCTGGAGAAAGATAATCGAATTTTTTCGTTATACCTTCGTCCTCCATTCCACAGTAGAAAATTTCGCATTTTGCTGGATTTATTTCTAGACCAATCTTTCTACACTCTTATATACTAACAGGAGCCCAGCCATTATATCTGTTACTCGGGCTGTTAACAAACAAATGCTCGGCAATACGCAATAGAGAAAGGTACTGCTCATCAGATGACTACCAGTTTCTCAAAGTTTAAGACCGCACATTTTCAGTCTCCTCTTTTCAGTTGTCTGGTTGAAATTCACAGGATGTTTCAACGAAAAACCGGTTATGATCTTGTAAACTATAAACGGCATCGTTATCTTTCACGTTCGCACACATCAAAACGCGATACCTTTAAAGTTTATTCGATCCAGACGATTTCCACACGAAACACGCTGGAAAACGGTAAATTTTCAAGTTTGTACCAATTCATCTCAATAAATTTAATTTGATTTAATTAAAACTCGCACACATACACACACCTTTGCAGAGTTGTTGATACATGTTTTGTCGCATTGAGAAGAGTGTTCGCTGTACATTGTGGTAGTACACGTTCGTACGTACACATTTTTGTGAAGGTGCTAGCACTTTATGTTACTTCTTCGAAGGAACTGTCCTGAAATATGCTGCCTAAGCATAGTGTGTGTTGGGTATAATATTAATCGACGACTTGTACGTTAATGTTAAAGTTACAAATTTCGATGCTTTTACATGGATTTGTTCTATGTGGATACGTATATCCTCACAGCGAATTAGCATATATTAAAGCAGCACACAAAATTGTATTATATAAATTATATTAATCACATTCAGAGGCCAAAAGCTGTGATGTCAGTTATATCATGTTTATTAATCCCTTGAACATAATCATGTATTCTGGAATCGCAGCACCAACACTCAACTCTAATTACAAATTGAAATATGGAAATGTTCCAATTATTCAATTTCAGTTTCGGTACCAGTTACCTTCATTGCTTTTACAATGTGTATAAATGCGAACGTATACGCAATAATATGTTGTGGTTATTGAAATTGTTAATGCTCATTCAATGTGAATGTGAAGGGAGATCTGACCACCGAAAATACATTTTCCATACACATACCGATTCTCCGGTATATCTATGTGGACGTGTACAATTGTACAGTTGGGTGGTTGGTGTAACATTGTCGAAGAACGGGCATTGTTCAAGAAATTGTTCGCTATCTTATTGTCAATTCTTAATCGTAAAATACAAGTGGATAAATTAGCACAACGTTCCATTACTGCTCTTGCATACACGGAAGTGTGCTCTGCTCATACAGTTGCAGTCAGTTGATCACTATAATATAGAAAAATTGAGTTACATCACAGACAAACTATAGACGAAGCATGTCTGTCCCGGGCAGTATCTACCTACATGGCTTGTATCCCCCGAATTCGGAGATCATTATTCCATTAGAGGGGTTCTTTTGAAAAGCATCCTGCATAAACCTTAACCACTTGCCAGCCACAAAAAAAAAACCTTCGATGCTTGTGTGGTTAGTGAGAGGTGATCGAAAACTTGCACAATTCTTAAGGAAATTTCTCAAGGTGCATGAAACGTACAGTTTCGTGCGAAGTGTCATTGGAAGGGTAATTACATGTTGGGTTTAAAATTCATCTTCACAGAGTTCCGAGCAGTTGAACATATTGGTAACTATTTTACAATTTCGGAGAAATTTCAGTGGTTCCCGTACATCCGGAACGCAACCGAAATGTCACGGAAACATGACCCTGACTGCTACTGGTCTCAGCTTTCCAACACGGAAAAAACACAAAATGTCGATGTACGTTTGAGTCGTTCACGTTTTACGTGTGGGTCGCAAATGCTACGTCTCGTACGTAGTATGTACATCGAAGTCGTAAAATTCTACGTCTACATCGTACAATAAACGGCTGAGTGAACCATTGGTTTTGTCCTCACTCAACTACAATGTACAAAACCAATGGTTCACTCAGTCGTTTATTGTACGATTTAGACGTAAAATTTCACGACTTCGATGTACATACTACGTAGGAGATGTAGTATTTGCGACTCACACGTAAATCGTGATCGAATCAGACGTACATCGACATTTTGTGTTTTTTCCGTGAATAATACTCGATGAATGTGCCTTTCCCTACTCAAATAATTTGTTGCACTGGAAAAATGTAAACAAAAAATTATTATTTTTCGCGGCAATTTCAGCTGTTGATTCACTTTTTCGAAATGTTTCGTTTGCGTTCCGGATGCAGAAGAACCATTCATAGTTCGTCGAAATAGTTAAATATTGAACCGCTCAGAACTCAGTGAGAATGAACTTTCAACCCAATAAAACCCTATTTGCCCCGAAAAGACATGCAATTATCTTTCCAATGACACCCCGCCTAATACGTTTCATGTGCCCGGAGAAATTTCCATAAGAAAAGTACACGTTTTCGGTATTCGATCACAACTCCCTAACCACACAAGCCATTACTGCTCTTGCATACACGGAAGTGTGCTCTGCTCATACAGTTGCATTCAGTTGATCACTATAATATAGAAAAATTGCGTTACATCACAGACAAACTATAGACGAAGCATATCTGTCCCGGGCAGTATCTACCTACATGGCTTGTATCCCCCAAATTCGGAGATCATTATTCCATTAGAGGGGTTCCTTTGAAAAACATGGGACATGGGACATATTTTCCAGTGGATTTCTTTAGTGTCATTGGAAGCCTAAACCACTTGCCAGCCACACAAAAAACCTTCGATGCTTGTGTGGTTAGTGGGAGGTGATCGAAAACATGAACAATTCTTAAGGAAATTTCTCAAGGTACATGAAACGTACAGTTTCGTGCGAAGTGTCATTGGAAAGGTAATTACATGTTGGGTTTAAAATTCATCTTCACAGAGTTCCGAGCAGTTGAATGAAATTTCAGTGGTTCCCGTACATCCAGAACGCAACCGAAATGTCACGGAAACATGACCCTGACTGGGCTAAATTGCAGTTTATAGTACAAACCTCGATTTGGGCAAAATTTGGTGGGATTGATAGAGGGAGGTACCCTGATGACAAAACAACAAGAATTGGGGCGCGGAAGCCCCTCCCCTAGACCCCGGGATCCTCCAAAGTTCTCACATTTTTTTCAAATTTTCGCGCTTTTTTTGGACTAAATTAATGGAGACAGATCCCCTTATGATAAAACAACAAGAAGTGGGACGCAGAAACCCTCTCGAAGCGCTAAGGCACTACAAAGTTTTCATATTTTTTAAAATTTTCGCGCTTTTTAGACGAAATCAATACTAGATGACCCTCTCACACAACAGCACAACTTTATGTTCCTTGTACGAAATGCCGACGACTACATAGCACCTACACAAACAATTAACTTTACTTTTGTGAGTCCTGATCCGGAATTCGTTTCTGCGTCTCGATTCTTATTGCTTTGTCGTCAGGGTCAAGGTCTCTATTAATTTCGTCAAAAAAAAAAAATTGTAAAAAATTTGAAAACTTTGGAGGGCCTTGGCGTTTCGGAGAGGGGCTTCCGCGCCCCAATTCTTGTTGTTTTGTCATCAGTGGGCCTCTACCTATCGATCCTACCCACTTTCGCCCCAATCGGGGTTTGTACTATAAACTGCAATTTTGCCCCCTGACTGCTACTGGTCTCAGTTTTCCAATAACACTCGATGAATGTGCCTTTCCCTACTCAAATAATTTGTTGCACTGGAAAAATGTAAACAAAAAATTATTATTTTTCGCGGCAATTTCAGCTATTGATTCAATTTTTCGAAATGTTTCCGTTGCGTTCCGGATGCAGAAGAACCATTCATAGTTCGTCGGAATAGTCAAATATTTAACCGCTCAGAACTCAGTGAGAATGAACTTTAAACCCAACAAAACCATATTTGCCCCAAAAAGACATGCAATTATCTTTCCAATGACATCACCCCGCCTTATACGTTTCATGTGCCCGCTTTTCGGTATTCGATCACAACTCCCTAACCAGACAAGCCTTGACAATTTTTTTTTAGATGTGTTGTGGCTTCTAGGGACTAATACCAATCTTGGGACACATAAAAAAATCCACTGGAAAATAAGGTTGTTTCTTTAAGAGAATCTCTCCGATCATTTTGTAACCCTCTGACTAAAAGGACACACAGTCTCCATGAATTGGGTTGCATTTTTTAACGGCTTTTCAATCTACTTTATTCCACAATCCACATCCGCCTACAACGCTACTACAAGTAAATGTAATCGAAACGTAAACATCACATAAAGTATGGATTGGATTGAATAGGCACGAAAAAGGCGGGTTTAGTTGTGGTATTTGTACTTAATTTGATAAAACAAAAAAATTGATGAGATTACGATACGAAACTGATTAACCTTCCTACCAAAAACGTTGATCGGAAAATGCAAAACGAACCCTCCAAATTTATTCTCATGGCTGGGATTCCATAGATTATGCCAAAAGGAAATTTAAATATTTCTCACCATCATTTTCTGCAAACTAACAATCCAACACAAAAGATTAAAGGTTTACATTATAAGTACAGCCAAATCTTAATTAAACAAATAAATCGAGATAATTTTCCGTCGAAGGGTCTTGCCTGTCACATTAAAATGTGTTTGTACACACATTGTTGTGTAGATTGGTTTAAGTAGAATGCAAACAAAATGTAATAATAAATTCATTCACACACAAATACACACAGGCCGGAATAGATATTCATTCGTATCGTAGGCTCATATTAATATTGTTTTTAGTTGTGCGATGGTGGTATATGGAAGGGTGGTTCGAAGAGGGAGGTAATTAAAATTTCATGGCATACCGAAAACATAGGAGAAGTGAAATATTAAAGGAATTTTAAAACGGGTTAATTTCAATAACATTAAAGTAGTTGGGTGTAATATAGTGAACAAAAGCGACAGCGAAGCCAATTCATAAATTGTACGTTCTCGTTTTGGGTTTGATCGTAAATTACATCCATTTTCATACCTCATCTCCGACGGTTATTGATATTTACAATAATCTGATGAATGGAACCCATTGTAATAGTCGCAACTTTTATACGCACTATCATAAAACACTACCCGTTCTTTGCAGGGTTTATTTTTGGGAGAATGTTTTCCCATTTTTTCTACTTTTTCCCTACATTTTACCAATTTTCCCATATTTTTCGGGAATATTAAAATAGAGTGGGAAAATACAGAAAAAATGGTGAAATATGTGGAAACGGTTTCCTAAAAATATCCCTGATACTTTGACAAATAGGCAATTGCACTCGAGGGATTTTTTTCTGCAATAATATCTTTTAAAAATATCTCTAAGCAGTGCTCAGTCACTCCTAGGCATGTTCACTGAAAAATATCATCAATCGATGATAAAATTTTCAAATAATCGATACTATATCAATCGAATGTTTTATCGATAATCGATAAATATCCACTGAAAATCGAATATTGCCGATTATCAGTCGTTATGTACCGAATATCAGGCGATATTTATCGATTTTCAGTCGATATTTATCGATTATCGATAAAACATTCGATTGATATTGATTTTCTGAAAATATCGATAATCGATTCCAGGGAAATAATCGATATTTTATCAATCGAATGAATTATCGAACATGCCTAGCCACTCCACCATTATTTCATAAAATTGGTTCCACTTCGATGGAAATATTGGTAAATTGAATTATTTTTAACGCTCAACTAAAAAGTGCTTGTATTTCAAAGACTGCGTCACACTTTTCTCGAAGAGATTTTTGTTGGGATATCAGTCGTTTTAGAAGTGTAGTCAACACTGCTTTTTATAACAGTTTACAGTTTTAATTCAAAAATTTTACGAAAATCGAAAATTTAACGAAATTTGAAAATTTGACGAAATTCGACGAAATTCGAAAATTTGACGAAATTTGACGAAATTCGAAAATTTGACGAAATTTGACGAAATTCGAAAATTTGACGAAATTCGAAAATTTGACGAAATTCGAAAATGTGACGAAATTCGAAAATTTGACAAAATTTGATGAAATTTGACGAAATTTGATGAAATTTGACGAAATTTGACGAAATTCGAAAATTTGACGAAATTCGAAAATTTGACGAAATTCGAAAATTTGACGAAATTCGAAAATTTGACGAAATTCGAAAATTTGACGAAAATCGAAAATTTGACGAAACTAATTCTCTATCTGTCACCATTCAAGAAATACCTCTAAAACCCTAATTGACCCACCCATTTCCAACTTTCGACATTTTTTACATATGCCCCTCTGTTCTCTCAAAATTTGGTCACTCTAATCACTCTAGCTCAAACGAATCTGCCCCGATTTTTTTAATTATTTTTTTGTTCGAATCGTGTTACGAATACCTTTCATTTGATGGGTCGCACGCCTCTGTAGGTTTCAATACAGCTAAGCTACAGCCGAAAACGCGTTCCCGACCCTCGAAAACCACACTCAGAAACCACTTCGAGGCCAATAAAACAAAATTCTGGTTTTTCCTGGGGTAATGGCGTATCACATTTTCATTTTTATGCCCACCCTGAGGTTCCTGCAAAATTTCATGAAGATTGGCTGACTAGTTTCCGAGATCGACCGTCGATAGATAGACAGATAGACAGATAGACAGATAGACAGATAGATAGAAACATACAGAGTAAGTTGAAAGATTTTGATTGTTTGGAAAACGTTAATTTGGTGCATTTTCTATCAAAATGACCAACTTCAAAACGATGTATCTCCGGCAATTTTAAAGTTACATATAGTCGAGTGATAGCTCGTTTTGCTCGTATTTGAAGCGCGAATAAGATATAATAGGATTTGTGGTGATACAGGCCAAAGGAAAGAAACTTAAATTCTCGCCTATTAATAGTTGCCGCGTCTCAAAAAAATTTCTTCGTTCTTTTTTTGGAAGTTAGACTGCGTCAAGTCCTCCGCTATCGCTCCGGACATGATTACTTAAAACAGGCCCTGTTTCTGGGTATTTTTTTTTCTCATGAAAAAATTTTCTAGATTTCAAATGATTTTCTTTTCACCGACAAAGGATTTTCTATGAATTATCCCCTCAATATAGAATATGGGTTCCAAAATGCAGACCTCCGCCAATTACCTCAGATCGAATTTTTAACACTTTGAGGCAATAGAGGAAAGATCAGAAAATAGAGTATTTAGTCTTAAAAATTGTAACTCTAGAGAGCGTTATTGGCAGAATCTGCCCTTAGGTGAGTAAAGTATACGACAGTAAAGTATATAAACCAATAAAAGTATTGCAAATCTGAAATTCGGGTGAATTCGGATGCAACGCAATTTTTCTGCACTTACGATTTAAATAGAATTATCTTTTTCGTTGTTTTACTGGTTGTTGTACAATTCATTGACTAAAAGTTGTATCTGACCAATAGAATTGTTGCAGTCTAGAATTACTTGTCCAACATTCATGTTATTATATTGATCCTATAGAAATCGTTCGCGCTACACTGACGCTGCATTTAAGTTGGGTTCAGTATTACTTGTGATCCGCTGCAGTATATAGATACTTTGTATTACAGACATGTTTATGTCTTTGCGTCTCACGGTTGCCAATAATCCATTCAACAAGGAACTAGCCATCTACTTGTCTGAAGTTTAACTACATTTTCCAACATCGGACCCGTATGTTTTACAGATCCCACGTGAACGATGTTATTACATTACAATTTTACTACATGGTTTATACCTTGAATAGACTTGTTGTCAAACTCGCTTTGCTGTTGAGACTTTAAGAAAAACGGACGAAAAAATTAATAATGAAAAATCACACACTCAAAATTGAAAATTTTCTTTTCCAAAAATTTCTTCATTTAACACACTGACTCCTCCAATTGTGAAATAAACACATCATTTTCTTCGATGACTTTATCAAATTTCTATCAATTGCACATTTCAGGCTTTTCTTTCCATTTCTCCCGCACCACACACATTATATCTCATCCACACACAAAAAAAAGTTGGTTTTAGTGAAGGATTTCTGTGTTTAATGTAGCAAATTATTGAATTGATTCGTATGGATTACAGTCAAGTTTTACTTCATATTAGGTATATTGATTTGAACGAATACAATGAAAAATAAATTATATGAGAAGGGTGCGCGTTTAGTTATACCCATCATCCCATATGTGCTTGTAATGGATAAAGGATGAAAGAAATAAAAATTCAAGTCATCATATCAGATATTGATATCGTGTGTGTTGGGGCTAAAGGAACGAAGAGGAGTCTTCCCATACATACGTATTATGCCATAATGTGCACGAATAGCGTTGCTACAGGAGGATAAGATAAAAGTTTAAATTTGTGTTTCTTTTTTCTTTTAATAGAGCCTATTCTTTATATTTATTGCCATGCTCTAATCTATGTTATTGCTCAATGGATATAAAATAGAAAAAATGGATGATTTTCTATGGGACAAAGATATATAATTTATTAATCAACCTTTTTTTGGTTCAATTTTCTTCTTCTTTTTTTTATCTTTCATCCGGTCACCATATGATTTTGCTGTGTACAACGTGGATGATTTCATTCATATAATTTTTTCTTCGTTCCGAGAAAGAATATGGTACGTGATCCATTGTATATCGGAGTCCCCTGTATGCATTGAACCATACAAGTTAGAGTTGGACCCAAAAACTTCCTATAATATCCATCTGATCAAAAATGATAATGACTTTCGTGATTGACCAAAATAGACTTACAGAATGTAAAAAAGGATTTTACTGATTATGAATCTGCCTTGCTTTAAGAGCTTTATCTGGAAAGAAAAGGTTAAGCAAAATAAAACAGGAAAGGCATTAGTTTTACTTTATTTCTTTCTTGCCCGTTGATCATCAGGCCATTGAGGCTGTGGCGAAAAGGTAACCTACAACAACAATGATGGTAGTCCTACTTTTATGCATGTACGTATTTGGCGAATTATAACGAAAATGAAATAAGAATTTTACATCGTGCTACCATCAAATACGATAATACATGCGGCAGAGGCCACAAAGTTCTTGATCTTAGTCTACAACATTTAAGATTAAGAGCGCTCACCCCTTGGAAAATTTGTAGCCCACATTTAGGCGGAAAATATTTGTTTTTTGATGATTTCTCTGAACCAAAATTTTTTTTTTTGAAAAAGTAAAACCATTAAAGCAAGCAAAAATGTGTTACTTTTAAAGCAAAAATTGGTTTGTGGGTGATAAATTATCCCACTTGGAGGAACCTTTGCAAATGTGTAAATTTATGTGTTAAAGGTTTCTCCAAGTGGGTTAAATTATGACTTACAAGCCAATTTTTCTTTCAAAAGTAACACATTTTTGAGTGCTTTAATGGTTTTACTTAAAAAAAGAAGATTTTGGTTCAGAGAAATCATCAAAGAACAAACATTTTCCGCCTAAATGTAGGCTACAAATTTGCCAAGGGGTGAGCGCTTTTAAATACGGTAATCATGCAACTAGGATGGGCTGTCATTAAACTAACTGATTGATCTAACAGAATCTAAGAAATTAGACGAACCAAAAAAATGGGCGAGCTTTAATAGGTGCTTTGCTGAAAAGCATACATTAGGGCGATTTTTAAATACTGGATTTTAGTTTACTTTTGATGATATCTATCCATCAGAATCCTTTTTGAAAAATGTACGACCGCGATTCCGATTACGAATGTGGTAGCTTTCAACAGAAAATTCATTTGGTTGTGGAAGTTGGACCGGCTCTGAGAAACGTGATTCGTTAAACTGCTCACTTTTCTCAGGGCTGGTCAAACGACTACAACCAAATGTACATTTTTCAAAAGGATTCTGATGAAAAGGCATCATCAAAAATGAAATATGAGGCACACAAATGTAGGCTACAATTTTAGCTAAGTACCGGTGCCTCTTAAGCACTAATAATATGAAAAATATCAGAATTCGCTAAGCTCTCTCCCACCACATTCACGAACACGTTCCAAGTGCCATCGCAAGCGTAAAAAATTGTTCCGAAAAAAATTAATCGAAAATCAGTTTCGCACTTACTTACACTGGAATGATTCTCTGATTGCGACTGGATAACGGAAAGAAAATATTTTCCACTATGTCGTCCACTTCATACATTTTTCAATTTCTTATTACACAGACACTTCGAGCGCCACTATTATATTGGAATAGGGGAAAAAAGGAATAAGAAGAAGCATTGACTAAACACCCCATCGAAATAATACCATTTTTATTTGTATGCATGAACTAGAGATGAAACTATATTTGAGTGAATCAAGCGTAAGAATCAATTTGAAAAAGTTGGTAATTTTTGAAGAATGAAGATCTGCTTGGCACACAACTACATTTTTTTTTACATTCTCCAATTTAATGAATGGTGAAACGTGAACGGAAATTTTAAATAGCTTTTTTATGGTGAAATGCTTTGTTTCGTTTGTAGATTTATGATTGTTACTATTTTGTTTGAGAACATTAGATACTTTGAAAGGAAAGACTGCATTTTCAATAATGCTACATAGCGTTGGGCGAATGAAGCGGAATTTAAATTGTTACCGTGAGGGTAATTTTGGCAACAAAAAAACAAGAAATGAAAATTGTTTTAGGGATTAATCGAATTAAAAGTTGATATAATTTCGTTCGTCGATTCAAATTATTGAAGTTTAGTCAATACCAATGAGAGAAAAGTTACTGGAATAAATTATTTGGACAGACTTCGTGAATGATACATCGATTAACAAGTAGATAACATAATTCTCGTACTGATCATTTCATCTGTTACAGATACTGTCGGACTTCTGTGCCAAAATGCACGTTAAAACGATTGAAGTAAAAGATTTGCTGTCAATAATAATCGATAATTTAAACAAAAGAAGTAGCAGATTTAATACTTTTTTTGACGATACGCTTGCCAAGAGTAAGATAATGTCATTAAGTGCTTAAATAGTGAGCGAAGCAAGCTATTAAATTTATTGAGAATTCATGTGCATTAGCCTCGAGAATGAGTAGACTTGTCAAACACCATTTCAAGGAGATATTGAGAAGGTGTTGTCTTTTTGCATCATCTCGGGTTTGCCTTTGAATACAAACAAGTGTGAGGTGTTTTTTGTTAACGCTTCTGCTGAGGATGAGGCTCGTCTAAGATTGAGTCGATTAGTTTGATGTGCGATCGTTTGAAGTTTGTTCATCCTGCTTTGTGTATTTTTAGGAAGTCCTTGATTAGCTGCATGTTTAATTATCTCTTGCGCTCTTGTAGATCTTTCTTATTGTTAGATAAACTGAAAGCTGTAGACGAGATCTTCTACACTCGAAGTTATTACTAATACGAAGATGGATGGGTTTTCGTGGGATCAGGCTTCACTGCCTTTATCCTTTGGGGGATGGGTATTAGGAAAGTAGAGGATTTGGCATTGCCAGCATATTTGTCTTCTGTATATTCATCATCCAATCTGTCAGACGAATTACTTGAAAAATTCAATTTACAATTGACGACATTTTACGTTTGATGGAGGAAATTCCTCAAGATTTTATTCCAGATAATGATGCCCATAAGAAAGTGCAAAAGAATTGGCACCTACCGAGGATCGAAAATAAATTTTCGGAAATGTTTGTTTCTAGTGAGCCAACTGCTCGTGCTCGACTGCTTGCGTCACACAGTGTTCCAAAACGTTACTGCCACATTCATAAATCTATTTTTGACATCAGTACGTCACTTTGTGACCCCTTTATGTCCGGAATTACCCTACAGTAACAGTAGACTTTCGAAAAACCAAGAAAAATTTTTGTTGGTTTTTTGGGTTTTGGAGCCCATTTTCCCCGTGAGGGGTTTGTAAATTTTCCATGTTAAATATAAAAATCCTAAGGACGTTGCAACTTGCATTGAGACACCTCAAGCATACTCCTTATGGTATTTTCTATGTTCCCCTGCCCCTCGCCTTCACTTACTACTGCAGAAATGTTAGAGACAACGATTTTATTTCATGAGGCTTTTTTGAATTTTTTTGGTTATTGATGAAAATGTGGAATAAGAGATCTGTTTTACAGCGATTGGTGAGCAGGTAGGTTCGGGAACATAGAAAATACCATAAGGAGTATGCTTGAGGTGTCTCAATGCAAGTTGCAACGTCCTTAGGATTTTTATATTTAACATGGAAAATTTACAAACCCCTCACGGGGAAAATGGGCTCCAAAACCCAAAAAACCAACAAAAATTTTTCTTGGTTTTTCGAAAGTCTACTGTTACTGTAGGGTAATTCCGGACATAAAGGGGTCGCAAAGTGACGTACTGATGTCAAAAATAGATTTATGAATGTGGCAGTAACGTTTTGGAACACTGTGCGTCATCTACCAAAGAATCTTCAAAGTGGCTGCAAGTAGTTCCATCGAGTCAGTTAGGCTTATTATTAGATAACAATTCTGCACGAATTGCTGTTGGTCTTCGTCTAGGAGGATGGATTCCTGGACATGATGAAGTTAACAACATCTTTTGTCATGCATTTTCTTCTGCAGGGTTTCCGAATTTAGTTACGCCTCCGGGAATTTTTAGAAATGACGGGAAAAGACCGGATGGTATGACTCTAATTTCATGGAGTCACGGTAGGCCTATTTTGTGGGATGTAACCATTAGAGACACCCAAGCCCCTTCTTATGTTTATCAGTCATCCAAAAAAGCTGGTTCGATTGCTGATAATGTCGAAAGATTTAAGCACAATCATTACATTTGTTAAAAAGATAATTATTTATTCACACCTATTGCTTTTGAATCACTAGGTAGCATGGGTCCTGAGACATTTATAAAGAAATTGGGATTAATAATGCAAAAGGCTTCTGGGGAACCGCGCTCTATGGACTACCTGCTACAGAAGGTTTCAATTGCGATTCAACGAAGAAATTCTAGTTGCATTTTAGGGACCATGGGGGGACGTAATAGAATTGATGATTTTTATTTATTGTAAATCCCAACAAAAATCTCTTCGAGAAAAGTGTGACGCAGTCTTTGAAGTACAATTTCTAAAATGAATGATATCGCTAGAGTTGACGCTTTCAGCTTCGTTACGCAAAAATTAAATTTTACACCCAATTTTAGTTCAAACAAGCTGGCTTAGTTTTTCTCATCATCTGCCAAATAATTTTTACCAAAAAAAAATTTAGACTGGAAACAACCAAAATTTTACCAAAAAAAACTGCGTCGCATGTGGCGATCTAGCGATCTAGCGATATCATTCATTTTAGAAATTGTACTTCAAAGACTGCGTCACACTTTTCTCGAAGAGATTTTTGTTTGGATATCAGTCGTTTTAGAAGTTTTAGAACACTGCTTTTTATAACAGTTTATAACAGAAATTCGGAAATTTGGCAAAATTTGAAAATTTGACGAAAATCGAAAATTTGTCGAAAATCGAAAATTTGTCGAAAATCGAAAATTTGTCGAAAATCGAAAATTTGACGAAATTCGAAAATTTGACGAAATTCGAAAATTCGACGAAATTCGAAAATTCGACGAAAATCGAAAATTTGACGAAAATCGAAAATTTGACGAAAATCGAAAATTTGACGAAAATCGAAAATTTGACGAAATTCGAAAATTCGACGAAATTCGAAAATTCGACGAAATTCGAAAATTCGACGAAATTCGAAAATTTGACGAAAATCGGAAATTTGACGAAAATCGAAAATTTGACGAAAATCGAATGAGACCTTGCCGAAGAAAGTAATTCTCTATCTCTCATAATCGCAAAAATATTAGTCCTTTCATCCTACGCTCGAGTAGCTCAAAATTTGGTCACTCTAATCACTCTAGCTCAAACGAATCTGACCCGATTTTTTTATTTATTTTTTTGTTCGAATCGTGTTACGAATACCTTTCATTTGATGGGTCGCACGCCTCTTTAGGTTTCAATACAGCTAAGCTACAGCCGAAAACGCGTTCCCGACCCTCGAAAACCACACTCAGAAACCACTTCGAGGCCAATAAAACAAAATTCTGGTTTTTCCTGGGGTAATGACGTATCACAATTTCATTTGTATGCCCACCCTGAGGTTCCTGCAAAATTTCATGGAGATTGGCTGACTAGTTTCCGAGATCGTCCGTCGATAGATAGACAGATAGATAGATAGAAACATACAGAGTAAGTTGAAAGATTTTGATTGTTTGGGAAAAGTCAATTTGGTGCATTTTGTATGAAAAGTGACCAATTTCAAAACGATGTATCTCCGGTAATTTTAAAGCTACATGGTCGAGTGATAGCTCGTTTTGCTCGTATTTGAAGCGCGAATAAGATAGAATAGGATTTGTGGTGATACAGGCCAAAGGAAAGAAACTTAAATTCTCGCCTATATATAGTTGCCGCGTCTCAAAAAAATTCTTCGTTCTTTTTTTGGAAGTTAGACTACGTCAAGTCCTCCGCTAACGCTCTGGACATGATATTTGTTTTTTTTTGAAAAGATCGTTTTTTTACCGGTAGCGCTTTGCAGCCTTTTTTTCGCTTTTAATAAAGAAAATGAATCATCTACCAGAAAGGCAAGTTGAATACCAATAATCAATGCGAGTCTTATTCAAATACATATTTATTCGAACGTTCATTCTCGTTGTTATGCCATATACGCCCGCACAAAATTGAAATTAAACGCCGATAAAGTTCATCCAAAAAAAGGGACAAAACAATCCTTTCCGAAAAGAGCACAATAATCAAACTACACGTTCAGATCCAGTCATCTATCTCCCATCAAACATTATTCAATTTATGCAAATCGACGAAATTACCTTTTCTTCTTATTATTCATCTTCTATATTCAGCCATAAAGTACAAAAAAAAAGTATTCTACCGAAACGATATATGGAGGAAAAAACCATTCTGAAATATGAAACCCTCCCGAAAATGAAAAGTCTACAATAAATTTGTTCGAAAACTGTTTTCAAATTACATTTCCATTTAAAAACCACAAATTATTCAAATTATCCCATATTCTCCTCTTGTTTTTTTTTTCTTCTTCTCTCGTTGGAACGAAGAGAAGAAACAAAAAATGAATTTTATATGAACCGTCATATTTAGAATGAATTTTCCTTCGTATTCACATTCACAATACCAAAGATCCCAATGATTTTAGCATTCCAATTCTTTTTTTTTTATTCTTTATTTTTATTCGCAACGGAAGAAATAAAATAAACCTCCATGTAACTGTGAACAATTATCGGGGATACTATGTACGAATCCACACCCAGCATTTTGTGTATGAATATCTATATCACACATTCTATGGCTGATTCGAAATTCACTGAATGATCTTTGGTGCCAGAATTACTCCCCGGAGAATTCAATTTATATATCCGAACGCGTTGTATTTTAGTTTTACATAGGTACAATGTATACAGTGACGGTAGAGTGATACCACTGTATGCATTGGTTGGAAGATGATAAAGATTCAGGTGTAGGTGTACGTTGTGAACGGGGAGCTTTCGTTATAGAAATGTTTAATGTATTATGGAAAATGTTTTATTTTCGAAATTATTTTATTCTGATGGATTCAACCGTTATCGACAATGACGAAACGAATAAGAGGTGATCTATAAATAATGAGGGCTTATATAGCAAAAACTATGGTAAAATCGATGTAAGTTAGAGTGGTTGCATCGATTGGTTTGATGTACTTAAACCAAAAGAAGTAAAAGATTCGACAGACGTCGGACAAAAATTTTTTGCGTGAGAACTTCCTCCTGTGTGTTTCCTTCGCTTTTTAACACATTTCCATTCCATACACACTGGCAATATAGGAAAACTCAATTTTATATAAGTTCGGTGTTGCAATGTAAAATTACCATAGCCTTCTTAAAATTAGACTTCGAAAACTCTTTAAATTTCTTAAAATTCTTACAAATTCTGTAGAATACTTCAAAATTGGTAAAAGTTCTAAAATTTAGGAATTTTTGAGAATTAAAAGAATTTCAAAGACGTAAGTCTAAAAATTGCTGATAATTCTTTGAAATTACATATGTTTAACGAGCCCATCTCACTCAGTGTTGATATTTTTCTGCACATGTAATTATGTTTGGACCATCTTAGTTATAGAATCGGAAAATAACGTCTTTTGCCTTTCCTAACGTTTTTGTCACATGACTGTCTACTGGCTGTTTGTCTTGTTAAAAAATGCTTGTAAATGTAAATGCTTGTTTAAAAAAAATTGAAGTACAAGATTTGAAATAAACCAAAAATACTTTGATCGATGGAGATATGATAAGAATTTTTTTTCCGAAAAACCGGATACCGAGAAACCAACTTGGTACAGCGCAGTGTTAAGAAATAATAAAAAGGAGAAAAGTAGCGAGAAAGCGATTAGAAATCGGGAAATGATCAGAAATCGGGAAATGAACAGAAATCTGAAAAGGACCAGAAGTCGGGAAATCACTATAAATGTGGAATCATCAGAAATTGGGAAATGACAAAAAAATCCGGAAATGACTAGAAATCTGGAATTGACTAGAAACGTGGAAATGACGTGAAATCGGGAAATCGGGGATCAGTCCTTGCAATAGAGAATGAAAATTGATTGAAAAACTTGAAAATCTTAAAAATAGCGCCACAAGTGGGAAACGAACAGGAATTATGAGTTAAAATTATTAGCAGTTAGCTGGTGCATACAAGAAGAAGCGAATAGAGATATTTTGTAGGAAAATAGAAAAAAAAGTCTTGTCAATAATTGTGATAGTGATAGTAATAGTGATCAAACGAAAATTTTCGCTCGCTTCGCTCGCAATTCCAGGTCTAATAAAATCTTGAATCAATTTCCTTCATTTTGAAAACGTTGCTTCAGTCAATATACGCATTCCTCAGTACTCCCGTCTTTTCATAGGAACATAGTTCAAACATCTAGACATTTACAACATTTTTTTCCCTCGCTCCGCTCGCGCTATTTTTTTGTACTTTTCTTTCGCTTCATCCACAAACTTTTTCGCTCATTCCGCTCCCTCCTTTCTGATGAAATGAAGAACAACCTTGTTTTTCAACATTATCGAAAAATTATGATGAAAATGCTATATGTGTTCATGTTCAACAGCCTTAGATTATTTATGCATGTAAAGTCGAAGCATTATAATTTGATCGATTCTATTCATTTTTAAATAATTGTAGTTTTTCAAGAAATCATTTCGAAAACATTACAGTATAAAAGCTTACACATGCGCATTAGAGCTGTTTACTCGCGGTATACCTGCGGGTAATCCGTTCAAATGCACGTGTCTAAGCTTTTATACTATAATGTTTTCGAAATGATTTCTTCGAAAACTACAATTATTTAAAAATGAATTAAATGAGTAGAATCGATCAAATTATAATGCTGCGACTTTACATTGCTTCCGTAAGATTGAACATTCTTTACCGGGAGGTCCCAGCATTTTTAACGGTAAATCGCAATATTATTACCGGGAAAGTTGGTTGAATTTTAGTGTTATACCTGTAAAAATCGGGAAATCGGATTTGGATACAGGAAAAAACATTATTTGCACACGCTGTTGGTACGGATGTGCCACAGGCGTACCAACTTATCATTTCTCTGTAAAAGGCTCGATTTCAAATTTTCAAATTTAACCTGCTACAGTCTTACGTAGCAGGTTAAATTTGAAAATTTTAGGAATTTTAATTATTTTCAACAAGTCTTATGCCAGAAAATACCCTAAAATGTTAGTAACCATACAGTGTATGAAAAATTATCAAAACTTTAAATGTTTGAAATATTTTTTTTTTGTCACGACGATAACTTGAGTAATTCTTAACCGATTTTGATCGTATTTTTTTTTAATCGACGAGGAATGAAATTCCTGAGGTTAAGTTCGAAGATGAGCCATGTCGGGATAAGGTTCTGGAAACTATTCCAGAAAAACATGATTTTATTGATAATTTTAATTGTTGATAATTGTAATTGATAATACAGTGCTGATAATTGATATTTTGATAATTTAATGTGTTGTGGTGATATTATTATATAAAATGTAACTGTAATAACTGATAATTGGTAATAATAATATTGTCCCCTTGGCTGAAAGTCAAGGGTCTTACGCCAGAAAATACCATAAAATGTTTGTAACCTAACAATGTATGAAATGTGAAGGAAAACGTAATTGTTTGTTACCTATTTTTTTTTGTAATCACGATAACTTGATTAATTCATAACCGATTTTTATGATTTTTTTTAATCGACGAGGAATGGGATTCCTGAGGTTAATTTCAAAAACTATTCCAGAAAAACAGGATTTTACTCTGTTGATAATTGATAATACATGTTAATTGAAAATTAATATTGATAATTTAATGTGTTGTGACATTTTATGAAATGTTATGAGAAACGTAATTGTTTGTAATCTATTTGTCACGACTTGAGATGACTTGAGTCATTCTTAACCGATTTTAATAAAATTTGTTTTAATCGACGAGGAATGGAATTCAAAGATGGGCCATGTCGGGCCTAAGGATCTGAAAGCTATTCCAGAAAAATTCATTTTACGCTGCTTATAATTGATAATTGATAATTATTGGTAATTGATAATTCCCTTCACTGAAATGTTTGTAACCACACAAAGATAGTTGGAAGATAGGTCATGTGGGCTTAAGTATCTGGAAACTATTCCAGAAAAACAGGATTTTACTCTGTTGACAATTGATAATTTAATGTCTTATTCCCTTGACTGGCAGAAAATAGTGAAAAATTCTGGTTCCTAAAATTATACATCTGACATTTGGAAGGTTAAGTTCGACGATAAGCTATGTGTGATCAACGCTTCGGAAGTTACCCCAAAAAATAGAAATGCAATGTAATAAATGAACAATATCATTGATATTCGATTATTGGTATTTGATAATTGATAGTTGATTTTTATATTTGATAATTAACAAGCAGCATATATCTATACAGTGAGTATATGGTATTACAAAAGTCAAGCAATTCTAATATTAGACAACTGACCAGCGTGAAGTTTGCGGCCCGAGCGAAGCGAGGGTCGTAATTCACACGAGTTTCGGTATCGTATTGCAATATTAGACAGCTCGGACAAGCGAGAAGTTTGCGATTAGACCAAACCTAATATTAGACAACTCTGACGAGTGTGAAGTTTGCGGCCCGAGCGAAGCGAGGGTCGTAATTCACACGAGTTGCGGTATCGTATTGCAATATTAGACATCTCGGACGAGCGAGCAGTTTGCGGCAAAGTATCAAGCAGAGTAATAGAAAAAAAATAAAGCAGTTAATTTTGGCGGTGTCAAATGTCATTTTGATTTGGTAAGATTTTTACACTCGTAAAATTGCGATGAGAGCCAACGTATATTTGAAAAATAGGCACGAACGTTCTTTCAATGAAAATGTGATCACTGAAAAAGGCTTTAAAACACAATAGAATTTCATTGTGTCTTTATCGGATGCGCTTCTTTGTCACGTTGTAGACGATTAATCTGATATGAGATGAAAAAATCAGTTAAAATAAATTAAGATATTTATAATAGAGTAAAATTATCAGTCAAGGGACCCGACCCGCCCAACAGGTGGGACCTAGTTCTCAAAAATCTTTTAAAATTCCTGAATATTCCTAAAATTTATGAATTTTAACGAAATTTTAAAATTTAATTCTTAAAATTCCTGAAAATACTTGAAAATTTATAACATTTCTAAGAATTCCGTTAAAAATTCCGAATAACAGGCCCTGATTGGCAAATGATCAATTTAAAGTTGCTGTCGTCTGTAAATCTCAATTTTAACTTCGAAATATCTTCTCTAAATAAAATCAAATCAAAATTCCCAGCAAAAGCAATAGTTAGAGTCGTAAAACGAGGCTCGTAACATTTTTCCACTCGACCTAGTGGATTTTTGTATACTACAATAGATACAATGGACTATGAATATTGCTTACGTCCTTCACTGCACTTCCACACATCTATTAATATTATTTTTAATAATTGCAACATATACATCCCGTTCGCTCGTTCAACACAAAGCGAATATTACATTTTATTGCTCCCAAATGCTAGTAGCGAGAAATGTTGCGATTGCTTTGCACTTTACACCCGCCGATGTGTTATCGTATGAAAGTTACAAAAAACGTATCCAACTACCGTTGATTGGTATACACTATGAAATAACACATGGAATGAAAAGAAATAACTAAAAGTTTTCCAAAAGCTGAGTCAATTGTTCGGAAGCATTTTTACGTTCATATGGTATTTCTATGAGAAAAGTTTTAATAAACATTGCAAAATATTTGTTTTAATTTATCGTAAAGTTTTCTTCTTTTTTTATTTTGGTAACGTGAAATGAACAGAAAGGTGAGAATTGACTTTGAATGATTTTTTTTTTCCTTTCTTTCGTTTTCTTCTCATTAAATTTGTTTGGTTTCGGCATAAAAGCTTTACCTGCTGAGAATACTTACAAGTGTGGAGAATAAAGTTTTCTTTTTTGTCTTGTGTAATAAAGAGATTTTATATGGAAAAGACGGTAAGGGTATGTGCTGTATGTGATTTAGGCAAAGTGGTATTTCTCTTTAAACTTAGCTGAATTGAGTTCCACAATAGAATAGCTTAAACGAGCTTATAGCTCTCAGCTTTTAAGCATACTCTTTCCAACAAGTTGTACTATTAACAAAGGATTCTGCAGCACATTAAACAAATAGTCTCAACCAAAACAAGGGATATGTCGTTGTAAACGCAGTCCTATAATGATAGCTTTTTATGTCGCAAAGCTCGAAAAATAAGGACATGCATTGAGCTTGCAGCAAATTCATCAATCACGCATCGACAACACACATCCACGTTGCCGATATATTACACTTGAACATCATCGCGTAGTAGCGAGTGTTTAGCGAGAGTGAAGACTAGTTCATTTTAACTTGTCTCAGGATCACACGTCAAACATTCATGAATGAAAAATGAAATTGATGTTGGAAGTTGTGGATTAGATGCAGGATATTACGGACTTATACGCGGACTTCCAATAAAACACAACTTTGCCTTTCGACTGATTATTGAAAAGATACAATTTGCATCTTAACTGTGGTTACTTAATCCTCATATTCATTCGGATTACATCTCTGAAGGTGGCGGGACATTTCCACACCGTCAATATCGTCAGGAACGATATTATCGTTTTTTTGGACGATACTATCGTCTAAAAAACGATACTATCGTCTAAAAAACGATAATATCGTTTTTAGACGATAGTATCGTCCAAAAAAACGATAATATCGTTTTTTGGACGATAGTATCGTCTCAAAAACGATATTATCGTTTTTTAGACGATAGTATCGTCCAAAAAAACGATATTATCGCTCAAAAAATTTTCATCCAGGACGATAATATCGTCTAAATTGAAAAATTCTAAAATATTGTCTGGACGATAGTATCGTTTTCTTGTCGATATTATCGTTCAAAAAACGATATTATCGTTTTCTGGACGATATTACCGTTCTAGAAAATCTAATGGATATTTTCGTTTTCTGTACGATAATATCGTCCAAAACGATAATATCGTCCTGGGCGATATTATCGTTTTCTTAAACGATAATATCGTCCAGGACGATACTATCGTTTAAAAAAACGATAATATCGCCCAGGGTGGTAATATTGTCCAGGACTCAATTTTACTCAGAGGTGCAGCAAGAACCGAATTCTCTTCCAAAATATCGAAAAACAATTGTCAGAGGAAATCACCTACACATTAGTGTTTAAAAAAGGCGTTTAGTTCGTCCCTAAATAATTCATCTTTTTACGAAATGAATACCAACTTTGATTGTACATAAAAAGCGTTTTAACACGCCGAGCGATCCGGCCCATTGCCCCGGAGCGAAGCGTAGGGCCGCAATGCGAGCCGGGCGCCGGAACGGTGTCGGAACTTAGGAGTTAATTTTTTTTTTCTCGCATCGTCTCATAATTAGTCTGTGTAATTTTTCTATATAAAATTTAAATTTACGGAACCAAATGAACCAATTTTTAATATATATTTGCCGTCTATAAAAAGGTCTTTGTCTACAAGATTTTGTGTTTCGTCTTCAACAACCATCCAGAACGATAATATCGCCCAGGACGATAATATCGCCCAGGACGATAATATCGCCCAGGACGATATTATCGTCTAGAATTTTTATTTTAAATAAATTAAAAACGATATTATCGTCCCAAAAATTATCGCCCAGGACGATAATATCGTCCAAAATAACGATAAATTTGTTCAGAAAAAGAAAATAACGATAATATCGTCCAGCGGATATTTTCATCCAGGACGATATTATCGTCAAAAAAAACGATATTATCGTCTTTTGAACGATAATATCGTTTTTTAGACGATAGTATCATCAAAAAAACGATAGTATCGTCCGAAAAAACAATATTATCGTTTAAAAACGATATTATCGTTTTTTTAAACGATTATATCGTCAAGAAAACGATAATATCGTCCTGAAAATATTTTAAAATTTATAATTTTAGACGATATTATCGTTCTGAATGAAATTTTTTTGGACGATAGTATCGTCTAAAAAACGATACTATCGTTTTTTGGACGATACCATCGTCTAAAAAACGATACTATCGTCCAAAAAACGATACTATCGTCCAAAAAACGATACTATCGTTTTTTAGACGATACTATCGTCTAAAAAACGATAATATCGTTCCTGACGATATTGACCGTGTAGTTATGTCGCCTCATCATCTCTGAATTATCAAGTAGAATTATAGCAAGTGCATATTCCAACAATTGATTCACTCTCTGTTTATACAAATAAATTACATTTGTTTACGATTTCTCTCATTTTGACTTGTGACCAGATCGACAGATAACTCTATCGCTAAACATTTTGTAGTGGTATACGAGTGTTGACAAAGAGACATTTCGGATCAGTTGAACGTAACTGGTCTTGAGAGCAATGTCAAAATGAGAGAAGAAACACAAATATACAATTTGAACAGAGTGTTTAAGGAGAATGAACACCAGTTGAATATAATTAATCTCGTAGTCAGTTGTAAAGAATTCATGACAATTAAAATTGAGAGCCGAGTTCTGTTTCCGAACAAACTGTTAACGATTTTCTCTCTCTCTCTCTCATTTTGACGATTGCCCCAGATCAGAAATAAAATGGCTTTCATTGAACACTCTATTCCCATTCATTTTCATTTATACATTTTTGACATTCCCTCAAGCCAAGTTAAAATTTAACTGATCTTTGCTATCCGTTAACAGTCCATTGGCGAATCTGTCATATTGCAAATTCACCGAATATTTCCCTGAAAATGTAGACCGCTTCCAAGGACCTGTGGAAAATTTTACCTGTTCAGAGACATTCCCAAATGGAATATTATGTTCCGAATATAAACAAGTGGCTGGGCACTTGATATGTAATGTCTCTCATCACAACAAAGTGAGGTCCTCGTTTGCGAACAGAATAATCGTCCTGAACGTTGTCGATACAGAAATTTATTAACAATAACCATTAAATGCAAGTTTAAGATCGAATTTGTGGGCTGAATCTAAGATTACATACAACGATGACCTCGATATTCGGACAAAGGCTGTACCATTATAATGCACGTATATGTACATAAAATGATGGTTAGTGAATCAACCTCATGTATACGATAAACAGGGATACGATGATTGTCCTCTGCTATTGTGTTTTATTTAATAAAATATTCTGTGTTATACGCCATGTACCGGAATGGGTAAGTAATGTTGGAGAGAAATTGTATATTATATGGTCGAATGTATATATGCATACCATACACAGGACAACAAGGTTGTTGATACCATGAAGGTATACGATACAATGGGTTTGACGAACATAACATTTTAATTATATTAAAGTAAATGGAACATTGTGATAAGTTATATTAGGTTTTGTTTTGTAAGAAAGGGCAGAGACCAAAATTAGCCAGGGTGCAGAATGGTATAATGTGGCATTTTCATATGTATTATGCGATATTTTGGATATAAATACATAAACAATGTAATTACAGAATGTAAACTGATTAGCTCGGGGTATTTTGAAAATCGTCCGGAACCCATATCACTACAGCTACAGCTTTTTCTGATTAAATCTGACTTTCTGAACCTGTGTACAAATTGGTATTTGTTTAGTTTAAAAAAACCTACTGACAACGATAGCAATCGTGTAATGACAAGATCAAACTATCAATGTATCGCCATGCAGATGCAGGATCGGATTTATACGAATGCTTGTGTTCAAATGGAAGTTTTTACTGAAATTACGGCTGAATTTTTTTCAATTTTTTCTTTGTTTATTTGACAGCTCGCTCTCTCACAGCTCTCTCACGAAGTACCTTTTGTTGAGTGGAGTGGACACTTAAGTACTCCGCGAGCGATCTGTCAAATAAACAAAGAAAAAATTTAAAAAATTCAATTTTGTCTCTCACACGGAGTACTTTTTAGCCCCGTACGAAGTACAAAGGGGCTTATGGGATTACGATGCCGTGTGTAATTGATGGAATTCGAAGCAGACGGTAAGGGCAAAATGTTTGCCTATGTTCAAAGATGACGAATCTGCAATAAAAATTTTGTCTGTCCGTCTGTCCATCTGTCCGTCTGTCCGTCTGTCACGTCGATATCTATAGTAAATCAAAACCGATTTCAAAATTTTTTTTTCCCTGAAAGATAGTCGAAATAGTGAGGCTAAGTTCGAAGATGGGCATATTCGGGTCGGCCCTTCGTGAGTTGGGGCCACCTAAGTGATTTAAGGTCATTTGGTGATATTTATGGCAAAATAAACGATGGAAATGTAAATGACACGGCAAATGATAGGTATTGTCAATACCAATCCAGGAAAAAAAGTTTTTTAAAATCGGGTGAGTGGACCGTGAGTTAGGGCCTTAGAAGTGAAAAGCTACTAGGGCCCTATGTGTATTTTACATAGAACTCGAGTAAATTTCATCCGTTTTTCGTAATTTTTGTTTCATTTGGAAGGTAATCGAACGCCGAATAGAATGTTGTTGAAAAAAAAATTAAATTTGGGTCCTCGGACTAAGGCCGCTACTAGGGCCCTATGCGTATTTTACATACAAATTTCATCCGTTTTTCGTAATTTTTGTTTCATTTGGAAGGTAATCGAACGCCGAATAGAATGTTGTTGAAAAAAAAAAAATTTGGGTCCTTGGACTAAGGCCGCTACTAGGGCCCCTATGTGTATTTTACATATAACTCGAGCAAATTTCATCCGTTTTTCGTATTTTTTGTTTCATTTGGAAGGTAATCAAAGGCCGAATAGAATGTAGTTGAAAAAAAAGGATCCTCGGACTGAGGCCGATACTAGGCCCTTCAAAAAAATAAAATTTTAGGGATATTTGAAATTTTTGTTTCACTTGAAAGGAACGTCGTACGGGGCTTCGTAATTGCGCTATGCGCAATTTCTAAGATGTACACATTACATACTAATTTTACTTTAACTACTTTAACCGGCGCATAGGCTTACGGTCAAAGTAGGGTGACAGACGCACTAGGGTCACGTACGCAATAGATATACGGGTTTGTACGGGGCTCAGTCGCAGCAAACGCTCCGACTGTTCTGATGGCTCGTTTTTCATTTGGAAGGTAATCAAAGGCCGAATAGAATGTAGTTGAAAAAAAATTTGAATTTGGGTCCTCGGACTGAGGCCGATACTAGGCCCTTCAAAAAAATAAAATTTTAGGGCGATTTGAAATTTTTGTTTCATTTGAAAGGAACGTCGTACGGGGCTTCGTAATTGCGCTATGCGCAATTTCTAAGATGTACACATTACATAATAATTTTACTTTAACTACTTTAACCGGCGCATAGGCTTACGGTCAAAGTAGGGTGACAGACGCACTAGGGTCACGTACGCAATAGATATACGGGTTTGTACGGGGCTCAGTCGCAGCAAATGCTCCGACTGTTCTGATGGCTCGTTTCGTAAGAGGAAACTAAGCATTAAGAGAGATGATAATATGGCAATTCTAGCATCGCTTCGACGGAGAGATGACAATATGGTGTCTGGTCCAAGTCGCCATATTATCGTCTATCTGCTGAATTTTGTTTAGTTGGCGCAAAATTTAAAAAAGAAATGCTGCACCAATTCGCGGTACATAACACCAATAATAAAACAAAATAATCCTTACCTTGTGAGTAGTTCATTCTTCGGTTCTGGGAAACGTACTGTGACTGTTGCAGTGTCTGAAACAATAAATTAAGAAATTATTCCAACAATGCATCAATATATTACTTCACGCATTTGCCCATTCAAACAGTGAAAACTTCAATCTATTTTGCTTTAATAGCATTAATGCTATTTGCAACTGTGTGGACATTAAGCATAACGGTCGTCATTAAAACAAAATGCATGTTCCGAGAGTGAAATGAAGTTGAAAACCTCAATGGATTTGCGAAAATCGCCTGCAACTGTATGTCAACCATGCTACCGAACAACATAATGACCATGCGTATTTTCCGTGCAGAGATGTATATATATGTAGTTACCACCGTGTGGACAAATTATTCAAATTGACGGTATCGATTACTCGTGTCAACGTGAGCATAATTTGAATCATAAATCAAAAAATGTCGAATGAAGCAATCCCTTTAAAGGTAAATGTTCTGTCGAATTGATTACATGTGCAAAAGGTACATAATGTTTCTGATATATATCTATTCTGTACATCCCTAACACACGTATCATTCAAAAGCCGAGCTTGTAATGTTTTTCATGGAGCAATAAATGGAATGTCGAACTGTAACCGAAGTGTTATGCATCACGATCAAATGAATACTCTTATGATTTAAAAAAAACAACGACGGTGCTATCGTCATACTCCTGATCCTGACATCTCTTCAAGCATTGCCTGTAGAGCTTCATTCAAAATAGTTTACTTCATGTGTTTCGGTCATTTTGATTACCTAAGCCAATGCTCAATCTAATACTTCCGATTAAAGGAACATCTCGAGTTTGAATCTTTCACTTAGTTTGTTTTAACATACGAGAGTAAGTAAGTAAGTAAGAACACAGCAACTAGTCGTTTCCAAAAAAGATTAAGGTAACGATGGTTGCGAATGGTTCTTTTTAATTTGTTATCAAGTCAAGCCAACTTGAATCTGAACCGAAATGTATGCGAAAATTTCCTTTTTGTCCACCCTAATGCGTTAAGATGACAAAAAAATGACTTATTTTCTTAATGGAAAATTCAGTGGAGAAAATGTTTATTTTCTGGCACCTTCTGTGAAACAAGAAAACACACAACTTTCCCAAAACGCACATTATATGAGAAGCGTTGTGCTCACCGCGGGAAAAATAGTAATCTCCAAGTTGATTACAACCATCGATTCGCTGCAGACCACTCTCTTAGAGCATACTTCACTTTCACAGTAAACGTCGCTCTTGTTGGAATTTTATATTTTGGCCACTTGGTAAACAAATAACAATTTTTCGCTAAAAGAGATGAGATCAACGATTCTTTTAAAGTTATCTCAATTTTAAGACATGCGGTAGAGATTCTTTTGAAAAACAGCCTACCGAAATTGGGCTCACATTTTCCTGTGGCCTACTTTATTTATGTACCTTGAACGGTGTTGATCCTATGAAGCCAAAATCAATTTCAAAAAAATTTCTCGACGCTTGGGTGGCTAGTAAGGGGTGATACGAAACGAAACCGAAAAGATGCACTTGTCTTATGGAAATACAAGGGCGTGTGGAGCGTCTTTAGAAATATACATTCAGGGTAAACAATGTCTTATTGGGTTTAGAATTCATTCATATTGAAATTGGAAAAATGGGTAAAAGTTTGCTATTTCGGTGAAGTTCTAATAGTTGCACTGTATCCGAAACGCAACTGAAACGTCAAGAACAATTTCGCTAATGGTCTTAGCTGTACAATGACACAAAACATGCATATTTGGTTTCAATGTCCAACTTACACCAGCTACAGTACCTACATTCAGAATTATTCAAAATATTACTTTTGCATCGAACTCTCTGTTCTCTTCCTTTTAGACAACCATTTATTAGTACATTACTTAACAATGGGGCGAATGGTGGAAATTGTACTTCTTGTGTGAAATTTGCCGATCGAGGCGCAGCCGAGGTCGGTAAACACACAGAAGAAGTACCATTTCCATCATTTGCCCCATTGCCAAGTAAGGTATTTTACGTGCTACATGCCGCGAAAACCGTACTTTTCATGTTTTGAGCACTTCTTTCGATGCCCTCAGCATGTAAAATCCATTACATAACTGGTGATAAAAATGAAAAGTCTCGTTTTCGTGTGTCTCGGCTTCGCCTCGGATCAACAAGATTCACACGAAAACTCTACTTTTCATCGTTTTATCCCTAGTCATGTAAAATACTATTATTCAAAAACTTGAGCTAAAGTTTACGTAACTGCTTCCAAATTTTTATTGGTAAGAGGGAAGTTTATAGCCCGAGCCGAAGGCAAGAGCTAAAATCCCACGTGCCAAAATAAAAATTTGGAAGCAGTTAGGTGCTATATTTTACCTGTATGTGCGAGAGCCCTCCCTAAAATCATATAGGTAATGTCGACATTACCGAACTAGCAGATAAAATTATTCCCTTGACTGTATGTCATGGGTTTTACAGAAACAAATACACCGTAGGTAACACGTTCACTATGATTAAAAATGTATGGAAATGTGTTCAACCGAATTTCAAAAACTTTTTTTTATTCGCTGAAGCATTGAAATCCTCAGGTCAAGTTCGAAAATGGGCGGTATCGGTTCAACGGAAGGAGTACTCAGAAAAAGCCTTATCTGCTCTTTGTTCACACCGTCGCTGGGGTTATTTTTTGAGGTTAGGTTTCAAGATACATTATATTGGTCTAACGATGTAGCCGCTGTTGCTGAACGAATTTTCAATAATTGTTTCTTGTTATTTTATTTTGTCTTGTTACAGTTTGTTCAAAAATGAAATGCACAGTTTTTAGTATTTCGAGACAGTTGACAATTTCAATCTGTCAGATAGTAAAGGATGCGTTTAATTAACCGGCGCATTAACAAATTTGAAATTTGAATGGTTTTTTCCACAGCTACAGATTTTTGCATGTTAAGTTTCTTACATTTTTTGCAAATAGCATTTTAATCGTAGGAAACTTAGATTTCGTCAGAAGAATTCGCGGACGGAAAAATGTAAATTTATTTTGAGTCTGAGTATTGTTCTACATCTATAATTTCTCTTAGATCGTGTCTTTATTCAAAGAAATCGATGGTGTTGTACAGCGGCTAACTGTTAAAACCCAGCCACTATTGAGAATTTTAAATAAATCGAAACAATCCAATCCACAATACATTCCATAACTTTTAACAGTTGTCAAAAATACTATAGCTGCATATATTAGCGACTCTTTTTCAAATACCGAATAAATTTGCTTCATGTCAAGTTCAATTTTTGCATTGATCAACTAGTTTTGGTGATCTTTCTAGTAATTATTACGCATTACATGGGAATCATAGAGTTGAATTAACCTATAATTAACACAAATTTAATAGTTGCTTTTGTTAAATATTCAATGCACAAAACTTATTCTACAAAACCAGTCCACTGAGCCAACATACATGTTCTATTGAAATTTCAATTGTCAAAATGACATCGAAGCCATTGATTTATGATGACGAGAAGGTACATTCATCTCTCAGAAATTTTACTTTTTCATTTCTTTTATTGTTTTGTTTATTTTTTTGTGTTCTTACGAAATCCTTTTCATTATTCATGATAACTCAAACTAAATACAAAAACATAAAAAGTAATGAAAAAGTAAAATTTCTGCGAGATGAATGTTCCTTCTCGGCATCATAAATCAATGGCTTCGATGTCATTTTGACAATTGCCATTTCAATAGAAATGTATGTTGGGCGAATGAACTGGTTTTGTAGAATAAGTTTTGTGCATTGAATAACAAAAGCAACTATTAAATGTGTGTAAAGTAGAATTTAATTCAACTCTATTCCCATGTAGTGCGTAATAATTACTAGAATGATCACTGAAACTAATTGATATATGCAAAAATTGATCTATTCGCCTAGTCGGTTGGACTGTAGAGGAGCCTCATTTTTTTATAATTGTTGACAATTTTTTTTTCCCTGATGCTTATTCGTGTTTCCAATATCGTCACTTCAAGTGCTGATAAAACTTCTTGTAAAAAATTTGCTAAATGTATGAAGCAGACGGTCTTTCTACAGATTTGAGTATTCAAAGACCATCGATTTGTTTGAATAGAAACACGATCTAAGAGAAATCATAGATGTAGAACAATACTCAGACTCAAAATAAATTTATATTTTTCCGTCCGCGAATTCTTCCTACGAAATCTAAGTTTCCTACGATTAAAATGCTATTTGCAAAAAATGTAAGAAACTTAACATGCAAAAATCTGTAGCTGTGGAAAAAATCATTCAAATTTCAAATCTTTTAATGCACCGGGTAATTAAACGCATCCTTTACTATCTGACAGATCGCCATTTTGAAATGTCTCGAAATACTAAAAACTGTGCATTTCATTTTTGAACAAACAGTAACAAAAGCGATTAAACCACAAAAAAATTAACGAGTGTGAAGTTCAGACGAGTTTAATTCATCATTTTTTAGACAAAAACGGTCTAATATGAGCATAAAACCAGACCAGTAACAGAAAATAAAATTGTGATTGTGAATTAAAAATTAATATCGTTTTGTAACTTCCAGAAGATTTTCAATAAAACTAAACAGAATTATATTATTAATGAGAAATTTAGACCGTTCTAGTATAGTCCTTATTAATCAACCAATAAATCATTACCAATAAAAAATCTATTAAAAAGCTCAGGTTCAGACAGTCAAGGAATCTGACCCACCCAACAGGTGCGACCTAGTAATTTTCGTCAATAAATAGAATAAAAAAATGTCTAGTAAAAACTGAGCATAAATTGTATAAAACACTGCGTGTGTGGTCTCTCCATCTAAAATCGCTAAAGGACAAATTGAAAGTAAATTACGAATTTTTTTTTCGCAAAAAAAGTTTTCCTTTTGTATCGTTTTTGCAATATATAACCGTAAGTAAAAGGAAAAATACAAGGCAACAAACACGTTCTTTTCAGGCCACCGCTGTATACGTATATAAATACACACCAACCCATGCATATTTATTATCCCACATAAAAGGTAAATGTAATAATTTAAAATTAAATTTAGTATATGCAAAAAGGGGTGTTAATAAAGTTTGTATGGAAAATGCTTTTGTTTGCGACACAACAACAGTTTGTTTAATAATGGAGAAAGAGAAGTGCCACATTTGAATGTTTAATTGCAACAACTCTGTTGTAATACACAAATCGCTCGTATGTTTTGTATAATTGCAGCCTGTTTTCCACTAAAATAATTTCTCGTTATTCGGCGAGGGTGATTTTTTATTTTCGTATTTATTATTTTTAAACTACGACAGGGTTGAATTTAGATAACGAAAAGTTAATTCTTTTCTGGTATTCCGTTTTTTTTTGTGTACATATTCTGTTCACTTTCGATTTAGAAGTCGGTGTTTTGTGTACACATTTTGAGCAGCGTATACACTTGGTTATTTGTGGTGAATTCAAAGAAAATTTTTCAACATTTTTTTTTCCTAGGAAATAAAGAAGAAGAAAAAACCAACGGCGATTACATGGAAATACAACGTTTCTTGTTACTATTGCAATAACAATATATCATTCAGTACTGTCAAAGGATATGAAATTGGTAAAAAGTCGTATAAATAACCGAAAGGACTTTAAAAGAGGTATGTGTGTGTACGGGAAATGTGAAATATATATATTCAGAAAATCACATTCTCAACCCGTCAACCAACTATCAGAACAAGCAATTTTACTTTTTGTCATAACTTTTAAGCCGATTATTTACAAACATTCTCCATCTATTCCATACATGGCATTAGAGAAGAGCATTATACAAAAAAAAGTGTTCGATAACTGCAACTGTACAAATGGAACTGGAAAAGTAAAGTTTACTTTGCCAATTTTCCGAATTCGAATTGTATTCGTGTTCACTACTTTCCCGGCGAATTTCTCTGAAATTTGAGTTTCCTTTCGTTAGTTTCCTATTGTAATTGCCAACCATATACCATCCATACATGTAAAACGAACGTATGGAAAGTGTTGCAGCAGAATTAATACGACATAAGTTTTTGAAATGGCAAACTTTGCCTCATCTTCCATAATTGCTTCAAACAAATGAAATGCCACAACTAAACGACTATAGGTATCCCGAATTTTAAGAAAACTTACCGCCATACACTGGCGTCGTCGTCTAAAAACGGGAATAAATCTTAGACAGTCAATTGTCAAGTCATTCAACGAAAAATTATTGAAAAACCAGAAATTTGTGCGGTTGATAATGTTTAAAGAAAAGGTCATGTATGAACCTCCAGTCGAGTAAAGAGAGGAGTATTCGAACACAATTACGTTGGCTAGGCACAAAGTGTCTTCGTTCCACATGTGAAAGAAAAACACGCTTTCATTCTCAATTATACGTATATGTGGCCGTATGTATACATTGTGTAACATTCGGTGCATGTGTAGACGGGGGAAAATATCAAATTCCTTAAAAGTTTTCAACGTATTATGTTTTTGACATTTTCTTATATTCCCATTTTTAACGGAAGATTTGTGGACGATGCAGAATTTTTTAATATTTCGTGTGACGGAGAAAAAAATCTTATTAGCTGTGGATACAAGGGAAAAATGAATAGAAAGCTGTGTGTAGTACAGGATGTGAGATTGAAATTCTGTCAAACGGAAATGGAAAACATTGAAATATTACTTTGCTTAACATTTCGCAATACGAAAATGAAATTGGTGGACTCATCCTAGGTGTACTACAATTAGTGTAGATTAAATGGAAAGGCTTTAAATTATGGTCGTCCTCACGAAGGAGTAGATTTTTTTGCCAGATTTAACCCTAGCTACACTTAGCTACGCGAAGAATACCTAAGGGATCATTCATAAATTACGTATTTCAGTGCTGCCATCAAAATTAAATTTTAAATAACTCGAGAAATACACACTCTGCGATTTTTAAATTGACAAGTTTCCCTTAAGGGATCATTCATAAGTTACGTATTTCAGTGCTGCCATCAAAATTAAATTTTAAATAACTCGAGAAATACACACTCTGCGACTTTTGAGTTGACAAGTTTCCCTTAAGGGATCATTCATAAGTTACGTATTTCAGTGATGTCATCAAAATTAAATTTTAAATAACTCGAGAAATACACACTCTGCGACTTTTGAATTGACAAGTTTCCCTTATGAGATTATTCATAAGTTACGTATTTCAGTGCTGCCATCAAAATTAAATTTTAAATAACTCGAGAAATACACACTCTGCGACTTTTGAATTGACAAGTTTCCCTTACGGGATGATTCATAAGTTATGTATTTCAGTGATGTCATCAAAATTAAATTTTAAATAACTCGAGAAATACACACTCTGCGACTTTTGAATTGACAAGTTTCCCTTACGGGATGATTCATAAGTTACGTATTTCAGTGATGTCATCAAAATTAAATTTTAAATAACTCGAGAAATACACACTCTGCGACTTTTGAATTGACAAGTTTCCCTTAAGGGATCATTCATAAGTTACGTATTTCAGTGCTGCCATCAAAATTAAATTTTAAATAACTCGAGAAATACACACTCTGCGACTTTTGAATTGACAAGTTTCCCTTATGAGATTATTCATAAGTTACGTATTTCAGTGCTGCCATCAAAATTAAATTTTAAATAACTCGAGAAATACACACTCTGCGACTTTTGAATTGACAAGTTTCCCTTACGGGATGATTCATAAGTTATGTATTTCAGTGATGTCATCAAAATTAAATTTTAAATAACTCGAGAAATACACACTCTGCGACTTTTGAATTGACAAGTTTCCCTTATGAGATTATTCATAAGTTACGTATTTCAGTGCTGCCATCAAAATTAAATTTTAAATAACTCGAGAAATACACACTCTGCGACTTTTGAATTGACAAGTTTCCCTTACGGGATGATTCATAAGTTATGTATTTCAGTGATGTCATCAAAATTAAATTTTAAATAACTCGAGAAATACACACTCTGCGACTTTTGAATTGACAAGTTTCCCTTACGGGATGATTCATAAGTTACGTATTTCAGTGATGTCATCAAAATTAAATTTTAAATAACTCGAGAAATACACACTCTGCGACTTTTGAATTGACAAGTTTCCCTTAAGGGATGATTCATAAGTTACGTATTTCAGTGATGTCATCAAAATTAAATTTTAAATAACTCGAGAAATACACACTCTGCGACTTTTGAGTTGACAAGTTTCCCTTAAGGGATCATTCATAAGTTACGTATTTCAGTGATGTCATCAAAATTAAATTTTAAATAACTCGAGAAATACACACTCTGCGACTTTTGAATTGACAAGTTTCCCTTATGGGATTATTCATAAGTTACGTATTTCAGTGCTGCCATCAAAATTAAATTTTAAATAACTCGAGAAATACACACTCTGCGACTTTTGAATTGACAAGTTTCCCTTACGGGATGATTCATAAGTTACGTATTTCAGTGATGTCATCAAAATTAAATTTTAAATAACTCGAGAAATACACACTCTGCGACTTTTGAGTTGACAAGTTTCCCTTAAGGGATCATTCATAAGTTACGTATTTCAGTGCTGCCATCAAAATTAAATTTTAAATAACTCGAGAAATACACACTCTGCGACTTTTGAGTTGACAAGTTTCCCTTAAGGGATCATTCATAAGTTACGTATTTCAGTGATGTCATCAAAATTAAATTTTAAATAACTCGAGAAATACACACTCTGCGACTTTTGAATTGACAAGTTTCCCTTATGAGATTATTCATAAGTTACGTATTTCAGTGCTGCCATCAAAATTAAATTTTAAATAACTCGAGAAATACACACTCTGCGACTTTTGAATTGACAAGTTTCCCTTACGGGATGATTCATAAGTTATGTATTTCAGTGATGTCATCAAAATTAAATTTTAAATAACTTGAGAAATACACACTCTGCGACTTTTGAATTGACAAGTTTCCCTTACGGGATGATTCATAAGTTACGTATTTCAGTGATGTCATCAAAATTAAATTTTAAATAACTCGAGAAATACACACTCTGCGACTTTTGAATTGACAAGTTTCCCTTACGGGATGATTCATAAGTTACGTATTTCAGTGATGTCATCAAAATTAAATTTTAAATAACTCGAGAAATACATACTCTGCGACTTTTGAATTGACAAGTTTCCCTTATAAGATTATTCATAAGTTACGTATTTCAGTGATGTCATCAAAATTAAATTTTAAATAACTCGAGAAATACATACTCTGCAACTTTTGAATTGACAAGTTTCCCTTAAGGGATCATTCATAAGTAACGTATTTCAGTGCTGCCATCAAAATTAAATTTTAAATAACTCGAGAAATACACACTCTGCGACTTTTGAGTTGACAAGTTTCCCTTAAGGGATCATTCATAAGTTACGTATTTCAGTGATGTCATCAAAATTAAATTTTAAATAACTCGAGAAATACACACTCTGCGACTTTTGAATTGACAAGTTTCCCTTATGAGATTATTCATAAGTTACGTATTTCAGTGCTGCCATCAAAATTAAATTTTAAATAACTCGAGAAATACACACTCTGCGACTTTTGAATTGACAAGTTTCCCTTACGGGATGATTCATAAGTTATGTATTTCAGTGATGTCATCAAAATTAAATTTTAAATAACTCGAGAAATACACACTCTGCGACTTTTGAATTGACAAGTTTCCCTTATGAGATTATTCATAAGTTACGTATTTCAGTGCTGCCATCAAAATTAAATTTTAAATAACTCGAGAAATACACACTCTGCGACTTTTGAATTGACAAGTTTCCCTTAAGGGATCATTCATATAAGTTACGTATTTCAGTGCTGTCATCAAAATTAAATTTTAAATAACTCGAGAAATACACACTCTGCGACTTTTGAATTGACAAGTTTCCCTTAAGGGATCATTCATAAGTTACGTATTTCAGTGCTGCCATCAAAATTAAATTTTAAATAACTCGAGAAATACACACTCTGCGACTTTTGAATTGACAAGTTTCCCTTACGGGATGATTCATAAGTTACGTATTTCAGTGATGTCATCAAAATTAAATTTTAAATAACTCGAGAAATACACACTCTGCGACTTTTGAATTGGCAAGTTTCCCTTAAGAGATCATTCATAAGTTACGTATTTCAGTGCTGCCATCAAAATTAAATTTTAAATAACTCGATAAATACACACTCTGCGACTTTTGAATTGACAAGTTTCCCTTAAGGGATCATTCATAAGTTACGTATTTCAGTGATGTCATCAAAATTAAATTTTAAATAACTCGAGAAATACACACTCTGCGACTTTTGAATTGACAAGTTTCCCTTACGGGATGATTCATAAGTTACGTATTTCAGTGATGTCATCAAAATTAAATTTTAAATAACTCGAGAAATACATACTCTGCGACTTTTGAATTGACAAGTTTCCCTTATAAGATTATTCATAAGTTACGTATTTCAGTGCTGCCATCAAAATTAAATTTTAAATAACTCGAGAAATACACACTCTGCGACTTTTGAATTGACAAGTTTCCCTTACGGGATGATTCATAAGTTATGTATTTCAGTGATGTCATCAAAATTAAATTTTAAATAACTTGAGAAATACACACTCTGCGACTTTTGAATTGACAAGTTTCCCTTACGGGATGATTCATAAGTTACGTATTTCAGTGATGTCATCAAAATTAAATTTTAAATAACTCGAGAAATACATACTCTGCGACTTTTGAATTGACAAGTTTCCCTTATAAGATTATTCATAAGTTACGTATTTCAGTGATGTCATCAAAATTAAATTTTAAATAACTCGAGAAATACATACTCTGCAACTTTTGAATTGACAAGTTTCCCTTAAGGGATCATTCATAAGTAACGTATTTCAGTGCTGCCATCAAAATTAAATTTTAAATAACTCGAGAAATACACACTCTGCGACTTTTGAGTTGACAAGTTTCCCTTAAGGGATCATTCATAAGTTACGTATTTCAGTGATGTCATCAAAATTAAATTTTAAATAACTCGAGAAATACACACTCTGCGACTTTTGAATTGACAAGTTTCCCTTATGAGATTATTCATAAGTTACGTATTTCAGTGCTGCCATCAAAATTAAATTTTAAATAACTCGAGAAATACACACTCTGCGACTTTTGAATTGACAAGTTTCCCTTACGGGATGATTCATAAGTTATGTATTTCAGTGATGTCATCAAAATTAAATTTTAAATAACTCGAGAAATACACACTCTGCGACTTTTGAATTGACAAGTTTCCCTTATGAGATTATTCATAAGTTACGTATTTCAGTGCTGCCATCAAAATTAAATTTTAAATAACTCGAGAAATACACACTCTGCGACTTTTGAATTGACAAGTTTCCCTTATGAGATTATTCATAAGTTACGTATTTCAGTGCTGCCATCAAAATTAAATTTTAAATAACTCGAGAAATACACACTCTGCGACTTTTGAATTGACAAGTTTCCCTTACGGGATGATTCATAAGTTACGTATTTCAGTGATGTCATCAAAATTAAATTTTAAATAACTCGAGAAATACACACTCTGCGACTTTTGAATTGACAAGTTTCCCTTAAGGGATCATTCATATAAGTTACGTATTTCAGTGCTGTCATCAAAATTAAATTTTAAATAACTCGAGAAATACACACTCTGCGACTTTTGAATTGACAAGTTTCCCTTAAGGGATCATTCATAAGTTACGTATTTCAGTGCTGCCATCAAAATTAAATTTTAAATAACTCGAGAAATACACACTCTGCGACTTTTGAATTGACAAGTTTCCCTTACGGGATGATTCATAAGTTACGTATTTCAGTGATGTCATCAAAATTAAATTTTAAATAACTCGAGAAATACACACTCTGCGACTTTTGAATTGGCAAGTTTCCCTTAAGAGATCATTCATAAGTTACGTATTTCAGTGCTGCCATCAAAATTAAATTTTAAATAACTCGATAAATACACACTCTGCGACTTTTGAATTGACAAGTTTCCCTTAAGGGATCATTCATAAGTTACGTATTTCAGTGATGTCATCAAAATTAAATTTTAAATAACTCGAGAAATACACACTCTGCAACTTTTGAATTGACAAGTTTCCCTTATGAGATTATTCATAAGTTACGTATTTCAGTGCTGCCATCAAAATTAAATTTTAAATAACTCGAGAAATACACACTCTGCGACTTTTGAATTGACAAGTTTCCCTTAAGGGATCATTCATAAGTTACGTATTTCAGTGCTGCCAGCAAAATTAAATTTTAAATAACTCGAGAAATACACACTCTGCGACTTTTGAATTGACAAGTTTCCCTTAAGGGATCATTCATAAGTTACGTATTTCAGTGCTGCCATCAAAATTAAATTTTAAATAACTCGAGAAATACACACTCTGCGACTTTTGAATTGACAAGTTTCCCTTAAGGGATCATTCATAAGTTACGTATTTCAGTGCTGCCATCAAAATTAAATTTTAAATAACTCGAGAAATACACACTCTGCGACTTTTGAATTGACAAGTTTCCCTTATGAGATTATTCATAAGTTACGTATTTCAGTGCTGCCATCAAAATTAAATTTTAAATAACTCGAGAAATACACACTCTGCGACTTTTGAATTGACAAGTTTCCCTTACGGGATGATTCATAAGTTACGTATTTCAGTGATGTCATCAAAATTAAATTTTAAATAACTCGAGAAATACATACTCTGCGACTTTTGAATTGACAAGTTTCCCTTATAAGATTATTCATAAGTTACGTATTTCAGTGATGTCATCAAAATTAAATTTTAAATAACTCGAGAAATACACACTCTGCGACTTTTGAATTGGCAAGTTTCCCTTAAGAGATCATTCATAAGTTACGTATTTCAGTGCTGCCATCAAAATTAAATTTTAAATAACTCGATAAATACACACTCTGCGACTTTTGAATTGACAAGTTTCCCTTAAGGGATCATTCATAAGTTACGTATTTCAGTGATGTCATCAAAATTAAATTTTAAATAACTCGAGAAATACACACTCTGCAACTTTTGAATTGACAAGTTTCCCTTATGAGATTATTCATAAGTTACGTATTTCAGTGCTGCCATCAAAATTAAATTTTAAATAACTCGATAAATACACACTCTGCGACTTTTGAATTGACAAGTTTCCCTTAAGGGATCATTCATAAGTTACGTATTTCAGTGATGTCATCAAAATTAAATTTTAAATAACTCGAGAAATACACACTCTGCAACTTTTGAATTGACAAGTTTCCCTTATGAGATTATTCATAAGTTACGTATTTCAGTGCTGCCATCAAAATTAAATTTTAAATAACTCGAGAAATACACACTCTGCGACTTTTGAATTGACAAGTTTCCCTTAAGGGATCATTCATAAGTTACGTATTTCAGTGCTGCCATCAAAATTAAATTTTAAATAACTCGAGAAATACACACTCTGCGACTTTTGAATTGACAAGTTTCCCTTAAGGGATCATTCATAAGTTACGTATTTCAGTGATGTCATCAAAATTAAATTTTAAATAACTCGAGAAATACACACTCTGCGACTTTTGAATTGACAAGTTTCCCTTATGAGATTATTCATAAGTTACGTATTTCAGTGCTGCCATCAAAATTAAATTTTAAATAACTCGAGAAATACACACTCTGCGACTTTTGAATTGACAAGTTTCCCTTACGGGATGATTCATAAGTTACGTATTTCAGTGATGTCATCAAAATTAAATTTTAAATAACTCGAGAAATACATACTCTGCGACTTTTGAATTGACAAGTTTCCCTTATAAGATTATTCATAAGTTACGTATTTCAGTGATGTCATCAAAATTAAATTTTAAATAACTCGAGAAATACATACTCTGCAACTTTTGAATTGACAAGTTTCCCTTAAGGGATCATTCATAAGTAACGTATTTCAGTGCTGCCATCAAAATTAAATTTTAAATAACTCGAGAAATACACACTCTGCGATTTTTAAATTGACAAGTTTCCCTTAAGGGATCATTCATAAGTTACGTATTTCAGTGCTGCCATCAAAATTAAATTTTAAATAACTCGAGAAATACACACTCTGCGACTTTTGAGTTGACAAGTTTCCCTTACGGGATGATTCATAAGTTACGTATTTCAGTGATGTCATCAAAATTAAATTTTAAATAACTCGAGAAATACACACTCTGCGACTTTTGAATTGACAAGTTTCCCTTACGGGATGATTCATAAGTTACGTATTTCAGTGATGTCATCAAAATTAAATTTTAAATAACTCGAGAAATACACACTCTGCGACTTTTGAATTGACAAGTTTCCCTTATGAGATTATTCATAAGTTACGTATTTCAGTGCTGCCATCAAAATTAAATTTTAAATAACTCGAGAAATACACACTCTGCGACTTTTGAATTGACAAGTTTCCCTTAAGGGATCATTCATAAGTTACGTATTTCAGTGCTGCCATCAAAATTAAATTTTAAATAACTCGAGAAATACACACTCTGCGACTTTTGAATTGACAAGTTTCCCTTATGGGATTATTCATAAGTTACGTATTTCAGTGCTGCCATCAAAATTAAATTTTAAATAACTCGAGAAATACACACTCTGCGACTTTTGAATTGACAAGTTTCCCTTACGGGATGATTCATAAGTTACGTATTTCAGTGATGTCATCAAAATTAAATTTTAAATAACTCGAGAAATACACACTCTGCGACTTTTGAGTTGACAAGTTTCCCTTAAGGGATCATTCATAAGTTACGTATTTCAGTGCTGCCATCAAAATTAAATTTTAAATAACTCGATAAATACACACTCTGCGACTTTTGAATTGACAAGTTTCCCTTAAGGGATCATTCATATAAGTTACGTATTTCAGTGCTGTCATCAAAATTAAATTTTAAATAACTCGAGAAATACACACTCTGCGACTTTTGAATTGGCAAGTTTCCCTTAAGAGATCATTCATAAGTTACGTATTTCAGTGCTGCCATCAAAATTAAATTTTAAATAACTCGAGAAATACACACTCTGCGACTTTTGAATTGACAAGTTTCCCTTATGGGATTATTCATAAGTTACGTATTTCAGTGCTGCCATCAAAATTAAATTTTAAATAACTCGAGAAATACACACACTGCGACTTTTGAATTGACAAGTTTCCCTTAAGGGATCATTCATATAAGTTACGTATTTCAGTGCTGTCATCAAAATTAAATTTTAAATAACTCGAGAAATACACACTCTGCGACTTTTGAATTGACAAGTTTCCCTTAAGGGATCATTCATAAGTTACGTATTTCAGTGCTGCCATCAAAATTAAATTTTAAATAACTCGAGAAATACACACTCTGCGACTTTTGAATTGACAAGTTTCCCTTATGGGATTATTCATAAGTTACGTATTTCAGTGCTGCCATCAAAATTAAATTTTAAATAACTCGAGAAATACACACTCTGCGACTTTTGAATTGACAAGTTTCCCTTACGGGATGCTTCATAAGTTACGTATTTCAGTGATGTCATCAAAATTAAATTTTAAATAACTCGAGAAATACACACTCTGCGACTTTTGAATTGACAAGTTTCCCTTAAGGGATCATTCATATAAGTTACGTATTTCAGTGCTGTCATCAAAATTAAATTTTAAATAACTCGAGAAATACACACTCTGCGACTTTTGAATTGACAAGTTTCCCTTAAGGGATCATTCATAAGTTACGTATTTCAGTGCTGCCATCAAAATTAAATTTTAAATAACTCGAGAAATACACACTCTGCGACTTTTGAATTGACAAGTTTCCCTTATGGGATTATTCATAAGTTACGTATTTCAGTGCTGCCATCAAAATTAAATTTTAAATAACTCGAGAAATACACACTCTGCGACTTTTGAATTGACAAGTTTCCCTTACGGGATGATTCATAAGTTACGTATTTCAGTGATGTCATCAAAATTAAATTTTAAATAACTCGAGAAATACACACTCTGCGACTTTTGAATTGACAAGTTTCCCTTATGAGATTATTCATAAGTTATGTATTTCAGTGATGTCATCAAAATTAAATTTTAAATAACTCGAGAAATACACACTCTGCGACTTTTGAATTGACAAGTTTCCCTTAAGGGATCATTCATAAGTTACGTATTTCAGTGCTGCCATCAAAATTAAATTTTAAATAACTCGAGAAATACACACTCTGCGACTTTTGAATTGACAAGTTTCCCTTATGGGATTATTCATAAGTTACGTATTTCAGTGCTGCCATCAAAATTAAATTTTAAATAACTCGAGAAATACACACTCTGCGACTTTTGAATTGACAAGTTTCCCTTACGGGATGATTCATAAGTTACGTATTTCAGTGATGTCATCAAAATTAAATTTTAAATAACTCGAGAAATACACACTCTGCGACTTTTGAGTTGACAAGTTTCCCTTAAGGGATCATTCATAAGTTACGTATTTCAGTGCTGCCATCAAAATTAAATTTTAAATAACTCGATAAATACACACTCTGCGACTTTTGAATTGACAAGTTTCCCTTAAGGGATCATTCATATAAGTTACGTATTTCAGTGCTGTCATCAAAATTAAATTTTAAATAACTCGAGAAATACACACTCTGCGACTTTTGAATTGACAAGTTTCCCTTACGGGATGATTCATAAGTTATGTATTTCAGTGATGTCATCAAAATTAAATTTTAAATAACTCGAGAAATACACACTCTGCGACTTTTGAATTGACAAGTTTCCCTTACGGGATGATTCATAAGTTACGTATTTCAGTGATGTCATCAAAATTAAATTTTAAATAACTCGAGAAATACACACTCTGCGACTTTTGAATTGACAAGTTTGCCTTAAGAGATCATTCATAAGTTACGTATTTCAGTGCTGCCATCAAAATTAAATTTTAAATAACTCGAGAAATACACACTCTGCGACTTTTGAATTGACAAGTTTCCCTTAAGGGATCATTCATATAAGTTACGTATTTCAGTGCTGTCATCAAAATTAAATTTTAAATAACTCGAGAAATACACACTCTGCGACTTTTGAATTGACAAGTTTCCCTTAAGGGATCATTCATAAGTTACGTATTTCAGTGCTGCCATCAAAATTAAATTTTAAATAACTCGAGAAATACACACTCTGCGACTTTTGAATTGACAAGTTTCCCTTATGGGATTATTCATAAGTTACGTATTTCAGTGCTGCCATCAAAATTAAATTTTAAATAACTCGAGAAATACACACACTGCGACTTTTGAATTGACAAGTTTCCCTTAAGGGATCATTCATATAAGTTACGTATTTCAGTGCTGTCATCAAAATTAAATTTTAAATAACTCGAGAAATACACACTCTGCGACTTTTGAGTTGACAAGTTTCCCTTAAGGGATCATTCATAAGTTACGTATTTCAGTGCTGCCATCAAAATTAAATTTTAAATAACTCGATAAATACACACTCTGCGACTTTTGAATTGACAAGTTTCCCTTAAGGGATCATTCATATAAGTTACGTATTTCAGTGCTGTCATCAAAATTAAATTTTAAATAACTCGAGAAATACACACTCTGCGACTTTTGAATTGACAAGTTTCCCTTACGGGATGATTCATAAGTTATGTATTTCAGTGATGTCATCAAAATTAAATTTTAAATAACTCGAGAAATACACACTCTGCGACTTTTGAATTGACAAGTTTCCCTTACGGGATGATTCATAAGTTACGTATTTCAGTGATGTCATCAAAATTAAATTTTAAATAACTCGAGAAATACACACTCTGCGACTTTTGAATTGGCAAGTTTGCCTTAAGAGATCATTCATAAGTTACGTATTTCAGTGCTGCCATCAAAATTAAATTTTAAATAACTCGAGAAATACACACTCTGCGACTTTTGAATTGACAAGTTTCCCTTAAGGGATCATTCATATAAGTTACGTATTTCAGTGCTGTCATCAAAATTAAATTTTAAATAACTCGAGAAATACACACTCTGCGACTTTTGAATTGACAAGTTTCCCTTAAGGGATCATTCATAAGTTACGTATTTCAGTGCTGCCATCAAAATTAAATTTTAAATAACTCGAGAAATACACACTCTGCGACTTTTGAATTGACAAGTTTCCCTTATGGGATTATTCATAAGTTACGTATTTCAGTGCTGCCATCAAAATTAAATTTTAAATAACTCGAGAAATACACACACTGCGACTTTTGAATTGACAAGTTTCCCTTAAGGGATCATTCATATAAGTTACGTATTTCAGTGCTGTCATCAAAATTAAATTTTAAATAACTCGAGAAATACACACTCTGCGACTTTTGAATTGACAAGTTTCCCTTAAGGGATCATTCATAAGTTACGTATTTCAGTGCTGCCATCAAAATTAAATTTTAAATAACTCGAGAAATACACACTCTGCGACTTTTGAATTGACAAGTTTCCCTTACGGGATGATTCATAAGTTACGTATTTCAGTGCTGCCATCAAAATTAAATTTTAAATAACTCGAGAAATACACACTCTGCGACTTTTGAATTGGCAAGTTTGCCTTAAGAGATCATTCATAAGTTACGTATTTCAGTGCTGCCATCAAAATTAAATTTTAAATAACTCGAGAAATACACACTCTGCGACTTTTGAATTGACAAGTTTCCCTTAAGGGATCATTCATATAAGTTACGTATTTCAGTGCTGTCATCAAAATTAAATTTTAAATAACTCGAGAAATACACACTCTGCGACTTTTGAATTGACAAGTTTCCCTTAAGGGATCATTCATAAGTTACGTATTTCAGTGCTGCCATCAAAATTAAATTTTAAATAACTCGAGAAATACACACTCTGCGACTTTTGAATTGACAAGTTTCCCTTATGGGATTATTCATAAGTTACGTATTTCAGTGCTGCCATCAAAATTAAATTTTAAATAACTCGAGAAATACACACACTGCGACTTTTGAATTGACAAGTTTCCCTTAAGGGATCATTCATATAAGTTACGTATTTCAGTGCTGTCATCAAAATTAAATTTTAAATAACTCGAGAAATACACACTCTGCGACTTTTGAATTGACAAGTTTCCCTTAAGGGATCATTCATAAGTTACGTATTTCAGTGCTGCCATCAAAATTAAATTTTAAATAACTCGAGAAATACACACTCTGCGACTTTTGAATTGACAAGTTTCCCTTATGGGATTATTCATAAGTTACGTATTTCAGTGCTGCCATCAAAATTAAATTTTAAATAACTCGAGAAATACACACACTGCGACTTTTGAATTGACAAGTTTCCCTTAAGGGATCATTCATATAAGTTACGTATTTCAGTGCTGTCATCAAAATTAAATTTTAAATAACTCGAGAAATACACACTCTGCGACTTTTGAATTGACAAGTTTCCCTTATGGGATTATTCATAAGTTACGTATTTCAGTGCTGCCATCAAAATTAAATTTTAAATAACTCGAGAAATACACACTCTGCGACTTTTGAATTGACAAGTTTCCCTTATGGGATTATTCATAAGTTACGTATTTCAGTGCTGCCATCAAAATTAAATTTTAAATAACTCGAGAAATACACACACTGCGACTTTTGAATTGACAAGTTTCCCTTAAGGGATCATTCATATAAGTTACGTATTTCAGTGCTGTCATCAAAATTAAATTTTAAATAACTCGAGAAATACACACTCTGCGACTTTTGAATTGACAAGTTTCCCTTAAGGGATCATTCATAAGTTACGTATTTCAGTGCTGCCATCAAAATTAAATTTTAAATAACTCGAGAAATACACACTCTGCGACTTTTGAATTGACAAGTTTCCCTTATGGGATTATTCATAAGTTACGTATTTCAGTGCTGCCATCAAAATTAAATTTTAAATAACTCGAGAAATACACACACTGCGACTTTTGAATTGACAAGTTTCCCTTAAGGGATCATTCATATAAGTTACGTATTTCAGTGCTGTCATCAAAATTAAATTTTAAATAACTCGAGAAATACACACTCTGCGACTTTTGAATTGACAAGTTTCCCTTATGGGATTATTCATAAGTTACGTATTTCAGTGCTGCCATCAAAATTAAATTTTAAATAACTCGAGAAATACACACTCTGCGACTTTTGAATTGACAAGTTTCCCTTACGGGATGATTCATAAGTTACGTATTTCAGTGATGTCATCAAAATTAAATTTTAAATAACTCGAGAAATACACACTCTGCGACTTTTGAATTGACAAGTTTCCCTTAAGGGATCATTCATATAAGTTACGTATTTCAGTGCTGTCATCAAAATTAAATTTTAAATAACTCGAGAAATACACACTCTGCGACTTTTGAATTGACAAGTTTCCCTTAAGGGATCATTCATAAGTTACGTATTTCAGTGCTGCCATCAAAATTAAATTTTAAATAACTCGAGAAATACACACTCTGCGACTTTTGAATTGACAAGTTTCCCTTATGGGATTATTCATAAGTTACGTATTTCAGTGCTGCCATCAAAATTAAATTTTAAATAACTCGAGAAATACACACTCTGCGACTTTTGAATTGACAAGTTTCCCTTACGGGATGATTCATAAGTTACGTATTTCAGTGATGTCATCAAAATTAAATTTTAAATAACTCGAGAAATACACACTCTGCGACTTTTGAATTGACAAGTTTCCCTTAAGGGATCATTCATATAAGTTACGTATTTCAGTGCTGTCATCAAAATTAAATTTTAAATAACTCGAGAAATACACACTCTGCGACTTTTGAATTGACAAGTTTCCCTTAAGGGATCATTCATAAGTTACGTATTTCAGTGCTGCCATCAAAATTAAATTTTAAATAACTCGAGAAATACACACTCTGCGACTTTTGAATTGACAAGTTTCCCTTATGGGATTATTCATAAGTTACGTATTTCAGTGCTGCCATCAAAATTAAATTTTAAATAACTCGAGAAATACACACTCTGCGACTTTTGAATTGGCAAGTTTCCCTTAAGGGATCATTCATAAGTTACGTATTCCAGTCTGTCATCAAAAGTCGCAGAGTTATTCAAAATTTAATTTTGATGACAGCACTGAAAGAACGATAGATAAACTATGAATGATCTATGATCTACACACCTTGGTTTAGAATTGCCATTGTGTTTAACAGTGTTGTTTAATCATCAGTTTCTTTATCTATAACATTTTTAACGACTCAGACTGTTTTTATTAGATTTTCTCGTTGTTTTGTTACTTCCCAGTACCGCAATAAACCCTTTACTAAATTAAACAAAGTTGATCAAGAAAAATCAACAAATTAAAATGTTTCTCTACAGTGCCTCCCTACCAGAGTGGAGCGGGAACTCGTACAAAACTCTAATGTAATTCATACTAGATACATCGTAATGAAATTCCGTACATTCATTGTATGTCCTGTCCGTATATTATTCTAGTTCTAATTACAGAAAATCAAGAATACTTCGTACACCAGGCAAACTAAACTTTTGGCAAAAATATGGTCGACAAAAGAGCCACAAAAACTGAGCAATAAAAATAAATTTTGTGCCACACACACATTGTATGCAATATACGAAGTGGCTGTAAAGTGTGTGTTTATAATAAAGGTATACATATGAATTTTAGAAACCAAATGCCTGGCGATGAATGTAGTATAAAGTTAGATATAAACTGACGACGTTACCAGCGCTGATAATTGTATGAAAAGGCATTGTTTTGTGTGATGGCATTCGGAGGAACTTAACAATTCTAAATGCACATGAGAATTGTAAATCAAAGGAAAAAGACGGCATAGAGTCCAAACTCATTATGTGGATAAATTTTCTGTAAATTGCTTAACGTAGCACACATTAATAATGAAGTTCAGCAATAAACTGGTACTTAAGTAACCAACAATTCTCAAAGTCTTTTGGAAATCACAGCGAACAAAAACTCATTTTTATTTCTATGATTAAATGGATTTAAATGTTCCTATTACGTAAGTGGCCAGCGTATCGCCTTCGTTGTAAATCTGTTAAATTTATCGTTGAAAGTATTAGTCCAGGTCTTACAGACGGTTTTTCTGGTTTCCTCCTAGTTTTTTCTTGTGAAATGACCCGCTATTACTTTATCAATTCATCAATAGAATTCAGAAGGGAACCAGAAAAATAGTCTGAATTCCCTGCAGTTCTCTAGTTCTAGGATATGAAGCCCTCACTGGACCTTGAAGATGTCACTTATTTTTGGGAACTGACCTCTAGAAACTTGGCGAAAGGCTAATTTTTAGGCGAAAAAATTACCAAAAATTTAAGAAATGTCTAGTGCCTAGAACAAGGACGGGGTAGGAACGTCAGTATTCGACATTACTTTAGATGAGTTACTCTAAAAACAATCACAAAAATAATTCGAGAAGTACTCGAATCGAATGCAGCTTTAGATCGAAATGACACCTCGAATGACACCTCATTTATGCAAAATGGATTGGAGATTAGGGCGTATCGAATTTTAAGAATTTTAAGGGTCGCGATAGCCTGTGTGCGGAAAACGTAGATCATTGAAAACTAAGTCCAGGCATATGGTTGATGGATCTGAAAAGAGTTCAGCTACTGTTATGGAATATTATGTGCACTTACTGGCCAAGGTTACCTCGACTCAGCAACACCGGTTACATTGTCTGCAATGGCTTCGTGGGCGACGTGGGTACACTTAAAAAGTCCATTCAAAAATGTTGAAAAAGTGGTTTCGGATGGATCGCCGACCGGGACAATGCCTAGTGTACTGGTAGTACTCGACCTCCTCTACAACCTCATGCCAAAAGCTAAAGTTAATAATTTGTCTCTCAGGAAATAAAAGTCAAAAACCAAAATGTCGAACTTTCGATGTTAGAAAACCTCGACAGACACACCTTTTGGACCATCGGTTTCTTTGGCAGTTTTGTAGAGTTTTTAACGCTCTACATCCTGCTAGAACATTGTTTTCAAAAATACTCTTAACTTTCCGAGTTATGACCATTTGAAAGTTAAAGTCGTCCGGTGGGACTTCTTCCCGGGCACCTTCGGATCCATCAACCATATGACTGGAATTAGTTTTCAATGATCTACGTTTTCCGCACACAGGCTATCGCGGCCCTTAAAATTCTAAAAATTCGATACGCCCTATTGGAGATGGCCAAGGAAAATGACTTCAAAGTTGATGAATTTTCCAGAACTTTTTTTTGTGAAAACCCTAATACCGACTTCATTCCGAATCCTCAAAAAAAGATCTCTCATTGTAATGGACCTTACTTTCCGGAAGAGAAGATTTTTTTTTAAAATCCATTGTAGTTTCGCGGATATGTCGACTTTGAAGGTTTTTAAATAAAAAATAGTTTTCCAATTTTCCATTTTCCGGAAAAAACTGTTTGACTACAACATGAAACAAAGATAATTCTTAACCACTGTTACAGGCGGCATCAATCATATGACCAGTATTATTATCTGGTCCAATACTCTCTCTATCATCCAAACTCTCTCAAAAAATTGATTTAGGGGGGAAAATAAGTTTGAGAAATGCTGATTCTTAATATGGCTTAAAAACAACACCAACAACACGAGCGAACAAAGTAGCAGTGATTCATAAACGTATTTACCACCTTAATAATTGTAGTTTGGTTGCTAAGAGAGAGTGTTGTCTGGTCTATTATTTCCATTGATAAACGTATTTTCAATCGGCCGATTTCAAATCTTGTACTTCATTTTTTTAACATGGCATTTTACTATATAAATGACAATATTACCCAGAGCTTGCCAATATTTTTGTTGTTCTCATAGTGCGAAAGGAAAAGCACATCAGAACGATGTGTAAGCTCATACACAACCGACCTGTAAACAAGTCAAATGCTCATGTATGAGTAGTTTGATTCTTCTACAGACACGATGTGCAATGTGTCTGCATTTGTTGAATTTGTTAAACCAAACAGATGAACCGATCATCATTAAATTGGTTAACATAGAATGCTAAATGCACTCATCACATCAACAACGAATCCATGCCATTAGACAGGCATAATGTCGTACGAAATCGAGGTACGTTTGGCCACTGTTTCGATCTGTGAGAAATTTAAATATGTCTGTCGACATGTTGCATTAATATGCAGTTCAAAAATACCATTTCTCATCAGGCCATGGCGACAGTGGCAAAGAAATGACCAAACTACGAGAGGTAGTCATAACTTTATACACGCTATTTTTCAGTGAATCATTAGCTAAATGAAGAAATAAAATTCTCCAAAACGCCTCATCACTAAAAAACTTACACTCCACGTTTACACATCGTTCTGATGTGCTTTTCCTTTCGCAGTATGTGCTGCTCTGTAGTGGCTATAGCTACAGTACTCCAGCACGTGGAGTGTAAGTTTTTTAGTGATGAGGCGTTTTGGAGAATTTTACTTCTTCATTTAGCTAATGATTCACTGAAAAATAGCGTGTATAAAGTTATGACTACCTCTCGTAGTTTGGTCATTTCTTTGCCACTGTCGCCATGGCCTGATGAGAAATGATATTTTTGAACTGCATATTAATGCAACATGTCGAAAGACGTATTTAAATTTCTCACAGATCGAAACAGTGGCCAAACGTACCTCGATGTTCTAATAGATAACAGACGAATAGCCGTATGTGACATGACGTTTACAAGTACAAGTCTTATAGCAATTTCAAGCGCCGACCAATTATCGACTGCGGCGACATTGACGATTTGGCCGGAGCAGTAAATGGTGGTGGAGAATGACAAACTAACTCCTAACATGGTATAGCTTTTTTGATGAAGTTATGTAAAACTTTCAAAAATATGGAGATGCCAGACCGGTAACTTACTTAATTAATCAACAACAATCACTAACATCCACCGTATGTTCAACCGTACAGGTCTTAGTGATTCTTGCGAGTATTCACCCTTTTTTCTACATCAAACAGTGGATTTGTAAAACTAATGAAACATCCCTATTAATCAATCAATTTCAAAATCTAAAATTGAAACAGAATCACATTTGCGATATTATCGACAGATGCCATTTTACAGCGCGCAATAGAACGAATACCATTCGTTGTTCCCATATACATGTGCATGGTAATCTTTCCCAGAATTTATTTCAAATTATAAGGAATACATCACGTGCCGTGTGTGGATCAACAACATACATTCTATCCACTCTGCAACTGCAATGCACCACCTCAATATAAACTAAATCGCACAATGCAAGCAACGAATGACTTCACAGAAAATGTTATGTATAAAAACGGTTTGGCCAACGATATCTGAGCAAAAGCCGAAGAGTAAATACGGAAAAATGTGGAGAGTGTCGAGGACAGAAGAAAAACAAAAAACGTAACGTGAGCAAAGAGAAAATGACTAACGTTTAATTTAATGACTACCGTAGAGTCTGTCAGATTAGTCTATACTCCACCAACAGTCCGACATTAAAAATTTGTTTGGAATAGAAAAGAGTTATCCCATCGATATATATCATGTATTCACACTCCATTTTCCGATATAATATTTTAAGCTTCCACAATCAATTGAATCTCTAACTGTCTATGATGCGATGGAAAAGTGAAACGGCTGGCTATGGTGGCTGGATGGCTGATATCTGATTATATTCAAAATAGAACACAGTCATAGTGCCACACCGAATTATGCTCTCGCGCCATAATCTCCATAACGAAATATACTCCACCCAAAATTGGCATAGAACTGACTGGGTAGGGTATAGGAATTGAGTAGAGAAAGAGAGAGCATGGGTTAACTGACCTGCGGCCAGTTATTGTACACTATGGCACAATTGATGTAGAGTCAGATTACGAGAAATTAAGATGTCAGTTTGATGTGCATTGTGCATATATTTTGTTAAAATTGTTAGTGTTGCTGTTAAGTGGGTATATTCGTATGCAGAATATTGTGAACTATATTGGAAGGATAGGGTACATATATGCATGCATATAACTGCTCGCATTAACGGAAATTTATTGAAAGTGATTTGAAATTTATTTACGTGGTCTTTCGGCTGCACTAAATAGATGTTGGTTCCGTTAATACCTTCAGATGCTTTATATGTGTACTTTCTGAAGCTGAACTCGAATCAGAAAATCAAAAAGATAAAAAGAAACAACTTAACGCAGACGCTCACAAATTTCTGTCTATTTATCTTTTGTAGCTTGTTAATTTATTGCGATTGCGATTCGTTTTGTTAGTTAATGTTTCTAAACTAACGTTTTTGATCCAGACGAAACTTTCTCCTCTCGCTGTCTGTATGTGCACCTCATCATTAGTTAAATAAATAACTAAGCACACCCCAGCCACCATCAGCATCATTATCGACAGAGACACATTCTGCCACTGTTTTGTATTGACAAACTGAATTAAGCTTTAATTTTATTTAAAAGCTCACAACATTTTAGTTGTTTACTGAACCGTCGTTTTCACTTTTAAGTGTGTTTGATTTATACGCACTGGTTAAAAATTTCGTATGATGGTTTACTATATGTACCAACGCTTATGGCGTTTTAGTCTCGATTAACAAATATTTTTGGTATCAATCGATAAAATATTTTTATTGGAAATTGGTAGAGCTGCAATTTTTTTGCTGCAACAGTGGAATCGGTAAAAATATCCACATCGAATGTGGTCTATTCTATGAACGCAATTACAGTTTTTAAAGTTTTGTGCAAAATAGTACATTTTGTTACGAATGATGAAACGTTGAATTTGAGGCGGAGCCGAGTAGGACAAGCTTACGACGTGTACCGGAAAATTCAGCTTCTATCACGAGCCACAAACGACTATTTTTGTGCTTGAAAACTGAAACTGAGACGAAACCACAACACCATTAACATAGAAATCACTCTACAGCTATTTCAACAACAAAGCATGCACACTTGGTAGCGGCCGGAAAAATATATATGAAAATCCATGTTCGACCGGAGAGAGCGTCCGAGAAAGTACTTTCTTGGCCGCAAATACCTCCTCTCTCAGAAGTACAGAAAAAGCGAACTTTTCGATCGTAGAATGCATGTCGAAATCCGACGAACTTCAAGTACAAAGAAGTATGTTAAAATGTCACATACGGCTATTCACCTGTTATCGATAACGACGACAATAATAATGACAAGCTCTGGTTCATGTCGTTCTTTTTATATATAGTAAAATGCATGTTAAAAAATGAAGTACAAGATTCGAAATCAACCGATTAAAAATATTTTGATCGATAGAAGTAGTAGACACCCCGATAATAATACTGGTCAAATGCTTGTCGTCTGTAACAGGTAAAAACATATGACGTAAAAAACGAGCCGTCAGAACAGTCGGAGCGTTTGCTGCGACTGAGCCCCGTACAAACCCGTACATCTATTGCGTACGTGACCCTAGTTCGTCCGTCGCCCTACTCTTACCGTAAGCCTACTGCGCCCGTAAACGTCGGTAAAGTAAAATTCTTATGAAATGTGTACGTCTTAAAAATTGCGCATAGCGCAATTACGAAGCCCCGTACGACGTTCCTTTCAAATGTAACACAAATTTCGAATTGACCTAAAATTAAGTAAGTATCATTTTCACCGATTTATATTGATTTTACAAAAATCCAAAATGGCGGCCGACGGCCATTTTGTTAGGAGGTGGAAAGTAGTACGGCTGCTTTACATTCGTTAGTATTTTTCAAACAAAAAAAAATTTGAAATTCGGTCAAAGTTTACTCGAGATATTAACAAAAAACACCACCTTCACTGTACGGCCGAGTAGCCACATATAAGCTCACTCCAAGAGACCTAGCTCACGCTCCGGTGAATCGAATTTCATAAACTTTTTTTTCCCTGATTGGTACGGTCAATAAAGCAACATCCATCTAAATACGTTCAAATTTGGCCAACCTACAAGCAAAAACGGCTTGCCGCCCTGTACCTAGTTCACACCAAGGGGTCTAACTCACGAGTCGGTCATCCAATTTTCATAAACTTTTTTTTGTCGATCGGTATTGTAAATACCTTTCATTTGACGTATCACTTACAAGTGTAGTGCTTAAATGTCTGGAGATATCGTCGAAAAACAGTTAGGCACTTATTGAGCCCCAGCTCCGGAAGGGTCGACCCAAAATCACTCATCTTCGAACTTAGCCTCACTATTTTGACTATCTTTCAGGGAAAAAAAATTTTTGAAATCGGATTTGATTTACTCAAGATATCGACGTGACGGACAGACGGACAGACGGACAGAAGGACAGACGGACAGACAAAATTTGTATTGCGGATTCGTCATCTATGAACATAGGCAAACACTTTGCCCTTACCGTCTGCTTCGAATTCCATCAATTACACACGGCATCGTAATCCTATGAGCCCCTTCGTACTTCGTACGGGGCTAAAAATAGTAATTTCTGATCTGATGTGTATTTCCGTAAATTTATGAGACATATGTGGTTGGTTGGGTTAAGTCATACGCTTGCACTAGGCTCGGAGTTCTGCGGAGAAAAATATCATTGAGGCCATTTATTTCGACGATCTATGTGCACATCTTTAACATTTGTAGAAGCTCCGTTTAGTTTATTTTCAGGCAACCAAAACACTACTAATGGGACAAGTAGGTTGGCCTGTAGAGGCGCGACATTTTTTCTCATAGTACTTCATTCTCTGCGGCTTTCTTCTTAGTTTCTAAGCATCATTTATATAGACATCCTGTTTGGAATGTACAGCACAAATTTAATAGATTCTAGTACAATTCTATTCCATTTGTAGTGCATTTCGTCATAAAATTACTAATGTCAGCGCTCTATCTGAAATCAGCTCACCTGAAAATAGAACACAAAGAACGAAGTACCAAAAACAATTGTAGCGTCTCTACAGGCCAACCGAGGTAATAATAATGTATAATAATATATGATACAAGACTATCTTTTTGAACCACTAATAGATAGTTGTCCCAAAAAACTTTCCAAAACATACCTCTCACGAAGTGAACACGTTTTACCATTTTCTTTATATTTTGAGTCCCATTTAACATTACCTTCCAAAGGCTAAAAAAAGATTTGATAAAGGAAATAATTCCAGACATATTGAAAAAGGTCACACATAACGTGGAATATCCCATATAACTTTAAATCGACGATAAACACCTATAAAATAGCCTAGAGCACTGTTAAAGCCATATAACTTTACTGACAGTTGTTAAATTTGCATTCAGTAAAAAAGCAAAAACAGTGCCGCATGTAGTATATTCAATGCCCTGGACCATTCAGGTCTCCAGCGTCCATTTTTCTGAGCCAGTATACGCAAGTTTTTCTGTGCTAAAAAATTGTCTTTTTCTTTTACCCTCGATCATATTCCAGCGCCTTGTACCATGCTCCAATTGGTCTCTATGAGGATGCGACACTGTACTTTAGAATGGTACTGTTAATGAGAATCAACAATTTCATACACAGGCTTTGCAACATGTTTTCGAATTACGTTGAAATTATCGGTTTCTATAATTCTCTCTCCGCACTGGGTGCAAACAGTAGTAGCAATATTGTTGAGGATGCTATTTGCAACCAGTATTATTGTGGATGCTTTCAGGTGTTTCGTTCGTTCCTGCTGTATCCCTTTACGAATAGTATAAGATAGGCTTTGGAATGTAAAAATAAGGAAGAAGAGGCTGTTCGCCTCGCTGCTCGCACAGTGCCACATAAATATTAGGGTGGGTCGTATTTTCATTTTGTTTTTATTTTAAAAAGGCCTGGCCCCAGGCTGTACTCAGAATTGACCAAGGAATCCGAAACAGCAAAAAAAAAAATTTTTTATTCATTTTTCCCTTGCCTCTAGACTGATTTTTGGGGTAGTAGCATGAAATTGCACACAATGTTGACAGATATCTCGGGCAGTTGGGAACAGAAGACATTGCTGCTAACTGTAGTGAATAGCTGAGGAGTCCAGCTTTGAAATACCATAAGAACGTTGTTTATCTTCGCCTTCAATCGGGCAGGGTAACTCTGTCAGTGTTCCCAACTAAGACTTTTCGACCAAAAATTTCAACTTTATTTGCAAACAAAATCGACAAATCGCGACATAATACATCGTGTGAGGTATGTCTGAACAGGTAATCTAATAGAGAATCCATTGCAGAGAAGTTTTTTTGACTTTTTCATTCTACCAAAAAATTGCCAACTTTTGGCTTCAAAAACAAAGCTCCTGTGAGTTTTTTCAACTTGTTTTCAAAAAACGTCTCTGCAATGGATTCTCTATGAGATTACCTGTTCAGACATACCTCACACGATGTATTATGTCGTGATTTGCCGATTTTATTTGCAAATAAAGTTGAAATTTTTTGTCGAAAAGTCTTACTCGGGAACACTGACAGAGTTACCCTCCCCGAGTGAAGCTGAAGAACAACAACGTTCTTATGGTATTTCATAGCTGGACACCTCAGCTATTCACTACAGTTAGCAGCAATGTCTTCTGTTCCCAACTGCCCGAGATATCTGTCAACATTGTGTGCAATTTCATGCTACTACCCCAAAAATCAAAAATCAGCCTAGCAAGGGAAAAATTAATTTTTGAAATTTTTAGACCCGTACGAAGTACTGGGGTCTTATAGGTTTACGCATACGTTTGTAACACGTCGAATTGGACTCCCTGAGTAAGGGGAAACCTATTGTGGTTGTCTAGAGATGCCAAATCCGTGAAAAAGAAAATGTCCGTCTGTCTGTCCGTCTGTCTGTCTGCACGATAACTTGAGTAAAACGCATCCGATTTTGAAAATTCGTTTTTTTCCCGTTTGGTAATGTCAAAAGACAGGCTAAGTTCGAAGATGAGTGATTTTGGATCGACCCCTCCCGAGCTGTGGCCCAATAAGTGCTTTACGGTTTTTCGAAGATATCTCCGGACATTTAAACGTTAAACTTGTAAGTGATACGTCAAATGAAAGGTATTTACAATACCGATCGACAAAAAAAAAGTTTATGGAAATCGGATGACCGACTCGTGAGATAGACCTCTTGGTGTGGAACAGGCACAGGGCGGCAAGCAGTTTTTGCTTGTAGGTCGGCCACATTTGAACATATTTCGTTCGTTTTAGCTTTATTAGATAGGTATTGACCGTACCAATCAGGAAAAAAAAGTTTTGAAATTATGTTCTCCGGAGCGTCAGCTAGGTCTCTTGGAGTGAACTCTTATCTGGCTACTCGGAAGTACAGTGAACGTGGTGTATTTTGACAATATCTCAAGTAAATTTTGACCGAATTTCATGATTTTTTTTTGTTTGAAAGGTATTAACGAATGTAAAGCGTCGGTACTATTTCCGGTCTCCTAACAAAATGGCTGCCGGCGGCCATATTGGATTTTATTAAAAGTGATATAAAGTGGGAAAAATGATGCTTAGAGAGTTTCTGTTAACATGGAAATAATGTGTTAAGTGTGAGGGGTTTCAGGGATTCCATATACGGACATCTATATATATCTATATTCACCTATATTGAGCTATATACAGGCATAGAGAGCTATATAATAGCATATTCCTCTGTGAAATGTTTATTTATAGTGAAATATAGGTAAATATAGCGGTATATAGCTGTTTAAATAGGAATTTATGAAATTTGTCTTCGTACGGGGCTGTCTATATTGCCTCCGGCAATTTAGTTGTATATGATAACAAGGCAAAGAGTGGATAATGTAAGTGATTTTAAAGGGAGAATAGTTTTTCAGCAGAGAAGAAAATGAAGTAAGAGAAATGAAGAGTTTCACAGTAAAGGCTTTTGATACGAATAGGTGTTTCGTACGGGTCGGCGTTAGCTATGTTTTTTTTGCTGTTTCGGATTCCTTGGTCAATTCTGAGTACAGCCTGGGGCCAGGCCTTTTAAAATAAAAACAAAATGAAAATACGACCCACCCTAATAAATATGGACACTGTTTGCACCCGGATGCAGTATAATAAATGCAATGTGTGCAGTGTGCATGTTATCGGGTTACTTTGCTCAGCATAAGAATTAGGAAACAGTATTTAAGTCTCCAATTCTTGGAATTTCGTTTCTTGTTTGCACTGATTTCGAAACATTATTTTGCTGTTCCAAACCAACATACTGTCGTTGGAAAAATCGAAGAATGTTTAACGTCTTCCAATCATTTTGTTTCCTTTTGCCATGTCTGCACGTAATACCGTATTCACTGATTTTTTCTTTACGGTGACTTAAATATGCATAGCTCTGATTGATTTGTCTTGCTGATTCCTTGAAAAAAGTGGCACGTTCTGAGAAATAGAAATTATTTTCTCTCTTTAACTTTGTTTGTGCTGTAAACCGATGGAAATGTTGTCGTTGACGTTATTTAAAATGTATGTAAGGCCATCATCGCTGTGTCACAATAATTTGATCATAAATGTCTTCATCAATACGGACTCTTTCAATCAATATCCGGTGAGGAATGCACTATCGAATATGTCGTTAGCTTCGGAATCATTTGTTCTTCTTCTCATTCTAAAAACAATTAGGGAAATTTATCTTCAAATTTTAATTCAACTCGAGAAAACAAACTTTTTTCCCTGCGAAAATAAATTTTATCTTAGAAAATTCGAGTCAGTCAATTAATTCAGTTCTACATGATCCATTAACCATCAAAATGATCTCGTTTTCGTATACCAAACGTAACGTAAATTATACACCAAAACACCATTAATTTCCGTTCACTAAGCCTTACATTCTCTCTTACAACGTACGTATAACCATCGTCTCGTATTTATATATATAGACTTATATGTTTCGGCACGAAATGATAGTACCAGCGCCAGCTTTTTGCAACAAACCAAGTTGAAAATCACAACACCAAAGAAGGAAAAGAATTGAGAAAATACAATAAAAGATTCAAGGAAAAATCGTTTACAATTCGTTTGTAATTATTTCCGGTAATTACTAAGGGAAAAGCGTCGAAGAATAGTCGCTTTGAGAAATCACTGATAAACACTATCATTTATCTTGAGCTGTGTGAACGAAAACCATTTCGATTTTGGTTTAATAAGTCGAAGAATTAATTGTAAAATGCGTAGGATAAATAATTACATTCGAAACGGTGAGGTTACGTACGGATGAGTTTCGTCTCTTTGATGTGTTTCACGTGCCTCTCTCTATCTATACATATATTTCGCATCGGATCTCGTCGGAACAACGGATAACTAAAATAAATAATTTAATTGAATTGAAAGTCTGAATAAAAGTGCTCATCTAATGGCACAAAATTTATTTCGTAGAAACAAGAAGAAGTTGTGTAGCACTTCAAACACTGGTAATTTTATTAGAGAAAACTAATGGACCTTGAAGACATTGAAGTCTTTGCTGAATTTATTCTGGAGCATTGACTACAGCATTTAAACTTTAGCATCTAATTTAACTGAATATTTGTATCTCTAATCCACTACTGATCTGGAACATGAGTTATTTACAAACGGCAAGTTTGTCACAGTAATTCTTTTAACTCAGTTGTTGAAGTGTTTGAAGCAGAATCTTTTACTTCGATTGTTCTAACATACCTATCATACATATCTTACCGATCTTATCCTATCTGTTCTTGTTGTCTAAAACCTGAGCCTGGTGTACATATAAGCATGTTATGGAATTCAGGATTTACCTGCATGAAGATTTACCTGGATGTAAGACGCCTAACGACTTCCTGCTGAAAACTGGAAGATTTTAGTGACAATAGAAAGAGTAAGGGTTGAAGAGGAGAACAAAGGATCTGCCTTCGACCAATTTGTCATGTCAGAACGACTATCAGAACATCAGAACGACTCGCCATCGCTGTCGATAACAGATTACTTAGTAGACCGTTTTAATTGTAATACAAATCTATTTATCAGACGGAGTAGAAATTATGATGAATTATGTCAGGGCCTATTATTTGGGAATTAATTCCCAAAATTCACAAATATTCCCAAAAATTCCCAAATATTCCCAAATATTCCCAAATATTCCCAAATATTCCCAAAAATTCCCAAATATTCATAAAAATTCCCAAATATTCCCAAATATTCTCAAATATTCCCAAAATCGATTCCCAAATAATAGGCCCTGATTATGTGTGCAATCTTTAGGAAAGTAGTGGTATGGGAATGTTAGATTTCCGAACAAATCAACATTAAAAGATCTCATTAATTTGCTTCCTAAGGGTTAACAAATGACAATCTAGATTTTCCTTTTCTGGTTTTTTGCTGGATACAGTCTGGTGACTAGGTTTGAAATGTCACAACATTCAAATCTAATTCCTAATAATCTGTTAGCCGGACTGTGTCGACAGAATGAAGAATTGTTGACGTATTTACTAGCAAAAGATATTGTCGGAGTCTGTTCACAAATTTTTTTTCTTTATTTTTAAAAGCGACAAAAAGGCTGCAATGCGCAACCAGTAAAAAACGATCTTTTCAAAAAACAAACTGTACAATAAATAAAAATCATCAATTCTACTACGTGCGAAAGTCCCCAAAATGCAAATGTCGGAGTCATTGAAGTCATTATGTCAAACTATGTGCTGTTAATACCAACAGAACTGTCAGACATTAGTGGAATGTACCATTTAGCTATGCGATTCTATTAACAAAAATGAATCTATTCAATGTGTTGGAACACAAACGTGCGAAGCGAACGAAAGTACAATGTTAGGGTGAAATCACGACACTTCACATTATTACCGAAGTTATGTGTAATAGTTTACTCGCTGGTACCTCCGATAAGGGGCATTTATCAATCTATTACTTCTTTTGTTTACGCTACATTCTAGTCACTCAATCTTTTACTTCAGTAATTGTGAAAGAAACCTAGATAAATATAAGAACACCATAGCGATACGTTCATTTGCATACTTTTTCGTCTCTGTCGATAACAGATGGCGTAGTCGCGAAATAAAGATTTTGATTGGGTATGCGCTGGTTCGGGATGCTCCCGGGACACTCCCTGGAATCCCTCACTGGTTGTCGACGTATTTGATGTTACACTCAAAACTTGGAAATTTTTACAAAACGGGAAGTTTTACACTTTTTTACTTCTGGGGTATGGGAGACGTTCAATATTATCGATATTATCGAATAATTTTCAAAAATTGATTTTAATTTTTGCGTACTATTTGTATTAAATATTTAAATTTTAACTCAACTCAATTTAAGTTTGCAGTTGGCTAGCATTCTACAGTGTTAATTGTTTTACATCGTTCTACATGTTGTGAACAAAAGAAGAGTAAAGAGTGTCGTTTCACTCACACGTACGTGTGGAATAAAACGAAAGAAACAAACTAAAGAAACAAACGAAACCCACCAAAACTGTATTCTTATGATGAGATCAGTTTAAGTCCTGAAAGAATTGCATTTGTAAAGTATTTTGATTGATTTATCGAAATATCGATATTTTGATAATTATCGATAATTTTTTGATTAATTTTCGATAGAAAAAATTATTATCGATAATCGATAATTGTCGACAATCAAAATCATTATCGTCCATCCCTAATTTTGATGGTACAGAGAGAAAGTTCGCTCGAAGGCTTGAAAATTAGTTTGTTCAATTGTATCGATCAGAGATTCTTTATCAAGCAATTCATCAATATTGTGCTTCTTCTTCATGTTACAACATTCAAACCTGAATCTAATTCACAAAAAGCTCTAATTCACAATGTTCATTTACAAAATTAAAATCTTCGATCACATCGAATTTAGCGGAGAATAGGGATGGGAGACGTTCAAAATTATCGATAATATCAATCGAAAGAAATTATCGATAATTGATTAATCATATCGTTATCGATAATTTAATAATTATCGATAATTATCAAAATATCGATATTTTGATATTTGTCTGAAAATTCATGACAATATACCGATATATCGGAATATATCGGTAAATATCGGATTTTCGGACCGAAATATCGATATATCGAATTATCGATATCTTGATAATTATCAAAATATCAATAATTATCGATTATCGATATTTTTTTGATAATTTTCGATAAAAAAAGTCGATAATTATCGATTATCGATAATCGATAAATATTGACAATCATTATCATTATCGCCCATGCCTAGCGGAGAATCAAGCAAAAGTGATCATAGTCGACAGCTGCCAAATAGAGCACTATTTTTTGCAGTGTTTTACAGTTGTTCGGCACACTATCAAGTTTAAGTCCCCTCTTTAGAGTACCACTCATGCTTGGAGTGCGTTGATGTAATCGTTTTTTACAGTAAATCGACAAACGCATTTTTAGTGTGTTTCATGTAAAAAATTTTTCGAATCTCTCCATCGTTCCCAACCACCTATCCCTAATCGAAACTTCCCTAAAGACTACCGTTTCAGCCCGCTATGCCCGATCTCGACAGTTCATCTCTATTTTATCATAAAATAGAGTGAAAACAAACTCTTTTCAGGGGTCATCGTCAGGATCGTCGTAGAGTGTAGATCATTAAAACCGTATGCGTTCTACGGTTATTGAGCGGAAGACTAAAAGAAACAAAAGAGTCAACGGGCACTAAGTTGAAACCGATACAAATTAAGAGCAGATAAATGTTGGCAGACAAAGGTGGGCAGATAAGGGTGAGTAACCATTCAGATAAGTGCAGATCAGCGCGGGTAACCTATTCAGATATGGACAGATAAGAGCTGGTAACTATTCAGATAAGGGCATACAAAAGTGTAGCGCTAGATCTCAGGAGTCCGGTCACGCAATTAGTTTTTCAATCAGACAAATATCCACCGAGCGATAGGACTTCGAAATCGTGATGTGATCAATACGTAAAAAACACTTTTTCAAAAGTCTTATCGCTCGGTAGATATTTGTCCAATAGAAAAACAGTTATGTGACGTCAAGTTTCAGTACCCTACTTAGAGTACCACTCATGCTTGAAGTGCGTTGTGTGAATTCGTGAACGGTTAAAACTTGGCATGACAGACAAATTGTCAAAAAAAAATCTTACCTCAACACCATGCTCTAGTTGAAGCGTAGATCGAATGCAATTGTTCAAGATGCTCTTCACAAAAAAGTTTCTTTTTCTTATTCTCTGTTCAACACTATATGCAATTCACACCATATTATATACCCCATATGTATGATCAACACTTTACTCAGAGTCTTAATAATAGTTCCCTCCTTACTTTTGTCATAAAAACGAATATGTACGGTTCTTGGATAAATTCTATGATATGGTACAGAGGAGGTGCGAATAAATTATCGACTTGTTGATTTATAAATTATGGCTGTGCCGGTTTATGTTCTACGGATTCGGGTTGTTGTCTTTTTTATTCGGCGGTCTGGTTATCATAAAAAATTATTTATTTTCACTTATAATTCAATAAATTTTCGGTTGATTATTTTGTATGCATTATATGTGGTTAAAAGTTAAAATATTGATTTGGTTTTTATATGGTAATCACAACCTGTTAGGTGAAGCGAGCTTTTTTTTTGAGACTCTTTGATTATATATTTTGTTTGTTTGAAAGAAAATTACGATTTGATTAAAATGGGTTTGTTTAGTGGTAGGACTTTTTGTGTTTAAACTTACTGTTGTTATTATGCTACAAATTCTAATTTATCTCGGTAATTGTTTTGATTATTGGTTGTTACTTTATCAATTAAGGTTAAAATGTTATTTATATTACACACACCAGCTACAACATTAAATCGATAAAAATATTTTTATTTCTCCAAATGTTTTTCTTTGAAATTATTTTGCCCTTTCAGTTTATGTACAAATTCTCGAAATCATTTCTGTTCTGTAAAAATTCTCTCCGTTCCTTTGTTGTTTGTATTAAATCAAACGAATTTCCATGTAACTGTTTTTGTGCCAGTTTTTCAGTCCCATTCAGTTTTCCTTATAATATTTCCTTTACCCCGGATACGTCTATTCACGTTCGCTGGTCGCGACAAACTGTCTGTAACAAGCATCCTCCACAACAGATTTCTGTTTATCTTTTCCATGGGTATGCCACGGCAAGAAAAAAGAGACTCAACGAGTTCATATACCCGATAATGGTTCTGGCACATCTCTGGATGAAAACGTTATATTGTTCAGCTAGATTTTATGGCTCTACGTTGCCATACGGGATATTTTTGTTGTTGTTGGTGGTGTTGTAAGCGACAGAGAGAAAGAGAGAGAGAATGTTACGACAGAGAGTAAAAATGTAATCATAGAGAATGTGGCAGCTTATCACGGACCAATCCGCACAGTTATTTTCCATGGGGATTTGTTGCATTACGTATAAAACAGGCATATCTTGCTTGGAGAAAATCATTGAGTTGCTAAAATGGTATTTATGACAATATTTATGCAATGTGTTTGGTGTATATATGGATGGAGATAAATAAATTCGACAATTTTGGAGCATATAATCGAGATGAAATCATGCAATTTCTAGGTAGGAAAGTTGAGTTTTCTTTAATTTAAAAATTTTATTAGACAGCGCCAACAAATAACATTTTTAAGCTGCAATTTTATTGTTTTAAATCGAAGGGTAGTTTTCAGAGACAGACCTTAACAGCTTTAGTGGATTGACAATCTTGCTGACTGTTCGAATAATAGTAGAACTGTAAGACGTGTACAGAGCAGTGGTCAGTTGTCATTTGCCATTGTTTTAAGACCTAAACTATAAAATCATGTCCGGAGCGATAGCGGAAGACTTGACGCAGTCTAACTTTCAAAAAAAGAACGAAGAAAATTTTTTGAGACGCAGCAACTATATATAGCCGAACATTTCAGTTTCTACCCTTTGGTTTATATCACCACAAAACTTATTCTTTCATATTATCGCTTCAAATACGAGCAAAACGGGCTATCACTCGACTATGTAGGTTTGAAATTGCCGGAGATACATCGTTTTGAAATTGGTCACTTTTCATACTAAATACACCAAATTGACTTTTTCAAAACAATCAAAATCTTTCAACTTACTCTGTATGTTTCTATCTATCTATCTATCTATCTATCGACGGTCGATCTCGGAAACCAGTCAGCCAATCTCCATGAAATTTTGCAGGAGTCTCAGGGTGGGCATAAAAATGAATATGTGATACGCCATTACCCCAGGAAAAACAAGAATTTTGTTTTATTGGCCTCGAAGTGGTTTCTGAGTGTGGTTTTCGAGGGTCGGGAACGCGTTTTCGGCTGTAGCTAAGCTGTATTGAAACCTACAGAGGCGTGCGACCCATCAAATGAAAGGTATTCGTAACACGATTCGAACAAAAAAATAATTTAAAAAATCGTGGCAGATTCGTTTGAGCTAGAGTGATTAGAGTGACGACCAAATTTTGAGCTACTCGAGCGTAGGATGAAAGGACTAATATTTTTGCGATTATGAGAGATAGAGAGTTACTTTCTTCGGCAAAGTCTCAGAGGTTTACGAGTAGAACAGAGGGGCATATGTGAAAAATCTCGAAAGTTTGAAATGGGTGGGTCAATTGGGGTTTTGGAGATATTTCTTGAATGGTGGCAGATAGAGAATTACTTTCTCCGTCAAATTTTCAAATTTCGTCCAATTTTCGAATTTCGTCAAATTTTCGAATTTTGTCAAATTTTCGAATTTCGTCAAATTTTCGATTTTCGCCAAATTTTCGAATTTTGTCAAATTTTCGAATTTCGTCAAAGAATTTCGTCAAATTTTCGATTTTCGCCAAATTTTCGAATTTCTGAATTTCTGTTATAAACTGTTATAAACTGTTATAAAAAGCAGTGTTCTAAAACTTCTAAAAAGACTGATATCCCAACATTTTTGTTGGGATCCTTTATTGTCATCTTTATGAAATTGAAAGTTGCGTTTTACTTATTTGCAACAGTTCTTGTACACTCGCGGAATTTTGAAAACCGACACATTTTATGTTTCTGTGTTTTACTTGAGTTTCTGATTTCTCCATATAAAAATACATGCAAAATTCACAAAAAACCAGTAAAACACAAAACAGAAAATGTGTCGGTTTTCAAAATTCCGCGAGTGTAAGAGTAATGGAACTAGGTTCAAAATCATAATGAGATTGTTTCTTGCGTGAATTGTGACATCATTAGTTTTGATAATCTCGTTGACCAATATGAGGCACATTAACCAGAGCTATTAATAATATACAGTAGTATCAGTCACGAGGGGGAAACCACTGGCCAAAAGGGTAACAAATCAATTTCTAATTCCTTTCAATTCCTTCAATATCCGGATTAATTTCTAATTGCCGGGTTAATTCCCTTTCGGTGGATTTTCCCTTTGATTACTATTGTTTCCTATTAACCTGTCACATACGGCTATTCAGTTGTTATCGATAACGACGACAAAAATAATGACAAGCTCTTTGTAATCAACAGATTGAAAATATTTTGATCGATTGAAGTAATAGACCCGACAATAATACTGGTCATATGCTTGCCATATGTAACAGGTTAATTTCTAATAATTCCACTGTTCAATTCATTGGTTACTTTTTAGAAACAATTTTCTAAAAAAATTTCTTTAGTTTTCCTAATATCGATAATTTTCGAAGATTTCCTTCTTTAAAGAAAACGAACGAAAATCGTCAAAATTACTGCAGTTTCGTAGTTGCCGAAAGGAAATGAAAGGAAACAAACTGAATGAACTGAATTTTACAAACCAAATAGCCAAGACCGGAAACCAGTCTTTCTTTTTTGCATTGATTTAGTTCTTTCGTTCATCATACTTATCCGTGTTTCCTTTCATTTAAGTTCAATTTCTCGTATTTCCAGTCAATTCCTTGCAATCCTATTAATTACCGGATGCTACGGCAATTCCTTCGAGGGTGTGTAATCAATTACCCCCTCAATCAGTTAATTATAGTATAAAACAGATATGACCGATTGGCTGATACATCTGCAACTCACAACACAATCTACGCCAAAATAATATGATTAGATGAATCAAGAAACGCGACGTATCAAATCAGCGAATTATAATTAAAATGAAATTTCATTGATTTAGCTTTTCATTTCATTTTTCTTATGATTCGCTAATGCAACATGTCCCGTTTCTGCATTTAACTATTTTCAGAGTTCCCACGGCTTAGGAAGGCTCCTAAAATTAGGAATTTTAGGAAATTTTAAAGGCAATTTTAGGAGTATTTTAGGAGATTTGGAAGGTAATTTTAGGAGAATTTTAGGAGGAATTTTTTAAAATGTGGGAAAGGTTGTATAAGTAATTTCCGGAGGAATTTTTGCTCTGTTTCTCTGTTTCTCATACACTTCGTAAAATACTAAAAATGTTTAAGAAAATTGACAAAAAGGTATTTTTTTTTGTCAAAACATATTTTTTCCTTATGTAGTTTAATAATTGAAACTTTTATGATTTCCTCTTTTCTGACGCCAGTCTCGACTAGCCAGCAACTGATCCTTTATCAGGTTTTTCTTGTCGACTGCGCCTTTCGAATTAACAAGATTCTCCATAATTTTGTTTCCATCATTATCAGCTCTTGTGCACTAAAAAGTTTTTTTCTACTGGATCTGGAGAGATTTCTCGATATCTGAAAGTTTTTCTGAACTCGATTTTTTTTTGTGAAGATGCTTTATTGAGATTATCTTCCGCCTCTTTATTCTTAAGAAGTAGTACCTTCTCGACTTTTTGTTGTTCGAGAAAAGTAAAGTACATTGGAGCACATCTGGAAAATACGTCGATTCATTAGGAAGTCAGTGACGTTTATATTATTCAATGTGTCCTTAAACGTTCGAAGTGACACGATAGTCGCATCTTCTAACAAACTGTGATCCTCGATAATGTGTTTATTTTCGCTAAATCCACGTTCAGGATCGCTATTTGCATGACTCAAAGAAAGGAGTGTTTTCGCAAGTTGAGTCAGGTTCATACAGAAGTTCAAATTCATTGCCGCATAATTTTGCTGTTTTTACCGTGTTTAGTTTTTCAGTATTATAAAAAAATTTCTTCGATAGTGTGAGCTCATTTTAGGAATTTTAGGAGTTTTAGAAGATTTTAGGAGATTTTAGGAGGATTCGGTTCATTTTATGAATTTTATGAATTTTAGGAGGAGTGGGAACTCTGTATTTTCTAAAAATGAGTAGCTTTATAAAGTCTCTATGTTCTCCGGGAAGTCACGAGACCACATTTTTTTATACTTCCCGAAAAAAGTCGAAAAAATCTGCGAAGAAAGTCGATACAATTTATGGATGAGTCAGAGAAATGATAACAGCTGGTGTTACTTTCGCACACCCGCAGTGCCATCAATTATCATTTCGCGGGTAGTAGTGGCTATTTTGAGTAAGGGCGTTTTTGCCGATTTTAACGGGCAATGGTATTTTGTAACCTGACCTGGTCATACATTACATTTTCAATTCTTTACAGTGAAATATTTACATTGTCTTATACTATCTACCAACGCCAATCAGTTCCTAAAGAGAAGTGACATCATCATGGTCCACTATCTTCCCTATTCTACAGCTGTAGAACTGCTGAGAATTCAGTCGGTAGTCGGGTTTAATGGCTCGCTTCCATTGATGGTTAACGTAACAGCAGCTGTGCTGCAAAGTACTTCATTTTAATTTTCTTTACATCAAGGCAATAACCGACGAGGAAATGGATTTTTTTCAACGCTTTTTTTTAATGAGACTTACGCTTTTCTTTCACATTTAAATTGTTCAATGCACCAATTATTACGTACATTTTAAACATTTTGCCAAAATATCAAGCTGACACAAGACCACATCGTATTTTATATGAAAACAGTTTAAATTAAGCAATTAATCAAAGAATCGCGACATTTGTTCAGACCTTTCGGTGGACGACCGGCCAGGCTGGCCATATAACTAGTATGGCATAATTAATATGCTTTTCAAACAGTAAAAAAAAATTTTTTGGAGTTATGTATGGCTTTACACATACACGTCATACACGTATGTGTGTAACAAAATCTCGCTGGAATATTTAGTTCTATACGGGATAATGCATCATCAGCGTATGTGATAGAATGAATATGAAGTGATATATGATGGTCATGATGGGGGTGTTAGAGAAGAAAAATCGCATACAATTTAAAAGTTAATTATATTTTTTTGGGTTTTTTTTCTGTACCCACCAGCAAGGTAAATCCTTATTTGGAAATAAATTTCGCTTAAGCCGGTATTTAGCGCTCCAATTATTTATTATTACAAATGACTAATGGCTATCTGGTCTTGAAGCCGAATGAATTTTCGATTAACTTAAAATTAGAAAAATAAACTTTTCTCGGCAAAATCTAAGTTTCATTTTGTGGAAATTAGTGTTGAAAGCAGCACAACTAAAAACCGTCTCGGTGCAAACAAGCAATCACATTAAACAGTATGAAAGGGCTCTCTCGAATGTGGTTGTTTCGAGTAATGTGAGTTATCGTCGGTTTTTATTTGAAAACTATGATGCTTACGAAAGCAAAAGCAAACTAAGTAAAAAAAAGTGTTAAGAGAAACGCTGAATTTATAAAAATTTATTGCGGTAATAAATGTTACATTCGTAAAATCGAAACGAACAGGCATCTAATTCTCAATGTAGTTGCTACGATGCTACACCGACAAGTATAATGCCCTTAAGAGCGTACAAAGGTTTAGTCTCAGACAAAAACCAAATACTACAGCGTCATCTCTTTTAATTGAAATGAAACTCGTATTGTGTCTTCAATAACAATAGAAAATCGAACATCGAAGACACCCATCATAGAAATATAGTGAAAACAAAATGGCCGCCGTGATAGAAACAAATTGTTTTAAAAAAAAATTCAAAAAATTTAAATCATAATGTCGTGGCTCGTGACATAAGAAACGGTTTTGATATATTATGAATGAAAATATTTTACCGCCGAAGTGAACACAGCAAACATTGATTCTAGTACTTATAGTAGCGGAGTGTCACAGTTGTGTCGAAATATTTTCTGTGTTTTTGTCGCGACAAAACAAAAAAAAACTTTTTGTTTTTGCATCGAGTAAAAAGTGTTTAGTGTTCAATGTTCAAATATGCCTTGGCGACCTAAAGAGACTATGCCGAATACAATGAAAGGCATAAGAGGTGAGTTTCTTTGAATTTTTTCGGTGAATTTTTGTGATAAAATTTTCCATACATTTTCGGGAAACTGTCCTGTCATTTCCCAATGACGGGCCTTAAATGGCCCGTCATTGGGAAATGACAGGACAGTTTTCGAAAATGTATGGAAAAAATTTTCACAAAAATTCACCGAAAAAACTCAAAGAAACTCACCTCTTATGCCTTTCATTGTATTCGGGCATAGTCTCTTTAGGTCGCCAAGGCATATCTGAACACTAAAACACTTTTTACTCGATGCAAAAACAAAAAGTTTTTTTTTGTTTTGTCGCGACAAAAACACAGAAAATATTTCGACACAACAGTGACACTCCGCTATTATAAGGACTAGAATGAATGTTTGCTGTGTTCACTTCGGCGGTAAAATATTTTCATTCAAAAAAGTGTCCGACACTTCAACGATGGTAGACATTTATTAAAATTGTAACCTCTCCCACTTCTTTAGTAAGCTAACAAGACTTCGCTGAATCTAATTATGCCACCTCTTCGAACATAAATATCGGATGAGGTCGAATAATTCTCCGCTGAGCTTTAACAAACCTCCGCTGAGCTTTAATAATTCTCCGCTGAGCTTTGACAAGCCTCTAATGAGTTCTAATAATTCTCTCCTAGGCTTCAGTAAGAGTCCGCCAGACCTCAGCACGTTGTAGTAAGGCAATGAAGCTAAGCGAACACTCAATAAGCTTCAGCGGATACCTAATAATTGTTGCTATGATTTAATAAGACTCCACTTAGCTTTGGCAGATCTCCGCAGAGTGTCAATTTGCTCCATTAGGCCTTCCTTCAACTTGCTTAGGCCTAACGGACACTTCCTAAAGCCTAGCGGAGAATTATTAGAGCTCAGCGGAGGTTTGTTAAAGCTCAGCGAAGAATTATTAGAGCTCAGCGGAGAATTATTCGACCTCACCCGATATTTTTATTCAAAGAGGTGGCATAATTATACTTCGCGAAGTCTTCTTAGCTTACTAAAGAGGAACGAACATTTATTTACGCTCAGCGCAGTCTTACGAGAGGCTAAATTTTTAATAAATGCTCTCCCATCGTTGAGAGAATGCCCGCTGAGCTCTCGTAAAGCTTTAAAAAATGGTCGATGAACATTATTAAATGTATACGCTACCCTTTGTCAACCGTTTGATGATTGTTTTTAAATGTCCGTCACTTTTTTGAATGAAAATATTTTACCGCCGAAGTGAACACAGCAAACATTCATTCTAGTACTTATAGTAGCGGAGTGTGACAGTTGTGTCGAAATATTTTTTGTGTTTTTGTCGCGACAAAACAAAAAAAAAATTTTTTTTTGCATCGAGTAAAAAGTGTTTTAGTGTTCAAATATGCCTTGACGACCTAAAGAGACTATGCCACAATGGAAAGCATAAGAGGTGAGTTTCTTTGAATTTTTTCGGTGAATTTTTGTGATAAAATTTTCCATACATTTTCGGGAAATTGTCCTGTCATTTCCCAATGACGGGCCGTTTAAGTAAGGTTCAAATTATCCGTTCGTCCATTTTTTGTTGTATTCCATCTCTTGCATCCTGAGAATTATTTTGGTTCTTGTCCGAAGACCCTTGTACACTCTTAATATTGAGTGTGAGAAAACGGCATGCAACATTTTACACAATAACCATCATAATTACAATCGAATCTGTTACTTCAATTGATTCAGTCAACAAATTCAAACCAAATTTTATACTCATCGTCGCTAAACGTATGCGGCTGGTAATAGGTGAATTCCGAGAAAATATGTTTGCTGATCCAAGGTGAATTTTTGATTCATTCTATAACATTAAGAGCAATGGACCCTTTGCAAATTTGTAGCCTACATTTAGGCGGAAAAATATTCGTTTTTTGATGATTTCTCTGAACCTTTTTTCTGAATCTTTTTTTGAAGAAGCAAAGCCATTAAAGCACGCAAAAAAGTGTTACTTTTAAAGGAAAAATTGGTCTGTGAGTCATACCTTCACCCACTTGGAGAATCCTGCGCAGATTACATTTTACGCAATTTGTAAAGGTTTCTACAAGTGGGTCAATTTATGACTCACAAAGCAAGTTTTCCTTTTAAAAGTAACACATTTTTGCGTGATTGTTTAAAAAAATCGAATATTTTTCCGCTTAACTGTAGGCTAATCCATTTGAAAAAGGTCCATTGGTCTTAAGGGAGATGCTCGATTACAGTTCAGATATTTTTTATCCAAATTAAATAATGCTGGGTCGAGTGTCTGTAGGACGCTATCTCCTGGCTTAGCCAGTATTACAGTATTTTTCGTAATGACTTGAATTTGGTTTGAAAAGGGTAACCATTTCTCTCACTTAGAGTCACAAAAAGTTTTTCAAACTATCCTTGCACATTTGCACATTGTACATTTGCTAAATGTTTTTCAATACCTCTTATGTTTCAAATTCTTAGGCATAAATTACGGAATTTTTCTTGTAATTTTGGTCCTGTTGTGGACGGTTTATTTTAGGCACTTTCGCTAGTCGTACACCACAGATACCTAAATAACTATTTCAAATTTAATGTTAAATTGAAAAATTGAACTGTTGCCGACATTTCATGAGCAAGATCATCGTGACCATCGGAAATGGTCTCCGGGATTTAAATGCTTGAAGAATCCCTTACTCGTAAAAAATGCTTAGTTCTCATAAATTGCTCAGGCGGCACCCTTAAAATGTAGAATTAAAAAAAATATTTTTTTTCGTAAATATGATCAGGAGACCTGGGCGACTATGAAAAACTTTGTGCTTTTTGAATTAAAATTAAATTTTGAAAATTGATTAATCGTACTGTACAAACCAAATCCCGATTTATCCAAACCTTTCAGGTTTCAGGTTCTTACAAGTACTACACAATGATAAAAAGTAACATTCATTTTAACCGTCTCCATCGTCCTCGGTAGGAAATGGTCGACAACGAAGCGTACTGCATTTCGTCGAGTTGGGTAGACAAGATTTCCAGTATATTAAAATGTGAAATATACAAAATACCTCGCAGCATAGTTAATATAAAATGTCGGTAACACCTGCATAATTTTATAAAGAAAAACTCGCTGGTGTTGTCTCATACACCAATCAAAAAGTTTTCCTTTCAGTTGCCATTTCAGGCAAAACATTTTCTTTCGCTTAGCATATCAGAATTATTCAAATTACTTGGACAAACACGGGCGGCTCAGACTGTGTTACATATATCTGTCTTGAGAAAAGTTTTTTTTTTCTTTTGTTCACTTTATTACACACCGTCGGTTTGGTCTCTAATTCTTTAAAATGCGAGAAGAAGTAGGTAATTAAATGCAATATAGTACACAGTTTGTACGGAGCATAATGAAGGATGGGATGTTCAATTTCTGGTAATTGAGAAGAAACTTGCAACAAAAACACCTGTTGGGACTTGCTGTTTTTCTGCTTTGATAAGCGTTGGGATTGTTAGTGGCTTCTTCGATGGGGAGGTTTTATGTTTATATTAAACATAATACAAATTTGTTGGCTAGCCGTTCACATACAGCGACCATATCTTCTATAAAATAAAGATCGTTGTACTTAGGTTCCCCTAGCTTGAATTGGGATCACCTGGCTGCGCTTATGTTGACTAAGGTTCATCTAAAACTCCTATCCAATCGCAATTCACAGGGATTCTACTATTTCACAAATGTGGATTGATATCATGTATCAGCCAAGAGTCCGTAAACCCAGATAGACTTTCGTCCTGATTATAAATCACGAAGAACATAATGATGCACACTGCACAGTATCAGTGTTATGCAGAGTGTCAGTGTGATAACATAGTGTCAGCGTGATGTAGAGTGTCAGTGTTATGCAGAGTGTCAGTGTTATAACATAGTGTCAGTGTGATGTAGAGTGTCAGTGTTATACAGAGTGTCAGTGTTATGCAGAGTGTCAGTGTTATCCAGAGTGTCAGTGTTATAACATAGTGTCAGTGTTATGTACAGTGTCAGTGTTATGTACAGTGTCAGTGTTATGTACAGTGTCAGTGTTATGCAGAGTGTCAGTGTTATAACATAGTGTCAGTGTTATAACATAGTGTCAGCGTGATGTAGAGTGTCAGTGTTATGTAGAGTGTCAGTGTTATGCAGAGTGTCAGTGTTATAACATGGTGTCAGTGTTATAACATAGTGTCAGCGTGATGTAGAGTGTCAGTGTTATGCAGAGTGTCAGTGTTATGCAGAGTGTCAGTGTTATAACATAGTGTCAGTGTTATAACATAGTGTCAGTGTTATAACATAGTGTCAGCGTGATGTAGAGTGTCAGTGTTATGCAGAGTGTCAGTGTTATGCAGAGTGTCAGTGTTATGTAGAGTATCAGTGTTATGCAGAGTGTCAGTGTTATAACATACTGTCAGCGTGATGCAGAGTGTCAGTGTTATGCACAGTGTCAGTGTTATAACATAGTGTCAGCATGATGTAGAGTGTCAGTGTTATGCAGAATGTCAGTGTTATAACATAGTGTCAGCGTGATGCAGAGTGTCAGTGTTATGCACAGTGTCAGTGTTATAACATAGTGTCAGCGTGATGTAGAGTGTCAGTGTTATGCAGAATGTCAGTGTTATAACATAGTGTCAGCGTGATGCAGAGTGTCAGTGTTATGCACAGTGTCAGTGTTATAACATAGTGTCAGCATGATGTAGAGTGTCAGTGTTATGCAGAGTGTCAGTGTTATAACATAGTGTCAGCGTGATGTAGAGTGTCAGTGTTATGCAGAATGTCAGTGTTATAACATAGTGTCAGCGTGATGCAGAGTGTCAGTGTTATGCACAGTGTCAGTGTTATAACATAGTGTCAGCATGATGTAGAGTGTCAGTGTTATGCAGAATGTCAGTGTTATAACATAGTGTCAGCGTGATGCAGAGTGTCAGTGTTATGCACAGTGTCAGTGTTATGTAGAGTATCAGTGTTATGAAGAGTGTCAGTGTTATAACATAGTGTCAGCGTGATGTAGAGTGTCAGTGTTATGCAGAATGTCAGTGTTATAACATAGTGTCAGCGTGATGCAGAGTGTCAGTGTTATGCACAGTGTCAGTGTTATAACATAGTGTCAGCATGATGTAGAGTGTCAGTGTTATGCAGAATGTCAGTGTTATAACATAGTGTCAGCGTGATGCAGAGTGTCAGTGTTATGCACAGTGTCAGTGTTATAACATAGTGTCAGCATGATGTAGAGTGTCAGTGTTATGCAGAGTGTCAGTGTTATGTAGAGTATCAGTGTTATGAAGAGTGTCAGTGTTATAACATAGTGTCAGCGTGATGTAGAGTGTCAGTGTTATGCAGAATGTCAGTGTTATAACATAGTGTCAGCGTGATGCAGAGTGTCAGTGTTATGCACAGTGTCAGTGTTATAACATAGTGTCAGCATGATGTAGAGTGTCAGTGTTATGCAGAGTGTCAGTGTTATAACATAGTGTCAGCGTGATGTAGAGTGTCAGCGTTATGCAGAGTGTCAGTGTTATGCAGAGTGTCAGTGTTATGCAGAGTGTCAGTGTTATAACATGGTGTCAGCGTGATGTAGAGTGTCAGTGTTATACAGAGTGTCAATACGATTTCATAAAACTAAACAAATTGTTATTAGTTGTGAATTCCATGGGCAAAATCCGGGTGACGACTGTGCTATTCTCATACTTAAACGGTCTCACTATTCGATTTTATTTAAATATCTCAATCCAGATTTCACAGCACCAACTACTGAAAAAACAGTGGTCACCACAGCGATTGTAATCAGTGCATATTCCATTTCGATTGTATCGAAAGTGCCATGGTCAGCACCCATTCTGTAGCCGAATATCAAGCTTATCATTCCGATAACAAAACACAAAAGTGAATGGATATTGTGCAAGAATTTGCTCTGAATCGGTTTCATGTATGCCCGCAAATCAAAAGCGAAATATGCCCAGACTCCTTGCAGCATCGTTATGCCCAATAGTATCATCGATATTAAACCTTTTGAGTAGCGTAAAAGATCATTTAGCTTCGTCGCAAATCTGATCAATGGATCTGTATTGTGCAAACCTGTGATTGAATGAACGGTTGCGAAGTGAGGCGTTGTCCTTATAACGCTTATCCAGACATTGCCGAAAATTATGAAAATCGCACCAATCAACTGCAGTATCCAATGCAAATGCTTTTTCGTCTTATGCGATAAGAAGTATGTCCACGAATTCGGTGCGTAGAACACAAGTATCGCCTCGGCCATAAACAGTTGATATCCAACGGTCGTGAAAAAGGCATGTAATGGAAACGTGTCATTTGTACCCGGCCAATCGTTCATCACCTCGCGAATTAGGTAGAGTGTCATGAAACACGCAACGGCCCCATTTAAAATATGAACTAGGGTATTGAAGTAGCTCTCTACTTTGAAGGACGTTGTGTACTTTTTCTCGACTCGTTTCGCTTCAATTTCGGGTGTTTCTTCATCTTTTATTTCGTCTAATTTTTCTGTTCCATTGTTTACATTTACAGCGTCGAGTTCAGTCACGTTTTCGAATTTGGTCTCACTCATGTTTGCTTAGGCGTTGTATGCGATCGAAATTCAACTGATAGGACAGATACAAAATGTAACAAGAAATCATCGAAAAGTTAATCTTATCATTTTAGTAATTCAATTCACCAATTTATGATGTACTCAACTCGAACTTTTGAGACTTTCTCAGTGTTACGCAACATAATTATCGACATTAGATTACCCATAATGACTTTATAGCATGAGCGTAGCGATAGCGGAGTTCTTGACGCAGTTCCTCCCTACTAATAAGAAGAAAACGACGAGGTCCAGGAACAAGGCAACAATTTTCAGGCGAACACATTTCAACTTTTCCAAATCGACCAAATTAAAAAACCTTTTGAACCTTCACTTGGAAGGGCTGACATTAAGGGTTTAGCAAAATGTCAGGATTCGGCACATTTCAAGTGAATGCGTAGGTTTTAATACAAATTCTACGAGCTGTAGATCGGTGCATTAGAACCGGAGAAAACTCACTTCCAACTCTGCTGACTCCCGTACATTTCCGCACATTTTGGAATAGATCAGAACTGCGTCATTTATTCCTCTTTGGAGGTTTTTGTGGGCTCTCTTTTATCAGTTTATCAGAATATGGTTTTACTTAATTGGCCTGTCTGAAGAAGCGAAGATAAACGAAATCTCGCTTTATCTCAATTTCAGTGTGGCGTGCCGTCATTATCAGTATTCGATGCACTAGAAAAACGTAATGTCAGAACTCAGAGACATTCCACGCACGATTAGCAACTATCCCAAAGAAAATAACCCTCGGTGATTAAATTAGAAGAAATATTCGTGGGTGGGTTCTGAAAGGAACTTTCAATTCATGTAAAATCACCAATTTGATTAACTTCTAAGGATCCTAGCTAAATCTCGGAAAAGACAAGGTGAACGTGAGACCTGACCTGAAATACCTGTCAGCTTGAAGTAAAATTAGCGAATCTGACCTGAGTTTACGTGAAAACCTGATTCGACATGAAATAGAATAACCTGACCTGACAGGTTTTCAGGTAGGTCAAGTAACATGACAATTTATGTAAATTCAGGGTAAGATAGAATTAGCTGATTTTCGTAAAACCCAAACGGGATACACACAAGGAGAATATTTCTCAAACGTATATTGGTGTACGTTCGTGATCGCCAATAACCGAAGAATTGATAACATTATCTAATCCACACCAACATTTATAATCGAAATACATTGGCATTAGAAATAAAAAAACGAGCCGTCAGAACAGTCGGAGCGTTTGCTGCGACTGAGCCCCGTACGAACCCATACATCTATTGCGCACGTGACCCTAGTGCGTCTGTCACCCTAGTTGAAGTCAAATTATTATGAAATGTGTACATCTTACAAATTGCGCATAGCGCAATTACGAAGCCCCGTACGACGTTCCTTTCAAATGTAACACAAATTTCAAGTTGACCTAAAATTTTAATTTATTGAGAGGCCTAAGGCCTAGTTACGGCCTTAGTCCAACGACCCAAATTTAATTTTTTTTTCAACATCATTATATTCGGCCTTCGATTACCTTCCAAATGAAACAAAAATTAGCAAAATCGGACGAAATTTACTCGAGATATATGCAAAATACACTTAGGGCCGTGTAGCGGGCTTATTCCAAGGACCCAATTTTTTTTTCCAACAACATTCTATTTGGTGTTCGATTACCTTTCAAATGAAACAAAATTTAGGAAAATCGGATCAAATTTACTCGAGTTATATGCAAAACACACTTAGGGCGGTGGAGAGGCCTTAGTCCAAGGACCCAAATTTTAATTTTTTTTTCAACAGCATTCTATTCGATGTTCAACTACCTTTTAAATGAAACAAAAATTTGGAAAAACGGATGAAATTTACTCGAGTTATATGCAAAATACACTTAGGGCCGAGCAGCGGCCTTAGTCCAAGGACCCAAATTTAATTTTTTTTCAACAACATTCTATTCCTCGTTCGATTACTTTTCAAATGAAACAAAAATTAGGAAAATCGGATCAAATTTACTCGAGTTATATGCAAAATACACTTAGGGCCGAGGAGCGGCCTCAGTCCAAGGACCTAATTTTCAAACATTTTTCTCACCACATTCTATTCGGTATTCAATTACCTTTCATATAAGACAAAAATTAGCAAAATTGGATGAGATTTACTCGATTTATATGCAAAATACACTTAGGGCCGAGTAGCCTTTCACTTCTAGGGCCCTAACTCACATTCACACGATTTTAAACTTTTTTTTTCCTGGATCGGTATCGACATTACCTATCTTTTGCCGTTTCATTTACATTTCCAACGTTTTTTTTGCCGTAAATATCCCCAAAAGACCTTAAAGCACTTAGGCGGCCCTAACTCACGAAGGGCCGACCCAAATATGCCCATCTTCGAACTTAGCCTCACTATTTTGACTATCTTTCAGGGAAAAAAAAATTTTGAAATCGGATTTGATTTACTCAAGATATCGACGTGACGGACAGACGGACAGACGGACAGACAAAATTTTTATTGCGGATTCGTCATCTATGAACATAGGCTAACACTTTGCCCTTACCGTCTGCTTCGAATTCCATCAATTACACACGGCATCGTAATCCTATAAGCCCCTTTGTACTTCGTACGGGGCTAAAAATGTAGATACAGAGCAGTATCGAGGTCAGTAGACACTTGAGAACTTAGTTTTTCGAATATTCTTGATTTTCTCGAAGTTTATCGGAATTTTTCGAAATCAAGAAATTGCAAAGATTTCGAGAAAATCAAGAAACTCTAGAAATATTCTTGGTTTTACCTACGCAGTGGCCTTTACAAAAACTTTTCAAAAGCCAGCTCTGAAGAGTAACGATTTCTACTAGAAACTGTTTGCGCCTAGGGAGATAAATCATGCTCTACTTCATTCTGCCGCTTTTTAATTCAGAAAAAAGAATCTAGATTTTTCACTCTTTCAAAGAAATATTTTTTCGCTCGCTCCGCTCGTGATATACAATTCTTATGTACAATAAAAATGATACTATTCGTACCCGGCGCAAATAGCATCTACCTTGTCTTACAGCTTCTAAATTATGAATATTTTTATCTGTACTCAGGACCTCGCTATCGGTAGTTTATAATTTTTCTATCGGTACAAACTATATCGGTCATTTATTATTTTTTATCGGTAAAGTTGAATTTTTTCATTGGTCGAATATAACATCCCCTAAATTATGAGCAGACGCAGTCGTATGAGCCAAAGAACCTTATTCGAAACAGTCGCCCAAAAAATGGGTCTTTTGGATTTTTTCCCGAAAGGCTATTTCGAGCCAGTGTGGCACTGAATGGGTCCAATGATGGAAATAGTGACGAGGAAGTCATTTTTTCCCGAAAGGCTTTTTCGAGCCAGTGTGGCACTGAATGGGTCAAATGATGGAAATAGTGACGAAGAAGTCATTTTTTCTTAAAAGGCCTTTTCGAGCCAGTGTGGCACTGAATGGGTCAAATGATGGAAATAGTGACGAAGAAGTCATTTCCATCATCATTTTTTGTACATTACAAAAAATAAAATCACCTTTCTATGAGTCACAGTAAACATTTTCTTTACATGTTCGACTAATTCAAAGAAAATTATATCAAAGCCACCAAAGCCATTCATACATGCCAAATAACAACCTTCATTGCCAATTAACAATAATTCGATCAGTTAAACCATAAACTATGATGCGTCAAATGAAAAATAATGTAACATCATTCATGCCATGAATAATAATCCCCAGCTAAATATACCTATATACCTAACAGTCGACTAACTCGCCCATCTTTGGTAAAAACTTCATCAGCCATATAATAACTAAATTGATCATCCAAAATTTTAATTGAAGTTTAAAGGGAAGGGACATTTAATTAATTTTTGTTGGATCAGCAATAAATTTGCATGCTAACTGAATTAAAATAAAATAAATTAAAAAATGTGTTTATGTTTAGTGTATGCATAATAACTGTATATGTGACGCAGCCATAAGGTATTATATAATATTGTAGTCGGGGTGGAGTGTTGTCGCGGTGTGAGGTGTAAAAATTTTGAATTAAATTTACCAGCTAATCGTTGGGGATCCGTGCATATAGCATGTTACCGAAAAAATTACACAGCCACCCTCAATGACTAACATTTCAGTTTTAAAAACATTTCAAGATTAGTCTTTCGCCACGTTTCATTGCAACAAACATTGGTAGGTGTCACCACTTCACAACTTTAAGCCATTGATCGGACACAGTCAGAGAACTGATAACAGATGGTGTTTCTTCCGTTCAGCGCCATCTGTTATCATTTTTCGGGACACATGACATTTTTATGAACGATGTTCTAGTTCTGGAATATCTAAGTCATTTTCTGGTATTTCTAAAAATGAAACGATAATTAAATTCCTAGTATTTCAATTGCGACTGAATAGATTCTACTGCATAGAAGCTAACGTGGAAAAAATCACTTCTCACAACTGAACAGACTATAAAATTTGAAGAAGAAAAAATTAAAAGAAATTGGTTGAAAGTGGTTTGCAAAACTTACGATAAAAAATAAATGTCCAGAGTGTATGCCACGATTCTTTAATGCAGAACTCACACCGAGACTCACACTCGTGTCAACTCATGCTCGCAGAAAATATTGTAAGTCAGGAAAACTTATAAAATTCAAATAAATAATAGTTTCATTATTATACGGTTAAGATGTTTTACAAAAAAAAAAAAAAAATTATTCAGAGATAGTGTCATGCAGACACCAACGTTCAATACCTATAGCAAAATATTATAATTGAGAATGGCGCACAGAGGCGGAAAAATCACTGGACCATGAAATTGGGAAAATTGTCCAATAAAATGTGTTTTCAATGTGTTATAAAGCCCCCCCGTTACCCCAACTCTATCACAAATCCTACATTTAAAATATGGATATAGCCGTATATGTGTTGTATATGCGTTTCATTTGCATTTTTTTTTTATTTTATTTTTTTTTAGATATATTTATTGTGATATCATGTGATAAAACTACAGTTTGCGAGGCCATTTGAACAACGATATTGTGAAACATTTTATTACTTACAAGCTGAAATTACTAAATCAATCGTAGGTGAATTCAGCAAACTCAAACCTTTAATTTTTTACAACTGGTAATCAAATCTGTTACTTCAGTTCATATTAACAATTTTGTTTCATTTCAAATATCTTTATCATCGGTATGTTCCTCGGACTCAGAAAACTAGGTAACAAGAATAGACCGGCTAAAGCCTGGTGAGGTCTTTTTTCTTTTTTTGTAGGAAAGGCGGAAGAATAGCTTCATTAGTCGATATCCAGCTGTTGAAGAGTAAACATCTCCACTAACGTTTGACCAATTTGGAATTCAACTACCAGTTTGGTAGTCAACTACCATAAATTAAACTTTAAATAGGCGAGAATGTAGAATATTTTTGTCAGTCGGTGCGTAGTTCTCGAATAGTAAACATCTTTCCCTCAAAAATTACGTTCAGTAGTCAATTATAACCTCGGTACTCAGCTACCAACTACCAAATTTTTGAATTGCAGTGTCAACTCTGAGCTATCGGTTATCAGATAACAAATAATTATTATTTGCCTGGTGTTGATATGCTCACGGTAGCTTTGCAATTTTGAATGTCAATCCAGCTCGTAACTACCATAACTACCAAATTTCCGATTTATAAATAGCCGAGAATGTAGAATAATTTCGTCAGTTGGTGCGTAGTTCTCGAATAGTAAACATCTCTTCCCCAAAAATTACGTTTGGTAGTCAATTATAGCCGTGGTAGTCCAACTACCATCTACCAAATTTTCGAATTGCAATGTTAACTGTGAGCTATCGGTGATCAGATAACAAATAATTATTATTTGCCTGGTGTTGATATGCTCATGGTGGCTTTGCAATTTTGAATGTCAATCCAGCTCGCAACTACCAAAGCTACCGACTACCGACTGAAAGCTACCAAAACTACCAAATTTGTGGAACAGACAGACGGACAGACAGACAGACAGACAGACAGACAAACCGGCCATAATAGGGTATTTTTTCTAGAAGAAAAAAGACCTAAAAACAAGAAGCCAACAAAACGACTCAACAGCATTTTGATAAAAGTTCTTTTACTTCATTTGATTTAACATACAATTTTTCTACATGACCTTTACGTTTTTGCGCTCGCTTACAGAAGACTTACCTTTTCAGTTGGTTAAATCAACAATGATTTTACAGTCAACTCTTTGCTTAGAGTCTGTGAAATCGGCCAGTCGGGATGAGTCTTTAAAACTTCTTGGAAACTACAAATATACAGAAAGCGTTCAAACACTTCAGTTAAAAGATTTCTGTGGATTTTTTCAGTCCAAATTTAAGGTTAGCATCTAAAAGACTGTTCGCCCTAACGAAGTGTATTTAATCAATTCCTTCTTCGTATTTACCTTAATGCAACGTCTGTCTTGAAACCAACTTTGTCTGCATTTTTGTTGGAAAAATTAGACGAAAATATTGTGTGGGTCAAACTCAAGCAGAATTCTTTACAAAACGCTTTTCTGTGGGACAAAGAAAAATATATTTTGAGAAATGTAACCTTTCAGAAACGGTTTGTCATTGACATTCACGATGAGAGAAAGTTCAAATGCGGTTTCATGTTTCAAAATATGTAAAGCCAATAGGCCATCTGTTATCAGACCTATTGTTACTACTGCACTTTTGGACAATAATTCTATTGAAGAAAATTCGTATTTTACAATGAAAGTGTAAAACAAGTATGGTCTATCCGCCCGTTGGATATACAAATTTGATTTCCACTCATTTTCATATTATTTTGACATACATTGTGAGTATGTTTTAACTGAATCAACCTGTCACAGACGGAAAGCATATTAACAGATTAACAGTTTTACTATCTGATCTATTACTTCATTTGATCGAAGATTTTCAGAGATTAATCTCAGAAATCTTTTACTTCATTTGTTTTGAACATGTTTTTCGCTATATAAGACCTCTGTAGTCAGAGCTTGTCGTTTATTATTAATGTCGTTGTCGATAACAGATGACAGCCGTCTGTAACTGGTTAACCAATCGATCATACCTGTTCTCTACTTTCATTGGTATATATTCAGAATGGAATCACGGTTGGTTTGAAACGAGATTAAATAGGGACCGCCGACCACCAATAATTTTTTTTCATATTTAAAATGAGTGATGGACAAGAACTTCACACAGGAAAAAATTAGCCCAAACCCATGAGCCGTTTCTGAGAACCAGTGGATGCGACTACCACAAGCAGTCAGGTACAGCCTGAGCACATATTTTAATTGGGATCGGTAGAGGGAACAATTCCAAGATATACCGTGTAAAAATTATTTCTTTCGATCATCTGCTCTCGGAGCAACAACAGTTGAAAGTCGAAATTTCCCCATTTTCGAAGAGTAATATATCCCTGACAAAGTGACCAAGACAGCCAGTTAAGATTGATTCTAGATGCGGTTAGTAAGCTCTTTCGAATGGCGAAAAAAGTTTTTCGAAAACGTTCTTTTATGTTACATTTTCAGAGAAGTTACTTTTTCCGCTGCCCTCGGTGAAATTCGTCCACTTCTGTTCCCTTCTGGTAGCCTTATTTCAAACTAACTTGTCGCTTATATTGTAGCCTGAAGAATAGGCTTTTCAACGATACCAAACATGCCATACTTGATCCACAACAAGTACTGTTGATGATTCAGTTTTTCAATCGAAGTCTACTCGCAAATCTGGAGCCCTCGAAAACGAAATTATTAAATTTCACTATTACATGACTTTTACTTATGTATATTGATGGTATCGACTCAGAAAGTCATTAAAGTTTACTTTTTTTCAAAAAAATCTTGAAATTTAATAATTTCGTTTTCGAGGGCTCCAGATTTGCGAGTAAGGTGACTTCGATTGAAAAACTGAATCATCAACAGTACTTGTTGTGGATCAAGTATGACATGTTTGGTATCGTTGAAAAGCCTATTCTTCAGGCTACAATATAAGCGACAAATTAGTTTGAAATAAGGCTACCAGAAAGAAACAGAAGTGGCCGAATTTCACCGAGGGTAGCGGAAAAAGTAACTTCTCTGAAAATTTAACATAAAAGAACTTTTTCAAAAAACTTTTTTCGCCATTCGAAAGAGCTTACTAACCGCGTCTAGAATCAATCTTAACTGGCTGTCTTGGTCACTTTGTCAGGGATATATTACTCTTCGAAAATGGGGAAATTTTGACTTTCAACTGTTGTTGCTTCGAGAGCAGATGATCGAAAGAAATAATTTTTACACGGTATATCTTAGAATTGTTCCCTCTACCGATCCCAATTAAAATATGTGCTCAGGCTGTACCTGACTGCTTGTGGTAGTCGCATCCACTGGTTCTCAGAAACGGCTCAGGGGTTTGGGCTAATTTTTTCCTGTGTGAAGTTCTTGTCCATCACTTATTATAAATATGAAAAAAAATTATTGGTGGTCGGCGGTCCCTATTTAATCTCGTTTCAAACCAACCGTGGAATAGACCGGAAGCATAATTTCGTTTGCATGTCTGATGTTGATCGCTTTTTTCGTCAATAATTTTAATTTTCACACACCTAGCATCAAGAAGCTGAACTCCAACACCCCGACCTCTATATTTCCGATCAACCGACAAGCCCAGTGATCCTAAATAATTGTTCACTCCGTAATGTTTAAACGGATCGAAACTCCTGTACATCAACGATATTACATCGAAGACCGTTTTTGTGATGTTACTGACGCACTGAAATAGAAATTGAAATAAGAAATGTTCGGCGATAATGTGATGCGCCCAACGGGTAACGAAGTCTTGTAGATTTAATGAGGATGAAAAGCGATCTTCTTTTAGAATGAAACAATTGGATTGTAGATATTGTGTGTGGGCCACTATGCCAACTAAACACTCACACGATCCACAAAGTTTTTGAAAAAATTGTCCTCTTGACTGTTCACGAAATTAAAATTGACTCCAACGATCTCATCGGATCCGGCTTTGAAACAAACCAAAACGGTTTTCTGTGCTAGAACTGATCTCCATCCCAACGTATAATCGGCTCTGTGTTGTTCATCATTTGAGCCATCTATGTGACAGTCAGTAAATTGAAAAATGACAAATTTAGTCAACCCAACTTACTGAGGGCAAAGGTCATTGGTTCATCTTTTAGATAGTTCGCCGCCATATGCTTTATTGCATCTTCGAATCGAGATTCTGGTAGATCTTGAATGCGGTACTCAACCAACTCTTTACTCCTTATATCGGGAGCAAAAAAAGTTTTCCAAATTTTCGGAAATTCTGATGTTTCTGGACGCGACCACTTAAATTTGAACAGATCTGCACTTGCATCCATTGCAATTTGGATGACCAACAAACACTATGATTATAAACTCAATTGGACTTGTTGGTTCCACTTGTGTGGTATGTTGAATGCGTCAAGATGAGATCAATACTGAACTGAACTGAAACTACATTGACAATTCACAGGTGCGTTTCCCGATTCGACGATATGCTATAGCAATCTAGCAATTTATGAGTATGCGGTATAGTGCTTGCGTTCAACATGAGGAAATGGTTTTCCATCTCATTAGAAAACTCAATTGTCACTTAATAACACAATTCCAAATGACCTAGAATTTCTTATTGAAGAGTGACATTGTGTGCACGGAACACGCACATTGAATGATACAATATGTACAATAAGTTATATAGATGCAACTATAGATATAAATTGGGTAAACATTTAATCTTATAAATTACTCGAACTAAAGCTTTGCGTATTGCAATTGATCATAAAGTTTATGGAAGAATTATTTAGAACGCAAAAAAGGTTGAGAAAAGTTTTGCATACTAGACCCGTTTCAGTGTACAGATTTTCAGTTCAAGCAATTTCAAAGGCTGGTGGTTTATTCACAAAGAAGCAAGGAACCAAGAGAATATCGTGGATAAGTTTCCGTGGATATTAACACACCTCTTGTCGGAGCATTATAATTTGATCGATTCTACTCATTTAATTCATTTTTAAATAATTGTAGTTTTCGAAGAAATCATTTCGAAAACATTACAGTATAAAAGCTTAGACACGTGCATTTGAAAGGATTACCCGCAGGTATACCGCGAGTAAACAGCTCTAAGCTCCGACTTTTAAAAAAAATTTGAAAAATGTGAAAAATTTTGATAGATTTTGATAAATTTTGAAAAATTTTGAAAAATTTAGAAATTTTTGAAAAATTTTAAAAAATTTAAGAATTTTAAAAAATTTAAAATTCTGAAAATTTTTTAAAAAATTTAAAAAATTTTGAAAAATTTAAAAAATTTTGAAAATTTTAAAAAATTTTGAAAAATTTAAAAAGATTTGAAAAATTTGAAAAATTTTGAAAAATTTAAAAAAAATTTGAAAAATTTTGAAAAATTTAAAAAGTTTTGAAAAATTTTAAAAATTTTGAAAAATTTAAAAAAAATTGAAAAATTTAAAAAATTTTGAAAGATTTTGAAAAATTTAAAAATTTTGAAAAATTTTGAAAGATTTAAAAATTTTGAAAAATTTTGAAAGATTTAAAAACTTTAAAAATTTTTGATAAAGTCGGAGCATTATAATTTGATCGATTCTACTCATTTAATTCATATTTAAATAATTGTAGTTTTCGAAGTAATCATTTCGAAAACATTACAGTATAAAAGCTTAGACACGTGCATTTGAACGGATTACCCGCAGGTATACCGCGAGTAAATAGCTCTAATGCGCATGTGTAAGCTTTTATACTGTAATGTTTTCGAAATGATTTTTTGAAAAGCTACAATTATTTAAATATGAATTAAATGAGTAGAATCGATCAAATTATAATGCTTCCACTTTAAATTTTGTAAAATTTAAAAAATTTAAACAATTTTGAAAAATTTAGGAATTTTAAAAAAAATTTGAAAAATTTAAAAAATTTTGAAAAATTTTGAAAAATTTAAAAAATTTTGAAAAATTTAAAAAATTGAAAAAAAAATAAAAAATTTAAAAAATTTTGAAAAATTTCGATAAATTTATAAAAAATTGAAAAAGTTAAAAATTTTGAAAAGTTTGACAAATTTTAAAAATTTTGAAAAATTTAAAAAATTTTGAAAAATTAAAAAAATTTAAAAAATAATAAATTTAGGAAAAAAATTGAGGCGAGCAGAGCTTACCAAAAGCGAACAAATTTGTTCTACCATACCCATCCACACACACACACTTAAAGGTGTTCTTATATGGGGCCTATATGGGAACTTCGAGGAGCCCTAGCTCCGAAACGAGGCCGGTTCCCCCCAAATTTTTTTTCTGGAATGTCTTAGAATGACGACTAGAATCTACTCCCAAAATTTCAACAAAATCTAAAGAAGAAACACGGACGGACGGACGGACTAACAAAGTAACGTAGGATTTTTTCATTTCGTTTAAAGTACTGAAATTGACCAAAATGTATGGAAATGGGGCTTCTTGGAAGATTTTTTGCGTGGTCAAATTTTAAGCTGCAAGAACGTGTGATAGCTCGTGGAACTCGTACGGACGCCTAGTTTTTTTTAATGGTAATTTGGAGTCATTTGTCTTTGAATTGTAGAACTTCAATATTTGCTGTATATATGGTTCTGCAGTCTACGACAAAAAAAAATTTTTGAAATTTTTTCTAGTAATAGGACTTGCGTCACGGGCGCTATGCTAACGCGCGCCCATGATTCATTTTCTCTGAAGTGTCACTTGTTTACCGAGAGGAAGAAAATGTGAAATTCCAACAAGATCGAAGATTTTGGCCAGCGCGAAGCGAGGGTCGCAATTTTGTTCGAGTGAACACAACGTTTTTCATTCGTGCGAGGTGTGATTAACCATTTTTTCCACGGAACAAAAACAGCAGTTTGTTACACCAACGCACTTCAAGCATGAGTGGTACTCTAAATACTGTACTCAAACTTGACAGTGTATCACACAATTGTAAAAGAGTGTGAGGAAACCATTTCATACAAATATGTCGATTATGATCACATTTGCTCGAAATGCGTTGGCTATAGACCAAGTCGGAGTAACTGTAAATCCGAACACTGACAGCTGCTGTGAAGGAGGAGAAAATTTCTATTGTATTCATCTCATGAAAATAGGAAAAAGAGGAAATGGATAGAGTTGGATCCGAAATTGCAAAATTTTACAAAAACAAAAGTCGTGGGTATTGATGGCAGAGACGCTTCATAATTGAATCACCTCGGATTTCGTAATTTTCCATACAAAATCGTTGTGTCCGTGTGTATCATAAACTCATTGGAGACGAGTTTGAATCTAGGATACAGAAGAGAATAAGAAATTTGAAGACCATGTACGTTTGGTGGATTTTCCCTTTGAACTGAAGAAGGTGAATTTCTTTTAACTCAACTTTTCTTGAACTTTCTAACTCACCGGGTGCCAATATTCTCTTTTGAGAAAAAAAAATGGATGGATGGATTCCCTAGGATTGTGTAGAAAACAAGTTTAATTTTCAAAATATCCAAATTTTAATTTTTGCGAGTGCCAATACTGTGGCTAATGGCATTGGGTGCCAATAGTCTCTTTATTATACTGTAGCTTATGGCACCGGGTGCGATTAGCATTAGAATAATAAAGAGACTATTGTCGTAGTGAGGGGAAAATCTCATTTTTTTGACTCATAAAATGAACAGAAACCAAATTGCTTGCGATGATTGCTTTGTGCAATATTAAAACAATTTTTACTGTTCCTCGGAATGGAAATAGTTATTTATCTACCAAGGTAGGTATGAAGGTATTTTTTAGCACTAGATGTCGATTGTCGACCCGAGGCGAAGCCGAAGCCTTTCCAATGCAAAATATTACCAAAATTTCTACCAAACATTCACATGCAAACATGAATTCATTTGAACGATCAAGCAACCTGCACTATATACACATTGCAATGTGATGTATAGAAACGTGCTAAATAAAATCAAGTAGTCAATGCTTAGTATGTACGCTTCAACAATACGTTCTGAATAATTGTGTGACTCTGTAGCCGAATGGCTATGGTCGTTGCTTGGTGTTTGGAAGAATTTTGGAGTTGGGTGTTCAAATCCTGGTTTGTGCAAAGTTTTTATTTATAAAATTTAGCCTTTCTTAAAGGTACTGAGCTATGTAGCGTGCGAAAAAAATGTGAAAAAGCCCAAGTGCGAAAAAAAGTCAAAAACGCACTGTGAAATAAATACCTTCAAAACGACATTAAATGGATGCATGGAAAGATGATGATTATGGACCGGAATTGCGAAAATCTGGTTTTTATTAAAAATTACATAAACAAAACCAAAATACAAAAATCATTGTGTTTCGAACACAAGTATTTCTTCTTGGATTTAAAATTAACCACTTACTAGTGACACCGTCATACGTTCATCGTCTTCCTCGTCTGGATCCACAGTAAGTATTTCGAAGCTCCACAAATCTGTTAAAAAATGAAAAAAATTAAACGACAATACGTGATGCGGACGAAACGGGATATTTACTGGAGAACGTGCTAAATGCTATGCTTGAATGGCCGGTTGTCGCCCGCAAGAACAATTGTGAAGTAGGTACCTGGTTCAGAATGTCGCGAATAAGTCTTTGTGCTTCGAGTATCTATTTGTAGGAGAAATTGACACATTTGTGATATTAATGATTGGGATTGCTATCAAATACCTCGTCGAATTTTTGGTTTTCGGGTGATGATTGAACAGCATTTACTGGAGTAGGATCTGAAAAATCTGTAATGAGTGAAAAAATACGACGTATTAGAAGTGAACGTCAGATTGGTATTTGCTTAGATTATAGATTAGTCAAAATATCGGAATAATAGCGCAACGTAGATTGACGAAATAAATTTAGATGTGTTATCATAGAACACCCAAGAACGTCTAAAGATCATTGCATCCAGTGTTACATGAATAAATCCAATTTCTTAAAAGCGAGTACATACCATAATACTGGAAGACTTCTGGTTCTGCTGCTGCTGGAATGAGTACATCAGACACATGTACATCACAAATTGATTTACCAAGAGCTGATCTATTTGGAGCTAGACCATCAGGAGCTGATCCATCTGTAGCTGATACACCAGTAACCGATCCATCAGGAAATGATCCACCAGTAACCGATCCACCAGGAACTGATCCAACAGTAACGTGTTCATTAAGAACGTGTATATCACGAATGCGTTCATCAGGAACGTGTTCACCACAAATGTGTTCATCTGAAACGTTTATATCGCGATCGTGTTCATCACGAATGTGTTCATCGGGAGTGTGTTCATCAGGAGCGTGTTCATCACGAATGTGTTCATCGGGAGCGTGTTCATCAGGAGCGTGTTCATCACGAATGTGTTCATCGGGAGCGTGTTCATCAGGAGCGTGAACACCAGGAACTGGTCCGGTACGAATTGGTACAACAACTGGAATATGTCGACCTGTATATAGTCGAAGCCCAATGTCAGACTATATTTTAGAAGAAAACTGTTATCGATAACGACAATAAAAATAAGGACAAGCTGGGGGTAATATGGTCCTTTATGTAATAGAATGCATGGTAAAGAGAAGTACAAGATTTGTAATTAACTAAAGGAAAATAATTTGATCATTTGAGCTTGGCAGCAAAACTCTTTTGTTAGTCATGTTATGTGAGGAAAAAGCGTTTCGTTCGGAAGCAGCGTTGTGAGCGTTAGTTTCTACTTTAAATCTAAGATTTCACTACACTTACTGCACCAAAAATATAATTTAATATCATTTCGAAACAACGCAATGTAAGCATGTAATGAAGAATGTCTTGCGATAGATAGATACGCTGTGTAAGAAAGCAACCTTCAATATGAGGGCAGCAGCTGTATTTATATTGTTTTGCTATTAAATGATTTCTTCTTCTTCTAAGGTCAATAGTCTATTAAGAGTAGCCCCCTTACATTAGAATTATTAGAACTTACCTCAGCATTATAATCCGGTGTGGCCACGGTAATTGCGGTTATAACGCGTTGACGGCGAACTGTGAAGTGATTGTGAGCGCATATGACGATTTACAATTCTAATGAAATGGAAAAATTGTACCTCGATTAAGGAAAACATCTGAATCATCATCTGTTCGTCCTACGTGACCTGTCGTGTGGTCACTCTGACGTGTGCGGTCAATCGGATTAGAATCTATCGGATCCAAAACAGGAGCAGCGGTTACAGGAACCGCGTTCGTGCTTTCAACTGGGGAATTACTGTCAATCCCGTCAACGGAACTAGCACGATCGATGCAAGTTGATGTAGCAATATTCAAAAAAGAAGGTGAAGTTACTGGACCATCGCCCTCAACAGCATCAATCTGTTCAACTGTGGTCATGTTTTCAACTGAAGCATTACTGTCAATCACGTCAACGGAACTAGCATGAACAATGCACGTTGATGTAGCAATATTCGAAAAAGAAGGTGAAGTTACTGGACCATCGCCCTCAATAGGATGAACATAGTCAACAGCGGTGTTTTCAAGAGCATTGTCTTCTCGCGATTGAACGACGCCGGTAGCAGCTCGGCGATTCGAACTGTCTTCCTCATGGTCGAATCCAACGAAAAAATCACCCCAAAAGTCGTCATAGTTGGCTTCTGTAGCTTCTCTCTCTGAAATTATTAGAAACGTAAAAATTGGTTTCTATCGTTGAAAAGGTTTCTTGTTGCATTCTTTGGAGGCCACTGTCATCTGTTATCGACAACGACAGCAATAATAAACGATAAGCTCTGACCATAGAGGTAGACTTAGGCAAATCAAATCCGATTTCAAATTTATTTTTTTTTACCTGAAAAGTAGTTGAGGCTTACTTCGAAGATGGGCATATTTGGGTCGGCCCTTCGTGAGCTAGGGCCGCCTAAGTGTTTTATGGTCTTTTGGGGATATTTACGGTAAAATAAATGATGGAAATGGCATATAATTTGAGTAAATTTGAAAGGTAATCGAACACCGAATAGAATGTTGTTGAAAAAAGTTTAAATTTGGTCCTTGTACTGAGGCCGCTACTCGGCCCTAAGTGCATTTATACTAAATAAATTAAAATTTTAAGTCAATTTGAAATTTACGTTACATTTGAAAGGAATGTAGTACGGGGCGAAGATCTAAGATGTACACATTTCATAATAATTTCACTAATTTTTTATTGTGACTCATTAAGTTACCTGTGATAGTAGGTTCAGGAGCATTGGCGATCATCGGAGCAGCACGAGCGTCTATCACTTCTCTTGGTGTCGGTTTAAAAAACTTTGCACGCAGATCCATGACATGGTCAATTGTATCTGGTTCATCTTCGACATCGACATGTGCAATGTCGCGTTCCAGGTCGAGCATTGCCTCTATAAATTCTCTGCCCAAATCATCCAAAATTGCATCCACTGTATCAAAAACTTCTTTTGAAGCCGCATAGAACTCATTTACATGTTTAAATATCTCTGCATCGCTGGTATGGAGAGACAATTCCGAATTTAGTTGTGGACGTGGACGCAAGTATCTCAATTTCCAAAATCTGTTTTCCTTACCTTATCATGTTTCCGTTAAGTATCTCTTTCTTAAGCTTTTCCTTAATTTTGTTGTCCATTTTAGACGGTGTAGTCGCAGTAAATTTGTAACAAAACCAAACAAAAAACAAAATTACAGCCTTGTAGGTACATATGCTTTGAGTGTAATTACGTTGAATGAATCAATGAATGATCAAGTCGACAGTTTGTATCGTTTGTATACGGAATAGGGTTGCGCAATCGATTTTTAGTCAAACCGAAAGCGCGAAAAGTTTCAAACTGCTCAGTTTTTGACTTAACTGAATTAAGAGCTCGTTCAAAAACTCTTCGTTAAGTTTTACTCGTTTTACTTGTGAGGATTTTGACACTTCTTTCATAGAAAATATGTCAAAATCTTCACTTTGAACGAGTTCTAAACAATGAAACTGTACATAAGGTATGGTCTAATGCTACATCCACAGTAGCTCAATCGGTAGAGCATAGGACTCATACCCAAGAGGTCCCGGGTTCGAATCCCGGTGCAAAAATGCTTGCCTGGTTTTATTCTAATCACTTGGTGATTAAGCACTCGCTATTAGTTATCTAATGGCTGTACGACCGTAACAAAGTCGCAAATTTCAAAGAAATCCAATATTCGATTTCTTCGCAACAATCACGCCATATTGACATAATGTCAATGACACAATTCACAATATACAACAGACTGTAGGATAAGCGCCATCTATGATCGACTAGTCGCTCATTGGGAAAATGCATGAGTCATTAGTGATGGTTGTGGTTGTGTTCGCATACCACTCGTGGCTTAGAGAATTCACAACGTATGGGACGTTTACACGGTCGATTTGTGAACTATCTGAGTCCGGAGAGATATGATGAAAAATCACAATTCATATGATCAAGTGACTTGTGCAATAGCACAACAGGCCCACTAGAGGCTTAGGTGCTGGGCTAACCCCCTTCCCATCCAAATCCAATCCAATCCAATCCAATGGTCTAATGTCAGAAGCTGTATGGAGCGAAGGAAATAGCAGACGAAATCATTCTTTATTTAAAATTTTCCAAATCTGTTCAACAACAGCGTAACTTGCAGAAAATTGGAAATTTAATTTAAAATATTATGTTACATTGGGTGCTGCGAAGGTAGTTCATTACATGAGGGATCAATTTGTGAAACGAGCGGAGCTCACAAGTGTGTGTTTGAGCGCCAAGGTTTGAAAACTGTTATTTTGACAAGGGTAGAGTTTCCCGAGCCGAAGGCGAGGTATGCAACTACCCAAGTACTTGGTCGAAACAGCGTCTTTGCCTCAAGTTTATTCACCAAACGTGAACCATGGGAAAGGGAAAAGCAAAAAGCTTTGTTTGTTCTCGAAGTTTTGTCTTTTATTTTAGCTTTTCTTATACAGACATTTCAGCTGGGAGGTAATTTAAGGGATTCCAAACGACCTGGATAAGGACGCAACGATTTGATCTACACTGGATCTTCAGTAAATAATAATGTAAGGCAAAGGAGCGTTGTGTTTTACTGTCTCGTCTATGCTTTCCCTAATAAATTAAAAGAAAGGACTTGCTGTTTTGGTTCTTGAATAAATTTGTATTTTATTATTAAAAATTACATAAACAAAACCAAAAATCATTGCGTTTCGAACACAAATATTTCTTCTTGGATTTAAAATTAACCACTTACTAGTGACACCGTCATACGTTCATCGTCTTCCTCGTCTGAATACACAGTAAGTATTTCGAGGCTCCACATATCTGTTAAAAAATGAAAAAAATTAAACGACAATACGTGATGCGGACGAAACGGGATATTTACTGGAGAACAGCGCAAATGCTATGCTTGAATGGGTGGCTGTCGCGCGCGAGAACAATTGTGAAGTGGGTACCTGGTTCAGAATGTCGCGAATAAGTGTTTGTGCTTCGAGTATCTATTTGTAGGAGAAATTGACACATTTGTGATATTAATGATTGGAATTGCTATCAAATACCTCATCGAATTCTTGGTTTTCGGGTGATGATTGAACAGCATTTACTGGAGTAGGATCTGAAAAATCTGTAATGAGTGAAAAATTACGACGTATTAGAAGTGAACGTCAGATTGGTATTTGCTTAGATTATAGATTAGTCAAAATGTCGGAATAATAGCGCAACGTAGAAAACCCAAGAACGTCTAAGATCATTGCATCCAGTGTTACATGAATAAATCCAATTTCTTAAAAGCGAGTACATACCATAATACTGGAAGACTTCTGGTTCTGCTGCTGCTGGAATGAGTACATCAGACACATGTACATCACAAATTGATTCATCAAGAGCTGATCTATTTGGAGCTGGACCATCAGGATCTGATCCATCTGTAGCTGATACACCAGTAACCGATCCATCAGTAACCGATCCAACAGGAACGTGTTCATTAAGAACGTGTATATCACGAATGTGTTCATCAGGAGTGTGTTCATCACGAATGTGTTCATCGGAAGCGTGTTCATCAGGAGCGTGAACACCAGGAACTGGTCCGGTACGAATTGGTACAACAACTGGAATCTGTCGACCTGTATATAGTCGAAGCTCAGACTATATTTTAGAAGAAAACTGTTATCGATAACGACAATAAAAATAAGGACAAGCTGGGGGTAACATGGTCCTTTATATGGTAAAGAGAAGTACAAGATTTGTAATTAACTAAAGGAAAATAATTTGATCATTTGAGCTTGGCAGCAAAACTCTTTTGTTAGTCATGTTATGTGAGGAAAAAGCGTTTCGTTCGGAAGCAGCGTTGTGAGCGTTAGTTTCTACTTTAAATCTAAGATTTCACTACACTTACTGCACCAAAAATATCATTTAATATCATTTCGAAACAACGCAATGTAAGCATGTAATGAAGAATGTCTTGTGATAGATAGATACGCTGTCTATATGAGGGCAGCAGCTGTATTTATATTGTTTTGGTATTAAATGATTTCTTCTTCTTCTAAGGTCAATAGTCTATTAAGAGTAGCCCCCTTACACTAGAATTATTAGAACTTACCTCAGCATTATAATCCGGTGTGGCCACGGTAATTGCAGTTACAACGCGTTGACGGCGAACTGTGAAGTGATTGTGAGCGCATATGACGATTTACAATTCTAATGAAATGGAAATATTGTACCTCGATTAAGGAAAACATCTGAATCATCATCTGTTCGTCCTACGTGACCTGTCGTGTGGTCACTCTGACGTGTGCGGTCAATCGGATTAGAATCTATCGGATCCAAAACAGGAGCAGCGGTTACAGGAGGACCATCACCCTCAATAGCATTGATGGGTTCAACCGCGTTCGTGCTTTCAACTGGGGAATTACTGTCAATCGCGTAAACGGAACTAGCACGATCGTTGCGCGTTGATGCAAGGATATTCAAAAAAGAAGGCGAAGTTACTGGACCATCGCTCTCAACAGCATCAATTTCAACTGTGCTCATGCTTTCAACTGAAGCATTACAGTCAATCCCGTCAACGGAACTAGCATGAACAATGCACGTTGATGTAGCAATATTCGAAGAAGAAGGTGAAGGTACTGGACCATCGCCCTCAACAGCATCAATCTGTTCAACTGTGGTCATGTTTTCAACTGAAGCATTACTGTCAATCACGTCAACGGAACTAGCATGAACAATGCGCGTTGATGTAGCAATATTCGAAAATGAAGGTGAAGGTACTGGACCATCGCCCTCAACAGCATCAATTTCAACTGTGGTCATGTTTTCAACTGAAGCATTACTGTCAATCACGTCAACGGAACTAGCATGAACAATGCGCGTTGATGTAGCAATATTCGAAAATGAAGGTGAAGTTACTGGACCATCGCCCTCAACAGCATCAATTTCAACTGTGGTCATGTTTTCAACTGAAGCATTACTGTCAATCACGTCAACGGAACTAGCATGAACAATGCGCGTTGATGTAGCAATATTCGAAAATGAAGGTGAAGTTACTGGACCATCGCCCTCAATAGGATGAACATAGTCAACAGCGGTGTTTTCAAGAGCATTGTCTTCTCGCGATTGAACGACGCCGGTAGCAGCTCGGCGATTCGAACTGTCTTCCTCATGGTCGAATCCAACGAAAAAATCACCCCAAAAGTCGTCATAGTTGGCTTCTGTAGCTTCTCTCTCTGAAATTATTAGAAACGTAAAAATTGGTTTCTATCGTTGAAAAGGTTTCTTGTTGCATTCTTTGGAGGCCACTGTCATCTGTTATCGACAACGACAGCAATAATAAACGATAAGCTCTGACCATAGAGGTAGACTTAGGCAAATCAAATCCGATTTCAAATTTATTTTTTTTTACCTGAAAAGTAGTTGAAGCTTACTTCGAAGATGGGCATATTTGGGTCGGCCCTTCGTGAGCTAGGGCCGCCTAAGTGTTTTATGGTCTTTTGGGGATATTTACGGTAAAATAAATGATGGAAATGGCATATAACTTGAGTAAATTTGAAAGGTAATCGAACACCGAATAGAATGTTGTTGAAAAAAGTTTAAATTTGGTCCTTGTACTTAGACCGCTACTCGGCTCGCCACTCGGCCCTAAGTGCATTTATACTAAATAAATTAAAATTTTAATTCAATTTGAAATTTATGTTACATTTGAAAGGAATGTAGTGCGGGGCGAAGATCTAAGATGTACACATTTCATAATAATTTCACTAATTTTTAGACCCGTACGAAGTACTGGGGTCTTATAGGTTTACGCATACGTTTGTAACACGTCGAATTGGACTCCCTGAGTAAGGGAAAACCTATTGTGGTTGTCCAGAGATGCCAAATCAGCAAGAAAAAAAATGTCCGTCTGTCCGTCCGTCCGTCCGTCTGTCTGTCTGCACGATAACTTGAGTAAAACGCATTCGATTTTGAAAATTCTTTTTTTCCCCGTTTGGCAATGTCAAAAGACAGGCTAAGTTCGAAGATGAGTGATTTTGGATCGACCCCTCCCGAGCTGTGGCCCAATAAGTGCTTTACGGTTTTTCGAAGATATCTCCGGACATTTAAACGTTAAACTTGTAAGTGATACGTCAAATAAAAGGTATTTACAATACCGATCGACAAAAAAAAAGTTTATGGAAATCGGATGACCGACTTGTGAGTTAGACCCCTTGGTGTGAAACAGGCACAGGGCGGCAAGCAGTTTTTGCTTGTAGGTCGGCCACATTTGAACATATTTCGTCTGTTTTAGCTTTATTAGATAGGTATTGACCGTACCAATCAGGGAAAAAAAAGTTTATGAAATTATGTTCTCCGGAGCGTGAGCTAGGTCTCTTGGAGTGAGCTCTTATCTGGCTACTCGGCCGTACAGTGAACGTGGAGTATTTTGTCAATATATCGAGTAAATTTTGACCGAATTTCATGAATTTTTTTTTGTTTGAAAGGTATTAACAAATGTAAAGCGTCGGTACTATTTCCGGTCTCCTAACAAAATGGCTGCCGGCGGCCATATTGGATTTTAATAAAAGTGATATATCTTGGGAAAAATGGTACTTAGAGAGTTTCTGTTAACATGGAAATAATTTGTTATGTGATGTGTGTGGGGTTTCAGGGATTCCATATACGGACATCTATATATACCTATATACAGCTATATTGAGCCACATACAGGCATATAGAGCTATATAATAGCAAATTCATCTGTGAAATGTTTATTTACAGTGAAATATAGGTAAATATAGCGGTATATAGCTGTTTAAATAGGAATTTATGAAATTTGACTTCGTACGGGGCTGTCTATATTGCCTCCGGCAATTTAATTGTATATGATAACAAGGCAAAGAGTGGATAATGTAAGTGATTTAAAAGGGAGAATAGTTTTTCAGTAGAGAATGAAGTAAAAGAAATGAAGAGTTTCACATTAAAGGCTTTTGATACGAATAGGTGTTTCGTACGGGTCGGCGTTAGCTATGTTTTATAGTGACTCATTAAGTTACCTGTGATAGTAGGTTCAGGAGCATTGGCGATCATCGGAGCAACACGAGCGTCTATCACTTCTCTTGGTGTCGGTTTAAAAAACTTTGCACGCAGATCCATGACATGGTCAATTGTATCTGGTTCATCTTCGACATGTGGAATGTCGCGTTCCAAGTCGAGCATTTCCTCTATAAATTCTCTGTCCAAATCATCCAAAATTGCATCCACTGTATCAAAAACTTCTTTTGAAGCCGCATAGAACTCATTTACATGTTTAAATATCTCTGCATCGCTGGTATGGAGAGACAATGCCGAATTTAGTTGTGGACGTGGACGCAACCTCAACTTTTTTGTTTCTCAATGTCCAAAGTCTGATTTCCTTACCTTATCATGTTTTCGTTAAGTATCTCTTTCTTAAACTTTTCCTTAATTTTGTTGTCCATTTTAGACGGTGTAGTCGCAGTAAATTTGTAACAAAACCAAACAAAAAACAAAATTACAGCCTTGTAGGTATGCTTTGAGTGAAATTACGTTGAATGAATCAAGTTTCAGAACCTTGGAATGAATCAATGAATGATCAAGTCGACAGTTTGTATACGTAATAGGGTTGCGCAATCGATTTTTGGTCAAACCGAAAGCGCGAAAAGTTTCAAACTGCTCAGTTTTCGACTTAAGAACTAAACTAGGCCACACCGTTTGGGCGGGTCAGGTCCCTTCACTGCTGATAATTTTTTCAATATATTTTTAATCAATTTCCGTTGTTTTCCGTTGTTACACTTCCGAAACATAACAAATAACTGATATAAAAACCTTTGCTTGAGTGCAAATTCTTTGGAAAACCACTTTTTCTGTTCTCTATTTTCTTGTAAATTTGATGCCAGATTTTTAATCAACAATAAATCATAAATAGACAAGGACTCGTGTGAATTACGGCCCTCGCTCCGCTCTCCCCGCAAACTTCCCACTCGTGCAAGTTGTCTATTATTCAGATTCATAATCTTATTGCTAACGCTAATCAAAAGTAAATGATGCGAATGTGGAACGATTAGAGGACTCTTTCATTTTGGTACAATATTAAATAGGACGGTAGACGTTCTTCCCTTGCACTTCTGTACAAAAAGGAAGCCCCCCGGTACTTACTACATTCACAAAACTTTTAATCATAAATAAAATAACACGACTCGTGCGAATTACGGCCCTCGCTTCGCTCTGGCCGCAAACTTCACACTCGTTGGAGTTTTAAAGTTTTCTGTTTGATTGTTTTTTTTTAGTGTCATTCCATACGAATGAATGACGATTCAGAGTTTGGTTTTTCATAAAATTTTATAAATATTTTATGTCATGGCGTGAAATCTGCTACTTTTGCTCGTGATAGCTGACTATCACCGTTATAGAAAACTATCATGCGTGATAGCTGACTTTCCCTGACTATAGGCAACTAGCACAGTGATAGCTGACTTTCACCGTTATCGTGTTTACAAGCAAAATATTGGGACAAACAATTCCGTTTTTCATAACATATCATACAACCTTTCATACAAACATTTTAGGGTATTTTCCGGCAAAAGAACTTGACTTACAGTCAAGGGAATTAAACAATGAAACTGTACATAAGGTATGGTCTAATGACAGAAGCTGTATGGAGCGAAGGAAATAGCAGACGAACTCATTATTTAAAATTTTCCAAATCTGTTCAGCAAATAAATTAACGTAACCTCCACTTGCAGAAAATGGGAAATTTAATTTAAAAAATTATTAACGGGTCAGGTTGAGATAGTGGGCTGGAATCTTTTTTTTGATTCAGGCCGACCAAAACCGTCACATTCTCTCACCAGACGGAGACCCAAAACAACACAATTTCTCTCACTTTATTACTTTCCAAGTTACGCCACTTTCCGTTCCAAGTTACGCCAGTTTTCGTTCCCAGTTGAGCACTGATGCCACTTTTCGTTCCCAGCTGTGACAATTCTATTACGGAATTCGTTATTTATTGCACGAAAAGAAAATCAAATGTTGAAGCAATTTTGAATTACATTTGCGTAACATTGATTGGATTATTACTCTCATTACTCACGTAAATATTAATGAGTGATGTGTCGCAGTGTATGATGAGGCTGAACCATCAAAATGTTCAAGTTTTGTTCGGAACGTGACTTTTTGGTCAGCCCGAATGACAAATAGTATATGTCACACGGAACAATAAGGTGCCTGTTTTTTACCACGGTGGTTCCACCTACTAAGAGCAGGCCAATTGATCGAATGGTTCAGGACAATTTTGTGCTGAAGATGTAATTTTGACTTCGTTTATTTTATTTTCATCAATCCATCCTGTTTGAAGATCAAAAACAAGTGGAAAACACTGAAAAATATGGGTCTTTTCCGTAGGACTGAGCATCATGGCCCTACGTTAGTGAAGGGCCGTGACCGTGACGCAAGTCCGTTCACACTGAAAAATGTGACAAAAAATTTTTCCGTGAGGAACATATATACACAATTTTTTGACTTTTCCCACTCCGCTCCTACTACACCCCACTTATTTTATTCGTAATCTGGGCTTCCATACGAGCCTCATAAGGTTAAGATTTGGCCGAGATATTAAATTTCAAAACTTGGAAATTAGTATGAAGAAATGGATTTTCATACATTTTGAAATAGATGAATTTTACCAACCTTTGATACTCTGTTATTCTGTTACAACGATTCTTTTTAATTTAACGGTGGATTTGGTTGAAATTTTGAGGGTTTGTTAAGGACGTAATTCTAAGAAACTAATTTGAAGGAATTTTTATAAAAGCTTATAATTTTGGAGTAAAGTCAGCTTTACACCGATATCCATATTTAGTAGTTTGGTACGTGACTACGTAACAGATGAAAACTGTGTGTTTCACTCCGCCAAACTAGTAAATATGCGTATCGCTGTAAAACTGAGGCCCTCCACGTTCATAATAAGTAATAATTTAATCAAATAATTGCATTAGAGAGGTCACAGCTCTCATCAAAGTTCACGGAGGTTCCATCGATTCTGAGAAATTTTCCGGGAGTCATATTTTCGGCCGATTATCAGCAAAATTTATGAAGTTAATATTTGCCCCAGGAGTACTTGACCTCAGCTTTCCAACGAACCCATACACGCCCGTGTCCTCGCCACCTTACTGAAATGAAATCCGAACTACGAAACCTCATTTTTCGACTTTTGGCCACTTACAACCAGCCAGGTATGGAAGATCAAAAATATCTGAGACTGGTTTTGGGGCCTAGGCACCAAGGCCTAACTAGGCATATATAAAAAAGTCCCGGAAAAAATAGCGCCGATTTCGGTCAGTCGAAATTCAAAAGAATCCCTCTAGATAGTCGATGCGTGCTTCATGGTTTCCCTAAAAAGTCGCTTATCTTGGAGCTATGAGCGTTTTAAGTGCGTTAAATTTTTGAATTTCGACAAATTTTCTATTTTTGGTCAAATTTTCGATTTTCATCAACTTATTGATTTTCGTCAAATTTTTGATTTTCGTCAAATTTTTGATTTTCGTCAAATGAAAGCTGGAAGGTTTGAGATCAAAGAGAAAGTTATACAGTTTTGTAAGAAGAATATTTTCGTTGAAACTGCACAATATGATTGTCTATTATCTGTGACCAAATTCTAAAAAAGCACAACTTACAAAAGAGCTGATATCGCCCAAAACCACTTACAGTGGAGGTGTGACGCAGGTCCTGTTATCTACTTATAAAAGAACTGATATCGGTGTAGGTGACGCTTACAGATTCGCAAAATGATATGTGTCACAAATGACAGCTGATGCAACTTGTTGACGCAATTTTTTTGTTAGAATTTTCTTTCTAAAATTTTTCGGGTAAAATTTTTGTTGATCAAACTTTCGCGTGCTTTCCTCATCAGCTGCCATTTGTGACGCATATCTTTTTGCGTGTCGAACCTCTAAGCGTCACCTACACCGATATCAGTTCTTTTGTAAGTGGATAACAGGACTTGCGTCACACCTCCACTGTAAGTGGTTTTGGGCGATATCTATTTCTTAGAATTGAAAGACGATTCAAACGAGCCACAGCTTGCCCGGATCGCCGAACCATTTGTTTTCAAATTGGTTCGAGTTTTGACGATATCACTCTTAAGGCCAGGTGAAGGTGTTTCCTATCACAAGATGCATTGCTATGCAAACAACTTCACCTGGCCTAAAGGGAAAAGGTGAAAAAATACGTTGACTATTGAGATTTACCGCTGTGCTCTGTTTCCATTAGGTCGGATCCTTTTTTCGGGGTGTTTGGTTTAAACTTCTCGAATTTATGAACTTTCTCTAAACGTTCTGCGAATTTAAATTTTCAAGAAATTTAGAGGAAGGAAAAATTCACAGAAATGGGCTGAGTTTCGGTTGTTGTTAAGAGTGATATCGCCAAATCTTCAGGTGATTTTTTTAACTTTGGAAACAAGCGGTCTCCGATTTAAATGAGTGATAGCTCGTTGGATTCGTCTTTCAATTCTAGGAAACACGTGTCTTTCACTTTTTCTTTAAAAAAATTGTTTTCTTTGAAAAGCGCTCAAAAGTGAAGACATGTCAGAGGGTACCGAAAACAGTTTTTCGGCAATAACTCAAGAAAAAATTATTTTAAATTGTTGTAATGTTGTACGATTGTCGGCCTTGAAAAGACCTACAGGTGGAGTATACGCACCGCTTGGTGCTAGTTGATCCACTAGAGTTATGACTAGAAATATAGTGAATGTTCGGAGAGTCCGCCTTTTCTGCAGCTTCAATGTACCACGGAGCTGAGTATGGGGTGTTGTAGCTGGCCTCACCCACTATCGTTGCACATATAAATGAACCCAGTACTTTTGGGCTGCAAGCCGTTCCAGATGCTCTTCTGGCAGTTGGGCCCTCAGAAAGAAGGATCTACATTTTGTCACCAACTTTTTTTTCAAGACTTCTGTAGGTTTGCAGCCCAAAAGTACTGGGTTCATTTATATGTGCAACGATAGTGGGTGAGGCCAGCTACAACAGTTCCGTGGTACATCGCAGCTGCAGAGAAGGCAGACTCTCCGAACATTCACTATATTTCTAGTCATAACTCTAGTGGATCAACTAGCACCAAGCGGTGCGTATACTCTACCTGTAAGTCTTTTCAAGGCCGACAATCGTACAACATTACAACAATTTAAAATAATTTTTTCTTGAGTTATTGCCGAAAAACTGTTTTCGGTACCCTCTGACATGTTTTCACTTTTGAGCGCTTTTCACAGAAAACAAATTTTTTTAAGAAAAAGTGAAAGACACGTGTTTCCTAGAATTGAAAGACGAATCCAACGAGCTATCACTCATTAAAATCGGAGTCCGCTTGTTTCCCGATCACCTGAAGATTTGGCGATATCACTCTTAAACTTCTCGAATTTATGAACTTTCTCTAAACGTTCTGCGAATTTCAATTTTCAAGAAATTTAGAGGTAGGAAAATTTCACAGAAATGGGCTGAACTTCGGTTGTTGTTAATGCTAAAGTCGGTATTGATCGGTTTCTTCCACTTTTATTCAACAATCGATTGATTTTGTCACAATCCATTTTTCGCAATTCTTTCGTTTTGTTTGAAACAAATTGCGGGTTAGTCACTGCGGTTTACACATTACACAATCTGGAGTGGAATCTGAGGCTCTATTTTATTATGTACAATGTTTGTGTTTTACTCACTCGTAAATTTCATAATTTAAGTAAACTAAAGCATTCGGGATGATGCCCTTTTGTCGGTCACTGACTGGGTCGCTATAAAAAACTTCGTTTTCAATCATATTCAACGCTTGAAACACGTATCCGCGCTGGGGATCGTAATTACCAGAAACATTTTTCACTTTGCTACTGCCATCGGTTTCCGGTGATGCTGGCACTGGTAACTTATTCAGTTTTAACGGTGGCTCGTCATCGCTGTCATCTTTTCTGCTGGGCAGGATTTTCAGCTTTTTAGGTATCCAATTTCTAGAATCTGCAAAACCGAGCAAATGAAATCTCAGGAACGACTCACTCCATTCCCACAATTGTGCAGCCGTAATATCCATACCTAGTTCGGCGACCACTCTATTTATCTCTCTTAACTGGGCGTCCTGTCGTTCGAGTTGCAGAGCTAAGTCATTTATTGTGTTGACAAGTTCCTTCTTCTCCATCAAAATACTTTCTTCCTTTTTTGCTTCTTTGTTGGATTGCCTGAAAGACGCACATTTAACGCATAATGTTGTTGTTAAGGGAATGCTAAGCGAAATCATCTACCGAACATATTCAAAAATCAGCAGACCGGCTCCAATTGTGAATATTATAACTTCGCCTAGTAAATTTGCACCTAATTCGATTGCCATTGCTTCATTTAACTGTGGTACATTGGTCGGCTTGCCGAGATTCAGTGCCCACATCTTTGTCTTCACTTCAACCCAATTGTAGACTAAAAACAACAAGAACGCACAGTCGTATTATGCAATCAAAATAAATCGAAACTCGAATTTATACATTGAGCAGGAGGCATGGCAATGTAGTCGCGAAAGAAGGGACTTTTCTTCGCTCGTTCTTTGATAACATTTGCAATCGGTTTACTCAGTTGTTTAAATGCTAATACACCAAGCTTTGCAGCAGGAAAGGCCCCGACAACCATATTTATTCAAAAACATACAATTTTATGAGTAAAATCCACTCTTCGATGATATCCAACATAAACACCTGATCTGTTTGTCACTTTGACGTTTATGTCTTCGGGAATGAGAGATTTTCTTTGCTAGCAGTGCTGCTATGTATTTGCCGAAATTAATCGCTAGATTTAGCAACAAACACTTTTGAAACAAATCGACATAGAATTTAGATTCCATCGAGTAAAAAAGTGCTGAACTTCATGAAGGATCTTTAACGATGTTAACTTAATTCATATTACATGACTGCTGTATCATCTAAAACTAACGGGCTGTTGTTTCATACAAAATTGACATCTTCGCTTAAAAATAGTCTCCCTGTGTCAGACACCGCAGAAGTAACAATTTCAGCGATAGCAGCGACCCACTTTACTTTAACTCCTATTTTCAGAGCCTTTCCGAAAGACGCCCTTTACGTTAACTCCAGCTATTTTTGGGCGACTTTTTATCCTTTGCCACCCTTCTCTGAGCGATACGAAACAAAATAGGTCCGTAAACCATAGGTAAGTTGGGGAAATATAGTGTTCGTGAAGAGCGATTTCTGACCAGATAAATTTAACTAGTCTCGGGGACAGCTGTCTAAAATTCAACAATAGTGTGTTATGATGAAAGAGAAGAAGATGTTTTGACAAGTACCCCAAGGCAAGTTAAAATAAATTGGTCTTCTGTCCTCTCGCTCTTAACGTACCACGTTGAAAGAGAAGCAAATAATTTAACAAATACGCCAAGGCAAGTTGTAATAACTAGTCTTCGGTTTGATCGCTTTGATCATAACAGTCTATGATTTTTCATTGTTACTGAATTGAGAGTGAGCCCTCTATACAGTGTTCAAAGAGCGTAAAAGAGAGAAAAATTAACTGGTTCCGTTGGGTGATACGTCAAAATTTGTATGGAAAAGTCCAGTTAACTAGGAAAAAACCAGTTAATTTAACTGAGCTCTATGGGTGAACACTCTTTTTGACATTCTCTTTGAACACTATATGCAACTTCTCTCATTTTGACGTATGACCAGGTGTTTTTAATAGAGAGATGCTAATATGTTTCGACGGATAGAGGGAATATGTCGAAAGATTTTAAAATTGGTTGAGAGAAAATGTATTGAATTCTCTCTCAAAAACCCAATTCTCTCTATCCGTCGAAACGACCCAGTCGTCATATTAGCATCTCTCTGGTTTCAATTGATCAAAAAGTGATAAATGTAGAGCGAAGATCAATTATATTTTACTGACCTTGAGGGCAATGTCAATAATTTAGAAATGAAAATAAATCGAAATTTTAGCACGAAACGCACTACACTCCGTTTACTCACCGTTTACGCTATTTAACAGTTGAATTCTATCTTTCAATTGTTAAATAGCGTAATTGTCATTTTGAAAACGGAGTGACTGCAAATAGGCCTTTAGAGTTTAGAGTTCGAATTTTGAAAATACAAATTTTGTATAGGTTTGTTCCAATGTCATTTGGAAATGTCAAATTTTATCAACAGAAAACAACTTAACCTCAACTTTGTAATTGTCGAAGTTAACGAAAAATATAGAAATTTGTTGATGTTTAGGTTATGTTCATCTCTGTGGATGAAATCGACTGTATTCATCATGTCAACTTTCATGTTTACAGTTACTTGGAACAAACCAATACTCTCTATAGCAACCAAACTCTAAGCTCTCTGTGTCAAATTCACACCTTATGTCTTTGTATTCTACAGCTAGGAATTTCTCACCGCGTCATTCACAATAATTGACAAAATGACACATTTTGTATAAGGAAAATGTCACTTTGTGAGTAATTGTGAATGACGCGGCGCGAAATTCCTCAACACCCTACAAACACTATTCTACATTTTGACTAACTACGGAGACTAACTAATCTACATGTCAATTCCAAAGTCTACTTGATTCTTTCACCACCTTAATAAAAGTAGTTTGTTTGCTAGAGAGGTTATTGAGCAAACCAATATGCATTTCTTTCATTTTGACATTTAACTGAGCTGAGATCTTTTCCGTAAACACTGTATTCATTCATAAATTTTCCAAGGCTGTATACTTTGGGGAGGTCACGCAGATACAGATACGCTGGTTATACACCACAGTTGATGATAAAATGGCCGATTTCATACAAAAATTCACCAACTCTGATGATTCTCGTCGTCTTGATGTTGTGGTGAAATTTTTTACATGTAAAATCATCAGAAGTGGTGTGTTACCGTGCGTGACCTCCTTAAAGTATACAGCCTTGAAATTTTCAACATCTGACCCTCAGATCAGTTTAATTTAACGGTTTGAACACTATAATTGATAAACTTTTATGATCAGGGCGAGAATATCAAAGACCACTTAATTATAACTTGCCTTGAAGTAAGTATACTTCTTTAATTGAATATTTTCATAGTTAAGGCAAGCTAAAATAACTAATGAAAATTATATTTCTTTCTCTCATCATATCTGTCTATAGACCGTTACGATCAAAGCGAGAATACCCAAGGCTGTAAACTATGGGGAGGTCACGCAGACCGCCATTTTATTAGATACGCGGGAACACACCACGTCTGATGATTTTACATACAAAAAAAATTCACCACATCATCACGGCGATGAGAATCATCACAGTAGGTGATTTTTTGTATGAAATCGGCCATTTTATCATCAAGTGTGGTGTGTCACCCGCGTATCTGTATCTGCGTGACCTCCCCAAAGTATACAGCCTTGCGAATACCGAAGAATTATCAATAGATCATCTTCAAGGCCGTTTGAAATGTCATCCACGATTAGTAATGCCATCCACGTTAAAAACAATCACATACAAATGAATGAATGAACGAAACATTTAACGAAACTTAAGTGAGGTTACGTGTGAAAGTACCGTATCTTGCAAAGCACTGTCAAGCACCGAAGCTGACTTTGACATCACTCAATTAGAAGGCCGAAAACACACCTGTTGACTATTTTTTTTAAATTTTTTGATAGCCATCGTATGAAAAAGAATAGCCAACTTTGATCGGTTCAGTCCTCTATTTGAGTGACGGCAAAGTCAGCTTCGGTGCTAGACAGTGCGTTGTCTATTGTCGTAAGATACATGTCATTAAATATTTGCATATAAACTTTTGACATATCTTCCAAGGCAAGTTAAAATAACGGTCCACATTATATTTCCCTCTCTCCAAGGCAGCCTTGCTCTCTCTCTAATCATAAAACAGTCTATACCGATGAGTTGCGATATTCTACTACTACCATCACATTTATCGATAGAACAAAATTTCAAACAGCTGTTGTTTGTTATGCTTCTTGTACATTTTGGATTAACCAGTTTTTGCGATAATAAAATTGAAGTGGTGTATCATAATCGTTCTTTTGTGTTTACATTTTAGTTTTGTAAGATTGTGTTTATTAAAGTGAAATTAAACTGCGTTGAACCATTTTTTTTTTTAAGAAAGAAAAGAGAATTGGCATTCAATCAACGTCGTAAATAAGTGTTTAGCGTGTGTGCTTTTAATATTGTTTGGTATGGCTACCCTTTTTGCAGAAGAATCTTTTGTCTCTTTAATTATTGCGAATAGAACCAACAATTGTGTGAATAAAATGTGCAATTGCGTTACCGTTGAAACGAAAAGAGAACTGAAACGTTACATACGAGGCCCCGTTTGCGTTGACCTTGAGTCACACAACGAAAATGCACTCGATTCATGGAAAAATTATTCATTTTTAACTCGTTCGTTTTTATTTTTTCAGTTTATAAAATTTGTTCGTCCTACGACCAGTAACCGCGACGATTTTGATGTTAATTTTAAGTTAAGGAGAGGAAAATGGTAAAAAATACAAATGGAAGGTGATACTTGCTGTGATCTAATAAAATTCTGGACCAAATTCAATGCGGTCGAAGACAGTTCGTCAAAGGTTTGTTTTTCATCTGCGGCAAACGTTCATCGCAATTGAGAGACAATATTTTCTTTCCCCTTGTGATTTTTCTCACTTAGGAGAAGTGGCTGGAATTATTTCTGTTCGCTTTCAATCAACTTTCTGAATCCACAAACTATGATCACTTACACAAACATTGGTAAGTCGATGCAACATGAACAGTGAACTGATAAGCGAAAGGTCGTTAGCCACATTAACTTTATTTGCTTTTGAAACAATTCATTTTCGTTTTGATAAATTCGTTTTGTTTACGTTTAGAAGACGTTTGGTGTTAGTTTCGACCAATTTAAAAACAAAATTAATTTCCATTTCGATTTAGTTCAATATCATCATCAGCGGCATCCAAGCTGACGTCCTATATGCTGCAGGCTGTTTACGATATCATTTGTGCATCGCTGAAGGAAGTCACAGATGATTTGGACGTTCCGAAGAAGAATGGAGACGATAAGGTATGGCATTCTCTAACCGATCACTCGATCTAATTTTATCAATTCGAAGAGCCGACCACAAAAAAGGTTTCCGTCTTCATATCTGGTTTATCCAACCGATTCTTTCTGTGATGCAATGTATTATGTCGTCGGCAGAGTTTGTCTCTCTTTTGAATTTCGACTGACCGGAATCGGCGCTATTTTTTCCGGGTCTCTTTTATGTATGCCTAGTTAGGCCTAGGTTCCAAAACCAGTCTCAGATATTTTTGATCTTCTGGTGTAAGCGGCCGAAAGTCAAAAAATGGGGTTTCGTAGTCCGGATTTAATTTCCGTAAGGTGGTGAGGACACGGGTGTGTATGGGTTTGTTGGAAAACTGAGTTCGAGTACTCCCGGAGCAAATATTAACTTCAAAACATTTGGTGACAAACGGTTGAAAATGTGACCAACAGAAAATTGCTCAGAATCTATGGAACCTCGGTGAGCTTTGACAAGGGCTGTGACCTCACTAATGCAATTATTTGACACGTCACTACCTAACAGATTAAAACTGTGTGTTCCACTCCGACAAACTACTACATATTGGTATCGCTGTAAAGCTGAGGTCTTCCACATTCACAATAAATAATAATTTAATCAAATAATTGCATTAGTGAGGTCACAGCCCTCGTCAAAGTTCACCGACGTTCCATAGATTCTGAGCAATTTTCCGGAGGTCATATTTTCGGCCGTTTATCAAGAAATTTTTTGAAGTTAATATTTACTCCGGGAGTACTCGAACTCAGCTTTCCGCTTACCATCAGCCAGATATGGAAGATCGAAAATATCTGAGACTGGCGCCGGTTTCGGTCAGTCGAAATTCAAAAGAATCCCTCCAATCAGATCGCAAACATTGTCAAGCCTAAACTTTATTTGTGGTACATGATCGAACGATTGCCATTGCAGCATTAAGAGTGATATCGCCAAATCTTCGGGTGATTTTTTTAACTTTGGAAACAAGCGGTCTCCGATTTTAATGAGTGATAGCTCGTGGGATTCGTCTTTCAATTCTAGGAAACACGTGTCTTTCACTTTTTCTTTAAAAAAATTGTTTTCTTTGAAAAGCGCTCAAAAGTGAAGACATGTCAGAGGGTACTGAAAACAGTTTTTCGGCAATAACTCAAGAAAAAATTATTTTAAATGGTTGTAATGTTGTAAAATTGTCGGCCTTGAAGAGACCTACAGGTGGAGTATACGCACCGCTTGGTGCGAGTAGATCCACGAGAGTTATGACTAAAAATATAGTGAATGTTCGGAGAGTCCGCCTTTTCTGCAGCTTCAATGTACCACGGAGCTGAGTATGCGGTGTTGTAGCTGGCCTCACCCACTATCGTTTTGCACATATAAATGAACCCAGTACTTTTGGGCTGCAAGCCGTTCCAGATGCTCTTCTGGCAGCTGGGCCCTCAGAAAGAAGGAAACAATCTACATTTTGGCACTAACTTTTTTTTCAAGACTTCTGTAGGCTTGCAGCCCAAAAGTACTGGGTTCATTTATATGTGCAACGATAGTGGGTGAGGCCAGCTACAACACCCCATACTCAGTTCCGTGGAACATCGAAGCTGCAGAGAAGGAGGACTCTCTGAACATTCACTATATTTCTAGTCATAACTCTAGTGGATCAACTAGCACCAAGCGGTGCGTATACTCTACCTGTAGGTCTTTTCAAGGCCGACAATCGTACAACATTACAACCATTTAAAATAATTTTTTCTTGAGTTATTGCCGAAAAACTGTTTTCGGTACCCTCTGGCATGTCTTCACTTTTGAGCGCTTTTCACAGAAAACAAATTTTTTAAAGAAAAAGTGAAAGACACGTGTTTCCTAGAATTGAAAGACGAATCCAACGAGCTATCACTCATTAAAATCGGAGACCGCTTGTTTCCCAATCACCTGAAGATTTGGCGATATCACTCTTAACAGATAAAATCGACGGTTGAATCATTGGACTTTCTAATCGTTTTTGCTTAATTTTGCTTTGTAGAGAGACATCACAACTATAGTTGCACTCAGGGAATTTATAATTCATGGCATTGGCGGTCGTATTCTGGAAGCATTTCAAAGTCTTGACACAAAAGTGAGTAACGTTGGTGTTGGGTTTTTTTGGGGAGAAAATCACGTAATTATGTGACATCGCACGAGTATATCTATACAGGTCTTAGGTGCAGATATTGATAAGAGATTAGATAAAAAAAACAACCGAAGCGATGTCATAAGAAGATTATCTGCACATTTGTCTTCTTTCATAATTTTTTCGGTGGTGGTGACACTCACCTTAAACTTTACGTCAATATCCCCACTTTTAACGCAGCATTCTACAGTCATAAGCAGTAAACAGCTAAAAGTGTCGTTAAATGCCATGGCCGAACCTGAATCAGAAATTTTGGATTTCGAGTTCAACCCGAACCGAACGCGAACCGGACCCGAGCCGAAAATTTTAATTTTCGGAAGCCGAATCTGATCTTAACCTGAAATTCTCATGACGGATCAGGTTGATTCGGGTAACCGAAAATTTCTCGCGAAAATTTGTGATTTCTGGTGCAAATTTCGCTTTAGCCTGTTCTATCATGAAAATTTCAGGTTCGGGTCTGGTTAGGGCTATCCGAAATTTCAGGTTCAGGCCAAGTTCGGGTCGAACCTGAAGTTTTAGTTCGACTTCGGATCAACCTGAATTGAAGCAGGTCAACCCGATCCGAGCCTGACGTGTTGTCAGTCTCTCCGCTAAGAACTCACATTCACGTGAATTTGAGTCATCAGTATCAGATATGCCCCCAAAGTGTACTCTTAGTGGACCTGCTTAGGCGAAAAATCGTGCATCTTAGAGAATCGTTATAACGATGATTGTAGGTTGTTCTGTATCGATTCCTGATTCTAAATTGATGTGGGGCCAAGACGGCAGCTCAATGGTTCTCTGGTGAGCGGCAGTTATGACCCTTTTTTTCTATGATTTTTCATTCGTGAGCGAGAAGAGATATCAATCCACTTCCAAAGGATAAGTTATAGAGAAAAGTCTAAATTTTTTTTTGGTGAAATTTATTTTTTGACATTTGAATCCAAAATGGCGGAAAAAATTGGTCAAAGTCGAAAAATATTTTTTTCTCAAAGGAAAATCTCTGAAAACGATGAGAAAACAAAAATTCTTCAAAAATTTTCTTCAAAAGGTTTACAGTCAAAGGCAGTCAATTTTCAGCATAAATTAGCTTCAGCTGTTTTTCAGCTGATCCATACAAACAATCACAACCGTTTATACGTCTTTTTACGGTTTTACCACTATCATGCGCGTGCGTGTAGCAGCTTCAACCGTATGAACAAGGAAAACCAGCTTTGATTGTATGTGTGGATCAGCTGAAAAACAGCTGAAGCAAATTTATGCTGAAAATTGACTGCCTTTGACTGTAATAGAGAATGTAAAGAGCTACGTTTTCGTTTTTTATTGTTGTATAAAGTTGTATTTTCTGTAAATTTTAGTAACTCAAGGCGTAACCGAGTTTCATATTTTCACGGAAACATGCTCCCTGTTCTAGAATTTAAGGATTTTCAAGGATCTCTGAGTTTTTTTTTGATTCTCTTCAGGATATATTGAACTGTTGAGGTGGTAGTGGGTCAGTTCCTAAAATTATGTCACTGCACATGAACAATATGTTTCCAGCTCTAGAACGTAAGTATTATGAAGGATTTCTGAGGTTTTATTGGATTCCCTTCTGGACGTTTGGGATTGTTGAGATTATATTATGTTAGTTCCTAAAATTCCACCACCTTACATGGTATACCATCAGTTCTAGAATTTGAGTAATTTGAAGGATTTTTGTCAAGTTTTTCTGGGTTTCCTTCTTTCCTTCTTCTCATAGCTCTTTAAATTCTCCATAAACATTTTGAAGAAAATTTTTGCGAGTTTACAGTCTTTCTATCGTTTTCAGAGATTTTCCTTTGAGAAAAAAATATTTTTCGACTTTGACCAATTTTTTCCGCCATTTTGGATTCAAATGTCAAAAAATAAATTTCACCGAAAAAAATTTTAGACCTTTCTCTATAACTTATCCTTTGGAAGTGGATTGATATCTCTTCTCGCTCACGAATGAAAAATCATAGAAAAAAAGGTCATAACGGCCGCTCACCGGAGAACCATTGAGCTACCGTCTTTTCCCCACATCAATTTAGAATCAGGAAACGAGACGGAACAACCTACTATCATCGTTATAACGATTTCCTAAGATGCACGATTAAGCGCTTTTTTCAGCCTAAGCAGGTCCACTGTCTATAAATTGTGTCGAAATTTTGTTCCAATCCCAATTGATGACAGCTGATAAAACTAGATAGAGACCCCACGAACCGCAAACCAATGTGTACATATTTAGCTTATAACGGCCTGTCATTCAGCTCAAAGTAAAAGGTTGTTGACATTGTGTAAGTTTAAAACGCTAATGAGAACTTAAAGTTCAGCAAAGATACGGCCTGAGTGTTGGGTCAATTTAATTTCTTGGAATAATTCTATAAAATGACATCGGAGCTCCTCTTTTAAGTCGGATTATGAAACGACTTTTTAGTTAGAATATTCTTTAAATTTTTAGCCCCGTACGAAGTACAAAGGGGCTTATAGGATTACGATGCCGTGTGTAATTGATGGAATTCGAAGCAGACGGTAAGGGCAAAGTGTTTGCCTATGTTCATAGATGACGAATCCGCAATAAAAAAATTTTCTGTCCGTCTGTCCGTCTGTCTGTCCGTCACGTCGATATCTTGAGTAAATCAAATCCGATTTCAATTTTTTTTTTCCTGAAAGATAGTCAAAATAGTGAGGCTAAGTTCGAAGATGGGCATATTTAGGTCGGCCCTTCGTGAGTTAGGGCCGCCTAAGTGCTTTAAGGTCTTTTGGGGATATTTACGGCAAAAAAAACGTTGGAAATGTAAATGAAACAGCAAAAGATAGGTAATGTTGATACCGATCCAGGAAAAAAAAGTTTATTGAAATCGGGTGAATGGCCCTAGAAGTGAAAGGCTACTCGGCCCTAAGTGTATTTTGCATATAACTCGAGTAAATTTGATCCGATTTTCGTAATTTTTGTTTCATTTGAAAGGTAATCGAAGCCCGAATTTAATGTGGCGAAGAACGTTTTAAATTTGGGTCCTTGGACTGAGGCCGCTCCTCGGCCCTAAGTGTATTTTGCATATAACTCGAGTAAATTTGATCCGATTTTCGTAATTTTTGTTTCATTTGAAAGATAATCGAACACCGAATAGAATGTTGTTGAAAAAAAATTTAAAATTTGGGTCCTTGGACTAAGGCCTCTCCACGGCCCTAAGTGTATTTTGCATATAACTCGAGTAAATTTGATCCGATTTTCCTAAATTTTGTTTCATTTGAAAGGTAATCGAACACCAAATAGAATGTTGTTGAAAAAAAATTAAATTTGGGTCCTTGGACTAAGCCCGCTACACGGCCCTAAGTGTATTTTGCATATAACTCGAGTAAATTTGATCCGATTTTCCTAATTTTTGTTTCATTTGAAAAGTAATCGAACGAGGAATAGAATGTTGTTGAAAAAAAATTAAATTTGGGTCCTTGGACTAAAGACGCTACTCGGCCCTAAGTGTATTTTGCATATAACTCGAGTAAATTTGATCCGATTTTCGTAATTTTTGTTTCATTTGAAAGATAATCGAACACCGAATAGAATGTTGTTGAAAAAAAATTTAAAATTTGGGTCCTTGGACTAAGGCCTCTCCACGGCCCTAAGTGTATTTTGCATATAACTCGAGTAAATTTGATCCGATTTTCCTAAATTTTGTTTCATTTGAAAGGTAATCGAACACCAAATAGAATGTTGTTGGAAAAAAAATTAAATTTGGGTCCTTGGACTAAGCCCGCTACACGGCCCTAAGTGTATTTTGCATATAACTCGAGTAAATTTGATCCGATTTTCGTAATTTTTGTTTCATTTGAAAGATAATCGAACACCGAATAGAATGTTGTTGAAAAAAATTTAAAATTTGGGTCCTTGGACTAAGGCCTCTCCACGGCCCTAAGTGTATTTTGCATATAACTCGAGTAAATTTGATCCGATTTTCCTAAATTTTGTTTCATTTGAAAGGTAATCGAACACCAAATAGAATGTTGTTGAAAAAAAATTAAATTTGGGTCCTTGGACTAAGCCCGCTACACGGCCCTAAGTGTATTTTGCATATAACTCGAGTAAATTTGATCCGTTTTTCCTAATTTTTGTTTCATTTGGAAGGTCGAATATAATGAGGTTGAAAAAAATTAAATTTGGGTCGTTGGACTAAGGCCGTAACTAGGCCTTAGGCCTCTCAATAAATTAAAATTTTAGGTCAACTTGAAATTTGTATTACATTTGAAAGGAACGTCGTACGGGGCTTCGTAATTGCGCTATGCGCAATTTGTAAGATGTACACATTTCATAATAATTTGACTTCAACTAGGATGACAGACGCACTAGGGTCACGTGCGCAATAGATGTACGGGTTCGTACGGGGCTCAGTCGCAGCAAACGCTCCGACTGTTCTGACGGCTCGTTAAATAAGATGCTGAGAATAGTGTATCCAATGTAAATCATTAGAGCGAGTAAGCGACATGATTCACTGAACGTTTTCAACATTTACTAACGTGATATGTTATAGATTGAGTTCTCGATAAAAATTGAGCTCAAGAATTTCACTTGTTCAAACGGTTATAACACAGAAAACTGAAGAGCCGACGAACAGTAATGAAGATTTACAATTGTGGTTTTGCTCAGAGAGTACCATGGTTGTAGTAACCAGAGTATTAGATAACAAGCTCTACCAGTAACTGATAATTACTCTAACATGTACAATCGGTTCAGTTCTTTCACTCGTCAGTTCAGTTTAGGTCAGTTAAGTCAGCCTTTTCCGTCAGTTGTGCTTTTGATTGAAATTCCAAAATCACTTCAAATCAACAATTTGATCATTCCATTCACAGAAAATCATATGCGCCCGAGAATTGACAAGTCTATTGGTGAACCTATTCCCAACACATCCGTGGACATTGTCCCATCCCGAATACAAGACAAAATGCGTGGTCGACAATTTATGGATGCTCCGAAATGTGCTCGAATCAATTGAAAATTTGAAATTGCCGAAACGTCCGACTGAAAAACGGTAAATTTTGCTGGAGCTTCACCTGCCCGAACAAATTTACTGACCCAATTTCTTGTGCTTCAGAGGAAGCAATGACAGCATCTTCACTGAAAATTCATCAAGAATTCAATACAGCTTGTCAGCATCGGAAGATGAATTGTTTAACGGCATCGCCGTGTGGAACGACCCAGAACTGTACCATTCGCCGGAGTTCTTGGAATGGCAGTCAACCAACTATTCGTGTGATTACATTGCGTCGATAATTTTCAATTTGTTAATGAAACTCACGGTCGAAGAGAGCATACTGAGTGTCGACAAAAAGAGTGTCTGTGTGCAAAGTCTAAATTTTTCGGTTGAGTGTTACTGTACGATTGCTAAAAACGACGCGTTCCAATGTGAAAACCGCGAACCATTGCGATCCAAGGCCTTGACGCTGTTGCTGATGTGCATGAAAAATATCATGGTGAACGCTAAACGGTTTGAAGATCATATCAAGGTGCTGTCGCTATTCGAAAAGCTATACGGAAGCATCGGATTGAGTGATGGTGACTGCATGAGCGCTATTCAATCGGAACATGAGACCGGATTCATATACTTTACATGCCTGATACTGCACAAGATGCGTAAGCATCCCAGCATGATCGGCGTCAATATGTTTAATGTGCTAGCCACGCGAATCGATTGCATTTTGAATATTGTGAAAGTGTACTTCGGGACCGGAATGCCGGGCAATTGTGGGAATCTGTCCAAGTTGATAAATGTTTTGTGTAAGACAATTTTCGACATACGCAACCATGACCTGCCTGCCTCGGAAAAAGTGAAAAAGAAAAGCAACAAGAAACGGAAGAAGGGCAAGAAAAGTGCTTGCTTCCATCATCACGACAGCACGTCACAATTCGGTTGTGTGTCGGAGAGTTTACTGCTACAGATCATGCAATACGCTTCAACCGCCAATTTGGTGACCACTTTCCAATTCTTTCAACGTAACAACATATGCTGCTGCAATGCCAACTTGAGCACCTTCGCCCTAATCGTCGACAATGCGAGATCGAAAAGTATTCAAAAGTCGGCGTTGAGCTTCCTCAAAAACAATTTCCTGAAAATATTTTACTGCAACACCGAGTGCGCTATGTGCGAGGTGCAAAAACGCAAAACCAATTTCGAGTGCAATCTCATCGCCCTCTACAAACAATGGTTCCACGAGCTCCGACCGTCTTTCGAACTGACAACGTTCATGAATCACATCGCCAAAATTTCCAAGTACCTCACCTTCGACGTATCGTCCCAATTCATCGTCGAAATCGTGCTACCACCGTTTCGGATCGAAAAAGGGCGCTACATTGAGGCAACGAAAACGGCCGTCGGCCAGGAGATCATCGAATCGTGTCTCAACACATTCCTGTGCTTTCTGAAGGATGTCCGATTGATCAAAGGATTCTTCAACACGGAAAATGTGCAGCACATGGAAGATCTCCTCTTTTTTCCGGAATTTGTCAGTCTGACGTGCTGTCTGCTCAAAATTGGAATCGAGAATTTAAGCTTTCTGGGTGAGGATGCGAGCGAACAGGCGATCTTGTCCGGCAAATTGCGATCGATGCAATCGACCGCAATAATTAGTGTCAGCAATCGATTGATTCTGGTGTTTGATGAAATAGAGCGTGATCGAAGCATTGGCCTCAAAGTCACCGATAGTGATGTGCAAAGTGAGTATTTTCTTGACATTAAGATTCTATGAGATGCTTGTGAAACGATCGATGTAAGGGGATAGGTCTAAGATATCAGGTGGTAAGGTCAACGTACGAGAGATACGTTTTCTTTACCGTTTTATTGATCATCAAAATGAACCTTCTAGGATTTTGATAACAGATAATAGCTGAATTGGTTCGACCCGACACTGGCCCGAACCTGAACTTTCACTTTCAGGTTTGAACCGAAGCTGACCTGAACCTGATAATTTTCAGGATGGATCATGTCGGGTTCTGGTAATCCTAAATTTTTCGCGAAACTTTGTAATCTCTGGTCACCCAAACCCGACCTAATCCATCCTGAAAATTTCAGGCTCAGGTCAGGTTCGGGTCAAACCCGAAAATAAAAGTTCGGGTTTGGGTTGAACCCTAGATCGAAAATTTCAGGTTCAGGTGAAGTTCTGGTCGAACCTGAAATTTTAGTTCAGCTTGAAGCTGCTTCACAAGAAATCCGGTTCGAACGGCAGGCCTTTCAATAAAAAATAGTCATAACAAGGTATAAAAAGATGAAAAGTAGAGTTTTCGTGTGAATTTGGTGATCCAAGGCGTAGCAGAGGTCAATAAACACACGACAACGAGACCTTTCACTTTTAGACCGAATTATGTAATGGATTTTACGTCGAAAGAATTGTTTTTCATGTTTCAAGCATTAATTTCGACGCCCTTAGCATGTAAAATCCATTATATAACTCGGAATAAAAGCTGAAGTCTCGTTTTCGTGTGTTTATTGACCTCGGCCTCGCCTCTGATAAACAAAATTCACACGAAAACTTTACCTTTCAACCGTTTATCCCTTGTTATGCAAATGACTATCACATGCTTCTGTTTTTCCTTGGGTCGAAAGTGGCGTATCACACAAACCTAGGGAAAAAACGAGCCGTCAGAACAGTCGGAGCGTTTGCTGCGACTGAGCCCCGTACAAACCCGTACATCTATTGCGTACGTGACCCTAGTTCGTCCGTCGCCCTACTCTTACCGTAAGCCTACTGCGCCCGTAAACGTCGGTAAAGTAAAATTCTTATGAAATGTGTACGTCTTAAAAATTGCGCATAGCGCAATTACGAAGCCCCGTACGACGTTTCTTTCAAATGTAACACAAATTTCGAATTGACCTAAAATTAAGTAAGTATCATTTTCACCGATTTATATCGATTTTACAAAAATCCAAAATGGCGGCCGACGGCCATTTTGTTAGGAGGTGGAAAGTAGTACGGCTGCTTTACATTCGTAAGTACCTTTCAAACAAAAAAAAATCATGAAATTCGGTCAACGTTTACTCGAGATATTAACAAAAAACACCACGTTCACTGTACGGCCGAGTAGCCACATATAAGCTCACTCCAAGAGACCTAGCTCACGCTTCGGTGAATCGAATTTCATAATTCCATAATTTCTTTTTCCTGATTGGTACGGTCAATACCTATCTAATAAAGCAAAATCCATCTAAATACGTTCAAATTTGGCCAACCTACAAGCAAAAACGGCTTGCCGCCCTGTACCTAGTTCACACCAAGGGGTCTAACTCACGAGTCGGTCATCCAATTTTCATAAACTTTTTTTTTGTCGATCGGTATTGTAAATACCGAAGTACGAAGGGGCTGATAGGATTACGATGCCGTGTGTAATTGATGGAATTCGAAGCAGACGGTAAGGGCAAAGTGTATGCCTATGTTCATAGATGACGAATCCGCAATAAAAATTTGGGCCGTCTGTCCGTCTCTCTGTCACGTCGATATCTTGAGTAAATCAAATCCGATTTCAAAATTTTTTTTTTCGAAGATGGGCATATTCGGGTCGGCCCTTCGTGAGTTAGGGCCACCTAAGTGATTTAAGGTCTTTTGGTGATATTTATGGCAAAATAAACGATGGGCATGTAAATGACATAGCAAATGATAGGTATTGTCAATACCAATCCAGGAAAAAGAAGTTTTTTAAAATCGGGTGAGTGGACCGTGAGTTAGGGCCTTAGAAGTGAAATGCTACTAGGGCCCTATGTGTATTTCACATATAACTCGAGTAAATTTCATCCGTTTTTCGTAATTTTTGTTTCATTTGAAAGATAATCGAACACCGAATAGAATGTTGTCGAAAAAAAAATTAAATTTGGGTCCTTGGACTAAGGCCGCTACTAGGGCCCTATGTGTATTTTACATATAACTCGAGCAAATTTCATCCGTTTTTCGTAATTTTTGTTTCATTTGAAAGGTAATCGAACACCGAATAGAATGTTGTTGAAAAAAAATTAAATTTGGATCCTCGGACTGAGGCCGATACTAGGCCCTATGTGTATTTATACTCAATAAATTAAAATTTTAGGGCGATTTGAAATTTTTGTTTTATTTGAAAGGAACGTCGTACGGGGCTTCGTAATTGCGCTATGCGCAATTTCTAAGATGTACAGTACACATTACATAATAATTTTACTTTAACCGGCGCATAGGCTTACGGTCAAAGTAGGGTGACAGACGCACTAGGGTCACGTACGCAATAGATATACGGGTTTGTACGGGGCTCAGTCGCAGCAAACGCTCCGACTGTTCTGATGGCTCGTTTTGGAGGTGGTTTTTGCTTCTAGTGACCAATATCTATCCAGGCGCAAGAATTTGTTTTTCTCAGAGAATGCGTTCGATTTACATAGGCCGTTTTTCAAAAGAATCATTCCATGTACATGGTCGTGTGTGGTATCATTTGAAAGGTAATTTTATGTGCTATTGGACCAAATAGGGTCCTATGTGGTTTGGATGCATCTACGATGAAATAGAAGTTGAAATGTTTAAGTGCGCATATTTCATCGCGTATGCATCCAAACCCCATAAGGTTCGAAAGCACATAAAATTACCTTTCCAACGACATCCCACACGACCACATACGTTTCGTGTACCTCGAGAAACATCTTTAAGACCAGAATAAGTTTTCAGTCTTTTTCGGTTGAAAGCTTCAACTGCACATATTTCAGTGTGGATGAATTTTAAACTCAATAATCCCCCTATTCGGCTCAATAGTACATGTGATTACCCTTCTAATGACACCCCACACGATCCTGTACGGCTCGTGTAACTGGAGAAATTTTTGTAAGAAAAGTGCAAGTTTTCGCTTTTTGATCACCTTTCACCACACCAGCCACACAAGCTTCGAAGAATTTTTTTGAAAGTGGTTTTGAGTTCTATTCCGATTTCGGTAGGCTGTTTTTCAAAAGAATCCCTCTTTAATGCATTACCAGTGAAGTAATTTGATGTATCCAGAGTATAAGTGTCCGAGTGCTTTAGCCCGAACTACGTTTACGCATCGTGATACGAAATATCAAATTTTTTCCTGAGTGTAGTATAACGTTTTACTTTACTCGGGAGGGAATGTGCAGTTTCCCTACCTAGGGAAAAGTCTTTCCCTCGCTCGTAAAGTAATAGTACATTACATACCAGTGAATGGTTGCTTTGAAACGACACTGGTAATAGTACTATTACTTTACAAACGTTGTAAAGAATTTCCCCTAGTGAGGGAAAGGCCACTTTACATCCGTAGTAAAGTAAAATCCATTACATAACTCGGGATGAAAATAAAAAGTCTCGTTTTCGTGCGTTTATTGACCTCAGCCTCGCCTCGGTTCAACCAAAGTCACACAAAAACTCTACTTTTCAACTTTTTATCACTTGTTACGTAAATAACTATCGTAATTCTGGTCATTTTTTACACCAATTAGAATTTTCTACGATGTGTGATGGCCGAGATCATATCCGGAGCGATAGCGGAGGACTTGACGCAGTCTAACTTCCAAAAAAAAGAACGAAGAAAATTTTTTTGAGACGCGGCAACTATATATAGTCGAACATTTCAGTTTCTACCCTTTGGTTTATATCACCACAAAACATATTCTATCATATTATCGCTTCAAATACGAGCAAAACGAGCTATCACTCGACTATGTAGCTTTAAAATTGCCGGAGATACATCGTTTTGAAATTGGTCACTTTTCATACAAAATACACCAAATTGACTTTTCCCAAACAATCAAAATCTTTCAACTTACTCTGTATGTTTCTGTCTATCTGTCTATCTATCGACGGTCGATCTCGGAAACTAGTCAGCCAATCTCCATGAAATTTTGCAGGAACTTCAGGGTGGGCATAAAAATGAAAATGTGATACGCCATTACCCCAGGAAAAACAAGAATTTTGTTTTATTGGCCTCGAAGTGGTTTCTGAGTGTGGTTTTCGAGGGTCGGGAACGCGTTTTCGGCTGTAGCTTAGCTGTATTGAAACCTACAGAGGCGTGCGACCCATCAAATGAAAGGTATTCGTAACACGATTCGAACAAAAAAATAATTTAAAAAATCGGGGCAGATTCGTTTGAGCTAGAGTGATGAGAGTGACCAAATTTTGAGCTATTCGAGCGTAGGATGAAAGGACTAATATTTTTTTGGGTTATGAGAGATAGAGAGTTACTTTCTTCGGCAAAGTCTCAGAGTTTTACGAGTAGAACAGAGGGGCATATGTGAAAAATGTCGAAAGTTGGAAATGGGTGGGTCAATTGGGGTTTTGTAGATATTTCTTGAATGGTGGCAGATAGAGAATTACTTTCTTCGTCAAATTTTCGAATTTCGTCCAATTTTCGAATTTCGTCAAATTTTCGATTTTCGTCAAATTTCCGAATTTCGTCAAATTTTCGATTTTCGTCAAATTTTCAATTTTCGTCAAATTTTCGAATTTCGTCAAATTTTCGATTTTTGTCAAATTTTCGAATTTCTGAATTTCTCTTATAAACTGTTATAAACTGTTATAAAAAGCAGTGTTCTAAAACTTCTAAAACGACTGATATCCCAACAAAAATCTCTTCGAGAAAAGTGTGACGCAGTCTTTGAAGTACAATTTCTAAAATGAATGATATCACCAGAGTTGACGCTTTCAGCTTCGTAACGCAAAAATTAAATTTTACACCCAACTTTAGTTCAAACAAGCTGGCTTAGTTTTTCTCATCATCTGCCAAATAATTTTTACCAAAAAAAATTTGACTGGAAACAACCAAAATTTTACCAAAAAAATCTGCGTCGCATGTGGCAGATAAATTTTCTTGCAGGTCTGCTCCTGAACATCTGCCACTTTGCGACGCAGATTTTTTTGGTAAAATTTTGGTTGTTTTCAGCCAATTTTTTTTTTGTAAAAATTATTTGGCAGATAATGAGAAAAACTAAGCCAGCTTGTTTGAACTAAAATTGGGTGTAAAATTTAATTTTTGCGTAACGAAGCTGAAAGCGTCAACTCTAGCGATATCATTCATTTTAGAAATTGTACTTCAAAGACTGCGTCACACTTTTCTCGAAGAGATTTTTGTTGGGATACACAATAGGCCTATATTGGTGAGCTCCCTTTTAGGGCTTACAAACAAAAGTCGTTGAAAAAAAAGATTTTTCGTCCAGGGAGTGAAATATTTTGGCACAGGTTTCAATCCGTGGCCTTATTAAGGAACTCAAAATTTCGTGGGCACCAGTCTACAATCTCATCCGGTTATTTACACCATTAAATAAGCCCAAATGCAACATCATAAAGACGTAATCAGCACCATGTAAACATTGGTTTTAAAGTAAAAAAAAATCTCTCGTTTTTGTCTTATAAATTTTCTAAGTTACTTTTGGACGGATTCAATTCATCGTTTCAGTTTTAATCGTCCGTTTTCTTAGTTGTTTTGTCAGTTCAGCACAACACCATTATTGCCATTGATAATGAGAAAACAATCCGCGGTTTAATCTCGTTTTATAAACAATTTCGTTTTTCTTCATTTATTCCAGAAACCTTGGACACATACACCAACCAATCGATTATTGTTTCTCCGCTGAAAGACCTATTGCATTTAGCTGTAGTCTACTGGAATTTGATACTTCAACTATTGCGCACCAATGAACAAATTAAGAATGTCATACATGAAACCATAGTGATAGATCCAGGTGATTTGCAGAATATTGTTTTCAATTCGTTCAGTTGTTATCTGCACTCGAAGCAGTTGAGTGGTGGTAGTGTGTTAAACGATCGATTGATTGAAGACATTGAGGAATGGTTGCTTGCAAACGACGGTTATGACGCTGCCGTAAGTGACAATGATGCTGTGATTGTAAACGATTCCCTAGATTCCCTAATTCCGTCCGATGTACGTATGGGAATATTGGACATTCAATACGATATCGAGTATACGAATTTAGTGGACAGTTTTTACACAACTGGCGCGACTATTAACAACCGAAGCCATACAGAGTTTGCGAATGAAGATAGTTTTATGGACAGTTTGATTGTGAACGAATGTAATTCAGTTGACGATGTAAAGGCAACAGTGGAAGCAGAACATATAATTGTGACCGGTGTGAAGAAGATAACAAACTTTTTGACCAACAACGTTTTCGATCATTTCTTTGTGAACGGAAACACTAGCGAAGTGTCGTCAGACGATGATGTAAAACAGGTGAACGGTGAAGCCGATTCGTCGAATTACGTGAAAGACTACGACACAGTGGAGGTTACCTTGTTGTTTCTGCAATTGTTCGAGATAACAGCGGGAGTGATGATACTGTCGAATTTGGAACGATCGAGCAGTGGTAAGTGAAAGATGGAATTGTTTTTATTCATAAAAGATTTCACGAATCTTCTACTTCTTTTGTACTTTTGACCACCAACAGTGCGACAAACAATTTTTCACTTCTTTAGCTCTGTCTCACATTTTGCTATATAATCCCTCATTAGTGCCTTTGGCTATAGATGACATAGCAGCCACGAGAAATGTAATTGAAGCGACTTCCATTCTATATCCACATTTCCACACATCACTAAATCAGCAACAGATAAAACGTAAAACAAACATTTTTATCACAATTCGTGTAATGCTTTGATTACCTTACTTGATATGACCTTGAAGCCTCCCTAATTACGCATGCAAATGAACATATGAAAGTATTCCGTATTGTTGTCGTCACCGTCTCAGTTGAGTAGGCATGGACGATATAGTAACTTTGATGAGCAAAATATTGATAACCAACAACGCTACAATCAATAATGAACATTATCACCGTGTGTTACTTCAATTGTCGCTGCACCTGATTTTAATAAAAATAAAAAAATTCCAAAAATTCTATGATCCAAGTTAGAATTCATAGTTCAAGAACTAGATTCAGTGACCGAAGTGCTTGCTTCCTTAAGTGTCCAAAGATTTAAAAAATTGAGAAGAATTAAGATTTCGTAAATTGGATACATCAGCTATCTACATCTGCAGTCTTGTCGCTGCCTCGAGTCCAAAAAAAGAAAGGTGGGACCGACAATATGATCAAGGGTAATCAAGGCCCGTTTTTGATAGTTTAATTCCGAAAAATTCTTAAAATTCACTTAAGTGACAGGCTACCATTTGTATGACCTAGCATTAGGGACCACATGCCTAGCGTGTATTCCGAACAACGCCTTCAAAGTATTTTACGTTCTGAAGGATTTGTAAGAATTTTATTTGAAGAATTTTACGGAATTAAGTTACCAAAAATAGGCCATGAAGGTAATGGTCCCTAGAAGCCAAAACCACTTAAAAAATCCTCGACTCTTGGGTCTGTGTAGTAAGAGGTGATCCGAAAATTCTCATGGATTTTTCTCCAGGTACGGTACATGAAACATGTTTGGGTGTCATTAGAAAGGTAATTGAATGGACTTTCGGAACGAATAGGTTCGTAGAAGTACTGGTTCTCAAATTTACACTTCATCGTATCACTTCATCATCCTTGCATGTTTTGTTTCATCTTTGGGTAGCTGAGATAGCGATCAGGAAAAACCGTTTTTTCAGAACCGCCAGAGGTTCACTAAAATCATCAAATCTTTAACCATTTTTTCAACTGCTCATATCTCACTATGGATGAACTTTCCCAATACGACCGTATGTATACCCCGAAAGTCCATTCAATCACCTTTCTGAAGACATTCCACAAGACCTTTTCACGTTTCATGCACCTGGAGAAATTTCTACAAAAAACATAGCTAACGCCGACCCGTACGAAACACCTATTCGTATCAAAAGCCTTTACTGTGAAACTCTTCATTTCTTTTACTTCATTCTCTACTGAAAAGCTATTCGCCCTTTAAAATCACTTGCATTATCCACTCTTTGCCTTGTTAGCATATACAAATAAATTGCCGGAGGCAATATAGACAGCCCCGTACGAAGTCAACTTTCATAAATTCCTATTTAAACAGCTATATACCGCTATATTTACCTATATTTCACTGTAAATAAACATTTCACAGATGAATATGCTATTATATATATGCCTGTATATGCCTGTATATAGCTCAATATAGGTGAATATAGATATATATAGATGTCCATATATGGAATGCCTGAAACACCCCACACACATAACAAATTATTTCCATGTTAACAGAAACACTCTAAGTACCATTTTTCCCAATATATACCACTTTTATTAAAATCCAATATGGCCGCCGGCAGCCATTTTGTTAGGAGACCGGAAATAGTACCGACGCTTTACATTCGTTAATACCTTTCAAACAAAAAAAAATTCATGAAATTCGGTCAAAATTTACTCGAGATATTGACAAAATACTCCACGTTCACTGTACGGCCGAGTAGCCAGATAAGAGCTCACTCCAAGAGACCTAGCTCACGCTCCGGAGAACTTAATTTTATAAACTTTTTTTTCCCTGATTGGTACGGTCAATACCTATCTAATAAAGCTAAAACAGACGAAATATGTTCAAATGTGGCCGACCTACAAGCAAAAACCGCCCTGTGCCTGTTCCACACCAAGGGGTCTAACTCACAAGTCGGTCATCCGATTTCCATAAACTTTTTTTTTGTCGATCGGTATTGTAAATACCTTTTATTTGACGTATCACTGACAAGTGTAGTGCTTAAATGTCTGGAGATATCGTCGAAAAACCGTAAAGCACTTATTGGGCCACAGCTCGGGAGGGGTCGATCCAAAATCACTCATCTTCGAACTTAGCCTGTCTTTTGACATTACCAAACGGGAAAAAAAAGAATTTTCAAAATCGGATGCGTTTTACTCAAGTTATCGTGCAGACGGACAGACGGACATTTTTTTTCACTGATTTGGCATCTCTAGACAACCACAATAGGTTTCCCCTTACTCAGGGAGTCCAATTCGACGTGTTACGGACGTATGCGTAAACGCATAAGACCCCAGTACTTCGTACGGGTCTAAAAATGTATGTTTTCGGTTTTCGATCACCTCCCAGTGGCCAGTGGCCTCACAAGCGTCGAGGAATTATCTGGAAAGTGGCATTGGCTTTTGGGGCACATATAAATATTCCACTGGAAAATGCACCCGACTTCGATAGGCTGTTTTTCAAAAGAATCGCTCTGAAGCTCCTGCTTCGACCTTGGCAAAATTAATGTACTGCAATGTAGTCAAATCCGTAGTGTGATTTTCATATAAATATTTCCGCACTAGTGCGTAAAATTAACGTTAGGAACAATGTGAATCCCACTGCCGTATGTAAAGTCTTGCTCTTACTTCGGACTTTAAGTGAAATTTTGTGCAAACGATGCGTTCACATATTTTGAGCAAATTTTCAATTAATATCAACATTCGGTATTTTTGATAGTACCCCTTGCCAACACAGTTGCGGCTTCTGAACCTGGAATAAAAGTCTTCGTTCGTTTTATTCATTTAATTTTTTGGCATTTTAAAGTTTGAAAATTCTTCAACCTAGCATATCGTACATTAACCCAAATGAAGTAAAAGATTTCACTTGAAACGTGTTGAGTCACAATCTGTTTAACTTCTTTGTCGTTCCTGCGAGTGCTCATTTTCCATTTAAAAAAAAATCATTTTACCTTTCAGCCATTCGAGAGCTTAAGTATCTCCTCATAGAGTATTGCAACACTACAACCGCATCACAACCAGAGAATGGAACGAAACTCATCGGAGCTCTGCTTGCTCTATTGAAAGTAGCTGAAATGAAGTATCAATGTTGCTTCACCGCAAATTGTCATCATTCGTTGCCGCCATCCGAACGAGCCCTGCAAAATCTTGTCAACACCAACGAAAACAGTGAAGCTTATTGCTGTTCGTCGAAAAATCGTGCAAATGAAGAAGATGTCTATTCGAGTGACATTGAAGGCAGCGATGACGAAAGTACTTCATCGGACATTTATACCACTGCAGATGAAGGATACGACGTCAGATTGGAATTATATTTTCAAAATGCAGGTTCCTTAACTCAATACCTTTTGCAGGGTGATGCTGAGGTGATTCAGGACACTGATCCCGAAACTAGCAACCGAAATTATAAATCGTCACGATATGGAAGTCATACTGTCCATGATGGGCTTTGTCGCGTTGTTATTGACATATTAATTGACTTGTCCAAACGATGCCTGCAAGAACCACTTTTCTGGCCTAAACATCTCATACAAATTGCTTCACGCTTAGGTACCATTCGTGAATCGATTGGTGGATCTCTCTATCTCATACGAGGATTTTCGAAGATTTTGGCGTCGAACGATTCTCGTTTACGAGAGTTACAGAAGTCGATTTTGGAACTCATCACCGAAATCAACACTGCCGAAACTCTGTCCGCTTACTTGAATATCCTCTCCGGAGATAATGCGCCAGTTGATTTGCTACTGCCGCGGCTCGTCTATTTGGGAAAAGCTGCCTACCAAGTTCAACCTACATGCGCCTTTCAATTTCCTAGTATCAACGGTAGGATGGTCAATCAATGCCAATATTCGAATTTCGTTGCAATCTCAAATATTTGCAGATGAATCCATCAAATCATCATGTGAGCCATTAATACTGAAGGACATTAAACAAATCCACGACTACCATGAAGTGCATAAGCAGACAACGGCCTTTACCAAGGCATCGTATGTCATACCACTGAATTGTCTCAATTTTTCGCCGTGGAATTCCGATGGATTTACTGTAACTACGTGGATTAATATGGCGCCACGGTATGGCAAGCATAAGGTCAGGTCGAATAGTAGTTCGGACGAAGAAGATCCGTTCCGTGAAATTGTTGAAGAAAAATCAAAATTAGAAAAGGTAACCGCAAATCACTTCTGTTGTTTGAACCTCCCATCAACACTCCCCGAAAATTTGTTTTTGCTTCAGCTGCATCTGCTATCGGTCGGTTCCAACAAATTGCTTTTCACCGTTTACGTGAGCCCAACTGATAGTAGCACCGTGTTTCTTCAACTCAGCAAACCAAGCGCTCAATATGCGGAAAGGAAAATTCCCAAGCTCACCCGCAGCAGTACAGAAGTAATGCCCGATCCAGTACCGCCTCGAAAGAAAAGCCCATGTCCATGCACATCACAACAACGTCGTCGCAAATCGTCCAGAGCCATTTCACCCATACAGGACGAATTGGAATCGAAGCCATCGCAGTCAGCGCAGCGGGAATATGTAAAAAATGGTAACGGTAAACAGGGAGACGAAACTCTTGGACTGAATGTCTTGTCGAGCACATATCATGCCGTAAAAAGCACACACATAGCCATTCGCAACAGCCTCAGCCAGTTCAATCTGTTTTCGTCTACGTCTCCCGAGGAATATTTTACGTCACAACTGCCGCTGGAAGTGAAGGGATTGAAACTGGCGCACAATCAATGGAAACATTTAAGCTTCTCCGTACTGTTTACTGGGTCCGAGATGAAGGTGAGATTTTTGGTTTTTTGTCGGCAAACCCGCATTTAATGTAACCAATCCATCAGGTGCGAATAATGGTCGACGGATCGTTTCAACGAGACCTCAGCATTCCGTGTTCACACCAAGTGAAGAACGATAAATTTCAAGTGCTGTGCGTCGGTTCCAAATTAACATCACCCAAGCTGGTAGAGTACATCAATAATGACACGACGAAACCGAAACAGCCGGAGGTGGTGTACTCATTGTCAAATGTACATCTGTTTCGAACGTGTATCCTTGAAGCTGACGTTTTAGGAAGTTTGGTTGCTCTTGGTGCAGATTATATGAGTCTTACACAGTGTCAGGTAAGTCGAAGTTGCTATGTCGTTGATTGCCGTTACGTTTGTGCTCATCTATAGATTGGCAATGTTCTACCGAACTTCGGATTTCTAAGTTCGATGACCAGTTTGTCCGGAAATGTTGATTTTACAAGAGCGATGACAATTCTCAAGGACAATTTGACTGTCGTTTTCGACTCTATGGATGCGAACATCGTGTCTGGCTTTACGAACCGTGCAAGCAATAGCTTAAGTGGTGGTATAGGCACAACTCAAACTTAGCTCGCTCACCGGTTCTTTAACAACTAACCTGTTTTTTAGGAGAGACTATGGGAATGATCACGTTCGGCTCTGGCGCCAATTGCTTGCAGATACCTTCGTTTCAAACTGCGACCTTGTTATGTGGTGGCATGGCCACTTTGTTGTTTTTGTTTGCGAAGGTGCGTTGACTAACATCTCGTAAAGTGTGTGAGCGAACTGACAATTTTTCCATTTTCCAGGTGGTGGAGCTGTCCGATTCCGAATTCATTCAATCGTCGGCCCTAACATTTCTGCTCAAAATTGCTCATTCAAATCCCCATTTGTACACGGAATTCATTCGAAAAGACTACACCAGCCTGATTGGACCTGTCATCCATTCGACTGGCTGCATCAAGGGAATCAATTTGCTCAATAGTATCCTAGAAACGGCCTGTGATAAACCGGTTTTGACGAAACGATCGGATGGTTTCCATGTGGTGGCAACGGCAAATGCGAACATTGTCCATCCCAACTTACTGATGTCGATAATTCATCGCTACTCCGATTGGCATGTGCCGAAAAGTCATGACTCGACCATATTGGCTACGCTTCTGGAAACGTTCCAAGCACTCGTCCGGGAAAAGCATCCAAGGCAAGCGCAAAATATCCATTGTCTCAGCAAAGCCGGACTGATACCAGCGTTGCTCAATTTTTGCAAAGTTCATTTGATCTGTGTGACGGAACCAGCGTATTTGTCTCGCCAGGCAGCTGACTCGATTGTCAATTTGATGAGTATTTTTGCGGGTTCGCCACCCAATCCATCGTTGCTGGACGATATAATCAAAGTGCTACTGCTGTTGCATCGTCCCAGCGAAAGCTTTATAACGCACGATCGGTCGAAATTTTACTTCTTAGTCTCGTCGATGGTAATGGTGAAGCAAAAGCGGATCAGTCTGCCCATGTCAACGCGAAAATTAAGCATCAACATTCGCCGCGAGAGAAAGAACACAGTTCCGATGCGTAAGAGTCCAACCAAGGCACCAACCATGAGATCTGTGTCGATGGATCATTCGTTGGATCGTTCTGGCAGCTCAATCAATCAATCAGTTGATAGATTACCGTCCACGAATTCGGACGCCCGGGAATGTACGAGGAGAGAAAATGAAGCGACCGTCGAAAATGGGACAGCGAAAGAGAATGAGGCGCCCGTCGAAAATGGAACTCACCTCAATAATTCTGGATATCCTACCGCAGATGGTCTCGATGCTATTGTCAGTTATTCAGCGGCTGATCGTCGAATGAAAAAGTTATTGAAGCCAGGTCAACCACCGGCGTTGCTGCTCAATTCACAGTTCAAGAAACGGTCGTTCATTAAAAAGAATAAAATGGGCAAGAGGTCACCGTCGAGTCTAAGCTCCCGGACAACAACAGACAGCGAGACTGAGAAAGATGCGAGAGGAAAAGGTTCGGATTTTGTTGCAGTGGATGTCGTTCCATCAACCGCATTCAAATTGTTTTCAGGAACTGTTGCGGAAAGCGGCGTTGAAGACGACATGCAACTGGTGAAAGACTACGAAGTCATTGCCATCGAGGATGTTCGTAATTTGGAGGAGAAAACGAATTTCAAATTTCAGCGACAAGATCTGCCCTTCGAGAATACGCAGTACGGCATAACTCAACTGCAGAATGGACTTTTCAATTTATTAAAGGATTTCATACTGATTCTGCCGGACGCATCGATACAGGAGGTATGAGTACTTGAAGTGCTGTACATATTTGAAACAGGAAGACACAGGAAGTGAATCCGAAATTTCGTTTCAGGTTCTGTCCCATTACGTGACCGTCGACATCATTTTGATTATGGCCAATCACCAAGACCCAGGCGTTCGATCGTCCATCGTCAAATTGTTGTCGAATATCTGCAATCGGCTTGACGAATCCGTTCACAACAATTGCACGAAATCGTACCATTGGCATCACCTGGCCAATCAAATCTCTCTGCACAAAGCCGACGTGAATTTGGTCACAAACATTGTTCAATGGGTAACGTCGCGGGGATTGACCTTGTCGCTGGATCAATTGGTGAGTACACAGATGGAAGTCACAGAAGTCGAAGCTTTGGTATTCAACACAAAAAATCGGAAACCTCTTCCAGGTTGCTGATAACAGTGCTCGAATCGAAGAGAAATGCGGTCTGTACTCGTTGATCGCTATTCTGCCGCAATGCATTCATGATTTGAATCTAACGCAAAATGTGTTCACATTCATGGACAAATTGTATGCGCACGAAGCGCCCAACATGCGACGGTTTATGATCGACATTGGCATTCTACCGTCGGTGATTAAGGCCGTAACGAAGTTCTTTTCCGCATGGGGCACAACAAATCCACGAGTGCTGGGCAGCATTGAAAGTCTAATGGGAACGATCAGCTACAAGTCGCTCGCATCCAATGGGAACATAAGCGTAAGTGGAACAGAGACACCTTCCTTTCAAAATTGTTTTCACTTCGATTCACTCAGGTCGTTTGGGATTTATTGAACGGCCTCTCGTTTATGGAAGAAAGTGAAACCCCAACGGTCCAACGTTGTCTCCGATCCACCCAGGCTGTTATATTAAGCAAACTACTGGAATCGTTTTTTCCAACCGATCGTTTGCCGACTTCTGGAAAATTCAAATTTAACGGTTAGCACCCACAGCATACTCACCTATCCTACCAACGACATCGAATAATTTTCCGTCTCCCATCTAGCTTCCGATGTCAATCTCACCGAATGCCTTCTGTCACTGAGCGAGAAGAAAATTCGCTTCGAATTGCTCGTAAATCGAGCCCTTCAATTCATCACACACATGGACTCGTCGTACATCCAGACCGACGAGGAGATCCGATTAATTGAATCGATGGTCATTTTATCAGTCAGTGGATGTCCACATGGCAATAACATCATCGGCTGGGGTTTGTGTCCGTCTAGACCGTTGCCGTTGAAAATATTCATCATCCGAAAACTGTGGCAGCACTCGCGGTCCAACGTTTTGCCCACTTTAGCCTGTGATGGCAAGGTTGTCAAAACCATGGCCCATAAGTTTATGCAAACCGACGGACCCATTTTATCGGCAGATGATTTGGAAATCTTGACAAATGTATGCAACGCCATGGGAATATCGGCTGCGACGGCTTCAAATTTGTCGCAAATGTTGGAGAAAATGGAATTCGCACGAAATTCGAGCATCAAAGATCAGGCACCATCAATCGAACGGACTGTTTTCAAATTTGAGACGATCGTTCAACACTGCATCGATTCGGCCATGAAAATCACCAGAGACGTGGTCGAGATACAGAACATGGAGCGACGAGTCTTAATGAATGCGATGCGACGGTGTGACGAAAGTGGTCTGAGCAGAGAATGGAACAAAATTATCGAACGGATGACGCACGAAGGCGCGCCGTGGTGGAACGAAGAGAAGTATCCGACGTAAGTTCACCGGAAGGTCAACCATCCGTTTTCATTGTAAGTCAAATTATTCCGTTCCACAGGTCCTTTGAAATGGATCAAACGGAAGGTCCATGCCGAGCGCGCATTCGACTCAAAAGATGCCATTTGAACATTGGCCGCAAATTTCTAGTGTCCGATGGTAAGTCATGCCAGACCATCGATTCTGTGTGCCTGAAAAGCAATAAATTTTCCCGCTTTCAGATAAGCCAGCAAGCGGTCAAGATAATCGAAATGCACCGCTGTCGTATTTGGGGAAATGTTTGGTTCAACGGCCTCATTATTCGCTAAGCGATCAAGTCATTTACACGTTTCCATGCAAACATCTGCCGGTTGACAGCGAAGTTGATGGTGAAATGGTGGTCACCGAGAGTCACGTAATTTTCCTGGCCAACGAATTGGACAAGGCTCCGATTATTATCGACGTGTCCCAAGTGGCGGAAATTTGGCTGCGACGCTATCAGCACCAAGAGATTGGAATGGAATTTTTCCTGGAAACGAACATTTCGAAATTCTTCATTTTTGCGCACACCAACGACCGTGACATCATAAAGAATTACTTCGCCGACAAGGTGGTCCAATGGTACAGTCCACTTCAATCGTGTGTTCCGTGCCATTGAAAAATTAATTTTTGTTTTTGTTCTGTTAAGTCCGGGTGCATCCAAACTGGCCATAGTGACCCAACAGTGGAAAGAACGACAGCTCACGAACTGGGAGTATCTAATCGCTTTGAATCAAATATCCGGCCGCACGTTCCAAGACCTAATGCAATATCCCGTGTTCCCGTGGATTCTGGCCGACTATAGAAGCGCCACACTCGACCTGACCAGTCAGAAATCGTTTCGTAATTTGGGGAAACCGATTGCCGTACAACATCCCGAAAATGAGGCGCATTACATCAGCAATTATAACGTAGGTTGCTGGAGTTGCATAAGATGCATTTTAACGGGGACGTCATTTCATTCACAGTATTTGGAACAGGCTCGAATGGCTTCGTCGGCTACTGGACTGAATCAATTCCTTCCGTACCATTACAGTTCACATTATTCGAATTCGGGAGTGGTTTTGCACTTCATGGTACGCGTGCCTCCGTTCACGCACTTTTTCCTGCATTATCAAGGTAGGTCTAACACATCCTTGCATCTTGATGTGTCGCAACTAAAATTTGCATTCTCGGCAGACAACAATTTCGACTTACCGGATCGTACTTTCCATTCGGTTGATACTACCTGGCGGCTAGCCAGCAAAGAATCGCCAACCGATGTGAAGGAATTGATTCCCGAATTCTTCTGCTTTCCGGAAATGTTTGAGAATTTCGAGCGGCTAAATTTTGGCGTTCGTCAGTCGGGTGAACCGGTGTACGATGTCATTCTACCGCCGTGGGCCAATCAATCGAGCCGTCTGTTCGTGCTCATTCATCGGCAAGCACTGGAATGTGAAAATGTTCGGCAAAATTTGCACAGATGGGTGGATTTGGTGTTCGGCTATAAACAAATGGGTCAGGATGCCGTCGATGCCATTAACGTCTTCCATCCAGCCGTAAGACTTTTTTTTTGAACGAAAATTCGACTCGTTTTGTGTTAACTTGCCGGCTATTTCAGACGTACATTAGCTTCTCGATGTCTGGAGTTTCGGATCCGGTCGAAAAAACTGCTCTGGAAACGATGGTTCGAACGTATGGTAATACCGTGCTCCATAGCCTGCCAATTGATTTTTTCTAATTTTCGTTTTTGAATTTCCAATAAGGTCAAATGCCACGTCAACTGCTAACGACACCACATCCGTCTTCATCGTTGCTTAAATCGCCGCGCCCATCGATCAGACTACACAATTTCCCAGTGAAGGGACTCAGTTGGGGCACGTTTACCGGTTCGCCTGAACTGTCTGAACCCGAAATGGTCCGGTTCTACGAGCAGTATGACCTTGAATTTTCGAGTTTGGTTTCTCTTGTCGACACGAATGTCTTGTACGGTCTGGCGGACCGCTGTAATATTATGCAGGGTAATGAGTCGGACACAATTAACCTGATTTCGTGGAATGGCGGCGACGGAATTATCGGTATACGACCGCTGTGCGATGAAAGCTCAGCGACGAAGCCGTTAATTCGGGAATGCAATTACGATAGAGTCAGTTGCTGCGGTACAGGTCAGTGGGTTTTACCTTCGAAGCAGGAGATCGTGTGCCAAAGTCTTCATTTTCAGATCCTCAGTCCAATCAGTTATGGCTGGGACACAAATCTGGCCGAATTTCTGTGTATCAGTGTCTAAGCAGCTCACATTCCAAATTGAACAAAAGTCGACTGTTAAACTCATCCATCAGCAGATTGTCCTACAATTCTGTGTTTCAGAAAATGTCGTCCAAAGGAGGTAAAACCGAATCAATTGTCGACGCGGATTCCGTGTGTCATTTGCTTTTACATTCGATAGAGATCGCCAATTTGCCGGAGCTACAGAATGAGTCTGCAAACAAATGGAAGGAAGTTGTTGTCCTGATCAAACACACCAACGAAGTGACTCAAATCACCATATCAAATCAATTCAAAGTCGTCGTTTCAGTGGCAAAAGATGGCTTGGCAGCTATTTGGGATCTGAACAAGTAAATTCCGATTCGATTCTGAACTGAAAAGTATTTCTCAATTCTTCCCGATCAGCTTGCAGTTCATTCGCTCCATCGCTCCTCCATCCATTTGCAAAGCACCGATTTATTTGACAGCAGTAAGTCCAACATTGGGCGACATCATAACTATTCACATAATCGACACGAATGCTCCGAACGCTTCCGACGACGATCCAGACGCAACGAATGAGTGTCTGGAAGCCACCGAAACTATCGCCGACGATTTTGTTACCGTTCCGACCGAGATGAATGGAAAATCGTTGATGCGGCTGCACACCATCAACGCCAAATACATCACCCACATATCAATCACCGAACCGATCAAGTGTGTCAGCTATTCGTTCATCAAGGAAGGGACTGGAATCAATGCAATTGCAACCGGTTTCGATGGTGGCATTGTACGGCTGTGGTCCAGTTGGGATCTGACGTTGATTAAGGAAATAAATGTTGGCCAGGGAAATGTGCTGAGGTAAGCTTTAAGACCACCCGTTTCGATTACATTTTAAAATGGTGAAAGTCTCTGACAGCCGTGAGTTTTGTGGGATGAAATATGTTGTTAGGGGAACGGTAGGGTGTGTTAGGATCAAATTTTCAAAAGTCGTCCATCAAATCGGTTCCACATTCGAACTGTTTTGCTGCATTTCTCGTAGAAATGTCTTGAAAATATTGTCTCCCAATCGGTTTTGTCAGAGATCCTTCATGTTCATTGAGAACGAGGCCAGTTAGTGATAATAAAAACATTTCCACTTGCAGTCTATGCTACTCCACCTACCAACATCTGGTCGTTTTGACTTCACAAAATATTATTCAAGTATGGGAATCACATGGACTTCCGGGAAATATGCCAAAACTTCCACAACTATTTTTTCATAAGCGCAATTAAGGACGAACAAAATCAATTATAGTTTTTTTTGTATATTATAGTTAAGTGAACATTGTGTACTTAAAATAAAGTCTTAGCAATAACAACGAACTTCAGGCTTTCGTTTTTGAATGGAGTCTTCGTTGACCTGAAGCTTTGCTTCATATAAAATAGTGTAAAATCGATCAAAACCTTCCGATCAAACAAAAGTTTGAACATCCTCCGCCACCACGACTTGTTTGACGTTTGCCTATTCGAAGCGACACCGAAATAAACGTTCAAAAAAGTTTGGGTTTTTTTAAATTGGCGCTGAAAGGTCCTATAGACCTTGGCGCTTAAAGCCATAATACGACCCTGACCGAAAACCGAAGTTGAAACTGAAGAAATATTCGGACGAATCTGTAAGGTATTAGGCATTCCATATATGGACATCTATAGATAACTATATTCAGCTACATTGAGCTATATATACAGGCATATATATATTTAGCGGTATCAGGGCCTATTTTTGGTAATTTCTTTTCCAAATTTCCAAAATTTACCAAAATTTACCAAAATTTCCAAAAATTTCCTAAATTTACCAAAAATTGCTCAAATTTTTCGAAATTTTCAAAATTTCCCAGAAAACAGTAGTAAGTCAGGAAATAAATTGTTTTAGTTTTTTTGCTCTAAAACATTGCCTAAAGTAATTTTACAAGCGTTAAATAGTTATTTTCATGTTTCGAGGCCGAAAAGGAGGACAATTTTTGAGTTTTTGCATGGAAAATTACATCTGTTTGGGACGATTGATGAGAGGCACTTCTGCTTGTAGACCTCGCTATGCTCGGGCTACAACTCACGAAATTGTCTCAAATCGATTTTTAGGTAAATTCGATTTTCATCATTGTAAGTAACAGCCGAACTAGTTATTTATGTAATCTAGGTGCAAAGTACTTTATTAGCCTCTAGATGAATACACATCGTTTGTCTAATAAAGTACTTTGCTACGAGTTGATGCATCTAAAGTTTGCAAATTTTGCATATTATGATGCTGAGTGGAATAAATGTTCATTGGACTATTTTCTTTAGAAAAATATTAATTCAATCAGTATTTTGTCTAAAATTAGGTATGAATTCATATAAAATTATACTCTCAAATGATGGAAGGCAAAGATTCAATAGTTATTTGGGTATCTTTTTTTGACGATTGATTTTAGGCAATTTCGCGAGTTGTAGCCCGAACGAAGTGCTACATGTGAAAATGCCTTTTTTACGCAACCAAAAATTGTGCAAATACGAGGGTCCTGAAAGAAAGCGAGCGAATATTAAAAGATTGGAAAGTTTTTTGTTGAATTTTATACTGCGAATTACAAACAACGTCTAACGCTTAACAATAAACCGAGAGGCAGTTTAACGTTACACAAATTTTCACAGTTGACTTTCTTTCTTTGTCAGATGAGATCAAGTATTTCTTTACAAAGAAACCTGACCTAACCCTAACCTGAATTGAAACACCTTAAAGTCACTTTCTTAATCTGGTAGAGAATAGAAAGGGTTCTACGTGAACAGCATTCTTCATTTAAAAAAACTCCCAAAAATAGGAAACTAAAAGGTACCAGCTAGACGTATGACGCAACAGTGCGTATCGACACAACTTTCTCTACAAAGTCAGTTTAAGTATCGTTATCCCCAAAGTACTTTAAGACACATCAACACATATACATATTGAACGTTAATTAATCGAATTTACCTAAAAAAAATTCTCAGTAGTGGGCCTTTCGGCCGCACATACGTTTCAAATTTAATTTCAGTAAAAACTTGCATTTTCTTCAGTTTCAGCAAATAGCTATTTCAGTGTAAAGTCAAAATTCTCAACCGCTTTAGGGAAAATTGTGAAAATTTTTGGTTGCATCAATCTTTAACCTTTCTTTTTTGTCCAATTAACTTCCATGGAAAACATTTTTATATTTTACTTCGATTCCGAATGTTATTTCAAGTATTTTTGCATTTTATCATGCATCGAAATTTCGCATAATTGATTTTTAATTTAAAAAAATAAGCGATCTTTTTTCAGCGACCATTTACATCTAATAGTCACGGAAGACTTCTTTATCATACTCGCGCCATATTGTGACGTGACAGTTATTTATCTAGACTAGACGAATAAATCGGCTGTCTAGATGGATTAATGGAAATTACTGACAAGTGCAACTGTTGTTGTCTCGTTTTCGCTCGTATGATAATAGTCGGCAAGCCTCGACCTTTCCCCTTATATGATGATATACTGCTTTATCGCATGAGCGAAAATGAGACAACAACATGGAGGAATGACAATTTCCCCTAAAAATTCAAAGTAATGTATGATTTAAACCTCTAGCCTAGAGGCTCTTGGGATATAACGATGACGTCACAACATGGCACGAATGCGATAAAATAGGATATCGATACATGAGAGCGAGATTGCAAGCCTCGATTTTGTCCGTCTCATGTATCGACAATCTTACATTATCGCATTATTATATGTAATGTGCATAAAATCAGCTTTATAAAAAAATAAAATCATTGCTCGGACCTCAATTTGAGCAGTGTGACAATACTTTTTCAAGGTCTGCCAATCGTTTATTTAAAAAAAAAACCCAAAAATTTTCAAAAATTTCCAAAATTTCCAAAGAAAATTACCAAAAATAGGCCCTGAGCGGTATATAGTTTAACGAAGTGACTATTCGCAGTCATCTGCAAATAGTCAGTATTAATGCTATTTGCAGTCAACTGCCATCAGTCAATATTGATGCTATTCGCAGTTACTTATTTGAAAAATTGTAAATAACTAAAAATATCTTCTATGAGCACTTTTATGAGCAAGCTGAGACGATTGTTGGTTTGTTACTTACATTAAAACAAAGAAAATTCGTTCAGTCAAAAAATTAAAATTGTTCGATAATTTGTAATAGCTATTTTGCTAACTAGTTAGTAAATGGGCTTGTTTTGCGCACTAGATGTGAGTTTGCCGATACGAGCGGAGCGAGTTCGGCAACACATCGTGTGCGCAAAACCCCATTTACTAACGTGTTAGCAACTAGATTTTATCTACTGTTAGTTGAAATATTCAGAATTTTCAAGCAAAACACATCAACACAAAATCCTACTTCACATGATCGTAGTAGGATTCTGTCAATTGTGCGCGCATAAGTTTCTATATTGGTTATATGCATAAGGCATATAATAACCAATATAGAAACTTATGCGCACGGAAATTTTCGTGTGCAAATTGACTGTCTTTGCTAACTAGATTCATGCTGAAAATTATGAAGTTTTTCAACTTACAGTAGATAAAGTATATATATTGCAAAATGCAACAAAAGAAACTGATTATCCATTGTATAAGCTTTGGAGACTGTTGGTCACATGTACAAACTGTAAAACTAGGGATTGATCATTCCTTTTACCAACTGTATTATTACGGACGTGTTTTTTGGTGTGTTGTTCCGTTATTTTAGTGTGCAAAAATGAAACTAGGCCCCACCTCTTGGGTGGGTCAGGTCCCTTGACTGTTTTTTTTTTGCTATAATTCCAGTCTTAGTTTTCTAACCATTTTAAAATGAGGTGGAGTTTTTGAGATCACAAAATTAAAGTCACATGAAAAGGTGATGTCTCCTTTATTCAGAAAACAGCAGTCATCACATGCTTCATTTTACTAATATTTATTTAATTTCCTGAAGAAACAAAAAGAGCTATGAGTTGAAGGTCCAGCGAGCGATGTCTTACTCCTAAGTTGAGGCTCCTATATAGTCTACTAAAAGCGCTGAACAGGTGGCGCATTTCTTGCTTACCTCTTGAAAAAAACTCATGTGAATTACGGCCCTCGCTTCGCTCTGGCAAAATTCACACTCGTTCAAACACTTTAGGAACGAAAAAATTTATTTTAAGAACACGATTTCACGCAAAAATTGTCGTATGTCGCAGATTACCAGTCCAATAAAGTCCAATGTTCGAATTTAACCACATGAATTACGATACCGGTCGAAAACACTTAATATTTTCAAATCTGCGATTTTTGAAGCCTCTGAGAATTACTCGAGTTATCGTGTTATCAAGCAAGCAAGATTGTTCTAGACTTCTAGATTGTTCGACCAGAAATCCAGATTCACTTGCTCGTCGAATTTTTTCTGGAACCTCACTACTCCAATATTATCCATCTACGAACTTAAAATCGGGTAAAAATTACTTAAGTTATCACGATAACAAGGATCAGCGTCTGAGTATAATTTCTCCCATATCTTGTAACAACGATCACAAAATTATATTCACATGAAAAATCAATGTCTCTTTTATTTAGAAAACAGCAGCCATCATATGCTTCATTTTACTCAAATTAAATTTAATTTTCTGCGGAAACAAAAAGAGCTATGAGTTGCTGGCCCAGCGAGCGATGTTTTACTCTTTTACTCTATTACGAGTCTCCTAAAAAGCGCTATGAGTGTCAAATAACAGAAAACATACGCTATGAGTGGAAGGTCCAGCGAGGTACGTTTAACACCTAATATGAGTCTCCTATATAGTCTACTAAATGCGCTGAAAAGGTGGCGCTGCGCAAAATCATTTCTCATCAATGTGAAGGCACAATTAGTCTGCGAATAGCATTAATATTGACTATTGGCAGTTGACTGCGAATAGCATGTGCCATAGTTTAAATAGAAATTTATGAAATTTGACTTCGTACGGGGCTGTCTATATTGCCTCCGGCAATTTAATTGTATATGATAACAAGGCAAAGAGTGGATAATGTAAGTGATTTTAAAGGGAGAATAGTTTTTCAGCAGAGAAGAAAATGAAGAAAGAGAAATGAAGAGTTTCACATTGAAGGCTTTTGACACGAATAGGTGTTTCGTACGGGTCGGCGTTAGCTATGTTTTTTTTTAAATTGCACGCTCACACAAAGTACACTCTGTTTCTCATAGGTGTCGAGTCAAATATTACGCGCGATCGAAAACGTCAAAGAAAATACACATTGAACAACTTTGAACGTGTGTGTACGTTAGATAATTTTGTTTAATTTATTTTCCTCTTTCCTGTTATCGGGATACGATCTTGCACATATCATGGACATTGAATGTTGTGATTTCGACAAAAATAACATTGTGAAATCCATAAGTGACGGTGAAAAGACCATTTATTTAATAAGAAACGAAAACAACGGTTTCGAATATTGTTTGAGTGAGATGTCGGATACTGAAGAGGGTCACATGTTAAAGCGGCACAAAGGTGCCTTGTCGAGACGATCATCCGAAACATCTGTTTCGTCGGTACCATCCGCATCCAATTGGCGCGCGGAACAAAAATCAAAATTTAAAATCTGTTTTTCGTCTGAAACGATCAAATCATCAAAATCCGAACAATAGATCAGTGTCAAATAACTGTTCTTCTCTCAAAATAGTGTCAAATGAGTTGTCAATTTCACAAAGCTAACCTCAAACAATGACAGCTCCATATAAATTTTTGTAACATGTTGGTTAGCTTTGTGAAAATGACAGCTCATTTGACATCTCAAACGACATTGACAATGATCTATTGAAACAATTTTTTAACAAAGAGAAAAAACCACTACCAAAATTTCTCGAAAAGTTTGGTACATTTAATATTGATCAGACGTTCCGGCTGATTTTGGTAGTGTCGAACGAGATCTCGTAAATCAGTTGAATCATTTTCAAACCTTCGGCACAGAGGCGGTGTCACTGGATATCACTAAAAATATTATGAAATTATTCATCGGTAAAGACCAGTTCGTTCAATCTCAAGTGAAACTGATGTATGGTGTCGCTGACCTCGTATTTACGAAACGAGTCGAATCGTGGCTACTAATGTTTTGTGCCGTAGAGGTAAAGGAAGCCCGTTCAGTTTACGATGTAGCGTATCGGGAAAAGTGTCGAACACAGCTGGCGGCCTACATAATTTCTATGGCCATAGAGAATGACAAGAAACTTCGGATGTTCGAAAACAAACGCTTTGGCAGCCAGACATTGTATGGTGTGTTACAAATTGGGCTATCGCCGTTCTTTTATCGCACTGAGATCACCGACTCGTACATCGATGCAATTAAATCGTTTGAAGCCGTTCCAGATGTACAAATTCAAGAACTCCTGCCCAACAATCCGTACAACGATAGAGAGCTTCTTAACAATGCCTTGCGACCGACTTTATTAAAGTTTTACCAGGCATTGCTAAGCGAAGACACATAAAATTACACTCACGCAGTTGAAAAGTGTAAAACGTCCACTCCAGTTGTGTTCCAATTCTGGAGTGGTTTTGCACTTCATGGCACACGTGCCTTCATTCACACTCTACTTCCGACATCATCAACAAACACACCACTCACATATCAATCACCGAGGCAACTACTCCTTCATGAATTTATCACAGGATTTCATGCTGATAAGCGCAATTAAGGACGAACAAAATCAATTATAGTTTTTTGTATATTATAGTTATAGTCCAGCCCCTTGTGTCAATCCGCTCGCTTTAAGTTTTTCGAATTTTTTCTTTAGGGGCCATTCACAAATTACGCACTCACCTAAGGGGGGAGGGGGGGGGTCAGAAATTAGACATTTTTATATGAAAAACGCGTGCGAAACGGGGGGGAGGGGGTCAAAAATTACGCGTCCACCGCGTGCGTAATTTGTGAATGGCCCCTTACATTATGTGATTGAGCATGAAAAACTATGGAACTAATTTTTTTTCTGGAAAATGGAAAATCGCTCTTCCGGCCGGAAAACGGTTTATATGAAAAAATTAAAAGTCAAATATCTACCGAATGCGATAACTTCTTTGAAAAATTCTTTTTTTCCTTGAAAGCCTGATTCAATACCAACATTTCGTGGAACAACTTTTTTTTCTGTAAAATAAAATGGCGTCGATATAGGAATCTTCCCAAAAAAATGACCCGGAAAATTCATAAACTTTGAACCTAGAAGTTGGAGGACCCATAAGGAATGATCAGTTGATAGGAACTGACCCCTCATTACCTCAATAATGACATAAATCCAGAAAAACATGAAAAAAATCCGATAAAAATGCGAGAAATCTATAGGTTCTAGAGCTGGGAAGACGTTGGAACATCAGGAAGGTGCTTAACACAAATGGAATGTATATGGTGCAGTTAGTTATCACCATTTAAAACACTTCTGGTGTTAAATTGTCGAATTGATAGTAGCTTAGTGCAAAAATAGGGTTTACTTTGACGAGTTATACAAATTTGGGTATCGAATGGCATCCACAACATCCTGAGCTAGTTTTGTGACTAGGATTCAATTCTAAAATGATGTGGACAGGCTATTCTTCAAAATTCATCAGCAAAAATTAATCATGCGTCACTATTTTGCTCAGAAATAAATACCAAAGAATGTTGGAAAATATCAGTTCTAGGAACCATGGAAATACTGACTTATATCTCGATATCCAGGAAACGGCGTGAAGCCCGCCGGGCAGCATTCGAAAGGTACTGACTCTAGCTTTCTAAAGAACCCTCATTTATTGAAATCAGTTTCGAATTGACGGTGTGAGGTGAACTCAAATTTTATGAATTTTCCGGGTCATTTTTTTGGGAAGATTCCTATATCGACGCCATTTTATTTTACAGAAAAAAAAGTTGTTCCACGAAATGTTGGTATTGAATCAGGCTTTCAAGGAAAAAAAGAATTTTTCAAAAAAGTTATCGCGTTCGATAGATATTTGACTTTTAATTTTTTTCATATAAACCGCTTTTCCGGCCGGAAAAGCGATTTTCCATTTTCCAGAAAAAAAATTAGTTCCATAGTTTTTCATGCTCAATCACATGGGATAAAGAAAAAATTCGAAAAACTTAAACCGAGCGAGACGACTTTTTCTGACACAAGGGGCTGGACTATTAAGTGAACATTGTGTACTTAAAATAAAGTCTTAGCAATAACAACGAACTTCAGGCTTTCGTTTTTGAATGGAGTCTTCGTTGCCCTGACTCTTTTTAAAGACAACACACACCCACCGTCAGCGGGCCTTTTGCCTAACTGACTGCATGACATTACCAACGAACAATTACATGTAACACAAAGAGACATTATCGGTACTAAATCCAAGACGCAACCTAATAACCGATTCAATCAGATGTCATTATTGTGGACAAAAACCTGATGAAGCGAATTATTTGTGTTGCGGTTGAGTTTCGAACACACAACCGGCAATTCAATAATTGAATGTGAAGTCTCGACTCACACACTGCGCTATTATCATACATCTTTCGGGTAAATTCGTCAGCTTTGCTTCATATAACATAGTGTAAAATCGGACAAAACGTAGTTATGACCTTCCGATCAAACAAGAGCTTGAACATCCTCCGCCACCACGACTTGTTTCACGTTTGCCTATTTGGAGACGACATCGAAATCACTGGCGCTGTTTGTCATTTGTTTATAAAAGTTTTTGTCATCTCAAATTGGCGCTGAAAATTCTAATGGACGACCATGACCATGACGCTTAAAGCTATAATCTGACCTCGACCGAAAACCTTCAACTTCAACTGAAGAAATATTTGAACGAATCTGAAGAAATATTTGAACGATTCTGAAAAATTTTCAAATATTAAAAACTCCACACGAGAAACTGGCTGGTTTTTAACTTCCTCGACGAGAGCGGAAGATGTTGAATCGTTGTCGTTTTGGACAAGTTTTTTGCATAAGCGCAACATTAGCGATTCTACAAACTGTGATTGCAGTATATCGATTCCATTCGGACCATGAACCACATTCTGAATCTGAACAATTGCACATTTCGGAAATTTCACGGTGACATGCGAGAGATGAATGAGGCGAGTGGGGGCTTCATTAGTTGTGTACATTTTGGATCGTAGCACTATGTTTTTTGCGAATTAAATTTTTCAACTTATGTCAGTGTTCATTTGAGTTCATTTTCATACAGTGTATTGGGTCCCTCATTTGACGTTTCAATAATGAACCGCTCCTGTCAGGTTTACTTTTACCACGGCAGAGTAAAATAAACCAGGCAGGAGCGGTTCATTTTCGAAACGTCAAATAAGGGACCTAATACATGGGATGAAAATGAACTCAAATGAACACTGACATAAATTGAAAAATTTTATTCGCAAAATATCAAGGGCTACTAGATTATTCAGGTCCCTAGTCAAACAAGCGCTCCTGCCTGGTTAACTTTACTCTGTCGTGCTTTTACTCTGCCGTGATCGTAGATCGAGTTGTTTGAGACGTTCAGTCTTAAATTTGAGTGACGTAGTTTTGAAATTGCGAGTCTATTGTTTCGGACAATGTAAAAAGTTGAGAAGTCGAGTTGACTTGTGAGTTTGGTTTATCTGAGGCGAGGGCGAGATCAAAAATCACATAGACTTGACTTTACACATACACAACACAACAAGAAATCCGGTTGGAAAATATAGAAGAAAATCCATCAAACAACAGTTGTAACAACTATAAGAGACGTGTATAGGTAAGTTACATAGAATGCTACGAAAGTAATTCATGAAGTAACAATTTTGTGATAAAAGTTAACTCCCGATAGTAGGGCTCACTAGTTGAACAATGAATACTATGCACGTATGACAAAACGGTCGAGGCTTGCCGAGACGGCTTGTCATACGTGCATATTCTCATATATTTCGAAATTTGCTTGAAATTGGGTCCAACCACATATCTCACATCACAAGGCATACATCCTTTGATCCGGAGGTGGAGTGCTTGGTATCGTTTGAAAGCTGAGGGTCCCAGCTAAGCATTTAAAGTAATCTAAAGTAATCTAAAGTAAAGTGCTGTTTGCGGCGTTTATGGATTTTTTTTAGAGTCTGTCAAAGTTCGCCGAAGGAGGAAAATTTAGAGATTTTAGCAGATTTCGGAAACTCAATATTTTTTAAAAATCGGAAAACTGGTTTTATTTTGTTTTTAGATCATGCCTAGCATTCCCAGTACTTGTCTCATTAAATTTACGAAAAAAAATTTCGCCGAAAAAAATTCGCCATGCAGAAGGGTTCAAATTTTCGATGAAAACTGAAACTATTTACCACTGCTGCGGAACATCCAAAAACTTTTTCATCGTTAAAAGTTTGGAAACTGAACGTGCAGCGATAATAGCGAAGAAAAAAATCACTTTTTTGAATCAATTTTATAAATTACTTAACTTTCACCTCAGTTTTAAAATATCATTTTTAAGAAAATTCGGAAAAACTGCGGGAAAATCGGAAAATTCGTGAAATTTTTTTGCACTAAAAAAAACTTTGAACCCTCAGCTTTCGTTTGAGACCAATATCACCTGCGTAGCTTCGATTCCCGCTACACAGAAATTCATCAAAGTTACCTCTGCATCGAAAACTTCAACCGGATGTAGATGGCACTAGAGGTCACTTTTTCCTAGGTCTCCTAATCGTTTTTGATTCCCCAAATGTATATTTATCAATGGTAAAAAATTCACGCTTTTATACCGAAATGCACCAAAATGCAGCTAGTGAGCCCTACTACGAGTGTGTTTGTGATCGACAAACTTCAGTAACTGTCTTTTCGACAAGTTTATAGTTTGCAATGCAATTTGCTCAAAAAGGCACGGGGGAGTTTCCGACTATCACAAAATTGTTTCCGGAATAAATTACGTAGCAGCATCCAATGTATTCTGTCTATTAAATGCGAAAGTTGAATTTCACATAAAAATGAACCGAAAAATGAACCGAAAATACTGCATATGTAATCGATCATTTTCACAGGGGGTAAAGTGGTATGCAATGTTCTACTTTCGCATGGAGCAGACAGTAAAAAAACATTACTCGGAAAACCTTCCCGGAAACTCGTTTCCTGAGAATAACAATCAGATCAAACTCACTACCAGGGAGACTTCACAAGGATTGTTATTAATGAGGGTTTTGGTTTTCCTCGATTGTTATTTTGACTGGTCAAATCAATCCTTCACCTCCGGCTCGATCTGCAGGATACAAATAAAAATCACCAAACTAATACGTAATCTACTATTATCAGATAATTATTAACACGAGTAGCACTTTACCAGCTCTTCATGATACAGTGAAAAAAATACCGAAAGTCAGGGACTATTTTTTGGAAAATTTATTGGTTAAAAATTGCTTTCCCAAATTTGCCACGATTCGACCAGCAAAATTAGGTGACGGGAAAAATCTCCGAGTGTATTATCGTTGCAGCGGCGATAATATCGTTTCATGGACGATAAAATCGTTGCTGTGACGATATTATTGTTTCAGAAAACGATATCATCGTCCGGAAAACGATATTATTGTCATCTGATACGATAATATCGTATCAAAAACAATAATATCGTTTCAATCGGCGATAATATCGTTTCACGGGTGATATTATCACTGCAGAAACGATAATATCGTTGCATAAAACAATATTATCGTCGCAAAAACAATAATATCGTTTCAATCGGCGATAATATCGTTTCATGGGCGATAATATCGTTGCAGGGACGATAATATTGTTCCAGAAAACGAAATTATTGTCTTCTAATATGATATTATCGTCGCTCGGACGATAATATTGTTTCACGGGTGATAATATAATATCAGAAATGATAATATTGTTTCTTGGACGATAATATCGTTTCACGGGTGATATTATCACTGCAGAAACGATAATATTGTTGCATGAAACGATATTATCGTCGCAAAAGCAATAATATCGTTTCAATCTGTGATAATATCGTTTCATGGGCGATAATATCGTTGTAGAGACGATAATATTGTTGCAGAAAACGATATTATCGTGCGGAAAACGATATTATTGTCGTTTAATACAATATTATCGTCGCTCGGACGATAATATCGTTTCATGTGCAATAATATTGTTGCACGGATGATAATATTGTTACAAAAAACGAGATTATCGTCCGGAAAACGATAATATTGTCGTCTAATACGATATTATCGTTGCTCGCGATAATCGTCCGAGCGACGATAATATCGTTTCATGAGCGATAATATCGTTGCATGGACGATAATATTGTTACAAAAAACGATATTATCGTCCGGAAAACGATAATATTGTCGTCAAATACGATATTATCGTCGCTCGATAATCGTCCGAGCGACGATAATATCGTTTTATGAGCGATAATATCGTTGCATGGACGATAATATTGTTACAAAAAACGATATTATCGTCCGGAAAACGATAATATTGTCGTCAAATACGATATTATCCTCGCTCGGACGATAATATCGTTGCACGGACGATGTTATTGTTACAGAAAACGATATTATTGTCCGGAAAACGATATTATTGTCGTCTAATACGATATTATCGTCGCTCGGACGATAATATTGTTACAGAAAACGATAATATCGTCACAGCGACGATATTATCGTTTCAAAAACGATATTATCGTCCCCGACGATAATGCACTCGGAGATTTTTCCCTAGCCCGCAAAATTATTGAGTTTGTAAGACCGTAACACCGCCATATTTTTGTTAAAAACATGAATTAGAAACGTGTAAAAACCGTCTGCGAAAGTATAAACTTTGAGGAATCGATTTCGCGTTATACACGTTGCAGATTGATTGGATCTAACGGAAACACATCAATTTATTGCATCTCAAAATTCAAATCAATCGTTGTGATCAATATTTTCGTAGGTACCCAACATTATGTACACTCTACGATACCTTATCGCATTTCGCGTGTCTCGATACAGTCTGTTGTGAATGGATATCATTTTTCATTTTATCAGCAATTTCGGTATGTTAACCCGAGAAAGAAAGCGAAACTCTTTTATGTTAATTTCTCGATTTATTTACATTTTTTATTACCACAAGTGATAGACCAAGTTATATCATTCGAAACGATGAAAAAATGATGTAATAAATAAGCTGAATTCTAGTAGTTATTATGGATCAGTAATAATAATTTTTCGTAGGTTTTCTCGTATGTTAGATGAACGACCTGTGTACGTGCACATTACGCATGAATAAGAAACTTATCGGCTTCCTCTTCCTTCTTCTTTGGGAAGTAGGGATTGTGTTCGGGGTCAAGATTCAGGCTACAAAACGAGACAAAACATCAATTTCATAAAAAGGCACAGGTCCAATTAAATATATTGTCATCTATCGTACCGGTAATAATCCAAAGCAGCATGACAATCGACATTGTACCACCAATCGCAGGTAAATTCTTTCTGATTGAAAATGGTACCGTTGGTGCACAAAAATGAGGCGCCCTGTTCGCCTTCTCTACCATCATAACACACATGGTATGCCTGACAACCGGTCTCGACATTTGCGTACATTCCGGGTGTAGCTGGAACGTTGCCACAGTGGAAACTGGTGTGTGGAACAGTATGGTAGACTGGATAGTCGACACCTAAGAATTTACAGCGTTTAGAACGTTTATTCTGTTGTGTCCAAATTGTTTAATCTGAAAACTATCATAGGATCCTTACCTGGAGTTCCTGGTATTTTGTGCAGATCTTGCTCCTTCTTTGCCTTTTTATGTTCACGATACTGTAGGTTTTGGCCGTAGCTCTATGAAAAAAGAAAATTTTTCTAAGAAAATTGGACATCGTGATAGTCAGGCATATCTCTAAAACACAACTATCGTGTATGCTATGCACTTCTTTTCATCTAAGAACTTCCAACCGATTGCTAAAAATCTTGTACTTCATTCGTTTCAACATAAATTTTGAAATGTGAAATCGCATATTTGTCAGACTTCATAGGTTACAGACGACAGAACTTGTTGTAGTACTTTCATCTTGACCAATACAGGGCATATTTTAGTGTAATTAAATTCCCGAAAATTCCCTAATTTCTCCTTCATGTTTTATCTGTTTCTCTAAAATAACAATTGATCGAAGTGCCTCCGTTCTATTTACTGCCTTTTAGTTGTTTCCCAGAAACAGAATTCAGAAATTTTCGGGAAATTAACGAAACCTTTTAATATTCAGCCAAATTTTAATGAATAATTTCAGGTTGTTGCTCAATAGCTACAATTTGCAATGAAAGTACATAACAGGTATGGCCAATCGAAAAATTCATCTTAAACGCACTCACAATTTGTGTCAAAATAATATGAAAATGAGTGCGTTTCATGGCGGAAATCAAATTTTTATGTCCTATGGGCGGGTGATAGACCATACCTGTTTTACACTTTCATTGACAATTTGGACTATGGCTATATCGCGAGACAATCATTAAATCAGTTAACGGTTTTTGTTGAGGTTTTGATCTTCTACTTCAATTATTTTAACATTCAACACGTTGACCGGAGGTCAGCGCTTATTTTTGCCGTTGATGTCGGTAAATAGATATAAGATTGAATCACAATTCACAATGGACTTTCGGTAGACTGAAGTTCTTTTTTAGACTCTGTTCATGTACCTATTTTCCTTGAACTACTTTTTCAAAGTTCTTTGTCCGTTGTTACGTTCAAAAAAAAAAAACTCTCGCTAATTACACACATCAAACTAATTGAACCAATGAATGAAAAAAAAACAGAGCAAAATTCAATTTCTTGTTTAGTCTGCCGTACGATATTATGTTGGTATAATATTGAATTATTAAATAACTTTTAATAAATTGAAAGTAAAATTGCATAATTATAGGTAAGGTATGCATGTACAGACAACTGAATTTTATAGCAATTTCAATAAATCTGAATTTTTCGAGAAAACTTTTTAACAAAATTTTATAGTTTTCACAAACCTCTACTTCCACATAGTCGTGACCGATCGGAACGTGGATACATGTAGCCAATGTAACGCACAATGTCCCGAAAATAATAAACTTTTTCATTTTAATTTTTAAAAGAAAAAAACTTTTTAAAAATTTAACATTCAGCAAATTCAAAACGATTTATCCTCGACAACTTCAACAGACCAACTAACCAAATATTTTCAACTCTCCAATGGCTCATTATGGTGGGATAATATATGTTTATGCTGTAGTGGGATAAAACTGCATATGTTTTGCATTAAAGACAACAACAACAAAAATAGCGAGAGGCAAAGAAAAACAACTTTCACTCACAGTGCACTTCAGGTGGATGGTGAACCTAAGGTTTGACTATAACATTTTGCAAAAGAAAAAATAACGAAGTTCGATTCAATCGAATGATAAATTTTGTTTGAACTAAAAAAGGTTTAAATGTCGAATGAATTAAGTTGAATTAAGTCTGATCATTTATATAATGTAGCCATGCCATTTGACCATCTAGTTTCATGTCGTGATCTAACCTATCACAGACGGGAATCATATATCACCAGTGAGGTACCGAATCTGTATTATGAATGAAGAAGAGGCGTAAGTGTTTAGTCTTTTCTTTTCCGTTTTTTTTTTCGTGTAAGAATACTTTTGGCCTCGCTTTTAACAGTGTTTTTGGGTGTAGGAACGTCAGGATTAGACAAAGAAATTCTTTTAGACTTAAAAAAAAACGTCTCATCGAGAAACGGATAAGAAAAAGTTTTCGTAAAAGTAAAGAAAGAAAGAAGGAAAAATCGTTAATACCATCCCAAAAATGGAACTTTCCATAATTCTTTAACCTGTCACAGACGGCAAGAATATTAACAGATTAACAGTCTTACTATCTGATCTATTACTTCATTTGATCGAAGATTTTCAGAGATTGATTTCTTTGAAATCTTTTACTTCATTTGTTTTGAGCACGATTTTTGCTATATAAGACCTCATTAGTCAGAGCTTGTCGTTTATTATTGCTGTCGTTGTCGATAACAGATGACAGCCGTCTGTAACAGGTTAACAGAAATTAAGAAGAGGGGAAGTAGTGATGAAAAGTCTGTGCGAGAAACACTGGAACTAGTATCCCAAATTATAGCTACGAAGCTTTTATTAATCTAGAATAAACTTACAAAAATCCATGTGAGGACATAGATGAGTTTCCCAGAACATGGATCATAGCCGGCCATCTGAAATCAAAAGTACTCGAAGTAGTACTCAAATGTAGCATTCGAATGACACCTTATTTATGAAAAATTGATTGGAAATGGCCACGCCACGGCTTTTCTCAAAAAAAAATTCTTCCATGAAATATCGGTAATGAGCCGTACTTTCCAGAAAAGAAAGAATTTTTCAAAAAGATTTTGTAGTTTCGGAGTAGTATTCGACTTTAAGGGTTTTCATATAAATGGTTGTTTCGGCTGGAAAAACAACTTTCCGGAAAAAGGTTTTGTTCCACAACTTTTCATGACAAACATGGAACAATGAAAAGTTTTAAAGTCACTTTTTTCGCTACCCTCGGTGAACCTTGGCTTGTATACCTTGTCAGTAAGTGATTTCAAAGTAATATTGTGCTAATGCCTTAGCCTGGCGTCTAAGCTTTACAACGACACCAAACACGGCATGATTGATCATCAACAAGAATTGTTTATTATAGAGTTTTTACATCGACGTCACTCTACTCGCAAATCTAGAGTAGGGTGGGTCGTATTTTATTTTGTTTTTATTTTAAAAGGCCTGGCCCCAGGCTGTACTCAGAATTGACCAAGGAATCCGAAACAGCAAAAAAAAAATTAAAAATTCATTTTTTCCTTGCCTCTAGACTGATTTTTGATTTTTGGGGTAGTAGCATGAAATTGCACACAATGTTGACAGATATCTCGGGCAGTTGGGAACAGAAGACATTGCTGTTAACTGTAGTGAATAGCTGAGGAGTCCAGCTATGAAATACCATAAGAACGTTGTTTATCTTCGCCTTCAATCGGGCAGGGTAACTCTGTCAGTGTTCCCAACTAAGACTTTTCGACCAAAAGTTTCAACTTTATTTGCAAATAAAAGCGACAAATCATGACATAATACGTCGTGTGAGGTATGCCTGAACAGGTAATCTCATAGAGAATCCATTGCAGAGAAGTTTGATGAAAACGAATTGAAAATACTCACAGGAGCTCTGTTTTCGAAGCCCAAGTTTGGCAATTTTTTGTTAGAATGAAAAAGTTAAATGAACAAAAAATGCAAATTAAAAGGTTCTAATCTGATGAAATTGATAGTTTTATACCTATTAACCCTAAATAACAATTTTCTGAGCAAATAAACGTAAATTCGTCGATTTTTGTTCATTTGACTTTTTCATTCTACCAAAAAATTTCCAACTTTTGGCTTCAAAAACAAAGCTCCTATGAGTTTTTTCAACTTGTTATCAAAAAACTTCTCTGCAATGGATTCTCTATGAGATTACCTGTTCAGACATACCTCACACGATGTATTATGTCGTGATTTGTCGATTTTGTTTGCAAATAAAGTTGAAATTTTTGGTCGAAAAGTCTTAGTTGGGAACCCTGCCCGATTGAAGACGAAGATAAACAACGTTCTTATGGTATTTCATAGCTCGACTCCTCAGCTATTCACTACAGTTAGCAGCAATGTCTTCTGTTCCCAACTGCCCGAGATATCTGTCAACATTGTGTGCAATTTCATGCTACTACCCCAAAAATCAAAAATCAGTCTAGAGGCAAGGAAAAAATGAATTTTTAAATTTTTTTTTTGCTGTTTCGGATTAATTGGTCAATTCTGAGTACAGCCTGGGGCCAGGCCTTTTAAAATAAAAACAAAATAAAATACGACCCACCCTACTCTAGAGCCCGTAGAAAACGAAATTACATTAAAAGAACAGTTTCAAAAATGTTTTGTTGCCATTTTAAAGGGCATGTTAACCTCGTCTAGAATCGCCAATTACAGGGTTTCTCTGTTACTTCATCACGGATATATCACCCATTGAAAATCGACACATTTTCACTTTCATCTGCTATAGCACCGTGACTGAGTGAGCAGGAGCAACTATTTTTCCGTGTTAGATCTTAGAATTTGTCCATCTACCAATTCCAGTATCAACCGTAGGTTCTCACTCTTCTGATGGTTCTGGACGAGGGTAGTGCCCGTTCTCAAAAACGGCCGGACAGATCGGGAAACTAAATGTGGTTTTGTACAGTACTCGAGTCCCTCTAACAGAATATAAAAAAAAATCGGAGGTGGTCTTGTGACTCTATTTAAAGTTATTTCAAGCTCGCCGTGACTTGCGTCACGGCCCCTGTGCTAGCGTAATCCATCGTTTTTAATTTTAATGTCTAAGAAACTCTCTGCGAATGGTATGCAGAGAAATATTTTCTTACTTACGCTCTGCGAGATGGTAAACATTACACACATGTTGTTCAATTATATAAATACAAATCGATGACCTAATGAACACCGAAAATGTTATACCATCGATCATATGCTATGTAATTTCGGAAATATATGAGAGAGCTAGTAAAGCGAATAATCTCAGATAAAATATCGAAACTAAAGTTCTGTGTGTATTTCCGTACATCCCACATGATGAAATTCAATTTTTTTTTAAATTCATTTTATCGGCATTGACAGTGACGATCAGACGGAGATTAAAGTTGTGTACGAATTTTTGGTAGTTTTGTTGTTATCTAAATAGACACAAAATGATCCACCATAGACTGTTCATACTTCTATTTGCGGTTGCTTTATATGAATGTGATTCTGCAAACATACTGATACTTGAGGAACTACCATCTCCAAGCCATCATTTATGGTAAAAATATCAATTTTTCTACATTTTCCTTCACCAAGACCTTCTGTTTCCCAAAGGTTTCGATCTGTTACTTTGGAGCTGATTAACAGAAATCACAATGTGACGGTTGTATCATCCGAACTCGACACGATCAAATTACAAAATTTACATCAAATACACATGGAACGTGTGTACACCACTGTCTTTAGCTCTATGAACTCAACATTCAATTTAATTGAAATGGGTGCGCAGCCACCGTTTCTGCAAATTATTGGAAACGTTATCTATGCGACCAAGGCGTGTGAAGGGTTTACGATTTCGAAAGGATGGCAACAGCTACAAAACTATCCGGATAATTTTGAGGTTCCTTGTGCAAAGCTTACAATCAAGCTCATCATAATTCCCACTCAGTTTCATTTAGTTATCCACGACTTTCCAGCCAGTTCTTGTCTTCTAGCATTTTTATCTAAGTTCAACTATCCACCCATGATCGGGATGACAGCATTTAGTGACTTCTCGGTTGTTGCTTCTACGATACGATCAGCATTGATTCCTTCCACGTCCACGCATTTCTTGTTCAAAGAGGACATGACCTCAACGTTTTACGGACGACTTCAAAATTTCGTTCTTAATGCCGTTGTGCGTCTCGTTCAGAACGTGTACGTCGACTCCGTTATGGATGAAATGGTGAACACAGCTGTTAATGGAAGCTATGAAGTTTTACCAGTTAAACAACTTCGGCAGAGGGCAACATTAGCTTTGATCAATTATAATGAGCATATTGATGGAGTGGAACAACTACCACCCAATGTTGTCGGTGTGGGTGGATTGCAGATTCAGGAACCGAAGATGCTGTCGATGGTAATTTAGCGAATCTGTACTCTAGGGCTGTTCAAAAATGACATCCATGCAAGTGTAGACAAGTGCAGGCACGATCTGATCATACCGTGAATTCGGACGATTGGATGAAATCAACGTACTTCAAGCAAGAGTGATCATAGTCAAGAGTGTAATTTTTTATGAAATGGCTTTTTGCAGTGTTTTACAGTTGTCAGCGGGTCAGGTTCGGTCAGACCGGAACCCGAACCTGATCTTGACTCGAACCTGAACTAAGAATTCGGGTTCAACCCGAACTTGACCCGAACCTGAATTTTCGATTTTGGGTTCAAACCGAACCCGACCCGAACCCGAAGTTATTCAACCCGAACTTGACCCGAACCCGAATTTGCATTTCGGGTTTGACCCGAACCTGATCTGAACCCGAGATCTTCAAATAAATCAAGTCCGGTTCGGGTTAACCCGAAATTTTTGGCATTTTTTAGTGTAAAATTTTCGGGTCACCCGAACCGGACCTGATCTATTTGAAAAATTCGGGTTCAGATCAGGTTCGGGTCAAACCCGAAATGGAAATTCAGGTTCCGGTCAAGTTCGGGTTGAATAACTTCTGGTTCGGGTCGGGTTCGGTTTGAACCAGAAATCGAAAATTCAGGTTCGGGTCAAGTTCGGGTTGAACCCAAAGTCTTAGTTCAGGTTCGGGTCTAAAACCGGTTCGGGTCATAACCTGAACTGATCAGGTCAACCCGAACCCGTTCCGAGCCTTATCTCAAGAGTACCACTCATGCTTGATGTGCGTTGATGAAATTTTTTAATTTTTGAACTTTTTACAAATGAGTTGAATGTATCTCTCGATGGGCTTTTTCAAACCAGTTCGGCCCTGGGCCAAAAGTTGTCAGAGCTTATGAGCTTTGGATGGATGTCATTTACGGACATCCTCTTTTTATCAATATTCCGATCAAATTGGATAAAAGTAGTGACAGAGTCAGACCGAAGATCCACAAAAATGACTTGTTTGAAGAAGACTTGAAAATGGAGTAATGCTGCGCTGGCAGTAATTTTGTGTTTTAAAATTCTGTCTAGGATTTCGCCAATATAGCCAGCAATGCAACAAACGGCCTAGTGCTATTTTCATTGGGTACGAATGTTAAAAGCGAAATGCTGGGTGACAATACCATTGTCCAAATACTAAATGCATTCGAAAGACTGCCAGAATACTCGTTCGTGTGGAAGATTGATTTGATCAACAGTACAATTCGTATACCGCACAACGTTCACATACGGAAGTGGATACCACAAAATGATTTATTAGGTAGGTCGAACAAGCATCATCTTTTGGTGTGAGGATTTTACCTATCGGTTTCAGGCCATGAAAATACAAAACTCTTCATCACACACGGTGGATTGTTAAGCACCCAAGAGGCAATATACAACAGTGTACCGATCTTAGGCATTCCGATCATGGTTGATCAGTTTATGGTCGGTATCACACTAGTAGTGTAGCCACAGTAAATGAGAAATTAATCGAAATCAATTCCCTAAAGAATGTCGACCGTTGTGTGGAAAAAGGTATTGGTGGCCGCATTCATGTGCACTCAATAACGTCGAACAACCTGTTTGACAAGCTGACCGAAATGCTATCGAATCCGATGTACAAAGAAAATATCCGAACAATGTCACAGCGCTTCAAAGACCAGAAGGAACGGCCATTAGATAGAGCTGTTTGGTGGATCGAATGGGCGCTACGGAATCCTAATGCGGCTCTGTTGAATCGCAGTAAAAATCTGAATTTCTTTCAAATACAATCGATTGATGTTATTGGTGTGCTGACAGTTGTCGCTTTGATCATATTGTGGATTGTGGTGATTTTGTTAAGGAAAATTTTGATTTGCATTTTCCGTCGATCGAAGACTGTGAATAAAGGTAAAATTGACTGAAGGTCGTTCTTTAGAATTTTCGTTTTGCCTGATCAGTACAATATAAAGTCGACGGCAATGGTATCTGGTTCTGAGTATCTGTGGACCTAGCTCACGATCAACTTCTATAGATTTTTTCCCCGATTAGTATTGTATATACTCAGGCCCGGACTGACCATATTGTCTTAAATGCAGCTTGGGCCGGCAAAAGTATTTTGATTTTATCGCCAAGAGATCGGTCGACTTGTAGCCAGTCTAGCCTGTTGGAGTGTTGGCCCATACCTTTCGTTTTCTATTTTTGTAGGTAGACTCGAAAAAAGCCATACAGTCCTGGCTGGTATAAATAAAATATCATGTCCGGAGCGATAGCGGAGGACTTGACGCAGTCTAACTTCCAAAAAAAGAACGAAGAATTTTTTTGAGACACGGCAACTATATATAGGCGAGAATTTAAGTTTCTTTCCTTTCTTTCCTCTGTATCACCACAAATTCTATTCTATCTTATTCGCGCTTCAAATACGAGCAAAACGAGCTATCACTCGACTATGTAACTTTAAAATTGCCGGAGATACATCGTTTTGAAGTTGGTCATTTTGATAGAAAATGCACCAAATTAACGTTTTCCAAACAATCAAAATCTTTCAACTTACTCTGTATGTTTCTATCTATCTATCGACGGTCGATCTCGGAAACTAGTCAGCCAATCTCCATGAAATTTTGCAGGAACCTCAGGGTGGGCATAAAAATGAATATGTGATACGCCATTACCCCAGGAAAAACCAGAATTTTGTTTTATTGGCCTCGAAGTGGTTTCTGAGCGTGGTTTTCGAGGGTCGGGAACGCGTTTTCGGCTGTAGCTTAGCTGTATTGAAACCTACAGAGGCGTGCGACCCATCAAATGAAAGGTATTCGTAACACGATTCGAACAAAAAAATAATTAAAAAAATCGGGTCAGATTCGTGACCAAATTTTGAGCTACTCGAGCGTAGGATGAAAGGACTAATATTTTTTTGGGTTATGAGAGATAGAGAATTACTTTCTTCGGCAGAGTCTCAGAGTTTTACGAGTAGAACAGAGGGGCATATGTGAAAAATGTCGAAAGTTGGAAATGGGTGGGTCAATTGGGGTTTTGGAGATATTTCTTGAATTGTGGCAGATAGAGAATTACTTTCGTCAAATTTTCGATTTTCGTCAAATTTTCTGAATTTCGTCAGATTTTGGAATTTCGTCAAATTTTCGATTTTCGTCAAATTTTCAAATTTCGTCAAATTTTCAAATTTCGTCAAATTTTCAAATTTCGTCAAATTTTCAAATTTCGTCAAATTACGTCAAATTTTCGAATTTCGTCAAATTTCGTCAAATTTTCGAATTTCGTCAAATTTTCGATTTTCGTAAAATTTTTGAATTAAAACTGTAAACTGTTATAAAAAGCATTGTTGACTATACTTCTAAAACGACTGATATCACAACAAAAATCTCTTCGAGAAAAGTGTGACGCAGTCTTTGAAATGTGTGACGCAGTCTTTGAAATACAATTTCTAAAATGAATGATATCGCTAGAGTTGACGCTTTCAGCTTCGTTACGCAAAAATTAAATTTTACACCCAATTAGTTCAAACAAGCTGGCTTAGGTTTTCTCATCATCTGCCAAATAATTTTTACCATAAAAAAAATTTGACTGGAAACAACCAAAATTTTACCAAAAAAATCTGCGTCGCATGTGGCAGATAAATTTTCTTGCTGGTCTGTTCCTGAACATCTGCCACTTTGCGACGCAGATTTTTTTGGTAAAATTTTGGTTGTTCCCAGTCTAAATTTTTTTTTTGTAAAAATTATTTGGCAGATGACGAGAAAACCTAAGCCAGCTTGTTTGAACTAAAATTGGGTGTAAAATTTAATTTTTGCGTAACGAAGCTGAAAGCGTCAACTCTAGCGATATCATTCATTTTAGAAATTGTACTTCAAAGACTGCGTCACACTTTTCTCGAAGAGATTTTTGTTGGGATGCCCATTACCCCTCGAACTGAGAGAAAAATCGGATGCTCATGGCGAACATTCTTTTACGGATTCGTCAAATCTTTGTCTCTAGAGCTCCCCTAAAGCACTGAAATACAATAAAATCGGTGCTTTGTTTTAGGCAAATAAGTACAGCAAAATGAGGAATCTTTTGAAAACGTAAACGGTGTCGGGGAATCTCGCACACGCGATCATAGTATGCGTCCTTTTACGACGTGTAACGAAAAGTCATGACTGTGCGAGATTCTCCACTTAGATGTGAATCTCGCACACCATGAATTTGTGTGGTGTGCGAGATTACCCTACCCCACGTAAACGCACCGCATTATAGCTTTTTACGTTCAAAATATTTGTAAATATTTGTTTGGTCCACATATTTAACATATATAGAAATACAAGTGGAACGAGTGAAACGAAGGAATCAAGCGAAACTAATGAGAACGTAAAAACTTAAAATGCGGTACGTTTACCTACCGAAATCGGTCACATTTTCAAGTGAACTCTTTTATATGTTCCCTGAAAGGAACCTCTTTCAAAAAAATTCTTCGATTCTTGTGTAACCGAAAACATGCATTTTTCTTATGGAGTTCTTTCCAGATACATAAACGCTAGTTTTTCGTGCGGGTTGTCGTTGGAAAGGTAAAACTTTCGGACAGAATCTTATAAGGCTTAAGATTCACCTAAACTGAGATATATGAGCACTTGAAAAAAGATTTTAAAATTTGGCTAGTTCGGTAAATTGTAATGGCTCCTCTGTAACCGAAGGACTCTCGCGCAGAGGGTCGTAATTTCGCGCCCATACATTTTTTTCAAATCTTCGTTATTTTGGAAATGGGCGCAAACTCTATGTAGAGTGTTCCAGAGAAAGTCAAGATTGGAAATGGGTACAAATTTGATGTAGAGTGTTTTCACTTCAAGTAAAAGCTATCATAGTGGTCAGTCTATTTTATATGAAAAAGTTTTTACAGCTGTGTGGCACACTGTCAAGTCTCAGTACCATATTTAGAGTATCACTCATGCTTGAAGTGCGTTGCAAAAATCGAAAAATTTTCAACATTCATAAAACGTCAGTTTTCTTGGAAAACTCTCAACATCGAGTTCGCACTTACTTCCAATTATCTCTTTGTCTTAAAAAATTACGAAGTGAGATTCTCTTTTTCACTACATAAACGGAGAAATTCCCAGCAGCCAAGGAATTTTTAACCTCGTACGAAGTACAAAGGGGCTTATAGGATTACGATGCCGTGTGTAATTGATGGAATTCGAAGCAGACGGTAAGGGCAAAGTGTTTGCCTATGTTCATAGATGACGAATCCGCAATAAAAATTTTGTCTGTCCGTCTGTCCGTCACGTCGATATCTTGAGTAAATCAAATCCGATTTCAAATTTTTTTTTCGAAGTGACTATTTGCACTTAAGTGCAAATAGTGTATAAAAAGACTATTCGCACTTAAGGGCACTTAGTGTTCTAATAGACTATTTGCACTTAAGTGCCCTATACACTATTTGCACTGAAGTGCAAATAGTGTCTTAATGGACTATTTGCACTTATATGTTTTTGAGAAAATGAAAATATAAGTGGAAAGTAGTACTGTTTTTTCCTCGAAATGACTAAAGTAAAGGCAGTCAACTTTCGTTATAATATAAGTGCAGTTTCAAACAGTTAGACGCACAAACTATTTTTTTTAATGAAATTTGAAGAAAAAGACCTACAAAAACAAGTTCAGATTAGGTTTAATACGCCATCTAACGGTTAACGGTCGGCAACGTAAGCTTATCAAACAGCTCGTAAACGGTTTGTTTCGAAATAACTATTTTGGAAATAGTCTTCTAATAATTTGATCGTCTGCTGAGAGTAGAAAGTAGGCATGGGCGATAATGATTATGATTATCGATAATTATCAATTATCGATAATCGATAATTATCGACTTTTTTTATCGAAAATTATCAAAAAAAATATCGATAATCGATAATTTTTGATATTTTGATAATTATCAAGATATCGATAATTCGATATATCGATATTTTGGTCCGAAAATCCGATATTAATCGATATATTCCGATATATCGGTATATTATCATGAATTTTCAGATAAATATCAAAATATCGATATTTTGATAATTATCGAATTTCGATATTTTGATAATTATCGATATTTATTAAATTATCGATAACGATATGATTAATCGATTATCGATAATTTCTTTTGATTGATATTATCGATAATTTTGAACTCCTCCCATCCCTAGTAGAAAGATTAGAGAAAATTAGTACAAACTTTAACATTTCAAATGTCTCACTGTCATTTTTTTCAGAGAATGTCATTGAGAATTCGCAACGACACAATGAAATTCTCTGAAAATTTTGATAGTGAGACATTTGAAATGTTAAAGACTGTAGATTAACGCCGATATTAACCTTAATTTTCCTTATGCAAATAGCCACGAGTAAGAGTGTTCCATCGACAAAACTTGATTTTTGCTTCTACAAATGGTCAGAAAGAAGAGTTTTACATCGGCAACACTTGATTCTTACTTCTACCAACGCACTCCAAAACAGGCACGACAACACATTTAATATAAGAGGCCTACTCGACGCAGTAGTCAGAATTTTTCATATAAATTTAGTTTTTTATGTTGGTATAATATAACTGCGGGACCAAAATAAGAGGCTTTTTGACCGTTAAAAAAATCTGCTCTTGTGCTTGTTCTTGGAGTGCGTTGCTTCTACGAATGGCCAAAAGGAAGAGTGTTGCATCAACAAAACTTGATTACACGAGATAAGCGGAGATAAAAAATCAAAATCATATCATATACAAAAATGGCCAGTTGCATAATGGGAACCATCTCCGCAGAAAAACCTTTGGAAGAAATTTTTTATTTGTAATCTGTACTTTGAAAAGATACAAGTTTTAACAGGTCGGAATGACAGCTATGCCTAAGCACCTTTCCTTGTCATTTAAATTTAAAAAAAAACTTGATTTTTCCTTCTACATATGGCCATAAAAAGTAATGTTACGTTTGCACTTAAGAGTCATATCGCCAAAACTTTAGGTGATTTTCTTAACTTTGAGAACAAGCGGTCTCCGATTTTAATGAGTGATAGCTCGTTGGATTCGACTTTCAATTCTAGGAAACACGTATCTTTCACTTTTTCGAGAAAAAAAATTATATTCTGTGAAAAGCATTCAAAAGTAGAGACATGTCAGAGGGTACCGAAAACAGTTTTTTGGCAATAACTCAAGAAAAAATTATTTTAGATTGTTGTAATGTTGTTGTACTAATGTCGGCCTTGAAAAGACCTTCAGGTAGAGTATACGCACTGGCTGGTGCGAGTACATCCACGATAGTTATTTTTAATAATATAGTGAATCTTCGGAGAGTCCGCCTTCCCTGCAGCTTCGACGTTCCACGGAACTGAGTATGGGGTGTTGTAGCTGGTCTCACCCACTATCGTTCCACATATAAATGAACCCAGTACTTTTGTGCTGCAAGCCTACAGAAGTCTTGGAAAAAACGTTGGTGCTAAAATCCTTCTTTCTGGAGGCTCCACAGCTGGAACAGCATCTGGAACGGTACTAAAGCAGTCATTTTTTGTCGTCTACTATTCTTTTACCTTATCAATAAAAAGGCGCTTCGCAATGTCGCGAATATATGTGGTTAAAACAGATCCAAAGTTAGCAATATCAAGAGAAAAAATATTACATTTTTCTCGGAGGATTTTAGTCAAATAAAGTGTTAGCGTATAGCAAATGACCTCAGGACTCCGGAACAGTAATTAGTTTCTCAATTGGACCAACATTTGCTACGCGACAGGAGTTTGGAAAAACGATATGATCAAGTGGGACGACACTCTTAGTCATCAAATTGACTATTTCATTGGAAAAATACCATTTTGTTGCGGACTAACAGCAACAAATATTGCGATTGTAAAAAAACTGTCTTCAATATGGCATACTATACCCCCTCCCACCACTCATATTGATACATTGAAATACACACACCACATCAAAAAAATCTAAGCAATGAGGGAGGTACAAAAGAAATTTTTTTCCAATTTTTTACCGTTTTCTTGAAGAATTCGGAAAATAAAAGGACCCGTGTTTTTGTCTTTTTTGATTCTAGCAATAGTGCTCTCTAAAGGACACTTTATACTTCCCATGTAGATGACGATTACAACAACAATTTGTATGGCGGGTTGAAATTGAAAATTAAGAAGTTTATTTCTTCCCATACTTTAATTGAAGTTAATTATAATGTTCACTATTTGCACACAAAGACTATTTGCCCTTACACAGGTTAGCAGTCGCTATGTAACACGATTTTGCGCTGCGCAAAATCGTGTTACATAGCGACTGCTAACCTGTGTAAGGGCAAATAGTCTTTGTGCTAATTTAACTTAAGTGCAAATAGTGTATTAGAAGACTAATTACACTTAAGTGCAAATAGCGTATTAGAATACTATTTGCACTTAAGGGCAAATAGCACGCGCCATTTTTTTTCCCTGAAAGATAGTCGAAATAGTGCGGCTCAGTTCGAAGATGGGCATATTCGGGTCGGCCCTTCGTGAGTTAGGGCCACCTAAGTGATTTAAGGTCTTTCGGTGATATTTATGGCAAAATAAACGATGGAAATAAATGTTAACAAAATGAACAAAATGAAACAAAATAGGAGTCAAGCGTTATATTTTGCAAGCGTGGTTAGTTTAATATATTTATATTGATTCTTAGGCCTTGTAAAGATATACAGAATAAAGGCACAAGTAACTTCTACTGTACACACATGTGTGGTTGATTAAAGCAAAAATGTCATTGAGATTTTATCTGCGCCACGGGTGAGAATGTTGTGCACCATCCATGATCGCTAAAGGAATTCTCCTGAGAATGTCCACAAAAACAGTTCCAGCCCTCATCCAGAAATTCGACTTTTCCGTAATTATGCTTTGAACATGGATTGGGGTTGTAGCACCTTTAATGGCATCAATACCAGCGCTCAGCAGTATTTTGTTTGAAGCGGTCACACAGTTGAAATCCTCCCGATGTTTACGCTGGAAAATCCCTTTACTTAAATCTGCCACACCGCCTTCGAAGTTATCCGGTATCAAATCGTATACGGGTGGATTGGCACAAAATGTCGAACTCGCTTCAATCAATTGCTGATATTGCTCACTGCTGATGACGATTTCAACACTCTCGCTGGGCGTCAGAACGAAAAGGACATAATTTCAACTAATAACTAACCAATAAATCACATAAAACAGAAACTTTGATTCGCACATTTAAAACTTCGCGCCGCAATTTTTCAATCATTTTGCAGAGTGTCGATTTTTCAACCATTTTTCACGAACTGTGTACCACGAGGGGTAACCGACTCGGGAAATTGACTACACACCCTCAAAGGAATTGCCGGAGTATCCGGTAAATAATTGGAATTGATGGAATTGACCGGAATTGATGGAATTGACCGGAATTGATCGGAATTGACCGGAATTGATCGGAATTGATAGGAATTGACTGGAAATATGTGGAATTCACGCCGTAAGTGTGCCTAAAATTTGAATTTTAAGTGAACGATTCGATGAAAAAGTGAACCGAAAAATACATTTCAACGCTTCATTGTATGAAAATGACGCTACGTTAGAAAGACCTCCGCACTTTCCATTTTGAATTTCGACCGCACTTACGGCGTGAATTGTAAGGAATTGAAAGTAAATGAGAGTAAATGCTGATAAGTGTGATTATCGGAAAGAAGGACCAGCGAATGCAAAACCACACTATTTCCTTTTTGTTTTAATTTTAAAAGCTCCCGCGCAATAAATAACAGTGTACAGTGTTGATCAGTTCCATTTTAGAACAGGTCCAACGTTCTTTTATGTTCAAAATATGCACACTGAAGGATTCTTTTTCAGAGGATTCTTGTGAGTCAGATGCGGAAGAGTTTGAGCCGCAACAAACAAGTGAATATTCGTCGGGGGAATGTTAGGCTGGGGCATTGCCGATGCGAAATGCTCCAGTTTCAAACCAAATTTACAGAAAAATGCATCACCGACAATATCATCTATTCCATCAACTTTTCAAAAGCCTAAAATCTTACGATGTCGATCACTTGAGCGAAACAAAAATTGAGTGCTTTGGCTTTTGCTGACGTGTGCTGAACAAATCCATTTCCTGTCGAGGTACGAACAACGTTTTGTGCATCGGACAACTGAAATAGACAAAACACAGCAATTTACTTGAAAACATACACACTTCACATTCACCATATTAAATTTAATAAATGTATAGTCATGGAAAAGATCATGTAATTCCTTTCCCGCACCATAAATCGTAAAGAAATAAAGTTTTTTTCTTGCCTAGGACATAAATTACGGAATTTTTCTCGTAACTTAGGCCCTCAGCATGAAAAGTTGTATACGCATCTGTTGTGGACGGTTTATTTTAGGCACTCACTTCGTTCGCGCTACAATCCGCGAAATTGCCTAAAATATACCGTCCACAACATATACGTAAATAACTATTCCTGCACGATATATAGTTCGGGAAAAACTGACATTTCTTAATGAAAAATCATGGCAAAATATGTCGTATTTCAGTTGTCGGATGCACAAAAGTTTTTCGTCCTTTCCTGTTATGGTACGAAAAATACCATTTATCTAAAATAAACAATGATGTGCGATGTGAAATCATTTTAAACAAAACTGCAGTCAATTGGACGGTTTAATCTAAATTGAAATTGAAAAATCTCTTCTAAAAGTATGAGTAAAAATTAAAGATTCTAACAAAATGAGTCACAAATGTAGGACAACATAGTTGTTCCAAATTTTATCTTGATATAATCTGACGATTCTTTTTCCAAAATGCTTAAGGGTTTAACTTTGACTTTAAATTTATATCTATTTGAAAGTATCGAGCAATTATTTCGAAAATTCGTGGAATTGAAGGAATTGATTGAAATTATAGGAATTGAAGGGCGAATCCGGCAAGTAGTGGTGTTAATCCGTTAATTAAAGAAATAAAAGGAATTAAGAGCAATTAAAAGGAATTGACAGGAAGTACCTTTAGAAATTGAAAGGGTATTGAAAGGAAATTGAAAGTGAATTGAAAGGGAATTGAACGGGAATTGAAAGAAATTGAAAGGAATTGAACGGAATTGAACGGAATTGAACGGAATTGAAAGGAAATAGAGCGAATCCGGCAATTAGACGAGTTGGTCCGGTAATTGAGGTAATTAAGCGGAATTGAAAGGAATTAGAAATTGATTTGCCACCATTTTGGCCAGTCGGTTACCCCTCGGTGTACCAGGGGATATTTAGTTGAATTATTAGCGAATTTGGCGAATTTGACGAATTTTGGCGAATTTTGACGAATTTTGGCGAACTTTGACGAATTTTTGCGAATTTTTGTGAATTTATACATGATTTTAAGAAATTTCAAAGAATCGTAGAACTTAGTTACATATTTTTGGCCAAGACATTCCAGAAATCTATTTTTAACCGGGAAGCCATGATGGCTTTTTTTTGGAAAAACGATGAAAAATGTCCTAATTTTGTGAATTTTACATATATTTGTGAATTTGGTAGATTCTTGCATATTTTTGTTATGCTATATCACAAAACTAGCAAAATATTCCAAAAAACATAAATTTGGAAGAAAATTTTCAAAATTTGAATTTTTTAATTTGGGAGAATTTTGGCGAATTTCGACGAATTTCGGCGAATTTTGGCGAATTTCGGCAAATTAATTCGACTAAATAGCCCCTGCTGTGTACTCATCTTTATTAAATGAAACTACAAAGATCGCAACACTTGTTTTTTCGGGAAATTCAAAGAATATATTTCTGATAACCTTACGTTTCACATTGCTATCTCTAGAAGTGTGATTTACTTTCCAGAGCACAACCTAAATTGTTGTATCATTCAAGTTTGGATGTTCCAAAAACTTTTTCGTGTTGGTTTGGTTCAGTCGATTCAGCGAAACGTTGATTGCCACTGAAGATAAGATTTGGGTCAGAAATCCGGTTCATCTAAATAACCACGGTTGATCGTTTTTTTTTACGTGAACTACATCGAAATCCGCGTTTATGAAAATCTTTATGATGACTTCAACATACCAAAAAAAAAAAAATTATTTAAGCTGGTGTCACCCGCCTTCGTGGGTGTCCTAATCTGTTCTTTCAGAACCTTGGTAAATTCAGCTTAAGAGACATATCGCCTAAACTGCAGGTGATGGTTAAAGGGGAATGAGCGGTCTCCGATTTTAATGATTGATAGCTCGTTAGATTCGTCTTTCAGTCCTAAATACGTATCTTTCATTTTTTTTTCGAATATTTATTTTTATTTTCGGTTAAAGCGTTTAAAGGAGGAAGCATGTCAGAGGGTCTCGAAAACCGTTTTTCGTCGATAACTCAAGAAATAATTATTTTAAGAGTGATATCGCCAAAACTTGAACCAATTTGAAAACAATGGTTCGGCGATCCAGGCAAGCTATAGCTCGTTTGAATCATCTTTCAATTCTAAGAAATAGGGATCTTTTAGTTTTTCTGTTAGTTTCCCATTTTCGGAGTGAACACGTGAAAAGTCATAGCATGTGAAGGGGTGGTGAAAACAGTTTTTTTGTGATAGCTCAAGATAGACTTGTTTCTATAAGTAGAAAATTTGTAGGAATATAGGCCTTTGGCAGACCTTCATAAAGAGTATAATCATCGGTATGGGCCGCCACCCGTTCTAGACTTATGACTCAAAATATGGTCAATGTTTGGTCAGTGCTACTGGCTTGCAACAGAATTTATCCGCGGAACTGACTATAGGGTGTTGTAGCTGGACTTACCCTCTTTCATTCCACGTATAAAAAACCCCAGATAAATTCTGTTGCAAGCCATAAAGTTAGTTGAAGTAAAATGTCGCTCCAGGAGACCCATATTTTTCAGTGTTTTCAACTTGTTTTTGGTCTTCAAACAGGCTGGAGCGATGGGAATGAAATAAACTAAATCAAAATTACATGTTCAGCTCGAAATTGTCCTGAACCGCGCGATCATTGGTCTTGAAAATGTTGCTTTCCTCCTTCTTCGTAGAAGGTGGAAAACCTCATTTCTTTTACTTCACAAAATGAACAGAAACTCAATTGCTTGCTACGAATATAGGTTTATTGTAAAGCAGAGATGCGCAGCGACGGTATTTTTTTTGGCATATCTTTTATCATATCTTTTCAAAATTTGTTTTTGTTTCCAAAAAATATTTTTGTTTTCAAAAAAAGTTTTGTAAGTATATAAAGAATTTTGGTTTTCAAAAATAAAGTTTTGTTTTAGTATATAAGGAGTTTGGTTGAAGAAAAAGTAACAAAACTAAAGTTTTGCTTTTTCTACATATGAGAAAATATGGTAATAATTGATTGCAAAGAGAAATAATTTTGAAATGAGAACGAAAAGAAGATTGAGATAAAAGTGAATAAATGAATGGTAATTTTTTTTAGAGCAACGGATTGAGTTACCTTTTAAAAATTGCTCTCTCTTTATCTGTTGTGTTATACATCATTTTCTATGACTTCGCAAAAACTATAAGTTTGTGGATGATTATTGTTATTGAAACAAATCAATGGATCGGTGGTTAGATGTAATATTTTTGAACTTTTTTTTTCTGTAAATTCAGTTTTATGTAAAACAAATTAGACGAAGCGAGAGAAAAAAAAAATTAACTCCTAAGTTACCGACACCGTTCCGGCGCCCGGCTCGCATTGCGGCCCTCCGCTTCGCTCCGGGGCAATGGGCCGGATCGCTCGGCGTGTTAAAACGCTTTTTAAGTGCAATGAAAATTGGTATTCGTTTCGTAAAAAAAATGAATTCTGTGGGGACGAACTAAACTCCTTTATAATAGCGAATTTTCGACTTTAGCTGGATTAGCTACGTGGCCAGGTTGTAGAGGGAAGCCATTTTAACACGAATTAGCTTAGAATTAGTCCCTCTATCCGTTGCGATAACAATCTGTATTCAAATTGACTCGTGTTCTGGGCGGTCATGTATGCCGAGCGGATCCGGAAAGTTGGTTCGTCCCTATGAGCGTGACTTCCTTTTTGAATGACGGTATACTATGACTCCGTTTTCAATAAAATTATCTCGCTTTGTTAATTATTTATCTCCATTTATAAGAAATCTCGAGAAAATTCATTTTTCTGAGTTATCAATTTCTATTTATTGGAAATAAAATTTCCTTTTCTATGAAATAACTTTCTTTTTTTGGTATATCAAAATTTGCTTTTGGTGATATCAGAATTATTTTTTCGGGTCATCAATTCTTTTTTTTTGGATATCAGAATTCCTTTTTTGGGTATCAATTTCAAATTTCGGTGAATCATAATCATTTTTGGGGATATCAATTTCGAGAGATCAAATTTTTAAAGATTTGACATCTTTATTATTTATTTAAGATATCAAAATTTATTATTTTTTAGTGTATCATGCTGACAGGATATCAAAAATCTTTTTTCAAAACATCGAAAACCTTTTTTTAGGATATCAAAATCATTTTTCAGTGTATCACTTTAATTCGATGCCTTTCTAAATTATTTCTCTTTGCAATCAATTATTACCATATTTTCTCATATGTAGAAAAAGCAAAACTTTCGTTTTGTTACTTTTTCTTCAACCAAACTCCTTATATACTTTTTTTTGAAAACCAAAATTCTTTATATACTTACAAAACTTTTTTTGAAAACAAAAATATTTTTTGGAAACAAAATTTTTTTTTGAAAAGATATGCTAAAAGATATGCCAAAAAAATACCGTTGCGCAGCGTTCGTTTACATATAAAAAACGTTATTTTACACACATTTCCATATTGTGTGACCTCTTGTGAAGCACAAATTACATCTTGAGTGACCATTTATTGACTGTAAACTCTACCCTTGTCAAAATAACAGTTTTCAAACCTTGGCGCTTAAACACACACTTGTGAGTTCCGCTCGTATCACAAATTGATCCGAATGTAATGAACTACCAAGCAGCACCCAATGTATATAGTTTAATGCATGCCCCTCCGGAAACTTAACATTACAATTATGTATACGCCCGAGGAACAACTACGAAAAAAAATTAAGCAAATACGTACTTTTACTTCTCACAAAAAAAGTGAAAAAACAAACTATAACCAAATTCTTCCTATTCTAAAAATCGGATTTCCTTCGGAAAAATATCTACTGTTCTTTTTCCGAAGGACATCCGATTTTTTGAATAGGAAGAATTTGGTTAATAGAGTTGGCTTATGGAGGCCATGGTATTTTTATCGAATAACGCATATTTAGTAGTGACCCAGTTCAATATTAGAAAGTTGTAAAAGTTAAATTTCGAATTTTAATTAAATTAAAACTGTAGCGAAAAAAATTCAAATTTTTGCCGCTTTTAAATTCTTTCAGTTTTTTTCCCAGTCGTTGGAACTCGTTCAGGAACGATTTTTTCTTCACAGAGTTTCGTTCAGTTAACGATGACAGGTTTAACTGTGAGGTTAGATTTCTCACGATGTATTTGGGTCGTGAAGCCTTCACCAAACGTCATGTAATGTTATTTAAATTTGAATGTACGGTCGAAATGTACCTGTTTTTGTTTATACTTTCGTGTGTGTTCCTTTAAATGTACGATAAAGTGGTTGTTTTTATCGTGATTGTGATTACGGAATTAAATAATTTTCCTTTTTTTTGTAATGGGTTGTTCGATTCTCATTTTATTTAGTTTTTATTTCGATGTGCATATCTTTGAGCCAAATTTGCTAACGCATCAAGAAAGAAAACCGGACAATGGAGTGCAATTATCTCGTGGTAGATCGAAATGAATCCCCCATTTACAACAATAAGGGTCAAGTTTTGGTCTACAATTGTGTGTGGAAGTATTATGTTGATTTTGCCAGATATTATTCTCCAAAAACAATTCTCAGCTATTTTTTCTCGGAGATATCTAACCTCAATTTTTTATTAGCTGAGATCAGTTTCTACGTTGAGGCAGAACTCGAAATAATTCCTCGGCTTAGTTTGGATGCTCAAGACTGTTTTATGATGAATAATGAGAGCGAAACAGTAGCACAGGATGCAAGAGTCAACGGTGTAGATGGGACCGTTGATGCGGATGCAATTGATGACATAGACGTGGCTAGGCTACACAAGTATTGGATCAAGAAATGGATGCTATCGACATCACAAAATCGAGCAACTCCAAAGCTTACTGGACATATGACATAACCATTACCCTGATCAACAAATACAAGGACAACTATGGGTTGTTTGCGGATTCCATGCACAAGAACACCGAGGTAACGTTTAATTTCATATATTGTTTTCGTTGCAGGAACATCATTATGACATTTCATTCTTTTTGTCTAGATTTGGGATAGGATTGCACAGGAGTTCCGCGAGGCAGGTTTTATGTTCGATGGCACACAGTGTGAGAACCGGTGGAAGTACATCTGAGGAAAATACATCAAAAAACGCGACAATGATTCAACGTCAACACTGGTGGGGCATTCTATTGTTTTGAATACTTTGACGAGATTGATGAAATACAGGCAAAAACCTAATGTGGCGCCAAAGCACTTAGTATCTTCAAGTACACGCCTGACACAATCACCGAACTGGTCCTCTTCAACGGTTAACTCGAAAACGATTTCACCATCGAATGAGTCAGAAAACTCATCGAAAATCCGATCGAGTCCAGCATCTAAATCGAAAACAATGTCACCGTCGAATCGACGTTCTTTGCCAGTGCGTTCGCTGGATCCGTCTTCCGAATTCGGAAATGTTCAGATGTTTTTTTCTGGCCAAGGCATTGATTAGGATCATGAACAAGGTAACGACACCTCTGCTGCCAACGATAGTTCTTCATCTAAATCGAAATCAAAGAAAGAAGCTCGAGAGGAGAGCGAAAAGCGTCAGAAGCGATATAACAAAGAAATTATAGATATACAGAGAGAGTCTTTGTCTGTGTTCAAAGAAGTTATGTTTAAAATCGCCGATGCGATGACAAAAAAATAAAAGTGCAAAAACAGCTGTGAGCACACACCGTTCGTAATAAATAAAATAAAAATGATATTTAAAAAAAAATAATGTTTTCAATAGTAACTCGCTTCCATGCAACAGAAATGGAGTAAATACTCGAATAGGAAGGTATGTATCAGAACTTCATCAGAATTTTAAACAGAAAAATTGGAACGGGTGTGCAAAATGTCATTGAAGGACTAGGGTACATACTCCTGCTGTAACGAAAATTCTTCGTATTCTCTTATTTTTCAACCTGTTTCTATCCACTGCAATTTCCTTAGAGGTTCAAGTTTACCTTTCCCTCCCCCAATTTTTGTACTCAATTTTGCATGGAAAAATATCAGATTTTAGACGGCCCTAATCGCGTACGTACTCTATCTACTCTATGGATGGCCCCTAAACTAACATTTGTCCGACTGTAAATGACAGAATACATTTCTTCTGTACAACGAAAATGCTAATCCATGACCAAAATTAAACAAACATTTTAGCAACGATTTCTTTTTAATTTTCTAAAAATTCCTTCCAGTCCCGACAAATAGATGTTTGGAAAACATTGAATTCTTTGAACAAACAAAAATAAACCATCGCTGAATCTTCAGCGCGTTCAATTAAAACTTATTTCAGATTAGGTCTGCTGTAAATACGAGCAACAATGTCAGCTCGTCTTTTTTCGCCGTCCGGCGATGATAAACATGATGATGAACCATCGTCTGAGGACCGTTGCTCTTCAAGATGTTGCACATGTGCCTTTCGCCTGTCGCGTTTCTTCTATTGCATTAATTTGTCTCTGGCGAATGTGCATTAAATAAAGTCTTTGGGTGGCTGCTAGGAATTTCGCGCCGCGTCATTCACAATAATTGACAAAATGACACATTTTGTATAAGGAAAGTGTCACTTTGTGGGTTATTGTGAATGACGCGGCGCGAGATTCCTCAACACCCTTTGGGTGTTGATGATGCACATGTAAAAGTGCAATTCTACTGCCGCCAGTAATGCAATCTGCGTTTCTGAAGAGAAGTATGTAAAACCACGGCAGAGTAAAAGTAAACCATCCAGTTTAAGTGCCCATTCCACTTAAAAAAAGTACGCCGTGAGAGAGCCGTTAGAGCGCCCTGAGAGAGCAAACTGTCAAATAAACAAAGAAAAATTGAAAAAATTCAATTTTGTCTCTCACACGGAGTACTTTTTTGGTAAGAGGAAACTAAGCATTATTAGGTCCCTCATTTGACGTTTCAATAATGAACCGCTCCCGCCTGGTTTATTTTACTCCGCCGTGGTAAAACTCGATGTTCGATCTATTTTCTGCTCAATTATTAAACTTCGTTCATGGCACAATAAAAACTTAAATCGAAAAACGAAATGAAATGGTAAACAACGTTGTCCAACAAACAGTAAATCTTTCACTTTAAACAAAACCGGGCATTTTCACTCATTAACTTTCAAAACCGTATCTGAACGGTTAATGTCACATTGCTGTAGTGAACATTGGTCGAAGCATTGAACGAATCGTCAAATGTTCACTGAGTGAAGAATTTTTCGTTCCTGAACGAGCTCTTGTGTTGTATGTGTGAAAAAAAAATCCTAACCTAAGCTGTCAAAAGTTTTGTGTATATAAAATAAAAACATAAAGAAACGACATGAGTTCCGGAAAAAAATAAAAAATAACGTGTGAAACCGGATAAAAATAATGATTCAGTGAAAAAATCTGATAGAGGACCAGTTCCTGTTGTTTCGAACATACCAAGCGCTGTATTAGGAAGAGGACGTGGAAGAGGGACACAAATTAAAGTGCCTGACGTCTCCAATGAGACAAACTTTGCAGTAGGAACTGGTCGCGGAAAAGCTGTAGCGCTTTCTAGAGGAAGAGGACGTGGAAGAGGGACACCAAATGACACGGAAAATGATAGGTATTGTCAATACCAATCCAGAAAAAAAAAGTTTTTTAAAATCGGGTGAGTGGACCGTGAGTTAGGGCCTTAGAAGTGAAAAGCTACTAGGGCCCTATGCGTATTTTACATACAACTCGAGTAAATTTCATCCGTTTTTCGTAATTTTTGTTTCATTTGGAAGATAATCGAACACCGAATAGAATGTTGTTGAAAAAAAAAATAAATTTGGGTCCTTGGACTAAGGCCGTTACTAGGGCCCTATGCGTATTTTACATACAACTCGAGTAAATTTCATCCGTTTTTCGTAATTTTTGTTTCATTTGAAAGATAATCGAACACCGAATAGAATGTTGTTGGAAAAAAAATTAAATTTGGGTCCTCGGACTAAGGCCGCTACTAGGGCCCTATGTGTATTTTACATATAACTCGAGCAAATTTCATCCGTTTTTCGTAATTTTTGTTCCATTTGGAAGGTAATCAAAGGCCGAATAGAATGTAGTTGAAAAAAAATTTGGATCCTCGGAACTAGGCCATATGTGTATTTATACTCAATAAATTAAAATTTTAGGGCTTTTTGCAATTTTTGTTTTATTTGAAAGGAACGTCGTACGGGGCTTCGTAATTGCGCTATGCGCAATTTCTAAGATGTACACATTCCATAATAATTTTACTTTAATTACATTAACCGACGCAATAGGCTTACGGTCAAAGTAGGGTGACAGACGCACTAGGGTCACGTACGCAATAGATATACGGGTTTGTACGGGGCTCAGTCGCAGCAAACGCTCCGTCTGTTCTGATGGCTCGTTTGAAGGTACTTTTCGCTTCTAGGGACTGATACCTTTCCTTTCAGGGCACACATAAAAAAGTACGTTGTAAAAGGGGACCGGTCGGTAAGTTTTGTTAAGAATCCCTACTAGTTAAGTATCCACTCCACTCAACAAAAAGTACTACGTGAGAGAGCCGTGAGAGAGCAAACTGTCAAATAAACAAAGAAAAAATTGAAAAAATTCAATTTTGTCTCTCACACGGAGTACTTTTTGTTACACGGGGCTAAACATCATTTCAAAATCAAGCAAAATAAAATGCTAGCCAAGAACATACAAGTAAATAATATTATAAAGGCAACACCTTCGCTGATTCATCATGCCGCTTTTATTCAAACTGTTTTGTCATTTCCTGACCGGTGACTAAAACACACACTTCGAATGCTTGCTGGGATCAAACACACTGTTAACAAAGTGACATGACCTTTTGTTTATTTATTGTTTTGTAAATTGCTCACATTACTCAGCCTCTAATCATCCTGTTAAAAATGTGTTATCATTGACGACACAGTCTAAAACTCATTCAAAATTTGACTCCAGTCGCGTTTTTCGCATCGTGTGTACAGCATCTATTGACAAAGTTACAAGAACAGGACACTTTCATTCAAGTGTTTTGGTAGATTTTGATTGAAAAGAAAAGAAGTCGCTCGATACGCGTCGACCTTGATTGTTTGAAATCCAATTTATAATCGATATTATAACGAACGTTGAGTTTTTAGCATGAATTGGAACAAAATCGTATTTTGTGTTGTTGTGTTCATTCTGCTAAATAGATGTGATTGCAATTGGTTATTTGAAAAAAGTGCAAAACCCTTATCGCCCGTCATCTTCGGTGAGTAAAATAACAATTTCGTCAGAAGCTACTTACTATACAGATTGTAATATGTTAAATTGGAGCAAGTGCCCTTGTTTACAAAAAGTGACCTATTAGACGAAGGTTTGTATTTTCGTGCGCAATAATCGCTTGTAATACTGAACGTAAAGCTACGTCATTCAATCTAAACCAAACGTAGTCGTTGTTTGAAACAACGATTTGCCTATGAATTATTCAGCCTATTGGCCTGCTCGGCCTCCCAAAATAATATTTATCTCGGAAAAATTCACATAAACAAAATACTTGAAACATCGGCCGATGGAGATGAAAGTTCACTGAGTTTATCTCGAATTTGTTATGAGTTGAGTGTGCTCTAACGAAGTAATGACGTTGGAAGGTAATATTGTTAGCCTTTCACAGGCGACAAACATATATCGTCACTCTGAGCTATATTAAATCGAGTCGGTTTTCGATCAGAGTATTTTCGACCACTTTCCTCGCAGGTTTCACTAGGCAAGAATTAGACACTTTTGGAATGTGCACAAATGGTGGCATAATGTGTTGGATAGGTTTCGATCCCTGAGTACGAACTACACCTTCGTTGGTCCCGAAGATGCCTGTGGTTTCACTGCAGCCGCTTCACACACAAATTTAAATAGTAATGTGAACGAAACATTTGTTGGTGCAGCAGGTGTCTAGGGTGCCGTGAGCTCAAATAACCATTCCATAGGTCTCTTTTACCTATATCGTCAGTACAATATCGAAGGAAGACAAAAATTCGACCTCCGATCTTGTACTGACAATGGGTTAGGAGACCATTTGGCAACGAAACCTGTGTTACCCAGCCAGTGCTAAAAGCAAAAATTATCAAATCATCGCCGACTGTAAACGATTGATAGACCGAGAGCCCTAAATTCTTTCAGTTGCTAATTCCTTCGGTACACGGAAAATTTGCTCGGTATATCGTATGGTAGTTTTTCTTGTTGTCCTGATGACCACACAGCCTGAATCATGTCCGGAGCGATAGCGGAGGACTTGACGCAGTCTAACTTCCAAAAAAAGAACGAAGAAATTTTTTTGAGACGCGGCATTTATATATAGCCGAACATTTCACTTTCTTTCCTTTAGCCTGTATCACCACAAATCCTATTTTATCTTATTCGCGCTTCAAATACGAGCAAAACGAGCTATCACTCGACTATGTAACTTTAAAATTGCCGGAGATACATCGTTTTGAAATTGGTCACTTTTCATAGAAAATGCACCAAATTAACGTTTTCCAAACAATCAAAATCTTTCAACTTACTCTGTATGTTTCTATCTGTCTATCTATCGACGGTCGATCTCGGAAACTAGTCAGCCAATCTCCATGAAATTTTGCAGGAACCTCAGGGTGGGCATAAAAATGAAAATGTGATACGCCATTACCCCAGGAAAAACAAGAATTTTGTTTTATTGGCCTCGAAGTGGTTTCTGAGTGTGGTTTTCGAGGGTCGGGAACGCGTTTTCGGCTGTAGCTTAGCTGTATTGAAACCTACAGAGGCGTGCGACCCATCAAATGAAAGGTATTCGTAACACGTTTCGAACAAATAATTAAAATAATTAAAAAAATCGGGGCAGATTCGTGTGAGCTAGAGTGATTAGAGTGACCAAATTTTGAGCTACTCGAGCGTAGGATGAAAGGACTAATATTTTTTTGGGTTATGAGAGATAGAGAATCACTTTCTTCGGCAAAGTCTCAGAGTTTTACGAGTAGAACAGAGGGGCATATGTGAAAAATGTCGAAAGTTGGAAATGGGTGGGTCAATTGGGGTTTTGGAGATATTTCTTGAATGGTGGCAGATAGTGAATTACTTTCGTCAAATTTTCGATTTTCGTCAAATTTTCTGAATTTCGTCAGATTTTGGAATTTCGTCAAATTTTCGATTTTCGTCAAATTTTCGAATTTCGTCAAATTTCGTCAAATTTTCAAATTTCGACAAATTTTTGAATTTCGTCAAATTTTCAAATTTCGTTAAATTTTCGAATTTCGTTAAATTTTCGAATTTCGTCAAATTTCGTCAAATTTTTGAATTTCGTCAAATTTCGTCAAATTTTTGAATTTCGTCAAATTTCGTCAAATTTTCGAGTTTCGTCAAATTTTCGATTTTCGTAAAATTTTTGAATTAAAACTGTAAACTGTTATAAAAAGCAGTGTTGAATACACTTCTAAAACGACCGATATCCCAACAAAAATCTCTTCGAGAAAAGTGTGACACAGTCTTTGAGGTACAATTTCTAAAATGAATGATATCGCTAAAGTTGACGCTTTCAGCTTCGTTACGCAAAAATTAAATTTTACACCCAATTTGAGTTCAAACAAGCTGGCTTTTCTCATCATCTGCCAAATAATTTTTACCAAAAAAAATTTGACTGGAAACAACCAAAATTTTACCAAAAAAATCTGCGTCGCAAAGTGGCAAATGTTCAGGAACAGACCAGCAAGAAAATTTATCTGCCACATGCGACGCAGATTTTTTTGGTAAAATTTTGGTTGTTTCCAGTTTAAATTTTTTTTTGTAAAAATTATTTGGCAGATGATGAGAAAACCTAAGCCAGCTTGTTTGAACTAAAATTGGGTGTAAAACTTAATTTTTGCCTAACGAAGCTGAAAGCGTCAACTCTAGCGATATCATTCATTTTAGAAATTGTATTTCAAAGACTGCGTCACACTTTTCTCGAAGAGATTTTTGTTGGGTACTGTTTCATTCGAGTTCACAGTTTCCAATGACCGTACATTCCAGTACCAACCGTCACTAAGATTTCTGAGTGATTATCGAAGAAGATTTTGAATATCTAGCAGAGCGTGTAATTGTGTGAAAACGTTTTCACGATTACAGGCTCTGTTATCTAGACAAGTCACTTGTGCTAATGATACCAGCAGTCAATATCACTCTCTTACTAATTTTCGAAATATCTTCCAGTTCCTGGCGATGGAGGCAGTCAAATGGATGCCAGACTGAACAAACCATCAGTGGTACATTACATCTGCCAGAAGACATCCGATTGGTTCAACATTTGGCTGAATCTCGAACTGCTCGTTCCGCTCGTAATCGACTGTTGGATCGACAACATTCTCTTGATCTACGACAACGAAACACGGACGACACACAATTCGCCGGGAGTGGAAACACGCATTCCCGGATGGGGCAACCCGGAATCAGTCGAATGGATCGATCCGACACACGCCGGATCGGGATCGTATTTCAAAGACATTGGAAATGCGTTGGTGGCGAATGGTTATGTGCGGAACGTATCGATTCGTGGCGCACCGTACGATTTCAGGTGATTTGATTTGTGTGTGTGTTCAGTGGATGGGAATCAGAATATTCAGAATCTGTTTGTTTTACATTGCAGGAAAGGACCGAGTAAGTGTGTGATTTGATTGCGTTTAATTGTCGTCCGTACTTTGTTGACGCGGCACCCTGAACTGTTCTTTTCGATCCGTGATATTGGAATGCTCACACTGATTCTTGCCTCTTTTAGATGAAAACAAGCAGTGGTTCTTGGACTTGAAAGCGCTCGTGGAAGAAACGTTCGAAGCTAACGATAAAGTTCCTATAACATTCATCGTTCACAGCATGGGAGCGCCAATGACGTTAGTGTTCCTCCAGCAACAAGATAAGTCGTGGAAGAGTAAATACATTTCCCAAGTGATATCGTTAGCAGGTGCATGGGCAGGCAGTGTGAAAGCAGTTAAAGTGTTCGCCATAGGTTCGATATGACTAAGCTTACAAACGCCGTGATATCGAAATGTTTTTATAATTTTTCATTCCATCCAATTTAGGTGACGATTTAGGGTCGTATGCACTACGCGGATCTGTCTTGCGCGCTGAACAGATTACTAGTCCGTCGTTGTCGTGGCTACTACCTTCATCATTGTTCTGGAAACCGGATGAAGTGTTGGTCCAGACACAGACTAGAGCTTACACATTAGCTCAACTGGAAGACTTCTTTATGTGAGTTCAGACCGGATTGCTTTCCGAAACAACACGCCACAGTGAATTTTGTTTCAACTTTACAGAGATCTGAAGTACCCGAATGGTTGGGAAATGAGAAAGGACACCGTAAAGTACACCGATTTTACGCCGCCTGGTGTAGAAATCCACTGTCTGTATGGTTCCGATGTTCCCACGGTTGAAAAGTAAACCACTCAAAAACGCCACCGGCCGGAGTATCTTTCAATTTTTTCGTTTGTTCATTTGTTTAGGCTTCACTACACTAAATCGGGTGATCTCGATGGATCGCCAACGTTGATCAATGGCGATGGTGACGGAACTGTAAATGCACGATCTTTGCAGGCTTGTACCCAGTGGATTGGAATGAAAGCACAACTGGGCAAAAATATATCGACACTACAGCTGCCGGGTGTTGATCACATGGGCATATTGAGTGATAATCGTGTTGTACAGTACGTTCTAGGTGTTCTGATCGGTTGAACGTATGACTTAGGAAGAGTAGCAGGATGTTATGAAAAGACTAAATAGTTTGCTCTCTAGTGAAAATGATATTTTTGTAGTAAATGTGTAGAGCGTGGAGATGCTAGATTTAAGTTGAAAAGTTTTGATCTTTTGTTGGTATGCTTCCGAACAGGTGCAACCTTAGTTATTCTATGAACAATTGCATAGAAATGTCTATGTATCGGAGAAAATATAAGCCTGATTTTGAACGTTCATTAAGCATATTCGTTTCATTCAACAGACGCGCAGCCACAGATCTTATTGGGCGTAATGTGCTGATTGTTTCCCTTTAAAAAATATTCTTTGTTCCCACTTATGTGTTGTACAGGCCTAGCAGGAGCGATTATGGAGTTCGTGGAGCGGAGCAACATTACCAATGGAAGTGGGTTCCTAGCTCATGATGCCGTGAAGTCAAATGAGGAAGAATGGCGAATAATGGTTTCCTCTGACACCGCTACCAACTGAAGAATTCTCGGATTTTTGGGGTTATTGAGGTGGTAGTGGATTGGTTCCTACAATTCCATCGCTCCGCATGATCTACCATCTTCCCAGTTCTAAAACTTCAGGATTTTGAAGGATTATTCAGATTTTTTTTTGCGTTTCTCTCTGTAGTTTTTGGATTATTTATTGAGGTGGCAGTGGGCTTGGTTCCTACAATTCCATCACTTCACATCTTCCCAGTTATAGTATTTCAGGATGTTGAGGTATTTTTCAAAACAACAAAAATTTGTCCCAAAAAATGTTTGAGTCACAACAGGTCGGATGGGTCGGATGTTGAGGAAAGTCTTCCTGAATTTTTTTTTAAATACAGAAAATTAGAAAGAACGAAGACCACTTTCGCATTTTTTAGCCCCGTACGAAGTACAAAGGGGCTTATAGGATTACGATGCCGTGTGTAATTGATGGAATTCGAAGCAGACGGTAAGGGCAAAGTGTTTGCCTATGTTCATAGATGACGAATCTGCAATAAAAATTTTGTCTGTCCGTCTGTCCGTCTGTCACGTCGATATCTTGAGTAAATCAAATCCGATTTCAAAAAAAAAATTTTTTTCCCTGAAAGATAGTCGAAATAGTGAGGCTAAGTTCGAAGATGAGCATATTCGGGTCGGCCCTTCGTGAGTTAGGGCCACCTAAGTGATTTAAGGTCTTTTGGTGATATTTATGGCAAAATAAACGATGGAAATGTAAATGACACGGCAAATGATAGGTATTGTCAATATCAATCCAGGAAAAAAAAGTTTTTTAAAATCAGGTGAGTGGACCGTGAGTTAGGGCCTTAGAAGTGAAATGCTACTAGGGCCCTATGTATATTTTACATAGAACTCGAGTAAATTTCATTCGTTTTTCGCAATTTTTGTTTCATTTGGAAGGTAATCAAAGGCCGAATAGAATGTTGTTGAAAAAAAACTAAATTTGGGTCCTTGGACTAAGGCCACTACTAGGGCCCTATGTGTATTTTACATATAACTCGAGCAAATTTCATCCGTTTTTCGTAATTTTTGTTTCATTTGGAAGGTAATCAAAGGCCGAATAGAATGTAGTTGAAAAAAATTTTAAATTTGGGTCCTCGGACTGAGGCCGATACTAGGCCCTTCAAAAAAATAAAATTTTAGGGCGATTTGAAATTTTTGTTTCATTTGAAAGGAACGTCGTACGGGGCTTCGTAATTGCGCTATGCGCAATTTGTAAGATGTACACATTCCATAATAATTTTACTTTAACTACATTAACCGGCGCAATAGGCTTACGGTCAAAGTAGGGTGACAGACGCACTAGGGTCACGTACGCAATAGATATACGGGTTTGTACGGGGCTCAGTCGCAGCAAACGCTCCGACTGTTCTGATGGCTCGTTTTTTGTAAAATTCACTTTTAATATTAAAATATTATTGCGCAGAATGCGTCACGTTTCTAAATAATTTGTCTATCGATTTAAAAGTGCCTGGGTATTCAAAAATGTATTAGGCATGTTTTTCGCCGATTTGTATGAGCGATTTATAAAATTACAATTGGAATTGAGAAAATGTATTTTCCAACTTTTTCCGAATTCGTCGTCGGCTCGTTCTCTAATTCGCTAAAAATAGCCCTTTAGCATTCGTAAGGCAAATAACTATCTCAGTTCCAAAGTTGATTATACTTCAAAAAAAGAAATCTATTTGCTTGTATACCATCCAACATGCTATAACTATATAGGTACATGTTATCCATATTTGTCAGTGTCAGTATATAATATAAAAACATCTAATCATCGAGAAACAAAATGCAAACATTTTTTCGGTGCAAAATGTTTTTTGCATTTTCGTTAAAACTCGCTAGACTTTGTCGGGCTCATTTTTATGAACCCTCTACGGCGGTGACGGTCCGGTATCGCTTCTCGGCCTCACGGCTAAGATCAAAGTGTAGTATCTGTTCTTATTAGCTTAATATCTAATAGTTCTCCTATTAGGGGACATATGAATATTAAACTCATTTTTGCATACAGACGAAGTGCTTGGAGCTTGCTCCACCTCTGTCACGGGTTGGCCAGGTATTGCAGTACCGCCTGGATCGGCCCAAATTAAATTGTTCACAAATCAAAAGTAATTAATTTTTGAATCAACTACTATCACATAGAGAAATTGTCTCAATAAAATGAGTTTAGAGGTTCAGCTCTCCGTTGATTTTCTTTGAATGAGGAACTTTTATGATTTTCGAAATTTAAAAAAAAAACTGCAGATACGGGGCATCAATCCCCGTACCTCTCACATGCTAAGCGAGCGCTCTACCTTCTGAGCCTCTCAACACCATACATTTCGATCACTACTTCCAATGCAGCACGAAATTATGGGACTGAGATTTTCAGCGTTAATGAAAATGACGTGAAATTACGGATATACTCTTCATCTGTTATCGCATAACGACGACAAAAATAATGTCAAGCTCTGGTTAAAAAGGTGTTGAGGAATTTCACGCCGCGTCATTCACAATAACACACAAAGTGACATTTTCCTTATACAAAATGTGTCATTTTGTCAATTATTGTGAATGAAGCGGCGCGAAGTTCCTAGCAGCCCCAAGGCCTTTCATTTGTGCTAGGTGAAATCCTTTTTCACCAAGCGATCAGCGTAACCTCCCAAATAAAATATCTTGAAATGGTCAATAACGTGTGGCAATTTATAAAAAACAAAAAACAAAACCCACCAGAAACCTGTGGCGATTACTTGTCAACGGACAATACATAAACAAATTCCTTAATCTATTAGGGGAAATTCAATAAAGCCCCGATTACAAAGTACAGCATCAGTTCAATACCCTCTCTAGCAACAAAAATACTTTTATTAATATAAGGTGATGAAAGAATCAAGTAGCCTTTGGAACTTACATTACAGCGTACTCAGTCAAAATGTAGAATCAACGCACTATCAAGCACCAAAGCTGACTTTGACATCACTCAATAAGAAGGCCAAACACACACCTGTTGACAATTTTTTTTAAATGTTTGATAGCCATTGTTTGAAAAAGAATAGCCAACTTTGATCGGTTCAGTCCTCTATTTGAGTGACGTCAGTGCGTTGGTAGAATAGTTTTTGTAGAATACAAAGAAATTTTGGTGTGAATTTTACGCAGAGAGCTGAGAGTTTGTTTACTAGAGAGAGTATTGATCAGTTTCATTTGAAAATCTAAACTCCACCGAGTGATTTTTTTTTCGAATTGAGTAACGTACAGTGGCGCAATTAGTGTAGCTTATGTCAAATTGTGTTTTTTTTCTCCTTTGTTTGTTCATTTGGTGATTTAGTATGGAAATGGAAACTAAAATTGAGATATCTTTGCTGTTTTAAGTGATTTTTCATATTTTTTTGGACCAAAATGTTTTAAAATGTGCTTGGAATCGATTGGCATTAACAGATTGTGTGAAAATATTTGTTTCTATGTAATTATTCCCTTGACTGAAAGTCAGGGCCTTACACCAGAAAATACCGAAAAATGTGGGTAACAAAAAGGTTCACTGTGAGTGATTGAAAATGTATGAAATGCTATGAAAAACGTTAAATGTGGGTAACAGTTTTTCGTTGAGGGCACGATAACTTGAGTAATTCTCAACCAATTTGGATGATTCATTTTTTTTGAATACGTGGAATTAAAATCCCGAGGCTAAGTTCGAAGATGGGCTATGTAGGACTAAGGATCTGGAAGCTATCCGAGAAAAACGAGATTTAATACTGTTGATCATAGCCTCAATTAGAAAAGATTACTTTGATGAAATTTGATTTTGTTTGGTAGTGTGGGTAAATCATATAAGTTTGTTTTACTCGACGTGCATGAAACTAGTAGGAAGAATAATTTCATCATTCGATGCCCAACTATCAGTGATAGTTTGATAGTTGACTAACAACTTGATAGTTGACTATCAAGTTGTTTTGTCATTTATCAAGTAGGTAGTTATCAAATTAGCACACTCTGATAAAAGTGTAAGAAATTTTAATAAAAAAGTTAAATTTTTGCAGGCAATATAAGATGAATTATCTCAACTAATTTTTGAAGATTTTTTTAAAATACATGGAATTAAATGAATCAAAGAGAATATTGTAAAAATTTTACGAGTGTGAAGTTTCCGGCCAGAGCGAAGCGAGGGCCGTAATTCACACGAGTCGTGACATTTTATTCACGTTTGAAGGTTTTGTGAATGGGAAATCGAGGGATTGTTTTTGCTCGGTCTACCAATAAATTTCTCCTTTTACAAATATTTCTAATCCCTTTACCATTATAGAGTGGTACCAATTTACCGAAAATATTGGTAAACTGAATTATTTTTAACGATGAACCAAAAACTAATTAAGTTCATTGATTACCATGTCACCATGTGAAGGTATATTAAGTACCGGGGAACTTCCTTTTTTTACGCAAAAGTGTAAGAGAAGAACATCTATCGCACTATCGTAACAAAAAAGCAATCAAACAGAATCATAGACAGCTCATACGGTGGGAAGTATTCTGCACGAGTCATATTTTATTTATGATTTGAGGTTGATTGAAAATTTTTAAAATTGAAAATTTATAAGAAAATTGAGAGCTCAAAAAGTGGTCAAAAATCATTCCACCTTACGCCCAATGGTTTCCAAGAAAAAACATTTTGTCAAATTTTACTGTCATTTGCGTGGAGTCATTAATATAGTAAATATATTATGTATTAAATGTGACAAGTTTTTATGAAGGGAAGAAATAAAAGCGATAAATCTAAAATAAGAATTGATGACTTGAAAATAAAAATGATTGCAGGAAAATAAGAATGTGATCACAACCAGTTTTTCAAATATAACACTACGAAATAAGATTCTATCAACCTAAAATAAGAAGTGATCACAAGTAGTACCTACCACCCGCTAAATCAAATGTGATCACTAAAAGTAAAGAATTTGATCACTAAAAGTCCGAACGAATACACATAAAAAGCGTTTTAACACGCCGAGCGATCCGGCCCATTGCCCCGGAGCGAAGCGGAGGGCCGCAATGCGAGCCGGGCGCCGGAACGGTGTTGGTAACTTAGGTGTTAATTTTTTTTTCTCTTGCATCGTCTAATAATCAAACAGAAAATAGATAGCATATCCTTATTTCTTGCAATCAAATTTTTTATTTTGCACGATCATTTCTTTATTTTTTGTCGAGGGGTAACTCACTTCTAGATTAAATGGATTAAATGGATTAAATGGTATTAAATGGATTAAATGGATTAAATGGATTTAATGGATTTAATGGATTAAATGGAATAAAAATTGGATTAAATGGATTAAATAGGAAAAAAGTTCATTTTACCAAATACTGTAAAAGTCTTAAAAATTGTTGATTTTGATCGAACCACGTACTACAACTCATACTACAATGTTAAAAAGCGAAAAAATCCACTTTTAGGAGTTTTTGGTGTAAAGCGGATTAAATGGATTAAATGGATTAAATAAATTTAATACCATTTTTAACAAAAAAAAAAATTCCTTTACCTCACGAGTACTTAAACGAGCTGGTGATCGTGCAAATCTATTTTTCGCAATTACTTTACAAATTTTTCAGGTCGGTAGCCTAATTATTTCGATAAAAGTAAAAAAATTTTTTTGGATTAAATGGATTAAATGGATTAAATGGAAGTGCGTCACCCCTCGTTTTTTGTAATCAAATTCGTATAATTGTAGATCATTTCTTATTTCGAGACGATCATATGTTAGTGGTAAAATTGCATATATTTAGTGATAAAATTCTTATTTTTTGGTGATCAAATTCTATTTTTATTGCTATCATAAAAAAATTGTGATCATTTCTCTTTTTCTAGTGATCATTTCCTATTTTCTTGTGATCATTTCTTATTAAATAGCTATCACTTTAATTACATGCCTTTTATGAATACGCCAAAAATACATGTAGAAAAGTGTCAGTCAAGAGACCTGACCCGCCCAAAAGGTGGTACCTAGTTTTGTTAATGCCAATCGATTCCAAACACATTTTGAAATATTTTGGTCCAAAAAAGAATGAAAAACCACTTAAAACAGCAAAGATATCTCAATTTTAGTTTTCATTTCCATACTAAATCGCAAAATAAAAACATAGCTAACGCCGACCCGTACGAAACACCTATTCGTATCAAAAGCCTTTAATGTGAAACTCTTCATTTCTCTTACTTCATTTTCTTCTCTGCTGAAAAACTATTCTTCCTTTTAAATCACTTACATTATCCACTCTTTGCCTTGTTATCATATACAACTAAATTGCCGGAGGCAATATAGATAGCCCCGTGCGAAGTCAACTTTCACAAATTCCTATTTAAACAGCTATATACCGCTATATTTACCTATATTTCACTGTAAATAAACATTTCACAGAGGAATATGCTATTATATAGCTCTATATGCCTGTATATAGCTCAATATAGGTGAATATAGATATATATAGATGTCCATATATGGAATGCCTGAAACACCCCACACACATAACAAATTATTTCCATGTTAACAGAAACTCTCTACGTATCATTTTTCCCAAGATATTTCTATTTTACTAAAATCCAATATGGCCGCCGGAAGCCATTTTGTTAGGAGACCGGAAATAGTACCGACGCTTTACATTCGTTAATACCTTTCAAACAAAAAAAAAATTCATGAAATTCGGTCAAAATTTACTCGAGATATTGACAAAATACACCACGTTCACTGTACTTCCGAGTAGCCAGATAAGAGCTCACTCCAAGAGACCTAGCTCACGCTCCGGAGAACATAATTTCATAAATTTTTTTTTCCCTGATTGGTACGGTCAATACCTATCTAATAAAGCTAAAACAGACGAAATATGTTCAAATGTGGCCGACCTACAAGCAAAAACTGCTTGCCGCCCTGTGCCTGTTCCACACCAAGGGGTCTAACTCACGAGTCGGTCATCCGATTTCCATAAACTTTTTTTTTGTCGATCGGTATTGTAAATATCTTTCATTCGATGTATCATTTACGAGTATAGCGTTTAAATGTCCGGAGATATCTTCGAAAAACCGTAAAGCACTTATTGGGCCACAGCTCGGGAGGGGTCGATCCAAAATCACTCATCTTCGAACTTAGCCTGTCTTTTGACATTACCAAACGGGAAAAAAAAGAATTTTCAAAATCGGATGCGTTTTACTCAAGTTATCGTGCAGACAGACGGACAGACGGACATTTTCTTTTCGCGGATTTGGCATCTCTAGACAACCACAATAGGTTTCCCCTTACTCAGGGAGTCCAATTCGACGTGTTACAAACGTATGCGTAAACCCATAAGACCCCAGTACTTCGTACGGGTCTAAAAAACTGACAGATCATAACCAAGGAGAAAAAGCTCTCTCTGACGTATAAATTTATACGACTAATGGCGTGGATTATTAAAACACCGCAAAATATGTCTTAACCCATTTTTGATTACGCAGAATGTGTCACCTACGCAATGACGACGACAGCGTAGGTAATGTCGATAACGATAACAATGAATGAATGAATGATTGAATCATTGAAACATTAAATGCTGAAGACTTACACGAATTCTCATCAAATTCAAATGTTTGCCGCTATAATGCAGGCAGTCTGTTCAAATTCTCCCATACTCTCCACAAAATTTTGACAGCTCTCCGCCAAACTGTCAAACACGGTCCCTTTCGACAATCCATTTGTAAATATTTTGTGAAAATGTGATTTTTGATCAACAAAAACAAATTTTTTATCTTCACACCATGGACTCTAAGTACAACGCAATTTCGCAGCAGCAACAAAACAGTCCGTTCAACTTTAAACGGAAACTGACAAATGGCAATTTAAACCCGAACAATGATCAATTCAAGCGATTTCGGCCGAACAACGGCAATGTTGAATATCCGAAAGGCAATAACTTATCGGCTGCAGGACAAAATGGTAACGGCAAAGCACTTACAATTGAGGAACAACGACACCAGCTACCCGTCTACAAAGTGAGAAAACAGTAAGTTGTTCTTATCATGGCCAAGGAAGACCTCGTACATAACCTCACTACCACTTGGAGGGTTTATGCTCGATACAGTCGAACTGACAAGTGTCTGTAATTCCGCTAATCTTCCTACCAGGCTGCTCAACAAAATCATGTCATCAAAAACTCTGATAGTCATCGGCGAAACGGGATGCGGCAAAACCACCCAAATTCCGCAGATTATTTACGAATCGACGAAACCCGACTTTGGTACAATTGCAATTACGCAACCGAGACGTGTTGCAGCCATAACAATATCCAAACGGGTTGCACTGGAACAGAAATGCACCATTGGCGAAACCGTTGGGTATGGCACCTTGACTTCTATGTTCACAATCACTAAATGTTTCCAATCCTCCCCAAACAGTTACACCGTTCGCTTTGAAGATGTCACTTCAATTAAGACGAAAATCAAGTACATGACCGACGGTTCGTTACTGCGTGAAGCGCTGGCCGATAAATTTTTACGAAAGTATCGCGTCATCATACTGGACGAAGCCCACGAGAGAACGATTAACACTGACATTCTGTTCGGAATCGTAAAAGATGCGCAACGGTTGCGGGCTGAAAGGGCACTGCCGTCGTTAAAGGTAAATTTAAAGGTAAAACCAGCACACGGAGCAACAATCAATGAATCTCGACACCCATCCACAGATTATCGTCATGTCCGCCACCATGGATGTGGACCACTTTTCCAAATATTTCAACAATTGCGAACCAATTTACTTGGCTGGTAGAACATATCCGGTAAAAGTGCTGCACAGTGCCGAACCGCAAAGTGACTATTTGAATGCTTGTCTCGTGACGCTGTTCCAAATCCATAAAACCGTTCCGGTCAAGTGAGCATTTGATTGTAAAACCCTGTCGGCTGTTCGCTTTTCTTATTTACCATTTGTTTCGTTGTTGCACTTAGCCACGACGTGTTGATCTTCCTTACCGGTCAAGAAGAAATCGAGAATATGGCAGCGCAGATCAGGTCCATTGTAAAGGTGAAATTGAACTCCGTTGGGGGTGTGGAAGACGAAGAGTTAATCTTTGTTCAATTTACAGAGCAACGAAATCGGCGGGCCTATGATCAGAGTCTTCCCGCTGTATGCTCAACTGAATCAGAATAAACAACTGGAGGTCTTTCAGCCGTCGACCAATAATTATCGAAAGGTTATTCTAAGCACAAACATTGCCGAAACATCGTTGACAATAAAGGGTACGTAGGCTGTGAATACTGACGGCCGTTCAGTGAAATATTTCTCATCGAAAGAGCCCTAGTTCCACCGACTGCTTGTTAAGGCCAGGTTATGCGTCCTGACTTATGTGCGATATATCGGACCATAACCTGGCCTTTTTTAAGGCCAGGTTATGCGTCCTGACATATGTGCGATATATCGGACCATAACCTGGACTTTTTTAAGGCCAGGTTATGCGTCCTGACATATGTGCGATATATCGGACCATAACCTGGCCTTTTAATGACTTTCAATCATCGGCCAGGTATCAAATATGTCATCGACAGTGGCATGGTAAAGCGGAAAGTGTACGATTCGGTTACCGGAATGGACACGCTGAAAGTGACTAGAATATCACAGGATCAAGCCTGGCAGCGAACCGGTAGAGCTGGACGTGAATCTGAAGGTTTTTGCTATCGGGCTTATACCATGAATGAATATCGAACGATGTCAGCGGCATCCATGCCCGAAATTTTACGCAGCAACATTTCAGCTACGGTACGTTCAGTTCATCACTCAAGCAATGCCATTCGTAATACTGATTCATGTCTCCGCGTTGCATAGGTTTTGCAGTTACTTGCGCTGGGAATAAATTGTCGAAAATTCGACTTTTTGGATAAGCCATCCGATCAGGACATAGAAAGTGCTCTGAAACAGTTATATCAACTGGGTGCCATTACATCACACAATGGCGACGAATTAACGACACTCGGCTGGAATATGTCCAAATTCCCATTAGATCCTCGATTCAGCAAAATCTTGCTGTCTGCATCGGATTTCGGATGTCTGGATGAGGTAGGCGATTCTTTAACCAACGACAACATTCCAAACTTAAATCTTGTTCCGCTCACACACACACAGATGCTGAGCATTGTTTCCATTTTGTCTGGCGAGACAATTTTTTACCTGAGCGACGATCCCGACAAAAAAGTGGAAGCCCTGAAAGCCCACGCCAAATTCGAATCGATTCACGGCGATCATTTGACGCTGCTGAATGTGTACAATGAATTCAAAAAGACGGACCGACACCGCACATTCTGCCATGACAATTATTTGCATTATCGGAATTTGGAATATGCTCACGAGGTGCGACGACAACTGAGCGATATTTGCGAACGATTACAATTGGAACCATCGACATGTGGCAGTAATTTGGATCAGGTAAGTTCCATTGCCCTCCGTTTCGGTCATTTTTTTTCTTCTAAATTCTGTCGCATTATGAATCCGATAGGTCCGGAAGTGTCTCATATCGGGATTGTACAACAACATTGCCGAAATGCAGCGTGATCACAGTTTCATGACTATATCTAGTCGACAGAAGACCAAGATACATCCATCGAGTGTTTTGAATGGCAAGACAAATTTGAAATGTATTTTGTTCACGGAACTGGTACAAACGTCACTGAATTTCATGCGAATTGTTACGATCATCGATCCGGAGTGGATCGAAGAAGTTGTACCTAATTGCGGTGTTTTAGGTCGATTAAGTCATTGTAATTAATTTAAGCGCATACGTACACAGCAAAAGGAGAATTTTTATTAAAAGAACTCAGAAAGTTTATTGGTGTCGCCTTTCACTTTTCCATCTCGATCAATGCAATGTCCAGGCACTAATTTTGAGAAAATGTTTTCCTAATTTTTTCAAATTTTCTTAATTTTCTCAAATTTTTTCAAATTTTCTTAAATTTTTCAAATTTTTTTAAATTATATTTTTTAAGTTCAATTTAGCATTAAAAGCAGAAAAAACATTTTAATAAGTCGGAAAAACAAGATTAGCAAACATTCTTTGAAAAAAAAAATCTTTATTCAGCAAATTGAGTGGTCATAAAGTAAGGTGAATTACTTTTTACATTTTTTGTTCGTTACCCGGGTCGAACGAATTTATGTTCCTGAAGTTAGCTCAAGATTTCTATCTCAACTTTTTTTTAAATTTTGATATTTCAAGGTACGGAAGACCATAGCAAAGAAATCTTGATATGCCAAGATATGGGAAATGGGAGACCCCAGAAAAAATTTCTTGGTGTGTAATTTGTCTAAACGTCATGTGATGTCAGGGGACGGTCAAAACCGAGGTCAAGACACTTTTTTAGCAATAACTTGAGCAACCATCAAACAAAGTGTGGTCAACTTTCAAATAGAGCTGTACCTCTACAAGATTATTGTTTTGATGGACCGACCATTGGTAACGGTAGCTGACCTTAGCCACAATAACATACAAAAATATTTCCTCAGAACTTTTATGTTTACGGAAGTGAGCACCCTTTAAAAAAAGTTGACCTTTTCCGCTGGAATATAAAAGTAAATTGGAACCAAATCCTATTTTAAAATAGTTCCTTTCACATTATGGCACCGTAAAGTGTCTGAATCATATTTCTAGTCCATAACCGACAGATGCAGATTCAACGAATCGGTTCGGAAAGACACTTTTAAAAAAATCGATTTTCATGCATTTCATCTGTTGCAATTCAACAAAAGTGCTTTGACCACCCCCTGATATCACCCCTCTGATACCCCCTGATGACATCATTATACACATTACACCAACGCACTGTCTAGCACCGAAGCTGACTTTGACATCACAGAATTAGAAGGCCAAAAACACACCTGTTGACTATTTTTGAATTTTTTTTTTGATTTGATTTGCGTTGATTACACCCAAAGCTATCGAACGAGCTATAACTTAAAGGCCGAAAATGTTGATATATCAAGAGCATCCTAAAATGTTAGAAAACTTATCAAAATAAGTTCATATAAATAAGAAACGAACCATCAGAACAGTCGTAGTATTTGCTGCCGTATATATTGCGTACGTGACCCTACTTTGACCGTAAGCCTATTAGGTCCGTAAACGAAGTTAAAGTAAAATTATTATGAAATGTGTACATCTTAGAAATTGCGCATAGCGCAATTACGAAGCCCCGTACGACGTTCCTTTCAAATGTAACACAATTTCAAATATTACGTAACGTAAATGTAAAAATTTTAAACTGACCTAAAATTCGGTATTCGATTACCTTCCAAATGAAACAAAAATTAGGAAAATCAGTTGAAATTTACTCGAGTTATATGCAAAATACACTTAGGGCCAAGTAGCCTTTCACTTCTAGTGCCCTAACTCTCATTCCACTCACCCAATTTTAATAAACTTTCCTGGATCCGTATCGACAATACCTATCTTTTGCCGTTTCATCTACATTTCCATCGTTTATTTTGCCGTTAATATCCACAAAAGAACTTAAAACACTTATGCGGCCCTAACTCACGAAGGGCCTACCCGAATATGCCCATCTTCGAACTTAGCCTCACTATTTTGACTACAGACAACATTTTTATTGCACATTTGTTATCTATGAACATAGGTAAACACTTTGTCCTTACCGTCTGCTTCGAATTCCATCAATTATGAATCATATGAATTTTACGTTTTAATGAATTATGTTCCGAAGTTTTAGCGTTTCCATCATTTTCCGGAAGCAAAACATTACAATAGACCTAATTCGCGAAAAATTCAATTTTAATCAATGTTTTGGTTTTTGTAATTCAAAATAAAGTTATAAATTTTGCGTTTGTTCAATTTTGCAACTTTTCATATTTTTTTCAAATTTTTTAAATTTTTTAAAATTTTCTCAAATTTTTTCAATTTTCCCAAATTTTCTCAATTTTTTCAATTTTCTCAAAAAAATTTCTCAAAATTAGTGCCTGAATGTCCCACAAAGCTGTTTCCTCAAAACCCTCTTCGAAATCCCATCCAACATCTTAAGGTAAGGTCCTAGTACTGTACGACGATAATATTCGGAATTTCAGTCCGAAGCACCTAAATTTCGCATTGAAATTTTGCGTCACTCTCATGTATGTAACGAGTGGTCAAAAAACCCCACAAAAACTCTTCTGATCATCACTTTTTTTTAAAGATTTTTTTTTGATTAAAGGAACGTCTCTAGAGGTCTAGAGGTCCATTGAACAGAATAATAGAATTCAGGGAACTAACCTGTAAACATGTGAGAGCCAAGGTCAGAATTCGGAACAATCTATCTGATACCTTTGAAGCCTTGGAAGGACTTAGACAAGGCGATGGACTCGCAGCTTTATTCTTCAACATTGTTCTTGAGAACGTGTCAAGAGAGAGCGATGTGGAAACCAGCGGTACAATCTTCAGAAAGTTGAGTTAGTTGTTAAGATATGCTGATGACCTAGACTTAATTGGACGGAACATTGACATCGTTAAAAAGACTTTCACGAAAATTGAAGATAGGGGTGCTGAGTTCGGTGTCAAGGTCAGTGAGAGAAAAACCAAGTACATGACAACTTCATTGTCTGATGGCAGATCAACGGACCATACGCTGGAGGTGAATGGAAAACACTTCCAGACTGTCGACAGCTTTTTTTACCTTGGGTCGCTGGTCAATAGTGATAATAGCATCGGAGAGGAAATACGTAGAAGGGTAACGCTGGGTAACATGAGTTACTACAGTCTTCAAAAACTCATCCGGTCAAAAACACTCAACCGCGACCTTAAGTGCGAATTGTACAGATCGCTGATTCGACCAGTTATAGCATATGGATCGGAAGCTTGGTGCATGACACAAAGTGACGAACTTTTGGTTTTTGAAAGGAGAATTCTTCGATCAATTTTTGGAGGTGTCAATGTGAACGGCAACTGGAGAAGAAGATACAACCATGAGCTGTATCAGCTTTACAAGGAGCCTGATATAGTCAAATTCATCAAAATCAATCGATTAAGATGGCTCGGTCATGTACACTGAAACTGCTAAATACAAATCCCGATGGAAAACGCATACCAGGAAGACCAAGAGCGAGATGGAAAGATGCAATTGAGTCTGACCGGAGAACGTTGGCGCGGAATAGGTCCGATTAGAGAAGATTGCTGGAAGAGGCTATAACCAATAGTAGGTTGTAGTACCCGCCTAAGTAAGTAAGTGACCTGTAAACACCTCAAACGTTCCTTTAATCAAGAAAAAAGCTTGAAAAAAACTGATGGAAGTACTCACCATCGTAGAGTTCTAGCATTGGGAAGTAAATTGACCTTTCGTAGTGATGGATCTCTAGGAACTGACCTCCAGCGAAAAAATTGCTAGAAATGCAACTTTTCCTTAAGTTCCAGCTTTGGGAAGAAGGTGGACCTTTCACAGTGTTGGAATTCTGGGAACTGACTTCCAGATTGAAGAATTATTCTGCAGCGAAATACGAGTAATTGAAAAACACGTCAGTTTTACTAGAAAACCTTTAATGTAAGTGAGTTGCTGAGATGGTTATACAAAACAAATTCTTTTATAAAGCCGACTTAGATGAACAATCAAATTGTAACTCCAACACCACTCCTCAATTTGATAATCCGATAAGATCCCTCAACTTGATGAATGGTTTTGGTGATAACGGTTTTGTCATTATATCAGCAAGTTGATCCTCTGAACGCAAGTATTCGATCTTCGTGACGAATGAAATGATATTTTGTGTCCACATGCTTCATCCTCTTATTATCTTTTGGCGTTTCGGCTATACGTACACAAGATTGATTGTCTTCAAACAATGTGACGGGCTCATTACAAGTTATCCGAAGTTCTTTCAACAGATTTCGAATCCAAATTGCCTCACACGCACATTCACTCAACGCAATATATTCTGCTTCTGTCGAAGACAAACTGACCGTGGATTGTTTACGAGAAGACCAAGAGACCGTATTCCCATAAACTTTGAACACGTAACCGGAGACTGATTTTCTGTCGAATGTATCATTGGCCCAATCTGCATCAGCATAGCCAGCTAGCGGATCGGTACCTTCATTACGTTTGTAGATCAACTTTAAGTCGAGCGTTCCCTTAATGTATCGCAAGATTTGTTTGGCATACATAAAATGCTCCTGGCCATAATTGCTCTGATATCGACTGAAGTAATTGGTTGCTGCAGCCAAATCTGGTCGAGTGGTCAAGGAAACATACATCAGGCAACCGATGAGCTCGCGATATGGTATGTTAGCAGGGTTGCTTCCGAATCGTTCTAATTTCAGACCAACTTCCATCGGGGTTGTGGCTGATTTACTGTCAGCCATTTCAAATTTCTTCAGAGTATTGATCAGGTATTGTTTTTGACTAAATTCCATTGTACCAGCATTCATATTTCGTTTCATATAAATCCCCAAATACGTTTCCATCTCGTTCAAATCAGTCATTTTAAATTCTTGTGATAACATCATCTTGATCCATTGAATTTCTTCCAATAAATTGCTGATTAATATCAAGTCATCGACATATATTAGCAGGTAGAACTTGCTTTTCTCAGTGAACCTGACGTACAAACAGTTATCGGCCTCACAACGTTGGAAATTCAAATTCAGTAAATAGTGATGCAAGCGTAGATTCCACATCCTCGGAGATTGCTTGAGACCATAGATCGATCTATTCAATCTACAAACCTTGTCGCCAATTTCAAATCCTTCTGGCTGTATCATATAGATCTCTTCATCCAATAAACCGTTCAGAAAAGCACAGCTTACGTCCATTTGATGAACATGTAGATTTTCGTGACACGCAACTGCCATGAGAACTCGAAATGTTGTCAATTTTGCTACTGGTGCATAAGTTTCATTGTAGTCGAATCCTTTCTTCTGTGAAAATCCTTTGGCGCATAGACGAGCTTTGTATTTGTCGATCGATCCATCGAATTTGCGCTTTATTTTGAACACCCATTTACATGCAATCGCCTTTCTGTCCGATGGTAAATCACACAGAGTCCACGTCTCATTCTTTAACAGCGAATTATACTCATCATCGACAGCATTTTTCCACAATTTCCAATCACTTCTAAGTTTCGCTTCTCTTAGAGTAAGAGGATCATTTTGCACATATCCTTCCGCACTGAACGCAAAATTGGCTGTATATCTTTCAGGTGGACGTCGGTCACGCTCACTTCTTCTTAACGTTTGTATTTGAGATTCTTCCAGTTCGCTTGATTCGACCTCGTTTGCATTGATGCTGGGTTGATTTGTTAGGTCGCTGTCAGTGTGGTCTACCAAATTTCGACCACAATCTTCATAGATGTCCACGAATTTACGATTAATCAGCAAAACATTTTCGTCGAAAGTAACATTTCTTCCAACAACAATTTTCCGTTTTTGCGGATCGTAGAGCCTGTATCCATTCGACGTGTAGCCAACCATAAATGTTTTCACAGCTTTGGGATCCAATTTTGACCGGCATTCTTTCGGTACATGATTGTATGCTGGGGATCCAAAAATTTTTAAATTTTGCAAATTTGGTTTCTTACCGAACCATAATTCCGCTGGTGTCTTACATGTTCTCTCATCCTTGAAAGCACTCGTGGGACTTCGATTGGTCAAAAATGTCGCTGTTAATACTGCTTCGTTCCAAAAACGTTTCTCCATTTTTGCAGCGATTATCAATGTTCGTGCCTTTTCCATAAGCGTTCGATTCATTCTTTCGGCAACTCCATTAAGTTCTGAATTATATGGTATGGTGTGATCAAGCTGAATTCCTCGTTCTTGGCAAAATTCAATGAAAGCATTCGATGTATACTCTCCACCATTGTCACTCTTTACCCGTACGATATTCGACTTGATGATGTGTTCTCTCATATTCAATCCACACGAATACTCAGAAATTTTTGACTGGAACTGAGTTTCGGCCATCGCAGAATATCCTTTAAACTTTTCCAGAACTTCGCTTTTCTTTTCGATAGGGTAAACCACAGTAAAGTGAGTGTAGTCATCAATAAAAGTTACGAAATATTTGGAGCCTTGCCAAGCGACTGGTTCGATTGGACCACACACGTCCGTGTGTATCAATTCCAATGGGCGATTTGATCGATTCTCTTCACGAGTAGGAAATGGCTGTCGTGCTTGTTTCCCAAAGACGCAAGGTTCACACACTTTCGCAACATCATTTTTGATTTTCAAATCGAATCCTGTGACCATTTCTTTGCCAACCAATTTTCGCATGTCTTGCATGTTCAAATGTCCCATCCTGTTATGCCACAGATCGTTGTTATCTTCAGCACACATGCCAGCAAATTGTGTCTCTTCCACCACAAGGTCCACCTTATACGTATTGCCACATCGTTTTGCAACATACAGAACCTTATTTTTCCACAAAATCTGAGCAGTTCCGTTTTTGAAACGAATTTCCATGCCGGCTTTTTCCATTTTTCCAATCGACATCAGATTACAGCTTAAATCTTGCACGTATAAAACATTCTCCAAGACACATTTTCTTTCTTCGTTTCCATTTACAAGAAAGCCATGAACATCTCCACTTTCGGTTGATGATAAAATTGCTCCTTGCTTAGCACTTCGAATCTTTTCTTCCATTATTTTCTTTAGACATACAAGTATAGTGTGATCATTTACCATATGGCTTGTTGCACCAGAATCCAAAAACATTGTAACAATCCGACGACGAGTAACTCTGGCAGCAGCAACTACTAAAGCTTGATCATTGATGTCACATTCACCGGATTCGCCTTGAATAATAACAGATTCTCCAAAAACAGAAAACGCAACAGGAACTTCATTATCGCTGTCCTCATCTGGTAGTTTTCTCGTCGCAACGTTGGCTTTCTTTTCGTATCTGGAATCATCTTGTTTTGTAGTTCCTTTTTCGATCTTGGCTTTACATTGAGACCACTTGTGCCCCGTTTTCTGGCAACGATAACATTTGAATTTGAAATTTGATTCATTTGCACTCATCGCAACTGGATTATTTAATTTACTGCGACCATTCGCGCCTTCAGATTGTTTCCTTTTCGTATATTCATCCAGCAATCGATTCTTAACGAAAGTGATACTCAATTTCTCCGGGTCCAACGTTTCTAATGCAATAACCAAATTTTCATACGACGACGGCATAGACAACAACAGATGACATACGATATCCAAGTCTTCTAGATTAGCACCGATCGATTTGAGCTCTCGGACAGTTTTATCGAATACCAAAAAATGATCAGCCATATCATCATTCTCTTCGTACTTCATGGTAATGAGTTTCTTTCTCAAATATATCTGACTAGCCACACTTTTTCTTTCGAACACTGCCTTCAGTGAATCAAACATGTCCTTTGCTCTTCGCTTGTCTTGAATATATTCCAAATGACTATCCGCTACACATTGCACTAAAATCGACTTACATTTCTTTTCTTCCATGATACACTTGATTTCATCTTCATCGTCAATCGTTGATGCGATGATATCATCCCAAGTTTCTTGAATGTATCGTTCCAAATTCTTTTCTTCTAGCAAAACGCCGATACGAAATTTCCAACTGTTCCAGTTGGTTCCATCAAACTGAACAAACTTCCGATATATGTTGTTAGTTTCCTCTGCCATTTTCCCTTACTCTTGCCGTTAACTGGGCCCACAACCTGAAGAATTATTCTGCAGCGAAATACGAGTAATTGAAAAACACGTCAGTTTTACTAGAAAACCTTTAATGTAAGTGAGTTGCTGAGATGGTTATACAAAACAAATTCTTTTATAAAGCCGACTTAGATGAACAATCAAATTGTAACTCCAACACAGATATCTCAGACTCTCATCAAGCTCTCACCGTCATAGAGTTCTAGCACTGAGAAGAAGGGTGACCGACTGACATCCGAAAACATCAATCTTTCCTCAAATTCTGAGGAGACAACAAACAAAATTTCTGGAAATGCTAGAAATGCTACTTTTACTTATCGAAACTATTCTTTTGTTGGATAAAATACCTACCTAAAAAATGAGCCATCACAGGAAAAGGTTGAAAAACATTTAACCAGAAGAGGTGGCTTTTTCCAATACCCTCTCTAGCAACCAAACTATAAAAAATAAGGTGGTAAACATTGACAGTGTGCGCTGTCACAGAAAATTTTACACTTTTAAAAATAAATTAAATGAAGTATGAGCAGCAATGACCTCTTTTGTGTTGAAAATGTTACGTCTACTGTCACCGTTTTGGTGTTCGAAAGTCAATAATTTGTGATTGTGATGTTTTTTTTTGTGTGTTGCTCCGTCAGTTTGGTGTGCAAAAATGAAAGAAAGTTTAAAATTTGTCTTTTTCGTGTGACGTCGATATTGCTTTAAAAAAAAGCGCGGCACGGCAACTCCATTACAAAAAAAGTCAGTGTCAAATTTGTCAAAATAAGGTGGTATTTTGACTGCGTCAAAACGAAGTTTGGTTGCTAGAGATTGTATTGCTTTTTCACTTATAAAATTCTTGAAAATCGTACCTCGGTGAAACTTTGGTGCCACACCAAAACATTACAACATTTTTTAACAGTTTTTAATTTTCGTATGACGTAATGGACCCTCTAGCGTCGGTGCAGAGGTTGCAAAACCATCTGTAGATTTTTTGTTCAGAAAACTCGAAAATTTTTAGAAAAGCATGGATCACGTGGACACAATACGTCAATTATAATTAAAGCTATATCCACCTTTTTTAATACTGTTCACGGTCGCCTCAGTGAGTTCGAAAGTTAACCAAAAATTCTAAGAAGAGTAAGATGTAAGAACAATTCGAAAAATGGTGGATTTCTAGTCGATCAGTTAGTAATGTTGAAGAGAATGAAGGCAGTATTCATACAACCTATATTCTTGAAGGTCTCTTGAAAATGAGCGGCTCCGAAGTCCCCATTAGGTTAATATGACGCTGTTCAGTAATTTAAAGTAAGAAAACATCTCAAATCATGCATATATTACTCTTCTGTACTGTCCGATATAATAAGAGTTTTGATGAGAGTTTCGACGCAAATCTTGTACTTCATTAGTTTTACCATACATTTTCGTGTACATAACACCTCATTCGCCGGCTTTCATCGATTATTTTTGGTCGTTGCTGTCGATAACAGATGATGGTACGAAAATTGTAACCATCATTTCAACGAGTTTTTTGTTTACACGACTACAGTCATTGTACCTTCTTCTAACCATAGATTGACTGGTGTTTCGTACCTTAGACTAATCATACATAGACAGGAAATTACGAAAAGAATTACGTAAAATTTGTGGTCCCGACATGAAATACATAATAATTGGTAGTGTGAGTGTTTTACTACTAGATTGGTAGGCAAATTAGCGCAAAACATTCAAATGTGCCTACTATAATGATCAACATTTCCAACGACTGCATGTTTAAGAGTGATATCGCCAAATCTTCAGGTGATTTTTTAACTTTGGGAACAGGCGGTCTCCGATTTAAATGAGTGATAGCTCGTTGGATTCGTCTTTAAATTCTAGGAGACACGTATCTTTCAATTTTTCTAAAAAAATTTGGTTTTCTGTGAAAAGCGTTCAAATGTGAAGACATTTGTGAAGACAGTTTTTCGACAATAACTCAAGAAAAAAATATTTTAAATTGTTGCAATGTTGTACGAATGTCGGCCTTGGAAAGACCTACAGGTAGAGTATACGCACCGCTTGGTGCTAGAAGATACACGAGAGTTATGACTAAAAATATAGTGACTGTTCGGAGAGTCCGGATTCTCTGCAGCATAGATGTTCCGCGGAGCTGAGTATAAGGTGTTGTAGCTGGCATCACCCACTATCGCTCCACATATAAATGAACCCAGTACTTTTGTGCTTCAAGCATACAGAAGTCTTGGAAAAAAATTTGGTGCCAAAATGTAGATTTTTTGCTTCTTTCTGAGGGCCCAACTGCTGGAACAGCATCTGAAACGGTACTATGGCAGTCATTTTTAATCCTTTACTATTCTTTTACCTTACGCTTCGTTATGTCGCGAATATATGTCGTTAAAACAGATCCAAAGTTAGTAATATCAAGAGAAAAATTATTAAATTTTTCTCGGAGGATTTTAGTCAAATAAAATGTTAGCGTACAGCAAATCACCTCAGGACTCCGGAACAGTAATTAGTTTTTCATTAGGACCAATATTTGCTACGTGACAGGAGTTTGGAAAACCGTTTGCTCCCACTTGCTTAAAAGTGAAAAACTCTGCGTAAAGTTGTACGAAATGTGAATTTTATCCGAACTGGAGTCGGGACCACATTTTATCGTACGAAGTACCACTCTAGGTATGATTAGTCTAAGTTTCGTACAATAAAATGTGGTCCCGACCAAGGTAAATATAGTGAGGAGGTAATGCCATTCAGACGCGCGGCCTAGCACATAAGTTCGATGCCAATGACATCTTTTTTTAAAATGGTTGACTACGATTTACTTGTATTTCACAAAAATATTTTCGCTATCTCACAACAGATGGCCCGACTTTCTATTCCATTATTTTCTTTCAACGAAGGAATGAGATGGCGTTTGTATCGAACTTTCGTGCCACCGCACATATGATTCGGTTATATATGGCATTACCTCCTCACTATATTTACCTTGGTCCCGACACTAGTTCGGATAAAATTCACATTTCGTACAACTTTACGCAGAGTTTTTCACTAACACATGTAGTCGTTGAACATTTTAATCATTCTAGTAGACAAATTTAAATATTTTGCGCTAATTTGCCTACCAATCTAGTAGGAAAATACTCACACTACCAAATATTACGTATTTCATGTCGGGACCACAATTTTTTTTAAATTTCATTCGTAACTTCTTGTCTAGGTATGATTAGTCTAAGCACTGTTTGATCAGTCATGTTCTCGGCTAAAACAAAAATGTTTAGTCGCAGTATCATTAGGGCTAGATGGACGTTGCACCACCATCATATTCAGATGAGGTGTGTACACTACAGTTCAAAAGTATTTGATCGTTGTGTGTTTTCAGTGTAAATTGACAAACTTAGAGAGGGCGCCAAAAATCGAAATGGTACCGGATTGTTACGAAAGATGGCGCATTCAATAGCTTAATCCTTAATCTTTAAAGGAAAAATAGAAAAAAAAATTTCACGAAATATGAAAATTTTGAGAAATCCTAATTTTTGCAAAGGTCTGCATCAGGGCCTACTTTTTGGAAACTAATTTCTTGAATTTCTCGAAATTTCTCGAATTTCTTAAAATTTCTCGAATTCGAGAAATTCGAGAAACTTCAAGAAACTCGAGAAATTAGTTTCTTGAAATTTCTTGAATTTCTCGAAGTTTCTCGAATTCGAGAAATTTCTGGAATTTCTTGAAATTTCTCTAATTCGAGAAAATCTAGAAACTTTGAGAAATTCAAGAAATATTTCTCGAAGTTTCTTGAATTTCTCGAAGTTTCTTGAATTTCTCAAAGTTTCTAGATTTTCTCGATTTTCTCTAAAAGTTTCTAAAAAGTAGGCACTGGTCTGCATAGTTGAGGAACCAAGTTGAAAATTCTCAAAATTTTCATATGTGGTGAAAATATGCTTTCTATTTTTCCTTTAAAGATTAAGGATCAAGCTATCGAATGGGCCATCTTTCGTGAAAATCCGGTACCATTTCGATCTTTGGCGCCCTCTCAAAGTTTGTCAATTTACACTGAAAACACACAATGATCGAATACACTGAGCGAAATTTCTTACATGCCATGCGTATATCATTCGTGCCCCTGTTAAAAAGTGTGGTAAGGTAGTTATACAGCGGGCTCGAATATAATACGTGGGAGACGTATTTCGCTTTGACAGAGATTTAAAAATATGAATTTACCTACGATTTACACCATATTAACCAGTTTATAGTAGTTATTATACATTTTAGCAGTCATTGGTAAGAAATACTTTAAATTAAAAATTGACTTCTTTGGGAGTTGAACCGGGGACCTCTCGATCATGAGCCAACGATCTTTCTTATGTTGCAGTGCAGTAGTGTTGGCTGACATTTCTTATTGTTGAAGCGTACTTTGAAAGCCATAAACGTGTGTGGCGTATAAGTTACGCGAGTACGTTATAACGTAGCGCACAATAATGGTGATATGTCGTTTTTTAACATAATTGAATTTAAGAATTTTATAAAAAATGAAAGTATGTTGACGAGAATTTTTCTAATTTACTAAAATATTTTTTTTTGTCGTTTATCTTCTTCGTGTTAAGAAATTTAAATGTGATCCAAATTCAATATCTGAGACCAGCATCCACTATATACGTTTAACATACTTGATGTGCGTTTAGCTTCCGTCCCACTGGTAAGTTATTCATATTCCACGTGTATCACCACAATACGTAACACATGAATATTCAAATCTGACATTCGAAATACGTAACTACGTTTTCAACGTGTTCCACGTATGGAAGACATTGTACATGTACATTATTGAAGTATATTCCACCTTTCCGAAGAATTTTGCACATACCCGGAGTATTGTATGAATTTTCTTTTTCTGTGTGTGAACGCAGAGTTTTTCACTAACAAATGTAGACGTTGAACATTTTGATCATTCTAGTAGACATAAATATTTTGCGCTAATTTGCCTACCAATCTAGTAGGAAAATACTCACACTACCAAATATTACGTATTTTATGTCGGGACCACAAATTTTACCTAATTTTATTCGTAATTTCCTGTCTACGTATGATTAGTCTAAGCCGAACTGTACCGAGTTTTCGACTGTTTGATCAGTCATCTTCTAGGCTAAAACAAAAATGTTTAGTCGCAGTATCATTAGGGCTAGATGGACGTTGCACCACAATCATATTCAGATGAGGTGTGTGTGTGTGTATAAATATACTCTCTATTTTTTTTTACTTTAATATAAATGTTCATTTATTCATATATATAATAAATGTATACAATATATATATTTATAATTATTTACATTAGAAAAGGCGATGTAATAATAAGAATTTATAAATGTGATTATGTTGAGATTGATATTTGGTTTGTTGTCAATTAAATCCGAAATAGAAAATCAAATATAGTCAGGGGAAGTGTTTCAACAAAAAACGAAAATATTTTCAAACAAATTTGATGTTCCGCATTCGAAAACACTGACATTTCTTTAAAATGAGCGAATAATGTCGAATTGGACAACAATTATACAATCTAGGGACTCTTTTTTCATGCAAATATCTTAAGGTTTACAGTGGTTTTGTATATATAAAGGGACTTTTAGAATTTTCGTATATTTATATGGCAGAATTTATTATTTGGACTATTTGAAAAAAAAAACTAAACTTAAGGACAAGCGCATCGCCCTATATAAAAGGAATATAAATCTATTCCTTCATTCGTGTAATCTGATCCTTTATGTCATTACAGTTTTAGGATACGCTTTGCTATTTAAATGAACGGTGACCGGAACTAAACGCTTATTTTTGTCGTCTTGTCGATAACAGATGACACGTCGATTGCGTTTTCCTATATGATAGTTTTATTTTAAGGTAAGATGTGCCTCATTTCTGACGATTATAAAAGCTCAAAGATTTTCCTTAGTAGGCAATGACAAAATGACAAAATAACAATTTGTGTGCGACTGTAGACTGTACTAACTACAGGGCCTAATTTCTGGAAAATGTTTTCTAAAATTTTCTAAAAATTCCATAAATTTCTTTTAAAAAATTTCTAAAGTTTTTACAAATTTTAGAATTTACAGAAATTTGTAGAAATTGCAGATTTTTCTAGAAAAATTTCTTCAATTTTCTATCTTTTTCACAATTTTAGAATTTTGCAGAAATTTATAATTTTTCCGTGATTTTTCATGAAAATTCTAAAAAGTTCAAAACAATTCCAAATACAATCGCTAAGCCGAACTGGTGTGCATACGTTATTTTGCACCAGCTGGTCACATACAATTCCAAATGGGACCAGCTGGTGAAAAATAACGTATGCACACCAGTTCCGTTTAGCGACTGTATTTCTAAAAATTTTTAGAATTTCTAAAATAAAGTCTACAAGGCCCTGCTGTACTTGCTTGTTTCTTTTTCGTGTAAATTATTACACTTAAAGTCAGTCGAATTTACATTGCTTCAGCTGGTCCATTCATACAAACAAACTGTTCGTGCGTGTTTACACATACGGCCGTGATAGTCGTAAGACAGTGAGGTTGAGTAGAGTAGATCAGCTGAAACCAATTTCTGATATTTGGTTGACTTTAACTGTAACTGGGGTTGTGTTACGAACATTAACTAAAATCGTCACATTTTCAATATCAAACGCTTCGTTCCATCTCGAGTAGAATCATGTTGCATTTTTCGTCGGTTTTTATTTTGGAAGAGACTATTGGCACTGGGTGCCAATAATCTCTTTTCGCAATTCCGGTCCATAATCATCACCTTTCCATGCATCCATTTAATGTCGTTTTGAAGGTATTTATTTCACTGTATTTCTGGACACAGTGCGATATTAACTTTTTTTTCGCACGCAGTGCGATATCAACTTTTTTTCGCACGCTAAAGAACCTATTACCTTCAACGAAGGCTAAATTTTTATAAATAAAAATCTTGCATTGACCCGAAATCGAACCCCCGACACCAAAAGGTGTCTGAACACAAAGCAGCGACTATAGCCATTCGGCTATAAAGTCACACAATTATACCGAACGTATTGTTGAAGCGTATATACGAAGCATTGACTACTCGATTTCATTCAACGCGTCTCTTTACATCACATTGCAATGTGTATTATAACGCAGCCTTCTTGATCGTTCAAATGAATTTGAAAATGTAGGCGATGTTTTGCATTGGAAAGGTGATTATGGCCCGAAATTGCGAAAAACGTTGTATCTACCACGGTAGGTATGCCGGTATTTTTTCGCACACGACGTCTTGTCGACCTCGGCTTCGCCTCGGGTCGACAATAGACATCTAGTGCGAAAAAATACCTTCATACCTACCTTGGTAGATAAATAACTATTATAATACTGTGGCTAATGGCACCGGGTGTCAATAGTCTCTTCACAGTATTATATAGACTATTGGCACCAGGAAAAATTAAAATTTGTATAAAAATTGCGGATATTTTGAAAATTAAACTTGTTTTGTACACAATCCTAGTCTAGGATTCCTAGAGAGATCATCTTTTTACGAAATGTAACGTAAAGACGGGTTGTTCCGTCTTAGGGAATTCGTCCTTTTGCGAAATATAACATAAAGACGGGTGTTCCATACCTTAGAATTAATACCTTTACGAAATATAACGTAAATGCGTTTTGTAGAATACTAGGGAATTCATCCTTCTACGAAATGAAACGTAAAGGTATCGAACAATCCGCCTTTACATCACATTTCTCAATAGGATGAATTCCCTAAGATCGAACAAACTACCTTTCCGTTACATTTCGTAAAACAATGAATTCCTCAGGATCGAACAATCCGCCTTTACGTTAAATTTCGTAAAAGCACGAATGCCCTAGTATTATACAAAACGTATTTGCGTTATATTTCGTAAAAGGATTAATTCCCTAGTATCGAACAACCGCCTTTACGTCACATTTCGTCAAAAGACGAATTCTCTAAGATCGAACCAACTATATTTACGTTACATTTCGTAAAAGGATGATTTCCTCAGAATCGAACAATCCGCCTTTACGTTGCATTTCGTAACAAGATGGATTCCCTAGGATTGGGTACAAAACAAGTTTAATTTTCAAAATATCCGCATTTTTTATTCAAATTTTTTCCGGGTGCCAATAGTGTCTTTATAATTCTGTGGCTAATGGCACCATGTGCCAATAGTCTCTTTACAATACTGTGGCTAATGGCACCGGGTGCGATTAGCATTAGTATAATAAAGAGACTATTGGCACCCAGTGCCATTAGCCACAGTATAATAAAGAGAATATTTGAACCCGGTGCCAATAGCATATTCGTTTTATTTATTGATTAATGAGGATCCATTATTTGCAGAGGCATTTTGAACCTTTTTTTTTACTTCAAAAGCTTATGTTGGTTGTCTGTTTATTAAAGTGCTAGTTATGAGTGTTAGATAAGTGGTAGAATTCGAGGGGAATATTATACTGACTTATGATTATAGATTTACCTTTGCCATATAGATATAGGTATAGATTATAAATATAAAGCATTTTGTGTAAATTCTCCATCTATAAATTGTATGGACCCTTAAGGTAAATGTAAACAACTTTTGTCTTGTCTTAAGCACAATTTGAAGTCATACACAAAGGACATTTGTTTTTATACGACCAACACGTTCTATATTATCGTTATTGGTTTTAATTAAACGTTTTCGTTTACAAATCATTAGTAATACTTTTGTTTGTACATTTATTGGGAGTGACCGCTTCTTGATAAAATTGTTTAGCGTTGCAATTTGTTATCTGATAGGAAATTTGAGTCAGTAATAATCGTGACACCTTAATTTTGTATGTATGAAGCTTTCAGTAGTTTTCAATACTGAGTTATCGTCGTTCAATTTCTTACTTTCTACATCCTACGAAAGTGAGTCATTCTCAATATGCTTAGAATTACTCATGGTGACTAATGCTGGATGTTACTCGAGGCGTCGACAACAGATGGCGTTGATTTCGGCGGGAGGAAGCAACGCCATCTGTTATCAATTCTCTTGTCATCAAAGATTAATTCACTTGTTGAATCATAAAACCAACGTGATTCAGTTGATATATTTGAATATAATTGGGCAAAAATAACCGTATGCAAACATCTAATGTCATGACGTTAATGACTCACATCCACACGGATGGCAGCGAGTAAAGAAATTGTAAAACTTGTAAATATTGTAAGATTACCACCCTTGTATTGGGTTTGAATATATCCATCCTCGACAAAATAACACATTTATACCAACTATATGCAACTACCTACACTCGGAGACAAGTGAAAACCATCATAATTTCGTATTTGGAACATGCTACGTACCATTTCTCTAGAGGGATCTAACGGCAAATGGTGGCGCTAGATGATATTTACATATTGTTTGCATTTTTTTAGCGAGAACAGCTACGATTGGTTTTAGTTTTATTAAGTCAGATCCCAAGCAGTGTGCGATAAAGAAATCATGATGGTGTTCCTCACTGTTTTGCGAATGCATTTTTTTGTAAAAGAGAAGAGTTCAGCTTAGTTGTAGAGTATTATGTAATGTTTACTTAAGCACATCCAATATTTTAATTTACACTAAATTTCATTCACCTACTCAGTCTTATGGTAGATTTTGGTTTCTTTATATTATCTAATTGTAAAAATTTTGCTCCATTTTCCGAAACATAAAGAGTTAGAGCATCCTCAACGTGCAGTTTCATTTTTGTGTTACACACCGTGGAAACGAAATTTTCCAGTCATCTGTCAAATTTGAATTTAAAATACGAAAGTTGACCAAAATTTAAATGTTTTCGTTCAATAGTTCGCGTAAATGGAACTGAAGTTGCAACACCTGTGTGTTAGTCGTCACTTCAAATTGAATTATTGAACAGCCAGTTGTGGGTTCGAAACTCAACCGCAACACAAATAATTCGTTTCATCAGGTTGTTGTCCACAATAATGACATCTGATTGAATCGGTTATTAGGTTGCGTCTTGGATTTAGTACCGATAATGTTGTGTTACATGTAATTGTTCGTTGGTAATGTCATTGAGTCATTTAGGCGACATGTATTGTCTTTTAAATTCGTGTTTTAACCTTGACAGATGCGTGGAAAAATCCTTTTGTTCTTAGTTTTTCCCAGTTTGCAACAGAGTTAAAAATAACCAATGAAAGTGTAAAACAGGTATGGTCGATCGTTCTCCCGGAGGACATAAAAATTTGATTTACGCACTCAAACGCACTCATTTTCATATTATTTTGACATAATTTATGAATGCGTTTAAGGTGAATTTGCTGATCGGCCATACCTGTTCTGTACTTTCATTGAAAATAACAACGTTGCCGATGCTCCTAGAGTGCGTTTAATGTTTAAATAGTTAGTTTTCATGGCTTAATTTTTCTTACTGTTGAAACTAGCTATCTGCGGAGCGTTTTCCACGTATATATGGAACATAACGCGGAAGAAAACTACTATTTAATGATTTCAGCTTCAGTCAACGAATGTCACAAGAAAATCGGCTCAATTCATCCTTCCTGGCTACGTAATTCATTTCCGGTTTAAGTCAGTTAAAAAAGGGTTTATAAAAGTCTTGTGCTTCTACTTAATTAATGTAAACATCGGGTTAGGCTTGTGTATGATTTATTACGTGTTGTCTGTTCGAGCTCTACTAATGGACTGAATCTTACAATGCAGTCTGCATGATAACAATCATAGCAGACGATTTGGTTATTACTATATGTGTGTGTGATGAGAGATTTATAGCAAATACACGAGTAGTGAACAGGTCACTACATTACTTCCCCTCTTGAAAAAATTAAATTTGAAATTAACAAAAATTTAACAAAAAAAAATTATGAAACAAAAATTCAACTTTTTGACTCTACCTTTTCATTCAAAAACTATAAAACGATTGGCTCGAAACGATCGAAAAAATTACTCGAAGAATTTTCTGTGCTAATTGCACTCTTCTATTCAACAAACAACCATTTATTTCACGATTATTCGGCCGCGCTCTGTTCCCGTTTGTTTCTCCATTGTTCCAAACCTCCTTACGCATATGATCGTGTGCATTTCCCATGGAATGTTTGGTATGGCGGTCGAAGAACGGTCGGTGCGATGACTTTGTGTTTTCGTTAACCGACCCGACTAAACTCTCGAATTTCGTATTGTGGGCGTTCTCGCTGATTCTCGAATCGGTGATGCTACTTGCGTCATTTTGACGATTGAACCCTTCGGGCTTACGTTGCTTATTCTTCCCGTTTGTTACGGACTCGGGTCGTTGTTGCCACAATTTCGCTAGATTCTCCTTCGAACTTCGTTGTAGAAATTGTATCGTGAAGGTAGAGAACGAAAGTATGTGCACCAACAACTCCGTTGATAGTTGTGAATCCATTAGTAAACTCTATTCTAGACGACCTTGTAAGGCTACTCGATTGGGTTTTTAATTGGCCACGTTGACTGCGATTAATTTATATAACCTTTACGCGCCAAAATCTTGGATGAAACTTTCCACAACTTCCAAGAAACTATAATGCTTCTACACCGGTATGTGAGCTGATGTTTTAATACAAAGCGTTCGAATTTCACCAAACTACGTGCTTGTGTAATGACGAAAACCAAATTTGTGCTCTTTGTCTTCTCGGACAATCGAATCCCGTTGTATGCAACTCCCGACATTTACTATTCGCGTGTATTTCACTTTCGATTATTGACAAAAATATCGAATGATCACTTTGCTCCGTTCAAATACTTTAGGCTGGTTTCAAGAACGTCAGGGTCACCAATATAAAAGTCTTGTGCTTCTACTTAATTAATGTAAACATCGGGTTAGGCTTGTGTATGATTTATTACGTGTTGTCTGTTCGAGCTCTACTAATGGACTGAATCTTACAATGCAGTCTGCATGATAACAATCATAGCAGACGATTTGGTTATTACTATATGTGTGTGTGATGAGAGATTTATAGCAAATACACGAGTAGTGAACAGGTCACTACAGGTTTATTTCAAATGCTTTATGTTGCGTCTATATTTCGCGTGGTATGTGAGGTAAAGGACGATTCAATGACAGAGGATAAATGTAATGAGATGAAAAGTTGCTATTAGGAATGGTAAAAATCGGTTTATAAAAAATGGTGGCAAGTGCTCTGTTCGAATTCACTCGAGAACGGCACAAGATCAGTCCCCGATCGTACGGGCATGAATTAAATGAAAAATATTGCACGAGGTGAGGAATTCTGGGTGTCATTGTTCAAAATTGTGTAGAAATTTCTATTTGAGCTGCGGTTCTATCCGAACGTAATGTTTCCACAAAAAGTCGTCAGAGGAACTGAGTTTACCTAGAAGAAGTCAGTCTTGTTTCTAAGGAATAGATTTCCAAACTTTGGTATAAGACTTCAATGAACAAGGGAAATGACTGCAATGAAATGCCTAAAAATTGATCGTTTATTAATGAGAGCTGAAATCGGTTCTCGAATTGAAAAACAATTTGTTTTTAGTTGGGTGGAATTGAATCTGAGCTTGGTAAAATATTACAAAAGGTTGCGCAGTTAAATGCTTATGTATATGAAAAGGGCAAGTTGTTGTAATTTAATTCTTAAAATTCGTACCGTGGATCTACAGTTAAATGATCCGTATGTTTTATGTATAGAAAAATACATTTTTTATCTCTTCGTCTTTCAAATATTTTTTTTTGTTAAATTCTAAATTTTCAGCAAAATAAATTTTGTATATTTCGGTTGCATTTTCTTATGTCAGGATTATAGCAAAGACTTTATAAAACTATAGGTTATTCCAGGGATCCATTTATATTATTTTTTCGTTCGTTCCCACATCTTTTTCCAGTTTTTTTATGTTAACATGTTTAATTACATCATCTGTCTTAGCAAAATACAATGTTGCTATCAACATAAATTACATTGAGCTTTTTCTTATTCATTTTCAAACACATCTAGATTTGAACCGATTGGTTTTCCAACAATGTTAACAAATTATTTCGAAAAGAATAACTCAAAGAAACATTAAAACAAATTATAACAATTTCAACCGATTCCAATGACTCCCCATGTACACAAAGTAAGAATTGAGCAACAAAATGATGTGTCGTTAAGTTAAGGAAAAAGTATTTTGATAATAGCCAAATATTTCGAACACCTATAGCCTCATCGATTTCGGCGGTCAAACACGTCTATAGAACGCCTTCGATTTTGTTACGTAATAAACCCCAAATTAAGTACAGAACAAGGTATCTCACAAGATGATTGTTGTCCTAAAATTCCTCTCGAATTGTATAGAGGGATTATTTTGAAAAACAGCCAGCCGAAATCGGACGCATTGTCCAGTGGACATTTTTATATGTGCCTAGAAAGGTATTCGACCCTAGAATCCAAAACCGCTTTCAAAAAAATTCTTCGAAGTTTGTGTGGCTGGTGAAAGGTGATCAAAAACCGAAAACTTGCACTTTTCTTACAAAAATTTCTCCAGTTACGCGAGCCGTACAGGGTCGTGTGGGGTGTCATTAGAAAGGTAATCCCACGTACTATTGAGCCGAATAGGGATTTATTGGGATTAAAATTCATCGACACTGAAATATGTGCAGGTTAAGTCTTCAACCGAAGACTTACACTGTTCTTACTGAAATTTCTCGAGGAACACAAAACGTACATGGTCGTGTAGGGTGTCATTTGATAGGTAATTTAATGTGCTTTTCGGCCAAATAGGATCTCATGGTGTTTGGATGCATCTACGATGAAATAGACGTTGAAATGTTTAGGTGTCCATATTTCATCATAGATACATCCAAACTTCATAAGACCCTATTCGACTCAAAATCACATTAAATTACCTTTCAAATGACACCCCACACGACCATGTACGTTTTGTGTACCTCGAGAAATTTCAGTAAAAACAGTGTACGTAAAAACTTCAACTGCACATATTTCAGTGTCGATGAATTGTAAACCCAATAAGACCCTATTTGCCCTGGAAGTACATGCAATTACGTTTCTAATGACACCCCACACGACCCTGTACGGCTCGTGTAACTGGAGAAATTTTTGTAAGAAAAGTGCAAGTTTTCGGTTTTTGATCACCTTTCACCAGCCACACAAGCTTCGGAGAATTTTTTTGAAAGTGGTTTTGGCTTCTAGGGTCGAATACCTTTCTAGGCACGTATAAAAAAGTCCACTGGACAATGCGTCCGATTTCGGTAGGCTGTTTTTCAAAAGAATCCCTCATACGATTTTATGGTCTACCCCATGTGAAACTTAGCCATTACATGGCAATTTCCTACCTATGAAAATGATCCATTACATGAAGAATATTTTCGGTCAATTTTACGTGAATTACTTTGTGATAATCAACAAGGGCAGGCAGAAAGCCAGGAATTTCGCACACAATGGAAAAAAAATCATTTTTAGACTAAACTCGCCTCGCACACAATTTCTACTTTCGGAAGTTTCATAAAAGTACAAATCGAGTGTAGAAAAGTGCTAGCAGCGATTTGTTTATGGAAAATGATTCTGCAACTCTTTTCGAAAATATGATTTAGAAATATAGACATTTCTGTTTCAGGTGCCAGATTCTTCGACACCGCTAGAATACATTGAATGCCACTACGTAATTCATTAATTCGGAAACTTTGTGATGCTTGCACCTACTCGTATGTTTTCGAGCACTTTGCTTCGTTAACTGTTTTTTCGACATTTGTAGTTGTATCTTTCAACTTCGACTCGGATATACAAACTCTAAACTTACCGAAAAGGTATAGTTATCGAAACTGGTTACTCAAAAACACATTTGTGAGTTTGCTGTTAAAATTGTTACCTAATTTAATGGGCTACTTTCGCAGCATCCAATGTAATCATGTAATCCAATCTATCATCTTCATTTATAGATCATTCCGCTCCGAAAAATTATGCCGTCTTCTAGTGTGTCGTCAATGCTTTCTATATTTTCTCATATGTTTTCCAATTAATAAAGTTCATGCACCCAAATTAGAGATTCCCAACTGCCTATGTTAACGCAAGAAGACGTTGTTAAAATGATAATTACGAGAGAAAATCGTTACAGGTAAACACAGCATGTAAATTGTGTACTCGTCTGGTCGTTGAATGAATAAATTATTTCTACGAACTGTCGTAACGCATACACATAAAAATACGTTGTGTGCGACCGTAAAACCGAAATTGATTATGTTCTATCGCCACATAAAATCGATTCTTTCCACATGCACATTATCAAATTAGGTCAATGATTCCAAAAACAATTACTATACATCGTATGGTATATGTGCGCCCCTGTATGTCCCGGGACATAACATTTAAATGACTATTTATTCGATCGATAACAGACTAAACAAATTTATTGTCTTGTTCATTATGTGTAATGATAAAATCTTTATCGACGGATGGTGAGGGTTGAGCGATACATTGAAAGCAATTGCACCAGGTCAAGTAATTTTCACTTAGAAAATTTATGTGAGTAACGGAATCGTTTCTATTCATTTTAATCCGTCTGCTTCAACTAAGAACCAAAATGGTAAACAGAGGTTCAGAAACGACTATTCATCTGTTATCGAAAACGATGACAATAATGACCGATAACCTCTTGCTAGCGTTGTCTCATATAATCGAAATGTACATCAAATCAAATGAACTCAGCGAACCGCTACTATAAACAAATGAAGTAACAGATTCGATGAGCGTATCGTGATAGGCTTGCCGTTTCTCAATAGTTTATAAAACATTTCTTTTACGATTTGAAATCGAAATTAAATAAAATTAAACCCACCCGAATCCCTTGATCTTGAAGCTGCTTTCTTGACTTGCGGAAACAAATAATCTAAGAAAAACCCGTCGTCCATTCTAATACAAAAATCTCCGACTTTCGATTTATCATGTCCGGAGCGATAGCGGAGGACTTGACGCAATCTAACTTCCAAAAAAAGAACGAAGAATTTTTTTTGAGACGCGGCAACTATATATAGGCGAGAATTTAAGTTTCTTTCCTTTGGCCTGTATCACCACAAATCCTATTCTATCTTATTCGCGCTTCAAATACGAGCAAAACGAGCTATCACTCGACTATGTAACTTTAAAATTGCCGGAGATACATCGTTTTGAAGTTGGTCATTTTGATAGAAAATACACCAAATTAACGGTTTCCAAACAATCAAAATCTTTCAACTTACTCTGTATGTTTCTATCTATCTATCGACGGACGATCTCGGAAACTAGTCAGCCAATCTCCATGAAATTTTGCAGGAACCTCAGGGTGGGCATAAAAATGAAAATGTGACACGCCATTACCCCAGGAAAAACCAGAATTTTGTTTTATTGGCCTATTGGTTTCTGAGTGTGGTTTTCGAGGGTCGGAAACGCGTTTTCGGCTGTAGCTTAGCTGTATTGAAACCTACAGAGGCGTGCGACCCATCAAATGAAAGGTATTCGTAACACGATTCGAACAAAAAAATAATTTAAAAAATGGGGGCAGATTCGTTTGAGCTAGAGTGATTAGAGTGACCAAATTTTGAGCTACTCGAGCGTAGAATGAAAGGACTAATATATTTTTGGGTTATGAAAGATAGAGAGTTACTTTCTTCGGCAAAGTCTCAGAGTTTTACGAGTAGAACAGAGGGGCATATGTGAAAAATGTCGAAAGTCGGAAATGGGTGGGTCAATTGGAGTTTTAGAGATATTTCTTGAATGGTGGCAGATTTTCGTCAAATTTTCGATTTTCGTCAAATTTTCGAATTTCGTCAAATTTTCGAATTTCGTCAAATTTTTTATTTTCGTCAAATTTTCGAATTTCGTCAAATTTTTAATTTTCGTCAAATTTTCGAATTTCGTCAAATTTTCGAATTTCGTCAAATTTTCGAATTTCGTCAAATTTTTGATTTTCGTCAAATTTTCGAATTTCGTCAAATTTTCGAATTTCGTCGAATTTCGTCAAATTTTCGAATTTCGTCGAATTTCGTCAAATTTTCGATTTTCGCCAAATTTTCGATTTTCGTCAAATTTTCGATTTTCGTCAAATTCTCGATTTTCGTCAAATTTTCAAATTTCGCTAAATTTCCGAATTTCTGTTATAAACTGTTATAAAAAGCAGTGTTCTAAAACGACTGATATCCCAACAAAAATCTCTTCGAGAAAAGTGTGACGCAGTCTTTGAAGTACAATTTCTAAAATGAATGATATCGCTAGAGTTGACGCTTGCAGCTTCGTTACGCAAAAATTAAATTTTACACCCAATTTTAGTTCAAACAAGCTGGCTTAGTTTTTCTCATCATCTGCCAAATAATTTTTACCAAAAAAAATTTGACTGGGAACAACCAAAATTTTACCAAAAAAATCTGCGTCGCAAAGTGGCAAATGTTCAGGAACAGATCAGCAAGAAAATTTATCTGCCACATGCGACACAGATTTTTTTGGTAAAATTTTGGTTGTTTCCTGTCAAATTTTTTTTTGTAAAAATTATTTGGCAGATGATGAGAAAAACTAAGCCAGCTTGTTTGAACTAAAATTGGGTGTAAAATTTAATTTTTGCGTAACGAAGCTGAAAGCGACAACTCTAGCGATATCATTCATTTTAGAAATTGTACTTCAAAGACTGCGTCACACTTTTCTCGAAGAGATTTTTGTTGGGATTCAATTTTAAAGTGGATTTTGAGTTGTTGTCGTTTGAGATCCAATCATATTGCTCGACCGTCATTGTCACACTGTCCCATTAAATAGACAGGTTTTTAAATGCATTTTTGAATTTGTAAAATACAAATCCACCTTCAAAGAAATCGTTATTGTATAAGACAAGCCGTTTGCGAAGAAAACGAACCGCAACGATTGATAAGCACGATAATGCCACAAGAGAACTTATTTTTTTTTCCTGTCGAGTGATTAAAATCAAACAATAATTGGCAATCAATGTTTGCGGTCTAAACGGCGGAAATGATTGAATATTTTCCAATTGAATAAACGAACCAAATGAACGAAACAATCGGTTTCTTGTGCTTTATCATAAATTCGTTTTGTTGATATTTCTTTCTTCTGATAGAAATTGTTGGCACTTTATCGAACAAAACAACAACTTTTCAATGATGACACTCCTGATGTTTAGTCATTTCTTTGAAATATGAAAGCTCAATGAGCCAATTTGTCTGTGTGTGTATTAATAACTGAGATTATGGAAATGATAGGCAAACACTGTCTGAAGTAAATATGCTTAAAAGATCAGAGGAACTATAAAAAAACGGTTGAATTACTATCTATCTAACTTGAGAGCATGATCAAGGTCTCGTCGAAATTTATTTTATTGATTTCAATCAAACCAGCTAGCTGTGCTTCTCAATAAAAATCCGGTTTTGTCTTTAGTCTGAGATAGCTTGGGTGCAGGTCTATCGATCTATGAGTTTTAATTGAATAACGGCTATATCATCTGTTGTGGAACGCGAAGACAGCAATAAACGATGAGCTCAAGCAAATGTCATTTTAAATAGCGAAATGCATGTCAAAACTAATGAAGTAAAAGATTTGTTTTAAATTAAATTTTCTTAACAAAATAAGTAAAGCAGCTGCGGTAACAACGAATAATATGCTTGCCATCTGTTAAAGGTTGAAATTGAAATAAAGATAAGAAAAAACCAAGAATAAGTAACTGACTTTGTGGTCTGTATCCATTATAAAATGCAGGATTTGAATTTCGTTAAAATATCGTTTGCTTGTTGCTTCGACTATGTTATCTGTTAATTTTTAACTTTTTTTTTTCCAAAACTTTCCGTAATCTATACGATTAGCCATTTTTTACGTTACTGAAATCCAAAAAATTATTTCCCATTCACATAATGCTAAACGACACATAATGTCTTATCAGAGAGACCTTGAATGTTGAGCACGAGGTAATATCACTCTGACGTAATCATTCCATAACCATGGTGTGTACACAACGACGTGCATACGAAATTCGAGCATAATAGATAAAGTTGTGGTTATTGCTTGCGATAGCATTGACATACTTAGGATAAGTCGACAATCGAAACGTATAGAAAGGGTTCGGGTTTTAACACTTCGGTGACCAGGGCCTATTATTTTTGAATTTTAACGAAAATTTGAGAAATTTTTCGATAATTTGACAAATTTGTGATATTTAACGAAATTTAGAAAAACTTAACAAAATTTTGTAAAATTTAACGAAATTTTGTAAAATTTTACGAAATTGTGTAAAATTTAACGAAATTTTGTAAAATTTAACGAAATTGTGTAAAATTTAACGAAATTTTGTAAAATTTAACGAAATTTTGTAAAATTTAACGAAATTTTGTAAAATTTAACGAAGTTTTGTAAAATTTAACGAAATTTTGTAAAATTTAACGAAATTTTGTAAAATTTAACGAAATTGTGTAAAATTTAACGAAATTGTGTAAAATTTAACGAAATTTTGTAAAATTTAACGAAATTTTGTAAAATTTAACGAAATTTTGTAAAATTTAACGAAATTTTGTAAAATTTAATGAATTTTTGTAAAATTTAACGAAATTTTGTAAAATTTAACGAAATTTTGTAAAATTTAATGAAATTTTGTAAAATTTAACGAAATTTTGTAAAATTTAACGAAATTTTGTAAAATTTAACGAAATTTTGTAAAATTTAACGAAATTTTGTAAAATTTAACGAAATTTTGTAAAATTTAACGAAATTTTGTAAAATTTAACGAAATTTTGTAAAATTTAACGAAATTTTGTAAAATTTAACGAAATTTTGTAAAATTTAACGAAATTTTACTAGGGGTCGTTAAGTTTTACAAAATTTATAAAGTTTAGCGAAATTTTGCCAAATTTCAAAGTATGGAACATTACTCTTCAAATGGCTTCATCTTTGTCATAATCTTGCATTTTGACCGTTGCAGAAAGATGGGCTTTGAGAATTATCTATTTGAGAAGCACGAATTTGGGCCGGACTGGCCGGACCGGCGGTTTTTTTAAAAATTTGCGTGAGAGGTCAAAAGATCAATAAAATAGCGTGGGATCACTGTAAGTCAGGCTAAAATTTATAGGTATGAACGACGAATGCGTAAATGCATCCGACGGAGCTTTGCTATGTTAAATTAGGCTTTTTACCGAAATGATAAATAAACAGAAAAATATAAAACAGAAACTGAAAAATAACAAGAAAGCAAAATACAAAAAAACGTTGAAAATTGTGCTCTTTTTCGGATAAAAATTTATTAAAATAATATTTTAAATACAATATATTAAACACATTTTTAATTAAAAAGGACAAAAAAAAATACCTAACCACACTCGCACACATCACTCACTCCATTTTATCCGCATTCAATGTTTCATTTCATTTAAACGAAAAACAAACAAAAAATAAAAAGCCAATCACTAACGAGAGAAAAATAACTTTTCTTTTATAATAGAAATTGATTACGAAATTAGATAAAAGAATTTGTTTAAATTAAATTAAAATTTAAAAAAAAATATTTTTAACATTTTTCTTCTTTTCCTCGTTTAAAAGTTTTTTTTTTTACAATTTTATTTTGTTTCCATTTTTAAATTATTAATTATTTTATTTATACGAACGAACACAACGTGAATTTTTATATTATCATCCATTTTGACCATGTAGAAGGGAAATACTTTTCATGACATAATTTTCTTTCGGTTTTGGTTTTTTGCTAAAAAAAAGTTTTTTCTTTTCAGTTTTATATTTGCATCATTTTGATTATTGGATTTAGTTTTATACATCGCGTCTTGAATCATTTTCCTTTTCCTTTTTGTATATTTAGTTTTTTTCATATATAAATATTAATAATAGTTTTTTGTTGTTGCTTTTTTTTAGTAAAAAAAATATGTTTTTTACAATTTTATATTTCCACACTTTTGTTTTCTTATTTTCATCCTATCCACAACAATTTCTCTTAGCCCCGAGAACCTGTGCACAAATACCATTCCCTCATAATTTCGCGGTCATATTAGAGAACGTCAGATTTTCTGAACAGAAAATCCGAACGAAAACACAAATGGAAACGTAAACGAAAAGTGCAAGTTTGACAGATTCACGCCCTCACTTGGAAGGGCTGACATTTAGGGTTTAGCAAAATGTCAGGATTCGGCACATTTCAAGTGAATGCGTTCACTGAAAAATAAACTAAATTCTAACTGCAAGGATTTTAATTAAACAAAATGCCATTGTGTAGCGCATGATCTCAGGAGTCCGGCAAACTAATTGCTTTCTAAATCAAGACAATATTTTCTGGGCGATAACACTTTGATATCATCAATACAAACATCACACTTTCAAATGCTTATCGCTCGGCATATCTATTGTAAGGTACTGAAACAACAGGTGACACACCAATTGCGTCAGTGGCTGCGAAGTTTATATGAAAAAGGCAACTTAACAAGAAAACAAAATTCTGAATTTTCCAAAAAAATATTTTCTTCAAGTTTAGTTCACGCACAATCTGATGTAATGAGTGCGTTTATCAATTTCGGTGTCACCCGCCTTTATGGCTGTCTTGCCCTCTTCTTTCAGAACCTTGATCTATTGGTCCGATTGAGAAAACAATTAGTTTGCCGGACTCCTGAGATCATGCGCTACACAATAACATTTTGTTTAATTAAAATCCTTGCAGTCAGAATTTATTTTTCAGTGAATCTGTCAAAGCAGCCCTTTCCGTTTGCGTTTCCGTTTGTGTTTTCATTTGGATTTTCTGTTCAGAAAATCTGACGTTCCCTATTGTTACATTACCCGTTACGAACAACATTCGTTGTGGTTCTTCATCTTTTAGTTTTTGTGGTCACATGTCCTTAACGAGAGTATCATCCCAAGTATTATCTGCCGTCATATTTCGAAGCTCAAATCGATGTAAAAATGAAAGTATTGGAAAATATAAGAGTGGCGAGTTTGAAGTATCTAACCGTCAAATTTTCGACTTGTCAGAGACGCCAGACACTTCCAACGAAAATTTTATTTTTCAATTGAATTTTTAATTTATCATTTTTACACTGTTTGAAGCTTTCTTCGATATGTGACGATATGTTCGTTTAGCACAAGTGTCGTTTGTTTTCATATCGGGTATTGATAGGTTTCACACCGCGAGATTATGAGAGACTGATATGTACACAGGACCTTAGTCTATCCGTACTCCTGTGGATTAAATCAGTAAAATATTATTCTTTTGCTTAAAAAATGTACACAAACTATTCATTATTACATTTGATTATTAAAATAATATGCTTTTTGTATCATGCGTTCATAATTTTACTTTTTTTTTGTTTATTTTGAATTTTCTCCAAAAAACATTTTTAACTTCTTTAATTTTATACAATTTTCTTCACCGTTCTTGCTCTTCCATTTGATAATTCAAATTCAATTATTTATATGTATGTTTCAAAATCTTAATTAATGTAAATTATGTAGGATTCCCACTGTTACGTGTTATCGATATCGTTTAGATTGGGCGGACTTCCGGTTTGTTGAATTGGTTGATTTGAATTACATAAAACGCTATATACTGAGTCTACTTTGCTTAACTTTTCGAATAATGGAATCAAATCCAGCAGTTCGGAGTCAGTGGTATCGTCAAACCAGGATTTTACGGGTACCTGCAAATTTATTAGCAAAACAAAATTTTGCGTTTTTAAGTAGATCGGTTATGGCATTGGTTTTATACATAAAGGAAATTTTATGGGACTAACGAATGGCAGAAATTCAATCCTGTCCTCCTTTGTCCCTCATTCCCTCTTTCTAAAAATTTTCAACACACTCTCCGACGAAGCCTATTTTCGGGCAATAAATTTTTTGAATTTTGACGAATTTCTTGAAATATTATTTTTTGAGACACTCGAGTAATTCAAGAAAATTTGCAAGAACATGGGCTTCGCTCTCCGTAGATGTTCATTTTTTTCAATATTTTTCTCTTCTTTGCTAGTCAAATTGCTCCTGTCTAGTCGATGGGTTTTAAGGATATGTATCAACACAGATGTGTAGGTAACTGTAATTCAAAGTCTCACAGCTCCCAGACTTTTCGGTGCGTTGATTGTAATATACTAACTGTTAGCAATACAGCATTGAATCACATGTTTTCCCTGCTGTAACGAGACTAGAAAAGCTCACTTCTGTTGTCACTACACATCAGGGTATATTTTTGGGACAATGTTTTCCTGTCTTTTCCCACAGTTTTCGATGTTTTTCAAAATTTTGAGATTTGACAAAAATTGTTCGGGCTCCACAAACAAGCTTTAATGAAGGACATCTAGCACCGATAATATTTATGTTCTATAGTCGGTTCATTGCAGTTTGAGAACACTTCATTAGATCAAAAGGCACCGAAAAAATGGAGCAAAAAATGTGGGACATTCAAAGGTGTTCAGAAATGAAAAGGCAAAAATTGAGGGAAAATTCGTCCTGGCAACCTGCAATAGAAACTGTGCGTTAATTTTCAAGTTGCCAAAATCGACCCACTCCGTTGCTTCCAAAGCCTTTTTTTAATTGAAAAAGACGACCCGATTCCCTAATCAATTTTACCCAATTATAACGGCGAGTCAAACTTATATATGAGCACAACAACCTTCTTATACATCGAACACAGATATTCTTAATCTGGGTGTTCGATCGAAAAGAAAAGCCCCTTCAATTAATATTGATTAAAATTAACTGATACAAATTGAGAAAAAAAAATTGTTTTCGTCAAACCAGCTCCAAGCAGTCGTATGACCTTGATGGTAATAACCAAAACAATTATTACATCCAATTAACATCGACATGTCTGTCACAACATTAAAATAAGGGAATTGTTTTTCGATTGAAATCGTTACGAATTTATGATGATTGTTTATCGCAGCGGTTGCGTCGCGTCGATGGTTCGGAAATAGTTCTAACATTTTTGGTTTGATAATAAAAGGTTGAATTCATTGCCATTCAAGAATTAAAGCTTGAAAAAAAAATCTAAAAAGGCCGTTCGGGTATGGAAAGTTTGTTTTTCTTTGGTTTTTCTGCCGATATATCCAAGTAAAAATATCAACAATTTCATTGGACGGCAAGGACGGGAGGTTTACATCTGTTATCAACAACATCAACAAAAGTGGACAGGTAAGTTTGGAGCTAACGTGGTCTTATAAAGCAAAATGTTTGCTAAAGCTGTTGAAGTGAAAGATTTTGCGTCAATCTGTTGAAAATACTTCTATCAAATGAAGTAGTAGATTGGATAATTACATGGACCGGCGATATGCTTGTTGTTTGCAAGCAAAGTTTTTTTTAAGTCGTAAATCCGTTGAAATGAAAGATTTTGCAAAGTAATTCAATCAAATGAAGTAGTAGATTGGATAATCACATGGGCCGGCAATATGCTTGTTGTTTGCAAGCAAAGTTTTTTTAAGTCGTAAATCCGTTGAAATGAAAGATTTTGCAAAGTAATTCAATCAAATGAAGTAGTAGATTGGATAATTACATGGACCAGCGGTATGCTTGTTGTTTGCAAGCAAAGTTTTTTTTTAAGTCGTAAATCCGTTGAAATGAAAGATTTTGCAAAGTAATTCAATCAAATGAAGTAGTAGATTGGATAATTACATGGACCGGCGATATGCTTGTTGTTTGCAAGCAAAGTTTTTTTTTAAGTCGTAAATCCGTTGAAATGAAAGATTTTGCAAAGTAATTCAATCAAATGAAGTAGTAGATTGGATAAGCACATGGGACGGCGATATGCTTGTTGTTTGCAAGCAAAGTTTTTTTTAAGTCGTAAATCCGTTGAAATGAAAGATTTTGCAAAGTAATTCAATCAAATGAAGTAGTAGATTGGATAATTACATGGACCGGCGATATGCTTGTTGTTTGTAAGCAAAGTTTTTTTTTAAGTCGTAAATCCGTTGAAATGAAAGATTTTGCAAAGTAATTCAATCAAATGAAGTAGTAGATTGGATAATTACATGGACCGGCGATATGCTTGTTGTTTGTAAGCAAAGTTTTTTTTTAAGTCGTAAATCCGTTGAAATGAAAGATTTTGCAAAGTAATTCAATCAAATGAAGTAGTAGATTGGATAATTACATGGACCGGCGATATGCTTGTTGTTTGTAAGCAAAGTTTTTTTTTAAGTCGTAAATCCGTTGAAATGAAAGATTTTGCAAAGTAATTCAATCAAATGAAGTAGTAGATTGGATAATTACATGGACCGGCGATATGCTTGTTGTTTGCAAGCAAAGTTTTTTTTTAAGTCGTAAATCCGTTGAAATGAAAGATTTTGCAAAGTAATTCAATCAAATGAAGTAGTAGATTGGATAATTACATGGACCGGCGATATGCTTGTTGTTTGCAAGCAAAGTTTTTTTTTAAGTCGTAAATCCGTTGAAATGAAAGATTTTGCAAAGTAATTCAATCAAATGAAGTAGTAGATTGGATAATTACATGGACCGGCGATATGCTTGTTGTTTGCAAGCAAAGTTTTTTTTTAAGTCGTAAATCCGTTGAAATGAAAGATTTTGCAAAGTAATTCAATCAAATGAAGTAGTAGATTGGATAATTACATGGACCAGCGATATGCTTGTTGTTTGCAAGCAAAGTTTTTTTTAAGTCGTAAATTCGTTGAAATGAAAGATTTTGCAAAGTAATTCAATCAAATGAAGTAGTAGATTGGATAATTACATGGACCAGCGGTATGCTTGTTGTTTGCAAGTAAAGTTTTTTTTAAGTCGTAAATCCGTTGAAATGAAAGATTTTGCAAAGTAATTCAATCAAATGAAGTAGTAGATTTGATAATTACACAGACAGGCGATTTTCTTGTCGTCTGTGATTTTAACAATAGCTCGACCAATGTTTCATTCACCAAAATTGTCTGCAAATGAAAAACGCTGCGTTCAACAAACAAATAACTTGAAACGCTTTAAAAAAGCGATAAATTCATTTGCGAAATGTAATGCAATTGTTATCCGCGACAGTTCTTCAATACGTAAGGCGTGGCTCGCCCAAACAAATGTAAGTGAACTGAAGAATGTATTCGTCATTCACGTTGTATTATAACGTTTGCGATGTGTATATTATCCGTACGCAAATGTTGTGTGTGAATCATTTTCATTTGGTGTTATTCAACAAAAATCATCGACAACAGTTTACAATTTCAATTACATAAGCCCGAAATGAATGGAAAGTATCAACAACGAACAGAGAGAAGAAAAAAAAACCTAAATAAACAAATCAAGGCCAGTGATAAACTAATCTCCTGTTATTTGTGTCGCTTTGTACATTGTTACAGAGAATGCCAAACAAATAACAAACATGAAAAAGACTGAGAACAACATTTTTATATCGACAGAATCATATGGAATGGATGGTATGGATAGAGACGTAATGTAAATTGTCAATTTATTAAAATGATACTTACAGCATTATCTGGATGGAATATGTAGCTCGCTGGCGAATTATCAACGATAACTATTTTCTGTAAATCTCTACCGAGTTTATTTAAATCTTTAACGTAATTCCCTCTATGATAAACACATGATTCTCTAAAAAGTCTGGCTCTAAATACATTCCACCTGAAATGATATATCACAAAAAGAAAGAAAGAAATATTTGATTAGTGAGTTCGTTGTGCAAGTTTTCATTGTTTTTTTTTTCATTTTCAATTTCAAATCCACTCACTTATCTAACAAATCGGCTACAGGATCTGCATATTTGGCTAACGAAGCGGTGAACAGTACACATTCGTACAGTTCACCCATTTTTTTCAAAAATTCGTCGACATGGGGTCGCTTCAGTACGTACACCTGATGAACTGTACCATCAATTTCTACGGGTACTATAAAATCAGCGTTTGCAATTGGCTGGAAATAGAATGTTTTTCGTTAAAAAATTTTGTTGAAGAAATAATTGGAAATTAAAATTAGTTGAATGCAGACTAGAATGGTATAATCAACCTCGAATGGTATAATCGGATAAAATAAATAAATAAAAACTTATGGAATGGTATGATGGTATAATAAGCCCTGGTTTCCACTAACGAAAAGAGCTATCTGTTTTGTCTACGTTTAATCTTTAAACAATAGAAAAGGGGCGTGGTATAGGTAAACGGAAGCAAAACCGAGGGTTATTTAAGACTTGAGGCTAGATTGAATGGTATGATGGTACAATAAGACTTGAATGGTATGACGACTTTAAATGGTATGATGGTATAATAAGACTTGAATGGTATAATCAGACTCAAATGTTATAATAATGGTATGACCAGATTGAATGGTATGATGATATAATAAGACTTGAATGGTATAAGAATGGGATGACCAGATTGAATGGTATGATGGTATAATAAGACTTGAATGGTATAATAAGACTTGAATGGTATAAGAATGGGGACTAGATTGAATGGTATGATGGTATAATAAGACTTGCATTGTATAATCAGACTTGAATGGTATAAGAATGGTATGACCAGAATGAATGGTATGATGGTATAATAAGACTTGAATGGTATAATAAGACTTGAATGGTATAATAAGACTTGAATGGTATAAGAATGGGATGACCAGATTGAATGGTATGATGGTATAATAAGACTTGAATGGTATAATAAGACTCGAATGGTATAACAATGGTATGACCAGATTGAATGGTATGATGATATAATAAGACTTGAATGGTATAATAAGACTTGAATGATATAAGAATGGGATGACCAGATTGAATGGTATGATGGTATAATAAGACTTGTATTGTATAATCAGACTCGAATGGTATAAGAATGGTATGACCAGATTGAATAGTATGATGGTATAATAAGTTTATTGTTTAAATAATTGGAATACGTGGTTTATTTATTTATTTTATTATTTTTTCCGAACTTTCGCACACAAACTGTGAGCTTCATCAGGGATGACAATAATAATGGTATAATAAGACTTGAATGGTATAATAAGACGTGAATTGTATAAGAATGGGATGACCAGATTGAATGGTATGATAGGATAATAAGACTTGAATGGTATAATAAATAATAAGACTTGAATGGTATAATGAGACTCGAATGGTAAATTAATGGTATGATGATATAATTAGTTTTAAATGGTATAATCATAGAGGAATGACATAATCAGATAGCAATGGTATAATCAGAGAGTAATGGTATAATCAGACTTGAATGGTATAATTGTGTAAATAATGATCTGTTGCAATTTTTTTAAAGAAGTGTCGAGGAAAATTCGAAATTTTCGTTCTGTTCAAAGTAATTCCATTGCCAATGATATCATTACTTTATAAATACTCGTTGTGAGGGTCAAATGAAATTAAAAATTTGAACTTAATTGAATTGAATGCTAGGCTGTGTTGTAGAGGTTCTTTTTTGTATAGTGTTATGATGCCCGCGTTATCAATAAAGACGAAAATACAAAACAAATATTAAAAAGTTTAACCGAACGCCAAACGTTACATTCATAAATGTTTTTTTTTTTTTAAATATTTGTAGCTGATAACAAAATAATCTTATCAGACAAAATGTACTTCTTTTCACAAAACAAAAATTTCATACCCAACACTCACATATACATGAAACTTTGCCGTATTCATTCGATATGTTTTCAGTGGTAAATTTTTAATTTTAACTCACTGGCAAACTTTATATTATGACGGGTACACCACTTTATCATTATAACTTTGCACACAAACATCAAGGTTCGGCGGTAAAGTTAGTAATTTGGTATAAACGACATAAAGTAGCCAGACACCGAAAAACTATTTACTATAATGTTAGTGCTGTGAAAGCTGTCTAGTCTAGGCACATGGTGCACAATAATGTTTAGACTACACTGTCGTCAAGCTTGCTTGCAAAACTTTAATTGGCAATGACAAATTGCATTTTCGAAAATGATTTACGTACGAAATTTCTATTCTGCTCATTATTCATTCATTCAAGTTTCTTTGCAAGGATTTCTGTTCCGAGTTGACAGACATCACTTTATACGGTTTCCATTAATTTCTAAGTTGAATACTTCTACTGCTTTTGGATAACAATTTGTGTTCGATCCCTAAAGTGCATCCAAATAATGTGGTTGCTGCATTTCTATGGATTTTGATAAATTGATGTTTCACTCAAGTCTGATTTTTGTGGGAAAGATGTAGAAAGACTTAACATTTTGCCGGTTATTATGACTTGTCAACTTAGGCACACCGGAAAGTGCTAAGGGAGTCGGGAATACCTCCAAATAAATTTCTAAAAATCAAAAATTTGAATTCTGATTTTTTTAAATTTATTTGGAGGTATTCCTCGACCCCCTTAGCACTTTCTGGCGTAACTGAATTACTTGCTCGAGCATTATCCCCTACTCCTCCTTCTTCTTCTTCTTCTTTTTCAATAGTTTCACATATTGATATCGCATCTACTCAGCAAAGCAAGACACGTTAAGCCAGCAATGAGTTCTGTAGAATTAGGGAAATCTTTTGCACAAAATTTAGACTTTTGGAGTCATCTGCTAGTCGACAACGTAGGCAATAATAAGGGATGGATAAGCGTTATCTAAATTAGAGACTCCAATCAAAAATATTCCATAAATCTCAGAAGTGCATCATCACCGTCATCATGCATTTTGTTCTAGGTGGCACTGTTGAAGTGCAGTTATTCATAAAAATATTATTGTCCACGAAATCGAATTGATTGGGCTTACGCTTATTTTATGCTTAAGAGTGATATCGCCAAATCTTCAGGTGATTGGGAAACACGCGGTCCCCCATTTTAATGAGTGATAGCTCGTTGGATTCGTCTTTCAATTCTAGGAAACACGTGTCTTTCACTTTTTCTTAAAAAAATTTGTTTTCTGTGAAAAGCGCTCAAAAGTGAAGACATGCCAGAGGGTACCGAAAACAGTTTTTCGGCAATAACTCAAGAAAAATTATTTTAAATGGTTATAATGTTGTACGATTGTCGGCCTTGAAAAAACCTACAGGTAGAGTATACGCACCGCTTGGTGCTAGTTGATCCACTAGAGTTATGACTAGAAATATAGTGAATGTTTGGAGAGTCCGCCTTCTCTGCAGCTTCGATGTACCACGGAACTGAGTATGGGGTGTTGTAGCTGGCCTCACTTACTATCGTTGCACATATAAATGAACCCAGTACTTTTGGGCTGCAAGCCTACAGAAGTCTTGAAAAAAAAAGTTGGTGCCAAAATGCAGATTTTTTCCTTCTGTCTGAGGGCCCAACTGCCAGAACAGCGTCTGGAACGGTACTACGGCAATCATTTTTTATTGTCTACTATTCTTTCACCTTATCAATAGAAAAACGCTTCGCTATGTCGCGAATATATCAGATCCACTATTAGTAATATCAAGAGAAAAATCATTAAAGTTTTCTCCGAGGATTTTAGTCAAATTAAGTGTTAGCGTATAGCAAATGACCTCAGGACTCCGGAACAGTAATTAGTTTTTCAATTGGACCAATATTTGCTACGTGACAGGAGTTTGGAAAACCGTTTGCTCCCACTTGATCGTATCGTTTTTCCAAACTCCTGTCGCGTAGCAAATATTGGTCCAATTGAAAAACTAATTACTGTTCCGGACTCCTGAGGTCATTTGCTATACGCTAACACTTTATTTGACTAAAATCTTCCGAGAAAAATTTAATGATTTTTCACAAGAATTACTAACACTGGATATGTTGTAACGACCTATATTCGAGTCAAAGTGAAGCGTATACGGTAAGGGAATAGTAGACGATACAAAATTACTCACGTAGAACCGTTCCAGACGCTGTTCTGGCAGTTGGGCCCTCAGACAGAAGGAAAAAATCTACATTTTGGCACCAACTTTTTTTTCAAGACTTCTGTAGGCTTGCAGCCCAAAAGTACTGGGCTCATTTATATGTGCAGCGATAGTGGATGAGGCCAGCTACAACACCCCATACTCAGCTCCGTGAAACAACGAAGCTGCAGAAAAGGCGGACTCTCCGAACATTCACTATATTTGTGGTCATAACTCTAGTGGATCAACTAGCACCAAGCGGTGCGTATACTCCACCTGTAGGTCTTTTCAAGGCCGACAATCGTACAACATTACAACAATTTAAAATAATTTTTTCTTGAATTATTGCCGCAAAACTGTTTTCGGTACCCTCTGACATGTCTTCACTTTTGAGCGCTTTTCAAAGAAAACAATTTTTTTAAAGAAAAAGTGAAAGACACGTGTTTCCTAGAATTGAAAGACGAATCCAACGAGCCATCACTCATTAAAATCGGAGACCGCTTGTTTCCAAAGTTAAAAAAAATCACCTGAAGATTTGGCGATATCACTCTTAAAAGAGCAATAATTAAGCTTTGAATAACCATTTACCACTACAAGACCTGATACTGCGGACGTCAGTGAAATTTAAACAGAAATTTGTTTTGGCTGTTTTTCAGCTGATCCACTCACAACAACAAAAGTGATTACTCCTTTTACTGAGAAATAATTACACGCACACGTCTGGAACATTATACAGACGTACTTTGCAGTTTTATTTATGTGAGTGGACCAGCTGCAACAGATGCATGCCTGCCTAAGTATCACCGACGTCCTCTGTAATACATCTTTTAAATCTGAAAATTAAATAGGTCGGACTATGAACTAAGGTACGTCACAATAAAATGAGAGTACAATTTGAATATAGAAAGGATATGTCACGGAGCACGCATCAATTTCGATAAATTTACCAGCTCTATCCGGAGCAGTAACAATTTCAGTGTATAACTTAAAAATATCTTTCAAGCCGAAGATGAACGGAAAGGGATAAATAAATTACATGCTTCGCTAGTCATGAGTGCGTCATATCGTTTTCCGCCTGGCACATTCTTCTAGCTACATTCTTCATTGGCCTATAGGTGGTTTGACTCTGCCAAGCAAAATAATTTCTTTGAAACGTTTCATTCGTTTTTGATAATGCTCCAGGTAGAAAGTGTGTTACTTCAATCGAGTGGAAGCCGTTCGTGTAGTTAAATTTTATATGTGCGAGGATATAAAGGGGGCAATTCAAGTATTTAATGATGAAACCATTCTACAAACAGAGAGAGAGAGACGAGAGAGAGAGGGAGGAGAATGTCATTAAAATATTTGACTTGGTTGGCGGATGGGAAAATAAGTGTGAAAATGAAGAAAAACGCTATTTTGAATAAAACAAGAAATTTCAATTTGACGAAGCAAGAAACAATATTCTGCCAATTGAAAATTCCTTTTTCTTTTTCTTATATCAACAAAAATTTGCGAAACTCATCAAATTTCCGTCGCTCACCTCGTTCAAACGTTAACGGAGAGGAAAGATGAAGGTGGATCAGAAAAAAAAAATGGAAATCAATGAAACACCCGTCCAAATGGACGAAATAGTCGCGGAAATATGCTCACCTTAAAACTACTATGCACTAATGTTTCGTCCAAATCTATTACCATACACTTCTTATGCATATCTTGATGTCGTATCTGCGGTAACAGGTGTCGGTGTCGACCCTGCAATGTTGACACCGATTGGCCACTGTTAAATACTGGCAAACCATTTTGTGTTGTTTTTGTTCGATTCCGTCGCCAACAACAGAATATCGATTGAATTATTCCCCGTTGTGGTGATTTCAGACTTTCAACGTCATCTGAAAAATAAAGGAACATTTGTTGGGTTAGTACAATTCAGGAAGGAAGTAATATCGATCGGCTCCACTATACTACATTAAGTGATGGATATGAAAATGTACTTTCATTTCGGAAATGAAATGTCTCCAGTTTTGTTGTTTTACTGTTAATGGACATGGTCGGGTCTATACGATACGGATTCATAAAGCGACACTACACGTAAATACAATGTGAGACTACATTGCAATACGGAACTTGTGTTTGGCAAATCGATAAGATGTTTTAAAGGAAACGTATTGTGATGGGCCGGAGATTTCGTGGAATAGATGAACGTAATGATGTAAATTTCGTTTTCGCCTTAGGTAAACTAATTTCAAAGATTTGAAGATAATTTTCGCTCCGGAAAACTACGTTGCTTGTATGTCAGAAATGGCTTCATTTCCCATCACAATCGATCCAAAGTTTTCAGTCCAAGTTGGGGACTCGAAAGAGTCGGTCTCCAGGACAGACACGTAAAAAGTATTTCTTGGAAAATGTAAAATTGTTTGCTTGGTATTTTGATGTGAATAAAATGGTCTTTGAAGAAAAGTGGTTTCATTTTACCTTTGTCTGATTCAGGTGACGCCACGATTCCATGGGGTTCCGGGATCTCATAGTCATCTGTTATCGACAACAAGAAATATGTAATCAATGAGCTCTGACTAGAGTTTTGCTATACAGCAAAACAATGTCTCAACTAATGAAGTACAAGACTTTGTTCTAAGCAACAGTCATAAGCAACTTTAAACAAATGAAGTATCACATTTAATGATTGCAATGGTGACACGGTAACAAAACATTTAATTTGTTGAATCAGAAAGCAGTCACAGGATATGACAGCATATGCCGCATGTAAAATCTGGACAAACACATACATATTCTTCAGATAAAATCGATTAAGTCAAAGCGTACCCAATTCGTAGAGACGAGGTTTCAAGTTTCGGTTCAAAGAGGTCGACCAACCGCTAACTGCTACATATCGCCTTGTTTTTGGTGCAAAATAATTTAAGCCTGAAATTTCAGCAATATTTTGATTAAGTCGCTGTTAACAGTAGAGCGGGTGTTGCTTGACAAAGATAATCTTAAGAATTGGAAGGTTGCCGCGTTCCTTTACCGAACAATAATCCATAACAAAATGAACTATGTCACAGCGGTCGATAGATTCTCGAAGGTTACATCTCAGCTTAAATTATTTTCTAACGAAGTCCATACAAGTAAAAAAAACAAACATAGCTAACGCCGACCCTTACGAAACACCTATTCGTATCAAAGGCCTTTTCTGTGAAACTCTTCATTTCTTTTGCTTCATTCTCTGCTGAAAAACTATTCTCCCTTTAAAATCACTTGCATTATCTACTCTTTTCCTTGTTATCAGTTATCATATCATACACAAATAAATTGCCGGAGGCAATATAGACAGCCTCGTACGAAGTCATCCTTCATAAATTCCTATTTAAACAGCTATATATCGCTATATTTACCTATAAATAAACATTTCATAGATGAATAGGCTATTATATAACTCTGCCTGCCTGTATATAGCTCAATATAGGTGAATATAGATATATATAGATGTCCATATATGGAATGCCTGAAACACCCCACACACATAACAAATTATTTCCATGTTAACAGAAACTCTCTAAGCATCATTTTTCCCAGTTTATATCACTTTTATTGAAATCCAATATGGCCACCGGCAGCCATTTTGTTAGGAGACCGGAAATTTTACCGACGCTTTACATTCGTTAATACCTTTCAAACAAAAAAAAATTCATGAAATTCGGTCAAAATTTACTCGAGATATTGACAAAATACTCCACGTTCACTGTACGGCCGAGTAGCCAGATAAGAAGAGCTCACTCCAAGAGACCTATCTCACGCTCCGGTGTTTATAATTTCATAAATAATTTCCCTGATTGGTACGGTCAATACCTATCTAATAAAGCTAAAACAGACGAAATATGTTCAAATGTGGCCGACCTACAAGCAAAAACTGCTTGCCGCCCTGTGTCTGGTTCACACCAAGGGGTCTAACTCACGAGTCGGTCATCCGATTTCTATAAACGTTTTTTTTTTGTCGATCGGTATTGTAAAAACCTTTCATTTGATGTATCATTTACGAGTATAGCGTTTAAATGTCCGGAGTTATCTTCGAAAAATCTTCGTAAATCACTTATCGGGCCCCAGCTCGGGAGAGGTCGACCCAAAATCACTCATCTTCGAACTTAGCCTCTCTTTTGATACTAAGAAACGGGGAAAAAAAAATTTAAAAATCGCATGTGTTTTACTCAAGTTATCGTGCAGACAGACGGACATTTTTAGCCCCGTACGAAGTACAAAGGGGCTTATAGGATTACGATGCCGTGTGTAATTGATGGAATTCGAAGCAGACGGTAAGGGCAAAGTGTTTGCCTATGTTCATAGATGACGAATCCGCAATAAAAATTTTGTCTGTCCGTCTGTCCGTCACGTCGATATCTTGAGTAAATCAAATCCGATTTCAAAAAAAAAAAAAAAATCACTGAAAGATAGTCAAAATAGTGAGGCTAAGTTCGAAGATGGGCATATTTAGGTCGGCCCTTCGTGAGTTAGGGCCGCCTAAGTGCTTTAAGGTCTTTTGGGGATATTTACGGCAAAAAAACGATGGAAATGTAAATGAAACGGCAAAAGATAGGTAATGTCGATACCGATCCAGGAAAAAAAAGTTTATTAAAATCGGGTGAATGGACCGTGAGTTAGGGCCCTAGAAGTGAAAGGCTACTCGGCCCTAAGTGTATTTTGCATATAACTCGAGTAAATTTCATCCGTTTTTCCTAATTTTTGTTTCATTTAAAAGGTAATTGAACATCGAATAGAATGTTGTTGAAAAAAAAATTAAATTTGGGTCCTTGGACTAAGCCCGCTACACGGCCCTAAGTGTATTTTGCATATATCTCGAGTAAATTTCATCCGATTTTCCTAATTTTTGTTTCATTTGGAAGGTAATCGAAGGCCGAATATAATGATGTTGAAAAAAAATTAAATTTGGGTCGTTGGACTAAGGCCGTAACTAGGCCTTAGGCCTCTCAATAAATTAAAATTTTAGGTCAACTTGAAATTTGTGTTACATTTGAAAGGAACGTCGTACGGGGCTTCGTAATTGCGCTATGCGCAATTTGTAAGATGTACACATTTCATAATAATTTGACTTCAACTAGGGTGACAGACGCACTAGGGTCACGTGCGCAATAGATGTACGGGTTCCTACGGGGCTCAGTCGCAGCAAACGCTCCGACTGTTCTGACGGCTCGTTTTTTCATCTGATTTGGCATCCATGGACAACTACAATAGGTTCCCACTTACTCAGGGAGTCCAATTCGACGTGTTACAAACGTATGCGTAAACCTATAAGACCCCAGTACTTCGTACGGGTCTAAAAATTTGGTAACTTCAACAATGGGCTGACATTATCAAAGTCAAACCATGAAGAGATGAAAATATCTGCTCTTCCCCAAAAAGATGTTTCGTTTTCACATAAAAATAAATATCGAAATTTGAGGGAAAAGGAAAATTGCAAAAGTTTTTGCGTTAAATTAATGGATTTTCGAGATAAGTATGTGTAAGGTAAGGTAAATTATTAAATAGGAAACGTTGTAATGAACACAAAATCGATTCGTAGATGAAATTGTGGCAATAAAAGTGCTCCAACGAACTTTCGTGTAGTGAAGCAAATCTTCTAAATTTATTGTCACTCTGTAGCGCTTCAAAAATGGAATTGAATTAATTACTAAAAATCAATGCGCATACGGTCGAAGCAATTAAATAATATTTTCGCATTCAGTCCGATCAGATGACAATAACTTTTATTAACCACCCAATTCTCGCATTGATTCAAATTGAAAAACATCAAACGTTTTTGTGCATAGAGAATGGAAATTAAACTACAATTCTGACTCCGTGCAGTATCCATAGTTTCAACCCGAGTTCAATTAAACTAATTGAAACGTAAAAAGTTCATTGTTCCACATATAATTAAATATGGTTCCATCGTGTTTGAGTTTACATAAAACTTTTCACGGTACACAGACACAGCATCGACGAGCTAATTCAATTGTTTTGGTTTTTCTGTGACGTACGTTCGTATATATACAATACGTAACGGAAAAGTTAACAGGACGTATTTAATTAGCAAGATCAACCTTTCCATACACCGGAACGGTGCACACTATCCATCGTCCCTTGTAAAATTCATGAAAATTAAATAACATCTCGGCAAAAGGTGCCCATAAATAACACCTCAATCTCAGATACGACATGCAAAGTGTTAATAAATTTACCGTGAACACTTTCAAAATCAAAGCAATTTTACTTTACGACCGAAAGTTGCAACAAGACCGCTATAACCGTAATCAAATTGTTGCAAGCATTGATGTACTTCCCTTTTTACCACTATGAAATGCTGGCAGTTGGAAAACTCAATGAAATTTGAATCGATTTTCATTCGACTTTTGTTTCTAAAACAGAGAACAGTTTAGGGAGCGTCCATAAATTACGTAACGCTTTTTCAGTGCTGTCATCAAAATGAGATCTTAAATAAATCGACAAATTCGCGCTCTGCAAAGTTAAAGCTATGTTATAGCCCCTCAAAATACCCCCTTAATCATGTCCGGAGCGATAGCGGAGGACTTGACGCAGTCTAACTTCCAAAAAAAGAACGAAGAAAATTTTTTGAGACGCGGCAACTATATATAGGCGAGAATTTAAGTTTCTTTCCTTTGGCCTGTATCACCACAAATCCTATTTTATCTTATTCGCGCTTCAAATACGAGCAAAACGAGCTATCACTCGACTATGTAACTTTAAAATTGCCGGAGATACATCGTTTTGAAGTTGGTCATTTTGATAGAAAATGCTCCAAAATAACGTTTTCCAAACAATCAAAATCTTTCAACATACTCTGTATGTTTCTATCTATCTGTCTATCTATCTGTCTATCTATCGACGGTCGATCTCGGAAACTAGTCAGCCAACCTCCATGAAATTTTGCAGGAGTCTCAGGGTGGGCATAGAAATGAAAATGTGATACGCCATTACCCCAGGAAAAACAAGAATTTTGTTTTATTGGCCTCGAAGTGGTTTCTGAGTGTGGTTTTCGAGGGTCGGGAACGCAATTTCGGCTGTAGCTTAGCTGTATTGAAACCTACAGAGGCGTGCGACCCATCAAATGAAAGGTATTCGTAACACGATTCGAACAAAAAAATCGGGGCAGATTCGTTTGAGCTAGAGTGATTAGAGTGACCAAATTTTGAGCTACTCGAGCGTAGGATGAAAGGACTAATATTTTTTTGGGTTATGAGAGATAGAGAATTACTTTCTTCGGCAAAGTCTCCGAGTTTTACGAGTAGAAAAGAAGGGCATTTGTGAAAAATGTCGAAAGTTGGAAATGGGTGGGTCAATTGGGGTTTTAGAGATATTTCTTGAATGGTGGCAGATAGAGAATTACTTTCTTCGTCAAATTTTCGATTTTCGTCAAATTTTCGATTTTCGTCAAATTTTCGAATTTCGTCAAATTTTCGAATTTCGTCAAATTTTCGAATTTCGTCAAATTTTCGATTTTCGTCAAATTTTCGAATTTCGTCAAATTTTCGAATTTCGTCAAATTTCGTCCAATTTTCGAATTTCGTCAAATTTCGTACAATTTTCGAATTTCGTCAAATTTTCGATTTTCGTCAAATTTTCGAATTTCGTCAAATTTCGTCCAATTTTCGAATTTCGTCAAATTTTCAAATTTCGTCCAATTTTCGAATTTCGTCAAATTTTCAAATTTCGTCAAATTTCGTCCAATTTTCGAATTTCGTCAAATTTTCAAATTTCGTCAAATTTTCGATTTTCGTCAGATTTTTGATTTTCGTCAAATTTTTGATTTTCGTCAAATTTTTGATTTTCGTCAAATTTCCGAATTTCTGTTATAAACTGTTATAAAAAGCAGTGTTCTGCAAACTTCTAAAACGACTGATATCCCAACAAAAATCTCTTCGAGAAAAGTGTGACGCAGTCTTTGAAGTACAATTTCTAAAATGAATGATATCGCTAGATATCGCTTTCAGCTTCGTTACGCAAAAATTAAATTTTACACCCAATTTTAGTTCAAACAAGCTGGCTTAGTTTTTCTCATCATCTGCCAAATAATTTTTACCAAAAAAAATTTGACTGGAAACAACCAAAATTTAACCAAAAAAATCTGCGTCGCAAAGTGGCAAATGTTCGGGAACAGACCAGCAAGAAAATTTATCTGCCACATGCGAAGAAGAGATTTTTGTTGGGATGGGGAAATAGAACAAAGTTTTAACTTCTCATTGCGCGTATGTCTCGAGTTGCTTACAATTCAATTTTGATGACAGCACTGAAAGGGCGTTGAGTAATTTATGAATGATTCCTTAGATAAAACCCACAACACTGTAAGATTCCATGGGTCAGAGATGTTATATGTAAGTGTCGCAGACTTCTTGTATATTTACAGTATACGACTGCGACATCAATTATTATGATTTGCGAAATAAAAAACGTCTCTCCTCGTAACATTATTTTATTCACACTGTGTCCTCGGTCTCCTAGGAAATGAGGACGAAAAAATAAATTGGATTTTGTAAAAAAATAAAATAAACTTTTAACCGCCTGTGGTTGTACAGCTTACCAGCATCTTTGTTCTTTATGATTTCGTTTTTTTTTCTTCTGTCCGTTCGTCGATAAACTTTGGATGTTAATAATAAAACAAAAACTAGCGAAAGAACATTAAACAATCTATTAAATCGCACCCCACGGCCTGGTGTGTTTATTTGACCTATTTCGTTGGAAGCAGAAACTTTAGACGGGACATAATTAGCCACCGAAAAGGATGATGTCTGGCCACAATCAAATGGCTAATAACCTTCACCCTTCCATCAATCGTAGTGGATGACTTTAAGAAGAGAGTGCGAAAAAAAGGGAACATCATTGATTCATTAGCCACACTTCAGTTCGTTCATGTTCAGTCAAATGCACATCACGTTCGCTCGTATAACACAATATTAAGTGCTTTATATGGTTCATTTACACGTTAAATAATCGGTTCACTCACACAAAAGTGCGACACAAAGAAAATTGGCTCACAACTTTGATTCATAAAATTGGAACGCTGACTGTTCGAAACGTTTATCGGTTCTATGTTAAAGAACTGTCCAATTAGTCGTTGAGTAAAAGCCAATTAAAATCTACCTAAAACAACAACAAACATCGAATGCTCCCCTTCATGCACCGCAATCATTTTACTGCACAATTAATCAAATTGGTTGTCAGGAATTTAATTGAAAATGGACACACCTAACGTGAGTGTCTCCGTAATGCTGGCAATTTAACACATTGTTCATTATGTGCACAAAATTAATCCCTTTGGGTTGCTGGAGTAAACAAACACGCATGGACACTGCCAATAACAATTATGCTTTCCCAGTCAATAAATCAATTTTTGGGTGGAATATTCGTTGGACGATTCAGTCAATGAATAGTTAATTGCGGTTCAAGGTCATTAGACAAAATAATAGATTTGCACTCATTGTGAATATTAATGATGTTGATCTTCAGTCTTCATCTTATTTATAATCTCTCTCTCCCTTTCTCTGCACATCTTCTGTTTAGAGAATCCGAAACGTTTACTACTGTTGATCTGACGATTGGATGTGATCCAGTCACGCAATAGCTAAGGATCCTGTGTCAATTTGTTATGTCAGAAACTTTATACAAGTCTGGACTGACGACCACGATATGTCTGCAGTGAGAGCTGTAACACGTAGTGCTTAGACGGATTTAAGAAGCTTTTCCTATTGGAAAGCGAAGGGAATATGTAATGACAAGTCTGAACTGACGACTACGATATGTCTGCAGTGAGAGCTGTAACACGTAGTGCTTAGACGGATTTAAGAAGCTTTACCTATTGGAAAGCGAAGGGAATATGTACTGATATGCTATGAATATGAATGTCGCCAGTCACGACCTCCAAACTAGTTAAAGAGTGTAAGGATAACTTGAACCTCATGGGCCAAACCAATTGTATATGCTTAGCCTAGGTTTTCGGACACTCTGCTGTGGAAAGAAGTGAAAGAAGGCTCTTCAGCCGTTGTTGACGGTCTAGAACCGTATATACCTGTACCCGCTCTGCCCGAAAGCTTTAATCGAATTGGTTTTGGAAAAGCATTCGGAAAGCTGGGAAGCATACGAAGCAGGTCAAACAAAGCACTTTTTCACGAGGCTAAATGCGAAATAGGTCAAGGATTTGCTCAACATGAATCGGAATCACATCACAAGAGTAGAAGGTGCGATAACCGGATATTGTGGGTTGAATCGACACTTTCGCAACAGCATATGTGAATGTCTCAAATTGCTTTAGGCGTGACTATGTACAACCTTCTGAAGTCTCACTTCGGGATCTGTCATCCTCGACGAGTTCTTTCGGGCGACCGGAAGGCTCACCAGATATGTATTTGGATTTCGTTACCTTATAGTCCCATCCATATAATCTAAGGACAAACCTTCTCTCACACGTCTGCTATGAGCGTACTGTTGTAAGACTTCCGTATTTTTCCTTGGATGTTTAGCGTATCAGTGTGAGTTACGTTCTGCCCTCACAACCCATTCTAACTAAGACCTAACACAAATACGTTGTCTTCATTCGCAGTGTAATTTGGCGAAATTTACTGCTCTAATAGCATCCAATATTCGTGTGCAATTGAAATATATTTTAAAGGAATGTCTATAAAAAGACACCCCACGACATTACCACCAGAACGGATAATGTCATTAAAGTGAATAGGGTATGACACATTGTTCCGCACTTTTTTCTTTAAATAATAATTTCAAGGTGATGGAAATAGCACACTTTCAGCAAACATTGCATGCTCATAATGCTTTGTTGTACACCGTATTTATACACGTTTGTCCGCAAATATTTGCCCTTGAATTAAATAATTCAATTTAATTACATAAACTGAGTAGGGTTACAACATTACAATCAGTGGGACATGCTGGAAAAAAAAGCGAAACTCTCTCATCAAAATAATGTTGTAACAGCTAAACGTAAAGAACCAGCCGAAAACAAAAAAACCAAATCAACAGTCCAGGCATTTCACTCTATAAATAATACATCCGAAGTACATCCACCTCCATATTCGACATCGTTAAAGTACGAAATCCAATTTATATTACCGCAAATTGTTAAATATCACAAGAAAAAGGTCAATTAAAAGCCCTACCAAACGGAACAGTCATCAAATTTATGTTGCTCGAACATGCAACAACGTACACACATTGTATATGGAAATGCTTTTTCGCCGGAACATTACAGTACCCAACAATATGGACTTTACCATTATGGCTCTGGTTTAAAAAGAACATTTTTTATTCATTTTATTTCGGATTTAGATTCACAGCACATAGAATTACGTATAGACTGTGTGCACTACTGGCAACTAGAATTTAATGCCCAGTTTAAAGTGATTTATTTCCTAATAAAATTTGTTTTAAACGAACGAGAATAAGTTATACTGCGAGTATGAGAGAGGATTTCTTTTATTTCCTTATTTATTTATGAAAACCTAAAATGTTAAAGGGCTGGCGATAAAAAAATAATAGCGAAGCGAGTGTAATAGTGTTGGCATTTAGTACGTGATAGTAAACAGACCTTTATCACGGCTCAAAAACGTACATAGTATTATTTATAAAGGTCTTGCATTCACATTTACGTTAGAAACGTTCTACTGTTACGATTCTTTAGATGTGTAGTAAATGGTTGGACACTGAAAGAATGATTAGCAGAACACGGCCGGATACAGCCATAAACTTCAAACCTATTAAGTAGTTTTGGGTCTCAAACTCTCCGATTGTAAAACTAATTTTACCGACCACGTTTGGATTGCAAACGGAAAAAATGCGGAAAACCGGTTTTGAGCGAGACAGGACTCGACTTCTGGCAGCAAGACAACAAAATTAATTAAAATTAATTAATGGAAACGAAATGCAGTCGTTCAAGCCTTCTGCTACTTTTGAGAATAATGTCGTACTAAAGTGTCTAGTAAAATTAAAATTAAGTCCAACTTAACGTTTAAACAAAAAACCTTTGGCGGGAACATTCCAAAATAAAAATTACCAAAAGAGTAACAAGGAAACTAGGTCCCACGACATGGGTGGGTCTGGTCAAAAGACGTTGAAACAATCTCTGATTTTAACATCAAAACTCCACTCTCGAAATTAAGGCCATCAAATGCATAAGCGCAGACACACTGGTTAAAAACGAGTGTGAAAAACGACAATGGAAGGTATAGATTGGGAGATAGTACCACGGGAATATGGCAAAAATTTTCAAATAATTGACATTTCTACCTATATCGTAAAACAGAAGATGCATTGTGACTGCTGATGACTTAAAATTCATAAGCCGAAATTGATGACGCGAGAACGTGACATTCTTCGCAGATTACAAGAAAGTTTTTGAAAATCGGTACAGAATTACTGTAGCTGTGGGTCATCAATTATTCAGACAGAAATTCTTTTAACAATAAATAGCTTCCAAATTGTTTTTATAGCTTCCACGATGAACAATAAAAAATTGTCACATAGCCATCTGTTATCGATAACGACGACAAGAAGAATGACAAGCTCTGTGTAATATGGTTCTTTTATAGTAAAATGCATGTTAAAAAAATTGAAGTACCAGATTTGGAATCAACCGATTTCTTTGATCGATGGAAGTAATAGACCCTTTAATAATACTGGTCATACGCTTACAGTCTGTAACAGGTTAAATCAATCTCTAGCAACCAAACTTTGTTTTGATGCAGTCAAAATACAGCCTTATTTTGACAAAATTTTACACTGACGTTTTTGGTAGTGGAGTTGCCGTGCCGCGTTTTTTTTTTAAAGCAATATCAACATCACATGGAACACAGAAATGTTAAACTTTATTTCATTTTTGAACACCAAATTGATGGAGCAAGAAAAGACATCACAATCACAAATTATTCAGTTTCGAACACCGAAATGGTGACAGAAGAAGTAATATTTTCAACACGAGAAAGGGCATCGCTGCTCATACGTCCTTTAATTTATTTTTAAAAGTGTTAAATCTTTTATGGCAGCATACACTGTATACAGTTTTACCACGCTAATTTCCCTAGTTTGTTTGCTAGAGAGGGTTTTGATAAAATAGGATCTCCTCTTTGGCCAACAATTAAAATATCTGGCAGGCATGAAAGAACCAATTCAATTCGTTTTTTCGTTTTTTCGTTTTAGAATGAACGTAACGCCTATTCAATGTAGTCTTGTGTGGTGGAATGGAGTTGGTGCCAATTCTTTGGTACATTCATTCAATCCTATTATCTTTGAGTTCCATTATTTTCGCTAACTCCTTCATTAAAATCAACTCATTGCCTTTTGTAAAGAAGTCTATGATTCCGAAATTTAGAAAAAGTTTTTAGCCCCGTACGAAGTACGAAGGGGCTTATAGGATTACGATGCCGTGTTTAATTGATGGAATTCGAAGCAGACGGTAAGGGCAAAGTGTTTGCCTATGTTCATAGATGACGAATCTGCAATAAAAATTTGGGCCGTCTGTCCGTCTGTCTGTCACGTCGATATCTTGAGTAAATCAAATCCGATTTCAAAAAATTTTTCCCTGAAAGATAGTCAAAATAGTGAGGCTAAGTTCGAAGATGGGCATATTCGGGTCGGCCCTTCGTGAGTTAGGGCCACCTACGTGATTTAAGGTCTTTTGGTGATATTTATGGCAAAATAAACGATGGAAATGTAAATGACCCGGCAAATGATAGGTATTGTCAATACCAATCCAGGAAAAAAAAGTTTTTTAAAATCGGGTGAGTGGACCGTGAGTTAGGGCCTTAGAAGTGAAATGCTACTAGGGCCCTATGGGTATTTTACATATAACTCGAGCAAATTTCATCCGTTTTTCGTAATTTTTGTTTCATTTGGAAGGTAATCGAACGCCGAATAGAAAGTTGTTGAAAAAAATTAAATTTGGGTCCTTGGACTAAGGCCACTACTAGGGCCCTATGTGTATTTTACATTGAACTCGAGTAAATTTCATTCGTTTTTCGTAATTTTTGTGTCATTTGGAAGGTAATCAAAGGCCGAATAGAATGTAGTTGAAAAAAAAAATTAAATTTGGATCCTCGGACTGAGGCCGATACTAGGCCCTATGTGTATTTATACTCAATAAATTAAAATTTTAGGGCTATTTGAAATTTTTGTTTTATTTGAAAGGAACGTCGTACGGGGCTTCGTAATTGCGCTATGCGCAATTTCTAAGATGTACACATTCCATAATAATTTTACTTTAACTACATTAACCGGCGCATAGGCTTACGGTCAAAGTAGGGTGACAGACGCACTAGGGTCACGTACGCAATAGATATACGGGTTTGTACGGGGCTCAGTCGCAGCAAACGCTCCGACTGTTCTGGTGGCTCGTTTTTTTGTGAATTGATAACTGACTTATGAAACCTTTTGTTGGACTGGAAACACAAAACTTTTCTCTCTTTTTTGATAATTTTTTTCTTCTTCGTTAAATCGAATATAAAACTTCTGTTCAAACGAGAAGAAAAACATAAAAAAAGACCAGAAAACCATTTCGATCAATGACATTATTAGATGCTGCTATCATATCCTCTCTATAATCTCAAAAGAAATGTACTGTCGACGCGCATCCATACTATGAAATTAATAATTTAAAAATACATTTTATTACTGCTATCATCATCAGCATGTAACATCTGACGAGATAATAATCTTTCATTTTCTTGCTTTTCGCTGCGATACATTTATTATTTTGGGTGTGAAATCGTTTGCGCTATCTAAACCAAATACTGTAAAATGTGTTATCAAACAGAACGGTCACGTATACATCAGCACAATTACACTTTTCTGTACGAAAACTTAATTTTTATTCGTTACATTTAGGTATACAATACAAGCGCTTTGGAATCAGACTGGCTATGAGTCAACGATAATAACAAATTTGTCACATTTGTTGGTGTAGATCATTTAAAGCAATGTAAGTGTAAAACAGGTATGGTCTATTGTCCGCCCGGAGGACATAAAAATTATATTTTCGTACTTAAACGCACTCATTTTCATATTATTTTGACATAAAATGTGAGTGCGTTTAAGACTAATTCGCCGATCGACCATACCTGTTCTAGACTTTCATTGATTTAAAGAAGACTCATTTAAGTTCATGTGCAAAAATCAGCGATAATATTTTCCCCGTTAAAAGAACCGATTCGTCTAACATTGATCGCACTAGATCAGTGCTTAAACACTTGAGTTTCGGAAAACTTTATTCAATTTCAAATAAATTTTCAACAAGGGTTTAAAGGGCAAAAGTTCTACGAATCCAAAAGAATGCAAATGCCATAAAAGCGAGAAGAAAAGTTTATGACGCCAAATACCGCAAGGGACGCTTTGCGATTGAAAATTATATGTAAAAGCACTGTGCCATGATTCTATTTGAACCGAAAAAAAAAGTCGAAAAGTTTTGTTGATGCACTCCAGAGACAATAGTTTTATCCCCAGCCATATCCAGCCATTCACTGTATCCCATACATTAACCGTTTTTTATTGAGGACAAAGTTGAATAATTTTTCAATGTTGTTCGGTGGCGATAAGCGGATAGACAATGATGTTATGATCTGAATTCGTCTAATATCACAGCGAAAAATTTATCATCCTCCAGCCATTTAAAAGCTGTACGAGACATTTGATTACAACAATTTTTATTGGCTGGAGTAGTACGTTTCATGGTTCTATACACGTCTATGTACATTATATATATAGTTAGTATGAATACAAACCGAGTCGGTCGTGTATACATAAATTCACGTCCATTTATCAGCATATTTCCAGTCATGGGTTATTTTCGCGATGAATCATCATTTGTGTGCCATGAATTTTTGATGAGCTTCTTTCTATTGAACACTACATTGCAAGAGGAAAAACGCAATTGTGCTAACTGCTTAATTAAAACGTAAGAAATTAATGAAAGTGCTCGGTATGTCGGTATCTTCGGTCATCGAATGATTACCGATAAATTCGGATCCATCTAACGCAAAAAAATTTAGAAAATTTCATTTTTGTTTCTCCGGTTAAATAGTAACGCCCGCGATATTATATACCATGCATTTAAGACCCTATATCCCCAGGGGAACGAATAACACCACCCAGATTGTATCAACAACACCCGCCAGTAACAAATCTATGAACCGTAATAGCATCCCAAATATGTTAAAAACTCATAGAATGGGTGCCAGAGGGTTTGTTCGTTACACGAAGAAAAAAATGCGAATTTCGCACTTCGAAACCCGCAAATGTTCCCTTTACAGATTGTTTACAATCGAAATGGGTGGTATTTGGATCATCATCATAGTAAACATTAGAGCACCAAAGTAATGGCACTGGCCACATCGTTATTTCGTGATTTGTGTTCACAGTTGTTGTGAGGGATTATTGCGGAAAACAGACTACCGAAATCGGACGCATTTTCCTGTTGAGCTTTTTATGTTCCTAAAAGTCGCAATTGTTTTCAAAATAATTCTTCGACGCTTGTATGGGTAGTGGGAGTGGGAGGTGATCAAAAACCGAAACGATGCACTTTTCTTATGGAAATATTTTCAGGTACGTGAAACATAGAAGGTCGTGTGGCTTGTCATTAGAAAGGTAATTGCACGTACTTTCGGGGCGAATTTGGTCTTATTGGGTTTAAAATTCATTAACAGTGAGATATGAGTAGTTGAAAGAATGAGTAAAAATTTGACTATTTCGGACTAACGGTTCTTTTGCATCCGAAACTCATCGAAAACATCAAAAGTCTCATCACTACTGGTCTGAGCTTTGGAATGTCATCAAATTTGTATGGGTAGTGTCCTGATGAATGTACCTTTCCTCAACCTGTTACAGACGGCTGTCATCTGTTATCGGCAACAACAGCAATAATAAGCGACAAGCTCTGACTAATGAGGCTTTATATAGCAAAAAGCATGTCTACAACAAACGAAGTACCAGATTTCTGAAATCAAACTCTGAAAATCTTCGATCAAATTAAGTAATAGATCAGATAGACTATTAATATGCTTGCCGTCTGTGACAGGTTAAGGTGTAGAGTTGAGACTTCAGTCCACTCCTCGAATAATCCCCTGCACAGGAAAGATTTAACCGTTTCGTGTAGGGGTCGTTCATAAATTGAAAAAGCTTGTCATACTTTATGAACGAATTTTCATAAGAAAAATACATGATTTCGGTTTTTGATCACATCCCACAAGCCACACAAGCGTCAAGGAATTTTTGTGAAAGTGATTTTGGCTTCTAGGGACGAATACCTTTCCTGGCGCATTAAAAAAAATTCAACTGGAAAATGTGTGTCCGATTTCGGAAAGCTGTTTTTCAAAAGAATCCCTTTGGACTTTTTCCTGCACAGCAGCTCAAAGAGAGAACCTTCAGGGTTATATTACATTCATACGAAACTTTTTTAATTAATTTTTGCCCCATCAAAACAAACAAAGAAAATTGAATTGATGATGAGACGCTTAATTATGTTTCCAAATATAAAATTAATCCGAAAATGTGTTTCCCGATCTAATCGAATAAAATAATTGAAGTAATCGACACTTTTCGTTCGTCGACAACAATGTAATTAGAATTTCCATGTCAGACATATAATTAATACAATTCGTCGACGGACATGGAATGGTCCGTAGCCTTTTTCCATTTTTATTTCGTCTTGGACAAGACATTATACGCTGCGAAGAGACTTCAAACAAACATTTTTGTTTTGTCCAATTAAATCCAAAAATAAGTGAAATCCAAATCAACCCAACTCATTTCAGTGTAATATGCCTTAATTTAACATCCCAAATACTATTTTCGATATCACATTCGTACGTGTCTGTATATTGTATGAGTTGAGTGTAAGATCTGTTTGGTTTATATGAGACGAAGTTTATTTGAGAACTCAACCAGTGTCCCCGCTGAAAATTAAAACATTCAACCATGGTTACATGGTTCTATAAATTTTCCGTTTCGAATCAAAACGAATGAAACATTTTGATTTATTTTCGGATTCATGTTTCTAATTTTGAATGGTTTGCTGATCTATTTTTGAAAATTGTTATGTAGCTGAAGCGCCAGTATTAGTTTCTTATAAAATTGGATTTAATTAAAAGAAAAAAAGAAAATATTTATTGGGAAAAGCGACGATATTGAAGTCTGTGGGAAGCGGCGACCGTGGGAAGTAAGTTATTGGATCGAAAGAGAATCACAGCGGTATGGGTACACGACGATGTAAACGTAAATAAAACGCAAAGAAAACGGTTTTTGCATTTAATGATAACCGACTAGCCTTAGCTACAACACTGTTCGATAGTTTGAGGCCAAGTTAAAAATAAAACCGAAAGGTCAAACCACCATGGCAATAAAATCATTACAAAACAAATGGTTACCAACAAGCAAAAGGATCTCAAGTTTCTTCGTTGTCTCCAACTTTTATTATGAGTTCCTGGTGAACGATAGCATTGTAACCGAGCGAATAACGAAAACGGTCATCAAATAAACTTACACCACAAATCCAATCACAAAGTTTTGATTGACACAATATAAATACACGAAAGTTTCGCAAAAACTAATCGGAACACAACGTTTCACCTGTCAGATGCGTATTTGATATTTTTAACACAGAACCATAGCTCAAAGGAAAATTGTTTGAATCGACAAACATGAAACGTGATTGAATGAACAGGGAACGATTTTATTAAAAAAAAAAAAAAATATGTTTTCCACTCGCTGTGACCATCAAGGGTGCTTAGAGCGTTCGAACGTTCTGTTTATCCGCTTCATAAATTAAATTTCTTTTTCAGCGTATTTTCCTTGGTTATTGGTTGACCGGATTACATTGAGCTGGTTTGCTTTTGTCTATTTAACCTTTGCAAACGTTTTATTGCGAATATAAAAGTGTTTGACGCAAAATCTTCGACCACACAGTAGTTGAAGCATACAAGGACATTCTACGAAAATCATCGCCGTCGACTGTGTCGATAGAAGACGGGTGTTTCTAAAGGGTTGAGTAAATTTTAAGCAGCTTACGATAGGATAGAGTTTTATTGAGGAAGTTATGATTCACACGCACGGTAATGCAGTGACGTCAGAGGCACATTTCAATGTACGAACACGCTTTGCTTGGAACATTGACACCCTTGAATGAATTGCTCTGGATCCCAAAACATTTTTAGCCCCGTACGAAGTACAAAGGGGCTTATAGGATTACGATGCCGTGTGTAATTGATGGAATTCGAAGCAGACGGTAAGGGCAAAGTGTTTGCCTATGTTCATAGATGACGAATCCGCAATAAAAATTTTGTCTGTCCTTCTGTCCGTCTGTCCGTCTGTCCGTCACGTCAATATCTTGAGTAAATCAAATCCGATTTCAAACATTTTTTTCCCTGAAAGATAGTCAAAATAGTGAGGCTAAGTTCGAAGATGGGCATATTTAGGTCGGCCCTTCGTGAGTTAGGGCCGCCTAAGTGCTTTAAGGTCTTTTGGGGATATTTACGGCAAAAAAAACGTTGGAAATGTAAATGAAACGGCAAAAGATAGGTAATGTTGATACCGATCCAGGAAAAGTTTATTAACATCGGGTGAATGGCCCGTGAGTTAGGGCCCTAGAAGTGAAAGGCTACTCGGCCCTAAGTGTATTTTGCATATAAATCGAGTAAATCTCATCCAATTTTGCTAGTTTTTGTCTAATATGAAAGGTAATTGAATACCGAATAGAATGTGGTGAGAAAAATGTTTGAAATTTGGATCCTTGGACTGAGGCCGCTCCTCGGCCCTAAGTGTATTTTGCATATAACTCGAGTAAATTTGATCCGATTTTCCTAATTTTTGTTTCATTTGAAAAGTAATCGAACGAGGAATAGAATGTTGTTGAAAAAAAATTAAATTTGGGTCCTTGGACTAAGGCCGCTACTCGGCCCTAAGTGTATTTTGCATATAACTCGAGTAAATTTCATCCGTTTTTCCTAATTTTTGTTTCATTTAAAAGGTAATTGAACATCGAATAGAATGTTGTTGAAAAAAAATTTAAAATTTGGGTCCTTGGACTAAGGCCTCTCCACGGCCCTAACTGTGTTTTGCATATAACTCGAGTAAATTTGATCCGATTTTCCTAAATTTTGTTTCATTTGAAAGGTAATCGAACACCAAATAGAATGTTGTTGAAAAAAAATTAAATTTGGGTCCTTGGACTAAGCCCGCTACACGGCCCTAAGTGTATTTTGCATATATCTCGAGTAAATTTCATCCGATTTTCCTAATTTTTGTTTTATTTGGAAGGTAATCGAAGGCCGAATATAATGATGTTGAAAAAAAATTAAATTTGGGTCCTCGGACTAAGGCCGCTACTAGGCCTTAGGCCTCTCAATAAATTAAAATTTTAGGTCAACTTGAAATTTGTGTTACATTTGAAAGGAACGTCGTACGGGGCTTCGTAATTGCGCTATGCGCAATTTGTAAGATGTACACATTTCATAATAATTTGACTTCAACTAGGGTGACAGACGCACTAGGGTCACGTGCGCAATAGATGTACGGGTTCGTACGGGGCTCAGTCGCAGCAAACGCTCCGACTGTTCTGACGGCTCGTTTAGTATTCGTCGGACCTACGAGATCGGAAATAAGGCGAGCAGTTGTTGCGATTACACTGAGAAAAAAGATTACGTCTGACACGTATAAAGTGTGGTAATGAAGTTATACGCCAGATACGTATGCGTGCTAACGTACGACACGTATTGTTATGCATACGTCTTGTATAAAATACGAGTGGCATGTTTCTTACCTTAGTCATCGTATATTATACAGTGACTATGTATGGAAATACGTGTCGTGTGTAAGCACGCATACGTGACTGGTATATAACTTCCTTAACTCACTTTATACGTGTCAGACGTAATCTTTTTTCTCAGTGTACGAACCAATGCTAGTCTATCGATCAACTCCACTGAATATATCAGTTTATCGACCCTATCTGTTCTTGTGGTCTGATACCTGAGATTAATGTACATATCCTTAGGGATTTACTACTTTTCACCACATCTCAGGTTTCGTTCATACGGGTATTATGAGTTCCAAGATGGCTAATGCCTTAACGACTAGTTATGGAGAACAGGGAAATTAGAAGTAGAGTAGGGAACAAAGGATCTTTGATCTGGGTTTCTGCCAGGGCCTACTTTTTGGAAATTAATTTCTTGAATTTCTCGAAATTTCTCGAATTTCTTGAATTTTCTAGAATTCGAGAAATTCGAGAAACTTCAAGAAACTTGAGAAATTAGTTTCTTGAAATTTCTTAAATTTCTCTAAGTTTCTCGAATTTCTTGAATTTTCTGGAATTTCTTGAAATTTCTTGAATTCGAGAAATTCAAGAAACTTTGAGAAATTCAAGAAATATTTCTCGAAATTTCTTGAATTTATCGAAGTTTCTTGAATTTATCGAAGTTTCTTGAATTTCTCAAAGTTTCTTGAATTTCTCGATTTTCTCTAAAAGTTTCTAAAAAGTAGGCCCTGGTTTCTGCTGATCTAATCTAGTATTCGCAAGAAAATGTAGGTTCTCTATCTTTGCCTTCCTGACAATTGACACACGATCATAGATGAATTTGTCATTTTCCCTTAAAGAATGCACCCTTATGGCATTCTTAATTGGGAAAGAATCACAAAACATTGATAGATCAGACGAGTGGAGTATGTTTTACGAAGACTAATTTCAACTGGCATCCATTAATTTCCATAAAATCAGCATAGTATCGCATGGCATATTGTATGGATGCTTGTCTGAATTTAATTACATTTTTTCCTTCGAATATTTCGTATGCAAGACGACGAATCTGTTGAATATTATCTCTGCGTTGGAATAATATCAAATGTAATTGCATCGGATCTGGGTTTGCAGATAAGAAAGCTTTATTTACGACCAATTTTCACATGAATAATATTGAAAACAATCGTCGTTAGACCTCGAGTTAGACATTTAATTTTATTTATTTATTTAAACTCTGAGTCTGGTAAACGAGGCAGACGTGCGAAAATTTTACTCACAACATTCGGATGATATGCAATGGTGTACCAGAGCCAGAAATATAATCGTTGATATATGTGTGTGGTAGACTCCTTTCATCATTTATTTTCTAAATAAATTAATTTCATATTGAAGATTGGGGCTCCGTCTGTATGTCTATGCAATGTACACTACACAGTTCTGTGTATATATAAGAACACGCAACGATAATAAACATGGCAAAATGGATGTAAAAATACGGAGCATTTCTACGAAAACTTAATGTTTATTAAACATAAATTATGTTTGTTTAGGATAAAGGTTAGAGTTTTGAGGACTCACTTAATGACCATTTTATATCCTAATTAGAAACAGAATTATCTTAGGAAAAGAAGGAGCTTAATGACGATGGAATGTTTTGGCTTGCCAATTAAATGTGAAGCTATCACGGACCAGTTCACATGAAAACGCTTTTCAGATGTTATAGCCAATGTTCCAATAAAACTTTGAGTTCAAATTGAACTCTTCAATACCTTTACGTTTATATCAGTCGAAAAAATCGTTCATTGAAATCGGTTGACTTGGAGGACCTGGAGAGGTTACTCTCTTTGTCTGTCTTGTCACTAGTGAGACTGTCGAAAGTTCACGAATGGTTATTGACCTTGGACTATCGAAAAACATTTCAACTTTCGTTTTGGAATTTTATTTAAATAAAATTCAATTGCAGGCAGTTCGGCCAAACGTTCTCAGAAGACTTGACTGCACACATTTGTATGTATCATCAATAATGAATCTCTCAAATTATCAACTTTCAAGGAAACTTCACCCTTAAAATAGTACCACAAAAAATGGTTTACGTCTTCGTTAACCTTCGTCTGAGCGAGAGAAGAGAAAAACAAGCAGTTAAGGTAAGTTCGCCGAAAACAATGTAGGAAACTTCACAGTCGTCCCCCCATTTGTTGAATAACAGGTAAATAAACCCTTCTTTGTGCGTCATCGAAATGGAATGTTACAATTTTCCGTTGGAGTCTACACAGTTCAAAGTTTAATATAATGGGTAATATATTCGCGTCCCGGTTTAGGTTGATGACCCGGGGTACATTTCTCTCTCTCTATATTCGATGGGAATGTTTTTTTTTTGCGAATTATGCTTTACATCATCTTTCGTTGTGGGGTATTTATACATACCCGCATGCTGTGTATAAGTTTCATTTTCTCGAGGGTATTAAATTCATGGTAACAAATCCGACGCATGAAAAAGCTTTCTGTATTTTGACGATATATATACACATAATGTGTGACGGCAAAGCATTGTATACACGATGGTGATAATTCCAATAACCGAAAAAGACAAATCTTAAGATGATAAACCGTGTGTAAGAAATGAATTTCCAAGACAAAAACAGCTTACAGCAATTTTCTACCAAAACGTTTCACATACAAAACATTTGTCAAAATATCAAATCGATACGGTAAAGCACACGAAAATTTCGAGGAAGATCCGTATACAGTAACAGTACATCCACCCCCTTCACGAAATCTTTTCTTCATTTTCTTTTCCATTTATGAACTTTCGAGGGTTATATAGATGTTGTTGGTGCTCCGTATGCTGTCGGTTGCGATTTATCGTATGCTTATTGCGTTTTATTTTATGTGAGTCAGGATGGTTGCAGACGAAAATATTTTGTTTCATTTCAAAGCAGAAAAGAAACAAAACGAGAAAAGAAATCCGATTTCATATGAGCGATACAAATTCTCCGTCGTCTCCGGGCATAATTTGTTTTTCTCTTCATTTCATTTTATTTGTCAGAATAACAAATTTAAATTCCAGGAAAAGAAGATTATTTTGCAAATATTTTGCTGTTAAATTCACATGTTAAAAAAAATTGTTGTGCAGAAGAAATGACTCAATTGAACAGAACACAGCCAAGGTCAGAATATTCCATTCCGCAAACAAAATGATCCTCAAACCCATTTTTATATCAAAAGCACACGTGTTCCCTTGACAATTTGCGGAAACACATTCTTAAACACTTCTCTGAATTATTTGAATTATTTTACAAGACTCGTGAACAGCTTCAGTTTATTGATGTCGTTCAAAGTTCTGTGTAATTTCGCAACAACATATTCTACATCCAACGCGCTGGTATATTGAACGAATACCGCAGAAACTGTAAGCCAGCCATGTTCGGTAGCTAGCTGCCGGCAGAAATACTAAGAACATGAATAATAACAACGGAATGTGTTATGTTGGTAAATAACTTTGATTGATGGGATTACTTTTACGTGCATAAACTATGTAACCCCTAGTACCTCCCGAACATTCTATCAACACAGGGGAAAGATGCACAGTACCTTAACCAACATGTGTTCAGATTTTTGCATTGTTGTCAGAGACTGTCTTAATATGAATTTGATTGGCTGATACCTACTATAAGTTAAACAAAAGTAAGGCAAAAGTATCGCAACATAAAGTTAGAATCTAGTACTTCTTTTGTTGTAACTTCGGCATAATGTTCAGTTGTCAAATCTAGTACATCGTATGAGACGCAAAGCCAAAACTTCTGTCAATCACAGACCGCCACGAGTCTGTCGATTATGATTTCCTAGACTCGATGGCCTGATGAAAAACGTCGAAAGACGTATTTAATCTTCTCTCATGTTGAAACAGTTCAGACAGTTCGATAGTGGTCAAAAGTCCTACATTGGATCACACTCCTAGCAGCGTTCCTTTACCCGTGTTTCCATCAGTAGATGAAAAATTCTCTGAGCAAACTTTCAAACGCTTGTTCAATCGAAAGTTTTACTGTCGCTGTCTTGGGAAGGGATCAGTGGAAACAACTGATGATGGGTAGATCACGCTCCCCTCAGACCGCCGCTGGATCCTGAGGTCGAAACAGCTCTGTCGTCTTTGATAAAATCACTTAACGTGAACCGTGAGTGGGTAGGGAAGAGCAAAAGCTCTGTTTGTTTTCCTTTCTTTTATTATCTGTCATTTCTTCTGTAGGCATTTCATCTGGGGGTATTTTTAGGGGTCCCAAACGTCGTGTATAAGGATGCAACGTTTGATCTAGACAGGATGTTCAATGAACAATTGAATGAAGTGTCTGTTTTCCCCCTTTTTAGTACAAAGAATGATGTAAGTGTGTTACGTGTGACGAGTACTACCAAATCTAGTACTTCTTTCGTTTTACTACATACGTTTTAGTTTATATATGAGAGCGTTTGGCTGTAGGTCATCCATTAAAGTTGACATCGTCGTCAATAACAGATAAACAAACAGTTAATCGTTGTTGTGACAGGTTGTGATCGGTTAATAATTCCCTTGTAGCTACAATTAATTGAAAAACCACTCTACCGAAACACCTGTTACTCCGAATTCTTTAAAATTATATTTCCAACCAAACAAACATCTTCAGATTTTCGGGTGGAAAAATGAGTCTCCCATGGTACAGAATGAAAAAGATGTACGTCTGACGTCGCAGACGTTGTATATACTCGAAACAAAAATGGACATAGGGGCGGTAAAACTTTTAATAGAAAATACTGGAAAATTCTTCAGTTTCACGGACATTTATTACGCATTCGCAATTCATATTTTAAAAATCAATTCGGTCGACTCTTTTCCCTGTATTTATAGGATGAGAAAAAGATACCTTTCCGTGGAAAAACAGATACGAACGAAAAACCTTTAAGTAATATTGTTGTGTGTTTGTGCTATACATAAATTACACGAAGAATGTTTAATGCAACTCTTTCACCAGAGAGAACCATAAGAACCATACAGAATTGAACAAGAGCATCAGTTTTATGGTAATTGAACATACAAACAGAATAAAAGTCGTTCCTTTATTTGGAAAATCTATTCTGAAAACATACGACCGTACCGTACGGCATAAAGCGTCAACAGAAGGCACAATATCATCGTTATATTTATTATATGACTGCTTACATATGTACTTATGCACTCTACTTTTAGTCAACATTTCATACATAAATATACTACACGCAAAATTCTGTGTAATATATCGAAATAGCTACTGTGCCAGAGCATTTTAGCTATGTGGTATAATGGAAGAGTGGAGCGGAAAAGTTGTATATGCCCACAATATGTTTATAAATAAACTGAAAACATAGAAAATCTTTTTATATTACCGTGAAAGAGTGAAGTATTATTTAAGAGCCATATCACAAAAGTATACGATGTAACTGAACTTCAATTTTACATTAACGTAAATGACGGAACCGAGGTATGGAACAGAGTCTATATTTGACGAATGAAATCAAGACTTTTATCCAATTGTTGAAGTGTGTTTGAATAAAATATTCCGAATGTGCGTAGAATGTACGCCTAATTACGAATGAGATAGATCAGAAACAAAATGATTCTGGCAGGAGTTTTGTTCAAAGACAAGAGTGTAATTGGAAAAAATTCGTTGTAATTATTGGCGAAATCTCTTTGTGCCTAATCATTCCTTTGACAAAACGATCGAATGTAATTAATATTTATTGTGTTGGTTTGCTCCAATTTAAATTCTCAACGTCGACAAAAAAAGTGATGAACTCTCAATGATGTTCTCTTATATAGCAAACTGTAGGGCAAAAACCAACGAAGTACAAGATTTTGTATCAAATGTAAAAATGTTTAGATAAACGAAGTAATAGATTTGATCTACATAATCTGTTCATAAATTATGCAATGCATTACCAGGACAGAGTAATAGTCCAGTTAAAACATTACAGAATTTATGAGCCACGAACCCTGGTGATCATAAAAAGAAATTCGGCTAAATTTCTAAAAATCTAGAATTCAGTTTTGGATTTTTAGAAATTTATTTGGAAGCATTCCCAGCGGCATTCCCAGGGGCATTCCTCGACAATTTAAGTAAAGTCCAGGGTGCCGAAAGTTGGCAAGCCGCAATTAATTTCAATGTATTAAGACACTGGACAGTTACTGGGTGTCCTCTCGGAAGGGTACTATATTTTACTTACGTGATTTGTCAGATCTTTAATGTGTCTTTGAAAAATGACATACCTGAAAAAGAAAAGAAAACTTGTTAATTGACCTTGTTGATATACTGGGTAATGACTAGGTGATTGTGACAATGTCATAGTGTTAGAAAAAAATGAAAATTCTCGCGATCTTAAAATTTACTTTGCTGAACATTAATCAATCCTAACAATGAGCAATTGGACTTCCGCCCTAAAACTTCTCGAATAGTCATCAGCTATTGACAATGACAACGACACCCGAGAGAAAAAAAGTTACTCAAAACGTATACGTATTTTTTCAGCACATATGTAAGGATATGTTGATATACTGTTAGCATTCAGCATATGTGACAGTTTGGATCAAAAGTCTGTCTATTCCATCTGTCAAAGTGACGTTTTAAACGTCAAACCAAAATTTGTATTCAAAATAGTTACGAACTCGCTTATTTTTCCTCAATTCCATCAGTGGAATAGACTCAGAAAAATAATTTTGTGATTATTTGGCTAAAATTTGTTGGTTTGACGTTTAAAACGTCACCTTGACAGATTGAATAGACCAACTTTTGATCCCAACTGTCACAATATGATAAATACTTTTTTCATTTTGAATAGCGTCGACAGCGTCAATTCTAACAGGAAAGGTCATACTCATGTGTGAACACAATTATGTAGACAGTGCATGGTGTTCTGATGTGGTAGTCACCTTTTACTTATTGTTTTAGACAAATATTTTTTTCATTAACAATGTTAGTGTATTAGACTTGCGCCAGTCCCACCGACGTTAAGTAACCGACAGTGAAAAACTTTTGTATTCTAGAATCACTGTTTACTTCCCTTGAACATGAGTCAATTTATCAAAAATCAAAAATCGGTCTAAATTTACTCTTCATTTTATAGTAACAAAGTTGAAAAAATCTAAAGAAAACCGAATTCCATGAACTTCGTTTACTCCGGAAAACTTGGTTTTGATCGAATTTTTGTATTTTTTTAACCCTACGTTGAATATTAAAAGTAAAAAAGAATAAATTTACTCAATCTTTTGATTAGGAGTAACAACAAAGTACCGACATTTTCTGATACTCAAAAATTTTCTAAAAAAATTGTCTTGGGCAAAGCATAGAACATTTAACATTCTTTTTTTTTGGTCTCAAAATCTTCTGGGGTGAGATCAGCTGGGTCCAGAAGAACGATTTGAAATTTTTCAAAAATCGACCGACCTGATCGTATGGTGATATACTGAACTTTCATATACGTATTTTGTATGGGCTTAAGTCGAAAAAAGTGTATGTATACCAAGGCCTACTTTTTGGAAACTAATTTCTTGAATTTCTTGAAATTTCTCGAATTTCTTAAAATTTCTCGAATTCGAGAAACTTCAAAAAACTCGAGAAATTAGTTTCTTGAAATTTATTGAATTTCTCGAAGTTTCCCAAATTTCTTGAATTTTCTGGAATTTCTTGAAATTTCTTGAATTCGAGAAATTCAAGAAACTTGAGAAATTCAAGAAATATTTCTCGAAATTTCTTGAAATTTCTCGAAGTTTCTTGAATTTCTCAAAGTTTCTTGAATTTCTCGATTTTCTCTAAAAGTTTCTAAAAAGTAGGCCCTGATGTATACCCTGTAGTATTTGTAAGGAAATTCTCATGTACGATTAAAAAATATTTTTTCTGTCATTTTTTTTTCGCTCGGGCAACGACAAATAAGCAGCTCTGGCTTATGTTTTCTATTATCAAAGCAGATTGACTGACATTCAATTAAGGCCCGTTCATTGGGAAATGACAGGACAGTCTCCCGAAAATGTATGTAAAATTTTATCACAAAAATTCACCGAAAAAATTCAAAGAAACTCACCTCTTATGCTTTCCATTGTATTCGGGCATAGTCTCTTTAGGTCGCCAAGGCATATTTGAACACTAAAACACTTTTTACTCGATGCAAAAACAAAAAGTTTTTTTTTGTTTTGTCGCGACAAAAACACAGAAAATATTTCGACACAACTGTGACACTCCGCTACTATAAGTACTAGAATGAATGTTTGCTGTGTTCACTTCGGCGATAAAATATTTTCATTCAAAGAAGTGTCGGACATATTATAAAAATCATGAAACAGTTGACAAAGGGTAGCGTATACATTTAATAATGCTCATCGACCATTTTTTAAAGCTTTACTAGAGCTCAGCGGACATTCTCTCAACGATGGGAGAGTATTTATTAAAAATTTAGCCTCTCGTAAGACTGCGCTGAGCGTGAATAAATGTTCGTTCCTCTTTAGTAAGCTAAGAAGACTTCGCGAAGTCTAATTATGCCACCTCTTTGAATAAAAATATCGGCTGAGGTCGAATAATTCTCCGCTGAGCTTTAACAAACCTCCGCTGAGCTCTAATAATTCTCCGCTAGGCTTCAGGAAGTGTCCGTTAGCCCTAAGCAAGTTGCAGGAAGGCTTAATGGAGTGAATCGGACACTCAGCGGAGATCTGCCAAAGCTAAGTGGAGTCTTATTAAATCAAAGCAACAATTATTAGGTATCCGCTGATGCTTATTGAGTGTTCGCTTAGCTTCATTGCCTTACTACAACGTGCTAAGGTCTGACGGACTCTTACTGAAGCCTAGCGGAAAATTGTTAGAGCTCATTAGAGGTTTGTTAAAGCTCAGCGGAGAATTATTCGACCTCAGCCGATATTTTTGTTCGAAGAGGTGGCATAATTAGACTCAGCGAAAACTTGTTAGCTTACTAAAGAAGGGGGAGAGGTTACAATTTTAATAAATGTCTACCATCGTCGAAGTGTCGGACACTTTTTTGAATGAAAATATTTTACCGTCGAAGTGAACACAGCAAACATTCATTCTAGTACTTATAATAGCGGAGTGTCACAGTTGTGTCGAAATATTTTCTGTGTTTTATCGCGACAAAACAAAAAACAAAATTTTGTTTTTGCATCGAGTAAAAAGTGTTTTAGTGTTTAAATATGCCTTGGGCACATAAAGAGACGGTGCACGAATACAATGGAAAGCATCATGGGTGAGTTTCTTTGAATTTTTTCGGTGAATTTTTGTGATAAAATTTTCCATACATTTTCGGGAAACTTTCCTGTCATTTCCCAATGACGGGCCTTAATGTTGAAACAAATGAAGTATCAAATACCAGACAATATTTCAAGTAAATTAACAGGAGTCATACCGATTGATGCGCTTGTCGTTGGTTGTAAAAATATGTTGATACTTCTATCAGGCGATAGCGAACTATATAATCAAGATCGAGATATAATCAAATTATGAGGTTGAGTTTATTATCGAAAAGATTTGCTAGGAGAAATATCAATGACTTCTCCGGCAAGAACAACCTTTTCACCTTTTGCCACCGTAATTTTTTTTCTTCTCTATTGTGTGCGACCTGCTAAAAAAAAAACTGCCGGCGCCGAATTGTTACATTATTAAATTGAAACAAATTGTGATTCGGTGTACGAGAAAATGTTGCTGTTGTTGTTGTAAAATTGTATACAATGTTACCACAATGAATTATAATCAGATGCCATTCATGTGAACGTATCGTACGAAGTAATGGCTGTTGAAGCAGTTTTTCATGATCAAGAGATATTGTTAATTTAAGCATTTAACCAACCAATTAAATAAGCTCATAAACATTTCTATTTATAATTGAATAAATGTTTATTTTCAATTACATAATAAATAATGTCCCACACACATATTGTGTATACCCAGGGCATACCATTATAGTTCCTAACACACAATAACAGAAATAATATTCAAAGTAATAAGCGCACTCTAAATGTATGTAAACATGCAAACTGCTGAAAAACATAAAAAAAACAACTCAGATAAAAACAGAACTTTACAAAAAGTAAACGACTAAACTAAACAGCGACAAGCCCACATTTTAGTGCTTTGGAATATTTATTTTTTGGTTTTGTTTGCTCTACATCACTGATAAACTGAATCGTTACTCATTTCATCGAATCAAAATTAATTTTCTTCGATTGATAGCAGAGCCAAAAAACGAATTTTCGCCTGGTCGTAATATCCAATTGATAATTTCAATTTAATTTGTTGGTTAAATGAAATAAATGTTCAGTCATCGTCATGCCACAATGTGCTACTCGAATGCTAAAATTCAAAAAGTCGGCAGAATAATGAGAATACAAACGAAATGTCGGTGCTGAGCTAAACGTTTTCTTTTTCGACCGTACACGCTTTGTGTTTACATTTAAAGAAATTGATTGATTATGTGAAATATTTAAGCGGTCACCTGTAGCAGAGCTCTGGTACATAATTTCTGCATTTTTGAAAAAAGAATTTTATTTTTAGCGATAAGGTGGAGCCGTGACGAAGTGAGAGAGATGACTCCGATTGTACTAAAATATCAGAAATTTTTTATTGATTTTTTTTCCCCCATTTCATAGGGTTTATTTTACCATTTAAATTTTATAAGTTACAATCGTTTGTCACATAATTAAATATAAAAAATTTCATTTAAACTGTCTGATTTTGGAAGGGTGCCTAAAATACATTCGTAATTTCCTCTTTGAATATCAAGAGATAATCTTTGTATGATCAATTTGCGACCAATTTTTAGCCCCGTACGAAGTACTGGGGGCTTATAAGATTAATATGCCGTTTGTAACACGTCGAATTGGAAGCAGACAGTAAGGGCAAAGCATTTGGTTATGTTCATAGATGACGAATCCGCAATAAAAAAAAATGTCCGTCCGTCCGTCCGTCTGTGACCCCTCTAACTTGAGCAAATCACAACCTTTTTTCAAAATTCTTTTTTTCCCCGATTGGTATCGACAAAAGTAAGGTCAAGTTCGAAAATGGGCATGGTAGGATCGGCCCTTCCAGAGCTAGGGCCCTATAGGTGTTTTTCAGTCTTTCGACGATCTCTACCGAAATACGCACGCAATAGCTGCTTGTGATATATCAAATGAAAGGTATTGACGAGTAGAACAAAGTTGCTGAACATTGTTTTTGTGTATGATGCAACGCGAGCTTGTTGGGAGGGCTCAAAGGTCGTTACTCGGCCCTAAGTGTTTTTTCCACATAAATCGAGTAAATCTCATCCGATTTTGCCAGATTTAGTTTTTTATGGAAGGTAATTGAATACCGAAAATAACGTGGCGAAAAAAGTTTCAAATTTGGGCCCTTGGACTAAGGCCGCTACTCGGCCCTAAGTGTTTTTTGCACATAAATCGAGTAAATCTCATCCGATTGTGCTAGATTTTGTTTTATTTGAGAGATAATTGAATGCCGAATAGAATGATGGCAAAAAAAGTTTCAAATTTGGGCCCTTGGACTAAGGCCGCTACTCGGCCCTAAGTGTTTTTTGCACATAAATCGAGTAAATCTCAACCGATTTTGCTAGTTTTTGTTACATTTGAGAGGTAATTGAATACCCAATGGAAAGTTGGCAAAAAATTTTGGGTTTCTAAAATAATATCGTAAATTGTTGGTTTTATTTGAGAGGTACTTCGTACGGGCTTTCGTAATTGCGCTATGCGCAATTTTAAAAATGAACACTTTCAGTAAATTTGACAATGCCCAACTTGACTTGCATTTTGGTAACAGACGCATTAGAGGGTTGTAGACGTATTAGGGTTCCGGGCTTATTAGGGCTACGGACGTATTATGATTGCGGACGAAATAGGATTACGGGTTGTACGGGGCTAAGTCGCAGCAAACGCTCCGACTGTTCTGATGCCTTGTTTGGATGAGTTTTATTGTTTCCGATGCCCATGGACCGATTGTTTCTACAGCGAAAGCAACGAAATGGTAGTTGTGTTTAATTTCTTCGTATAGTTTATGTTTTTTCCTTGCTGCATTTTCTGATGCTTGTCCGGGTTTATTGTTTACACGAAGATAACTTTTTGCCAATGTGTCGACGCATGTGACGTCCCAGACAAGAGCACGACCTTTGTACCATGGAATATTCGTAACGCCATCTACACGTTTTCCATCTTTCCGAAACATACCAGGCGGTTCCAACCGTGAACTCGTGTTGATGGATGAGAGGCCTTGATGTAAGGTTCTGTTCATCACCAAATGACGCGAATATTTTCCCTTGTTTTTCTTGCAACTTAAACCATGACGCCCCTTTGAATCGACTGGCTCGCCACATAAATAGCAATCATGTGGACGGCAAATGTCTGCACCGAGTCTGAGACCAACGCACGTTCTTAAAGTATCATTTATTTATTTTATTTTTATTTTATTCAGTTTAACGACCAAACTAACAGGCCGGAGCCTAATAACAAGCTAGTCATTGTTGAGAAGTGTTCCTAGATTTGGATTCGGTGTTGCAGTCAACCATGCACCAGAGAATTTATTTTGCAGTGATTCGAAACGAAATGTCTCAATTTTTGAATCAAACACTAACTCTTTAGAAACTCTCCGAATGTTGATTTCATCCCAGTTTTTCTGTTTATTTGGATCAGTCGGCAGTGAGTCATTCAGGCCATTCCACAGAAGCAGACCTTCGTCCAAATACGGCATCTCTGAATTGAAGGCCTGAATATCGGTTAAAGTAGACAACAATTCTTTGACACTGCTTGCAGACGACAGGAAAGCTGGAAGCGAAATATCCTTTAAACTTCTTATACCGAGTCCACCGAATCGAACGGGTAGAGTAGCTTGTGTCCATTGTTTTTCGTCCAACTGAATGTTCATAATTGAGATTAGGGCGTTCTTTAACTCGATGTCAACGGAGTCAATTATGTTTTCAATACGCCATGCTGGTGTAGTTCTCAAGAAATAAATCAATTTTGGAACGGTAAAACAAGTCTTCAACAGAAATAGTGCGTAGTGTGATTGTAGATCATTTAAACGGCTAACTAGCAATGTGATTTTTTCCAGTTTCTTGACAATGAATCTTTCAAATCCCTCTTCTAATATCGGAGATCCCAACAGTTCTAGATCGTTGGCATCAATAATTCGTATACCGGGAGCTATTTCTTGAAAATTTGATACTACTTCTTCGTCAACATCTCCGCTGCAGAAGAATATCTCACATTTCGAAGGGTTTACTTCTAAACCAATTTTTCGAGCTTTTTCTATCAATTGTTTGAAGTCGTGCAACACGATGTTCGGTTGATCACAGAGAGTTCCGTCGTCAAGATACCAAACGTTTAACTTCGAATTCAAGGATGTAATAATTGGATGTATTGTCAGGCAAAATGACAGTGGCCCAGTCGGATCACCTTGCTGGACTCCCACAGACGAATCGATTAATCTCTCCCCATAGAAGAGATGACTCGGCGAAGAATAACTCTGCCAGAGGAAGTTATACAATTCTGGTGCTTGCTCTTTGATATTCTTCAACATCTCATCACGATTGATACTGTTGAATGCGTTTTTAAAGTCTATTTTTAAAACGATTCTTGTTGAATTTCTAGACTTCTTAACTACGGTTCTTAGAGCGTGTACAGCTGCCTCACAGCCAAATTTGATTCAACGAAATTTTCCCGTTCGCGAAACAATCAATCGAGATACCAATACGATCCAATTTATGGACGATTTTCACGATCAACAGATGGTAACACTATGTTACATATTCTGTGACTCTTGTGACCATCGTCACTGCTTTCTGTGAACATGTATTTTGCCACTTGCTAGTCCAATTTATTCTCAAATATCGACAATGTTGCACACATGACGACCAATTTATCAGTTTCCAATTTCCATTTTCCAACATAAACAGAAAAATCAACAACCAATCTGTATACAAATCAGTCAGACTTTTATTGTTCTACGCTCCTCCATCATTATAATTTGATAGCGAAATGTGTTTCATTATTCGTCGATTGAGAATGGTACTTTGCATACTGATATAACAACTGGTTGACCTTGTCGTTGTTTGCATAATATTCGTTTCAAAGTGAGCCTCTTGAAATGATTACAGATGAAAATATGAAATCACTTTTAGTGCTTCAGAAATGACTAGTCTCACTGGCTGGGACACTCCTTCGATGACGCAGGGTTAAGTAGGTTTTGTTGAACGTTTGTGCATATTTTTTGCATGCTTTGTCGAGGGGGAAACTACGCGGGCAAATACTGGGACAGGTGCTATTTGCTGTTGGCGGCAATAGAAGGAAATGATGGACAAGGAAATAGTGGGAAAGTAGAGGAAAAGTAGAAGGAAATAGTGCGCGAATAGCAAATAGATAATAATAATAATAAGCGTTGCTCTGTTCTGTAGTTTCTGCATACGATCGAATGATGACTCGTTGCTCAGATAAAGAATCGATGCACAATAGTCGAAGTGAGGTGCAATTACAGATTTGTAAATGCATATTCTTGCACCTATGGTCAGATTCCTAGCCAATCTTGCCAGCACTCCAACTTTCTTTGCCACTTTCTTGCACACGTAATCTACGTGGGATTTGAAACTTAATTTTTCGTCAAGTACCTAGGCTTGAATTCACGTTCAATTCCCAACACTTCTCCGTCCATCCATATAGAGTTTAACGGTGTAGTCATAGATGAGTTTCCGAGCACCATAACTTTCGTCTTACTCACGTTTAGCTTTAACTTATTTAGCTTCAACCACTGGTTAACCCTCTCGAGCTCGCTGTTCATATCATTTCGCATTGCATCAATGTCATTCCCGTGCAGAGAAATTAAGGTGTCGTCAGCAAATAAGTTTATGAAAGCACTGCGCAGTTGGCTTGGCATATCATTCACATATAGCACGAACAAAATGGCGCCCAGTACGGATCCTTGAGGAACTCCCAGGTTATTTGCCATTCGGTCTGATGTGTATCCATTCACTTTAGTCTGTTGACTTCTTCCCTCCAGATAACCGGCGAACCAATTAATCACACTTTCAGAGCAACCCAGTATTCTCAACTTCTCCGGTAACCTTTTCCGGTCGATTGTCTCGAACGCTCTTCTCAAATCAAGGAATACCGCCAGAATTATTTCGCCTCTTTCACCATTTTCTTTCCACTTCGCCAATACGAGGTTAAGCGCAGTCTCGCAAGAGTGATGCATTCTATAGCCTGACTGGTACCAAGATAACAGGTCATTTTCTATGATGTATTCGACCAGCTGATTCTTAACTACAGTTTCGACCAATTTTTCTAGTGTAGGCAACATGTTCACTGGACGGAATTCTTCAGCTCGTTTTGGTCTGACGGTTTTCGGGACAGGCACTACAGTTGTGATTTTCCAATCATCCAGCATTGATTCATGCAAAGACTGATTAGCTATCTCCTTCACGGTCTTTCTAATTATCGGCAACGCATCCAGCAGTACTCCGGACTGACCATTTTCGTATCACTCTTGTTCTTCATCTCCTCAAGCACTGTTTCAGGTAGTCTGCATCCACATGCATAAAATCGAACGTGGATTGACGTTGTATCATAGGCTCATCCAACAATTCACTTGGGCCTATTGATCGGTTAATTTCCAGTACACTATTCACGTAGAATTTATTCAACCCGTTGGCTAATTCCACTTTGGACAAGATTTGCTCGCAAAGTTTCCCCCTCGTTTTTATACTACGTGTAGCTTCCACATAAAAAGCTTTCAAGCTTCAGTCCATCACTACCACCTATTTTCTATGAACGGATGCAGTAATGTCACAGAAATTCAACAAATTATCTTTCTCTTATGCAAACTAAATCACAGACAATCTTGCAAAGGAGAAACTAATAATCATAAATCATCAAATTCAATTTTATAAAGAAAATATTGTCGGGTGTGTGTATGCGAAACACATACTGTACTGTGCACTCTAGAACTATGTCGTACAGATCCGTTTTTGTGTTGAACACACGCGTAAATTGAAAATATTAAATTTTATAAGTCGAGCAACATTGAGGTGCTAGCTTTGCAATAATAATGCCGCTCATGTTTGATAGTTTATTTATACGGTTTCTGTGTGACCAGAAAACGTATATACTACAGCACACAGCTGGCACTCAAATTGCAGTAAATGTACTATATACAACTGGATCTCAGTTGTCTTTACCTATCACACTTAATGAAAATTGCCAAATGAAAATGGCAAACACATGTAGCCAATTATTCGCTTGTCGACGTATATATATACCACTCTATGAATATCAAGGTGGATTTTGTGTGCGGTGTATATGAAGGTAAATATTTTATTCAATTTGTATTTTGACGAGTCCGTTGTGTGTGTGTGTGTCTGTGTGACGAATGTATGCACAAAGGTGGAAAAGTTTTGTTTAGAAATAGAATTGAGTTTATCTAATTTACCTTTCGGATTGGTATTGATCGGATTAAAAGTTTATGTAAGTTGACAGGGAGTTGTTCGGCATGTGCTGGAGAATAAAGTATTTCGAACCATTGTTTCGCGGACAGTTTGGGAAACCAGCGGTCTCCGATTTTAATGAGTGATAGCTCGTTGGATTCGTCTTTCAATTCTAGGAAACACGTGTCTTTCACTTTTTCTTTAAAAAAAATTGTTTTCTTTGAAAAGCGCTCAAAAGTGAAGACATGTCAGAGGGTACCGAAAACAGTTTTTCGGCAATAACTCAAGAAGAAATTATTTTAAATTGTTGTAATGTTGTACGATTGTCGGCCTTGAAAAGACCTACAGGTGGAGTATACGCACCGCTTGGTGCTAGTTGATCCACTAGAGTTATGACTAGAAATATAGTGAATGTTCGGAGAGTCCGCCTTTTCTGCAGCTTCGATGTACCACGAAGCTGAGTATGGGGTGTTGTAGCTGGCCTCACCCACTATCGTTGCACATATAAATGAATCCAGTACTTTTGGGCTGCAAGCCTACAGAAGTCTTGAAAAAAAAGTTGGTGTCAAAATGTAGATTTTTTCCTTCTGTCTGAGGGCCCAACTGCCAGAACAGCGTCTGGAACGGTTCTACGTGAGTAATTTTGTATCGTCTACTATTCCCTTACCGTATACGCTTCACTTTGACTCGAATATAGGTCGTTACAACATATCCAGTGTTAGTAATTCTTGTGAAAAATTATTAAATTTTTCTCGGAGGATTTTAGTCAAATAAAGTGTTAGCGTATAGCAAATGACCTCAGGAGTCCGGAACAGTAATTAGTTTTTCAATTGGACCAATATTTGCTACGCGACAGGAGTTTGGAAAAACGATACGATCAAGTGGGAGCAAACGGTTTTCCAAACTCCTGTCACGTAGCAAATATTGGTCCAATTGAAAAACTAATTACTGTTCCGTAGTCCTGAGGTCATTTGCTATACGCTAACACTTTATTTGACTAAAATCCTCGGAGAAAACTTTAATGATTTTTCTCTTGATATTACTAATAGTGGATCTGATATATTCGCGACATAGCGAAGCGTTTTTCTATTGATAAGGTGAAAGAATAGTAGACAATAAAAAATGATTGCCGTAGTACCGTTCCAGATGCTCTGCTGGCAGTTGGGCCCTCAGAAAGAGGTACCTGTAGGTCTTTTCAAGGCCGACAATCGTACAACATTACAACCATTTAAAATAATTTTTTCTTGAGTTATTGCCGAAAAACTGTTTTCGGTACCCTCTGGCATGTCTTCACTTTTGAGCGCTTTTCACAGAAAACAAATTTTTTTAAGAAAAAGTGAAAGATACGTGTTTCCTAGAATTGAAAGACGAATCCAACGAGCTATCACTCATTAAAATCGGAGACTGCTTGTTTTCCAATCACCTGAAGATTTGGCGATATCACTCTTAAGGACTTAAAGACATATTTAGAGGCAAGTTGACATTGGCTTAGTTGTTTGAATCGAAACACCCGCTTGGTATCAAATAACAACCAGACATCCGAGATGGTTTTCATTATATTTTGCGGTCTATTAGCACAGTCACATGAAAACTAAACACCGCTCACAATAGCAGGACAAATTTTTTGAAAAAAAATGAAACCTTGGATCGGTTCTTGTCGGTACGACTTCAAATAATAGTATCAATATTGACACAGCAAATATTTCCATATTAATTTTGTTGGAATTTATAATTCTGTTGTGATCTTTGTACAAAGTAATGCTTGCCATGCAGCCCGACGCTATTATGCGGCGCTTAGACTTCTGTATTTTTATTCTCTATTGCGTCAGTGCATGACAAATTGTAAGCAATCATTACAATAATTGCATACAGATTAAATGTTGTTTAATTAAACAATATAATTATAGTCCGCAGTCGCCACAGCAATGGCAAGTTCCGTAATATTGTAATTTTCCGAAAACGATTTTAATCTTTCCGGGGATTATAATTTGTTTTACATGCTACATGCGCCGAAAACGGAACTTTTCATGTTTAAAGCACTATTTTCGACACCCTCAGCATGTAAAATCCATTATATAAATCGGGGTAAAAATTATAAGTCTCGTTTTCGTGTGTTTAGTGACCTCGGCTACGTCTCGGCTTAACAACAACATTCACACGAAAACTCATATTTTTATCACTAATCATGTAAAATGTTATTAGATTACAGTCCAGTGCTATTTGAATTGTCATTTTGTTCGACAAGTTGTTTATGAAAATCATTACGAAGAGGAACACTAACAAGTTCGACTTCTACCAACCTGTTGAACAAGCTGCTTTCAGATCTGGTTTCAGCACAAATGGGCCATTTGCAGGTGATGAGAACGCTTATTGAGAAGTGTCGTGAATACAACATCGACATAGTCTTGCTATTCATAGACTTCAACAGAGACGCCGACTGTTTGGGAGTAGTGGTGCTCATACAACAAGCGAATCTGGGAGTAGTGGTGCTCTTTCAAGTAAAACTGGAAAGATGTAGTGGTGCTCATCATTCGAGTAGTGGTGCCCGAGCCTCGCTTGTCCTTAGAAGTCGGCGCCCTGGACTTCAAAAAAGCTTTCGATTCAGTGGAAACACGGTCGATATTGGACGCAGTAGACGAATGTAGAGTAGACTCAAGGTACTCCAACACAATACGATATGTGTACAAAAATGCTACTTCATGTATAAAACTTCATAAGAGCACTGAGAAATTCAGAATCGGCCGAGGTGTAAGGCAGGGTGACACCATTTCACCGAAATTATTCACGGCGATTCTGCAGAGTGTTTTTAGGAAGTTAAACTGGAGTAAAATGGCAATAAAGATAAATGGAGAGTACCTGAGCAATCTCCGCTTCGCTGATGACATTGTACCGATAGCAGCGAATCTAGGTCAGGCTCAGCTTATGCTACAACAGTTAAGTGAAGAGGCAAGCAAAGTTGGCCTCAAGATGAACTTATCGAAAACGAAAGTTATGACCAACATCGGGGACGATAGAGAAATCAAAATTGGTGACACTGTCATTGAACGAGTCGACAGCTATGTATATCTGGGACATAAACTGAAGTTAGGTCTGGACAACCAAACTGCAGAAATAAGACGTAGGATTGGTCCTGCATGGGCAGCGTTCGGAAAACTCAGACTAATTTTCAAAAGCAAAATGAATAATAGTCTGAAACGCAAAGTTTTCGACACTTGTGTCCTTCCAGTGCTCACTTATGGAGCGGAAACGTTAACTTTAACGAAAGCATCCGAAGATAAATTGAGAGTGACACAAAGAGCCATGGAACGGAGTATGCTAGGAATAACACTCAGAATGACAGAATGACGAATCAATGGATTCGACAACAAACCAGGGTCGTTGATGTCATGGAAAGAATAGCATCTCTGAAATGGAGCTGGGCGGGACATATTGCACGAAGGACAGACGAGCGTTGGACCAAAAAGATCATGAACTGGCGACCATATAAAAGACGAGCCATAGGTAGACCACCAGAGAGATGGACAAACGGAATTAAGAATATTGCAGGTACAAACTGGCAGCAAATGGCAATGGATCGTCCGAAATGGAAAGAAGTTGGAGAGGCCTACATCCAGCAGTGGATAGAAACAGGCTGAAAAAGAAGAAGAAGAAGAAGAAGAAGAACCCGAGGAATATGAACACACGAAAAACTGTCGCTTGATTTATATCCAGAATAATCATGGAAAATCTTGGAAATTTCTTGAAAAGTTTGAAACGATGAACATGTCATGACGTTGTACGACATAAGTAACGTTATTTGTACTCATTTGCAGTGCTGGTGATTGCCGTCATAACAGAATTTTATGTTAGTACAATCGTTACTCGTAAAACTCGCCAGCAATAACCAGCACTGCAAATGAGGTATCAGTGGAAAGCTTAGACAGTGTATGTTACGACTAGCATGTTCGGTTCACATTAAGGGTCATCAGTACCAGCCCAGACCTGTCTATAGTTCACACAGATTTTGAAAATTTTTCTTGCAAATTTTTGCAAACTTATATCAATGAATCTAATCAAACTAGGCATGACACGAAAGTGCTTGAACTCAGCTTTCCAACGAGCCCATTCTCACCCGGAACGATCATTTATAGCGGCCAAAAAATTAGGTTAGAAAACACCCTTTTTCGACCTTCGGACACCTACCACCTTGCAATCAGGTGTGACTCGAGACTGTGTGAGGCCTGTTTCGAGAAGAATCACACAATTGTCATCCCGTTTGTTGCATACAAACAATGGAAAACGCAGAACAAGTGACGACTGTTGTTTTCCGTTTACCTAGGGTCGAAAGTGGCTGATTACAACCCTTTCGTGTGAATTTTGTTGATCGAGGCTAAGCCGATATCCATGCACAAACGAAAACAAGACTCGGCTATTTTATGCTTGCGATCAGAAAATACATTGTTGGGGTCAACAACACAGTTTCTATGCATTTTCGTAGTTTAGCTTGGAAACTTGTTGCTTTCATGTTTCTTTCCAAGAAGAAATATCAAAGACTGATATGTTCTATCACATGCCTAAGGTCTGGACGGTCAAGTGTCTACTAAGGCCGTAAACACACTGTCAATTTTGAATTGCTGAAACTGACAATTATGCTGCGTTTTCCATTGTAAACCGATATTCACCACAAGCTTATCAATGGAAAACGCTACAAAAGTGTCAGTTTCAGCAATTGAAAATTGACAGTGTACTTTCGGCCTAAGCGTTCTGTTGCAGGAAATCCGTAATTCGAAAAGATCGAATGCAATTATTCGCATCGCAACCAATCGAACCAGTCAAAACAATTTATAATTTTGTGAATTCAACGAGAAAATTACTCGGAACATATCGAAGGTGAAGTTTGTGAATGGCGTTTGCTATTAACATATCTGGATTTAAGTTGGATACTGCAGCCCGCTGCAATGCATTTATAACACATTTTAATAGTCAAAACAAGTCATGCTGAAAGTATAAATTATTGTGCACTGCTCTGACGTCATAATTCTATTTAGATTTTAATTACGACGTTACACAGCCCGAGATGTTGTGTTACAATAAAGAATTAATTTCAGTGAAAATGCAATCGTCCATTATTCAGCTAATTCCAATTTAACGACATTTTGACAACTTTTCCGCAATAAAACGAGAGGTGGATTACACATAAAACATGTTGAACGTAGAAAAGCTATGCGAACGAAAATTGGACAAACAGAAACGATGAGCTTTTGAGTCGCTTATTTACCGCTTGCCATTTTCGGTGACACAAAATAAATATGCAAAAGAGTAGTGGATGGCATATCGGATTTTGAATGAAATCCTCTTTCGCATTTAGACGCTTTGTGGTGAAAATTGTAGATTTTCCGCATCGAAAACTTTTCTTCTAATTTAATGCTTCTGATTATATCAATTCTTTGAATTTCGTCTGTTGTCAATTTTCGTTGTCGTGAACTATCAATACACGAAACAAAGGAAGTCATTCCACCGAAATCGACAATTCAAATCTAAAAAAAAGAAGAATTTCCTCGGTGCAGACGACAATGACAAAATCGAAAAAGGAAAATAACTTTCACTCCTCGCCAATGCACATTTTACGTCGTGTACGGTGTGTGCAAGTGTGTGGGTGCGCAATGTATCAATATCTACAATATATCGAACCAGCGTTGCATTTTAAATAATTCAGATGGTGCGGCGTTTTTTCACATAAATTCTTGATAGAGACATGCAGGTCTGGTGTTTGCATTTAATTTAGTTGACAAAAACCAAATATTGTACAAAGGAATGTTACAGTTTGGATTGAATGAACAGTAGGAAATTTCACAAACGGCAAGCATATCTTAACACTTCTATTGATCTCAGAATTCACAACAGAATGATGCAAAATCTTTTACTTCTTTCGTTTTAGCCAGCATTTTGCAAATTTTTCGTCGATTGAGATAACCTTCAGAAAAAGGGTTTTGATTCTTTGCGATCATTAAAATATTTCTTCTCCATAGAAAATTACAAGAATTGAAAGCCAGTTGGATTGAATGATGTCAAAACAAACGAGGAAAAATATCAGTAATCAGCTGATCATCTGCTATCGATAGGAATGACAAAAATAATCAATGACACACGATTAATACGGTCTTTTAATGGTAAAATAAGCGGTTAAACAAACGAAGTAAAAGATTTTGAATCAAACACAAAGCGATACCTTTAGCAACGGAAGTAGCGGATTCAATGATTTAATAATTGTCAGCATTTTCGGTGTTTTCTAATAATACGATGGAGTACAGGGTTTATGAGTTCCGGTCGCGTCTCAATGCAAAACGAATCCAATATCAGTTGAACTTCGATGACAAGGTTAAAATTTATACTTGCCCTTCCTTAGTTCAGGCAATTAATGGCTTAACTGGCAATTAACTTAGAAAAAACCTACAGTGACCAGTCAGATTAGTATCGATCTTCTTGCCACAGTCGTACCCTTTCAGATCAAACCGAAAGTGGTAATTTAAATGGACCTACAGTGACCATTAATGGTCAGATTAGTATCGGATTCGATTTCATTTTTTAGCCCCGTACGAAGTACAAAGGGGCTTATAGGATTACGATGCCGTGTGTAATTGATGGAATTCGAAGCAGACGGTAAGGGCAAAGTGTTTGCCTATGTTCATAGATGACGAATCTGCAATAAAAATTTTGTCTGTCCGTCACGTCGATATCTTGAGTAAATCAAATCCGATTTCAAATTTTTTTTTTCCCTGAAAGATAGTCAAAATAGTGAGGCTAAGTTCGAAGATGGGCATATTCGGGTCGGCCCTTCGTGAGTTAGGGCCACCTAAGTGATTTAAGGTCTTTTGGTGATATTTATGGCAAAATAAACGATGGAAATGTAAATGACACGGCAAATGATAGGTATTGTCAATACCAATCCAGGAAAAAAAAGTTTTTTAAAATCGGGTGAGTGGACCGTGAGTTAGGGCCTTAGAAGTGAAATGCTACTAGGGCCCTATGTGTATTTTACATCGAACTCGAGTAAATTTCATTCGTTTTTCGTAATTTTTGTGTCATTTGGAAGGTAATCAAAGGCCGAATAGAATGTTGTTGAAAAAAAATTAAATTTGGGTCCTTGGACTAAGGCCACTACTAGGGCCCTATGTGTATTTTACATATAACTCGAGCAAATTTCATCCGTTTTTCGTAATTTTTGTTTCATTTGGGAGGTAATCAAAGGCCGAATAGAATTTAGTTGAAAAAAATTTTAAATTTGGGTCCTCGGACTGAGGCCGATACTAGGCCCTTCAAAAAAATAAAATTTTAGGGTTATTTGAAATTTTTGTTTCATTTGAAAGGAACGTCGTACGGGGCTTCGTAATTGCGCTATGCGCAATTTGTAAGATGTACACATTACATAATAATTTTACTTTAACTACTTTAACCGGCGCATATGCTTACGGTCAAAGTAGGGTGACAGACGCACTAGGGTCACGTACGCAATAGACATACGGGTTTGTACGGGGCTCAGTCGCAGCAAACGCTCCGACTGTTCTGATGGCTCGTTCAGTTTCAGTTACCCTTTCTTGACACAACATATAGCGGTGACGTCACGTTCTCAACTAGATGGACTGGGAATGAGAACCTTAAAACAATGAAACGATTGTCCTAATGCAACTTAAACAACAATAAAGGGAAAAATGAACTTACACCAACCGTTGAAGTTGGACACATTACTGACCACTCACCTCAAAATACTTAGCAAGAAATTCATGTCTTTGGTTGTTTTTCGTAAATTCCAACAGTTCCAAACTGTACAAATTACGTCAGTTGTCTCAGTCTACGATACTAACTTACGGAAGGCGCGAGCCTAAGAGAAGCTGAGGGTTGCATGAATAGTGCTAAGTATTTTGAGGTGGGTGTATCATCAATTAAACTGCAGTTTCTTCACTAGTGACGCGACAGAGACCTAAGGCAAAATACAAAGTTCCAAACAATTCCGGGCGCGCAGTGAGTAAAATTTTCTTCTGTTTTTTCGCGGTATAACGAAGCTTCAGGAAGTATGTAAGCTAAGTCGGCTCCTTTATACTCTATTTTCGTCACAGAAAGCATAAATTCATCTTCAAGACGAAGTTTCTTTACGATGTTTGACTTTGCCTCATTCCCTACCAATGATTTTTGACGGTTTTTCGCCATCTTATTTTCATTGCTCCACACAAGTTATCCCTTCATTTAATTAGTGAAACGAAGGTGCTAAGCAATTATATCACTTGAACTCTGTCATAGATCATACACAAAGTAAATGTGTGTACATAACACCATCATGTAATTTATACAGTCGACAGCTGACATTAGAAAAAAAAAAGACACGAAGACGAGAAACAAATAAATAAATTAATTAAAATTTGTCGTAATGATGAAAGAAAGTTTAGAGACCTCTTTTGCCATCGTATAATGTTTAACGAGTTTCATTTCAGTATACACAGTCGTAATCATACAAACAAAATAGCATCGAAAGGAACAAGTACCACACCAACTTGGCCAAATAGCAAACAATTTTAAAATGCGCCGAACAAGTTTTCTTGGGTTGTACAATCTCCCAATTCAGACGAGAACAGAGACAACATTTTATTTTCGAAACATTTAACCAGCAACAAAACGTCTAATGACAAGACAATGATTGAAAATTAATTACAATCAGAGATATTTAACAAACGTTTCATTAATCGTCTTGACATTGAACGGGTCATTTTTGAATAAATTGGTTTGGTTTGCCCAATTCTGTGTTTTTTTGTCGATTGTTTTCGTCTTTTGGTTCATTGTAACAATTATACACGGACGATCGAACGATACAACACCGAAATTTGTTTTTGTTATGAATATTCAACTAGAAAATGTATATAATTTTGTCCGACAGAATGACAAAAAAAAGTGTGTCAGCAAACACAATGGGATGGGTGACACGAAAGCTGTTATGAATGTTTGGTTATTAAGGTAAAAAAGAATAAATAAATTGAATGAATGGGTGACAAAAACATTCGTTTTGAGGTTGAAAATGTTCTCTCTCTCTCTCTCTCTCTCTCTCTCTCTCTGTTTTGTGTATTTTTTTCAAATGGTAATTGTACAATCAATCATCTATCGAATGTGTGCCCTATTTCCGTAAAGAATTATTATTCTGGACGGTTATTGGGACATTGGATTGGTAGTTTGATTCCACACTTTTCATTGTTTTTGATAGAAAACTCTTGATGCCAAAAGTCTCGTAACTCTTCCATTAAGTAAATGTGTGAGAGGGATTCCAGTGGACTTTTTTTTATGTGCCTAGAAAGGTATTCGACCCTAGAAGCCAAAACCACTTTCAAAAAAATTCTTCGAAGTTTGTGTGGCTGGTGAAAGATGATCAAAAACTGAAAATTTGCAATTTTCTTACAAAAATTTCTCCAGTTACACGAGTCGCACAGGGTCGAGTGGGGTGTCATTAGAAAGGTAATCACATGCACTATTGAGCCGAATAGGGAGTTATTGGGTTTAAAATTCATCGACACTGAAATATGTGCAGAAACTGAAGGCTCCCACTGTTCTTACTGAAATTTCTCGAGGTACACGAAACGTACATGATCGTGTGGGGTATCATTTGAAAAGTAATTTAATGTGCTTTTGGGCCAAATAGGGTCTTATGAAGTTTGGATGCATCTACGATGAAGTATGTACCCCTAAACATTTCAACTTCTATTTCATCGTAGATGCATCCAAACCAAATAAAACCCTACTCGGAAATTAAAACATCTAGCACTTTGCACTCGATGTCATAAACAACAACTATCAGAGACTACATTGCGCGAAACTTTTTTTTTCGAAATTTTATTGAAAGTCAGATCAATACCCTCTTTAGCAAGCAAACTTGGGCGATTAGAGTGGTAAAACCTACTCTATACGGCTGACATAAATAATGTTTCACTTTTAAAAATGAATTAAATGCAGAATGAGCGGCGATGTCCTTTTTAATGTCGAAAATATTATGTCCTGCAGCTTCAAAATTGGCCGAGATATTGAACTTCGAAATATTGATGTTTGTATGAAAATAAGCAAAATTTCGTTTTTCAGATAACTGAAATCGCCTACGTTAGTTAGTTCCTATGGAAAGATCCAGCAACTCCTAAACGTTTCTACAGATTTTCCTGAAATTTTGGTTATAGGCTAATATTGGCCCAAAAATAAGAATGGAATTTTTAAAAGTTGGAAAAACCCATATCTTAAGAGCTGGAGCTCCCCAAAGTCTCCATACAAATGTGTGTGTGTGTTGTATATTTTGTTTCATGATATGGATGGTAATGTGGTGAATGGTGTGTTGTTTTGGGATGTATTTCTTGTTGGGAATTGTTGGGATCATTAAGTATTAACTTCTACTAGGTCGGTTCCTAAATTTTGGGATGACAGATGATTCCTATGGCACTACCTAACTTCCAGCGGATTTTTTGATGGATTTGGGTTATATTCGACATTAGCGAGTTGTTCCAAGGTTGGTTCCTAAATTTTGGGATGACAGGTGATTCCTCTGGCACTAACTAACTTCCATCAGATTTTTCGATGGATTTGGGTTATTTTCGATATAAGTGAGGTGTACCAAGATTGGTTCCTAAATTTTGGGATGACAGATGATTCCTCTGGCACTACCTAACTTCCATCGGATTTTTTGATGGATTTGGGTTATATTCGACATTAGCAAGTTGTTCCAAGGTTGGTTCCTAAATTTTAGGATGACTGATGATTCCTCTGGCACTTCCTAACTTCCATCGGATTTTTGATGGATTTGGGTTATTTTCGACATGAGTGAGGTTTTCCAAGGTTAGTTCCTAAATTTTGGGATGACAGATAATTCCTCTGGCACTTCCTAACTTCCATCGGATTTTTCGATGGATTTGGGTTATATTCGACATTAGCGAGTTGTTCCAAGGTTGGTTCCTAAATTTTGGGATGACTGATGATTCCTCTGGCATTACCTAATTTCCATCGGATTTTTTGATGGATTTGGGTTATATTCGACATTAGCAAGTTGTTCCAAGGTTGGTTCCTAAATTTTAGGATGACTGATGATTCCTCTGGCACTACCTAACTTCCATCGGATTTTTTGATGGATTTGGGTTATATTCGACATTAGCAAGTTGTTCCAAGATTGGTTCCTAAATTTTAGGATGACTGATGATTCCTCTGGCACTTCCTAACTTCCATCGGATTTTTGATGGATTTGGGTTATTTTCGACATGAGTGAGGTTTTCCAAGGTTAGTTCCTAAATTTTGGGATGACAGATAATTCCTCTGGCACTTCCTAACTTCCATCGGATTTTTCGATGGATTTGGGTTATATTCGACATTAGCGAGTTGTTCCAAGGTTGGTTCCTAAATTTTGGGATGACTGATGATTCCTCTGGCATTACCTAATTTCCATCGGATTTTTTGATGGATTTGGGTTATATTCGACATTAGCAAGTTGTTCCAAGGTTGGTTCCTAAATTTTAGGATGACTGATGATTCCTCTGGCACTACCTAACTTCCATCGGATTTTTTGATGGATTTGGGTTATATTCGACATTAGCAAGTTGTTCCAAGGTTGGTTCCTAAATTTTAGGATGACTGATGATTCCTCTGGCACTTCCTAACTTCCATCGGATTTTTGATGGATTTGGGTTATATTCGACATTAGCAAGTTGTTCCAAGGTTGGTTCCTAAATTTTAGGATGACTGATGATTCCTCTGGCACTTCCTAACTTCCATCGGATTTTTGATGGATTTGGGTTATTTTCGACATGAGTGAGGTTTTCCAAGGTTGGTTCCTAAATTTTGGGATAACAGATGATTCCTCTGGCATTACCTAATTTCCATCGGATTTTTCGATGAATATGGGTTATTTTCGATATAAGTGAGATGTACCAAGATTGGTTTCTAGATTTTGGGATTCAGACTAATTTCTCTAGAATTTTTTAATTTCCATAAGGTTTTTCGATGTTGTCGAAATGACATACTTACAAAAGTGTTGACATCAGTCAAAAAACCCTTAAAGGGTATATGTGACGCAAGTACTTTATCTTACTTACAAAATAACTGATATCGCTGAGGGTGACGCTTTGTGCGTCGTACGCAAAAGTTTAATCAACAAAAAATTGACTAAAAAAATTTGTGAAAGAAAATTTTACAACAAGAAATTTGCGTCACAAGTGGCAGATGTTGAGGAACGTATTGTTAGGAAAATGGTTAAAAAATGTACTGAAAGCAAAACAACCAACAATCAATTTGGATTACAAGCGACAAACAATACAACAATTTATCAAGTACTGAAAGAATTTAAACGAAAGAAAACCGAATCATCTGTCACTTGTGACGCAAATTTCTTGTTGTAAAATTTTCTATCACAAATTTTTTGAGTCAATTTTTTGTTGATTAAACTTTTGCGTACGACGTACAAAGCGTCACCCTCAGCGATATCAATTATTTTGTAAGTAAGATAAAGGACCTGCGTCTCATTTACCCTTTGAGGGTTTTTTGCCTGATCTAAAATTGTGAAGATTCAGAAAAAGGTCAAGAGAACAAAAAAGTTGCAGATTTTTTTACCGAAAGAAAAACTCCGAGGGGGAGTCCAAATTTCCGATAGTAAAGGATTCTGAGTTGAAAATAGAAAGATTTATTTTGGATGAAAATGTCTCGTAAAATAAAGAAGCAAGGCTGAAGTTAGCCAATGAACCTCGACAAAAGCAACCGAGGAAAATATTCGAAAAAATCGGAATGAAGCGATTCCGTTAAAAAACTAATTCCACAAACCAAATGAACTAACAAAAAATTAGAAACAATGATGAAATGTCGCATCTATGCCTCGACATAATTCTCTACATTTTCAGCTTGGCCAGTCCAATTTTCAGACTTTTGATTACCAATAAACTTCCATGAAACCGTAAAAATTAACTGTCAGATTAAGTCCCATGCTTCGTGATGATTCTCTTTTGGAATGTTGCGTATTGAAAGTAGCTCGGGGAATGGGGAATAAATATTAAAAACTAAATTGTCATTTAGCTGTTGGCGCAGAGTGAAACTCTCTTATTGCTCTTTCCCCGATTTTTAAAGTTTATTCCGTTCAAAATGGATTATGTAGTGTAGCACTACAGCCATCCCAAACGAGAGAAAAAAGAAACAACAATTCGCATTCTTTCGTATTGTTGAAATTCTTTTTTATTTAGACTACATTCTCCATTCTCACCAGCAGCGACTAATATTACAATACACAAATAACCTGAATACACAAAAGGCATTTCATTAAAAAATCACACACAAAAACGAAGCAAAACAAAAACTTTAATTTTGTTTCACATTTTATTGGTGGTGCTGTATAGCGGTTTTTGATTATGCTGTATATATACCACGATGTCGTCGGTTATGTACATAATGTACCTTGTTATGTAAACAGTGAGATGTTTCAGATATTGTTCAGATTATTATTGACGGTACCATAAAATCAACAGCACAATAAACGTTTGCCCAATAAAATTGTGGGACAAGAGAGAGAGAGAGAGAGAGAGAGAGAGAGAGAGAGAGAGAGAGAGAGAGAGAGAGAGAGATGAGATCCAAAATGTGTGATCTCAAGGCTCTTATGTTTGAATGCCTCACTCACAATCCAACAAACGTATTGACTAATTGACAAACAATTTTGAATTGAAAGAATAGGTTGAACACACAAAACACCTTTACGGCTATTATATGCACCCGTACGAACAGTAGTTTGAATTTCGAGTCTGAGACTCCATATGTCTAATGTTTGGGTCCTACGGTGTTACCAAATTCAGATGGCTTGTTAGGATGACTGGCGGGACGAAAATGAGTGGAATGGGACCGAACTACCGTAATTCAATTAAAAATCTAGAAAAAATCCTAGACAGCGAAAAATGTCCAAGAATGTGCAAACCGAACGAATTTTTCGTTTCAATTTACCAATTTTCTTGAATGGGCTACAAACGCAGACACAAATACATTAGCGCCAGTGTAAACACGCAAAACCGGGTCTGAGAAAACAACCGTAGTCGAATGGTTTCGCGGGTCACATTTCTATGCATAAAAGTGCTCGATGTGTTTATATGAATGATTTTCACATTAAGATGAGGAGAGGCTGAATTTATCATCATCGGTGTGTTTGATGTTGTGTTAAGCGAACAATATTTATAGTGTGTGTGTGTGTGTGTGTGTGTGCTTGTCTGAGTGTGTGTATAAATATGTGAAACTTTAAACGTTGGAAATGGAAAACAGGTTCTCGTACAAAATATTTACGAGAAACGAGGAAAAAAAACACACACAACACTTGGTATGCATGCAATACACACGCCTTTCCGAAACACACTTGGTATGCTATCCAGAACGAAATTCAAACTATCCAGAAACACATCAAGAGTAATAAATAAAATCAAGAATTTGAGCGTAGATTCCTAGGGAACAATATGCCCAATACTCATGTCATGTCATCATCTCATATAATACATAAATGTTAAGGTCATTCATAATCTCAGCGCGATTACATATTAAATACATTAACAGTCAAACATTGAACATTAAACAATGAAATATCAAGAAAAGTTCTTTTTACTTTAAATGTAACATTAGACCCCTCATTCTCTCACTGAAAATCAGTGACTCTCTCGGCTAATGCTGAAACAACGCAAACATTAGAGACTCGGAGGTTGGTTTTTTTTTGTGTGTTCTGTTGTGTGGGCGGATAGTATTATTTTTGATATTTCTATTTTTAGCCTGCACACCATCGAGTGTCTTTCCTATTTTTCCTATTCGTACGGATCTAAAATACATGAGAAACCCGACAAAATAACGTTAGGGGAGCAGACACAACATAATTTTCCTTGCTTTCAGATAAATATAAAACACACCGAACAGGTGCAGCCGTGAATACCAGAAGCGTATTCAACAAAATTGACATACACAAGGAATGAAAACACACAAAATTTACGATATTAAAATCGAGCTGAACGCTTTTCTCGCGAAACGATTCAGTCCCATCAAACCGAATGTTTTGCTTCATTCGATAAATCGTTATTATTTTTGTCAGCGCAATAAGGAAACTTTATTTTTATTTTTTTTTTCGGATTATTTACCTTTATCGGGGCAAACATTCAATTGTTCGTCATCGGGCGAAACACTTGTAATGATTGATGTTGCGTCCATAACATTTGTTGACGCTGAGATGATGTAAAATAATTATTATCCACAAGGCTCGTACACCACATAAACCTTTTGCTTTAATCCACCACAAAAACAATCCAATTAGTCGACACACCGTATTCCTTTCGGTGAATATTTGTTGTTGGTTTTAAAAATTTCAATTTTGTGATCACATCACAATATCAAACAAAATTTTTTTTTTTAGTTGGAACATTGCACATGAACAATTTCATGATAAACACACAGTTCACAAAAAACGTAAATAATTTTCTTGGTGCTGCCGGACTGATTTTAATTCTCAAACTCGCGAGCTAAGCGCCCCAGCAAACTTTCTGTCGTGGAATTGAATGTTATTTTCACACAATAAGTAAAACATCAAAAAAATAGAGCATCAATGACGATTGAATTACGAATGAAATTAAAAGTTTAGTTGTCACTCACTCGTCCATATTTCGTAGAATAAAAATGAACGAAGAGACGAATGTGCACTCGTGTGTGTCGTGCCTAAAACTCGAACTCGAAAAATGAATGAAAACAACAAGTTCGTTTGCGTTCAATTTTGAAAATGAGCGGGTCGGCTTCTTGTGAACGAAACCTTGAAACCTTCTGAAAGAACAGGTTAGGACGGTTAGAACACAAAATTGGAACGGTGCAGTGGACGTTTTCCATGTACAATTTGTAGTACAAGCGGTCTCTTCTAAATCGATGTTGGAGATACTAAGTTACTGTGTCTTCTATTAGTTACACGACAGAGAGTAAAGTAAACCAGGCAGTAGCGGTTCATTTTTGAAACGTCAAATAAGGGACCTAATACACTGTATGAGAATAAACTCAAATGAACATTGACATAAATTGAAAAATTTTATTCACAAAAAAATTGGGCTACTGCTAGATTGTTCAGGTCAAATCAAGCGCTCCTGCTTGGTTTACTTTACTCTGCCGTGATTTGTTATCGACTCAAAGCTCTTTCAAACTTAAACTTCGATACGCGCTCGTCAAATTGACACGCATAGACTGCAATTAAAAACTACAACCATAGCACTGTAGCTCCAAGCATGGACACTCAAATGTGAGATGTCACATTTTGAGTCTATTTTACGCATACATTCAAAATTGCTTCTGTTGTGTATGTGTTGTAACTCACGCAAAGAAAACATACTTACTGTCTGCACGAAAGTCACGCAGACTCTGATTTCAGGTGAACCCAAATTTCATCTATTTTGAGGCTAGAGTGCTATACTTCAACCTAAAAGAGAAAAAAAGGTGGAAACGTAAGTTGGATCGAAGCGAGAATGAGCCTGTTATTGAGCATATTTCATCTTGATTTTTTATTAGATACCAACGCACCACGCATAAACGCATCGTGATTAGATACCATTGTCGGATAGTTCTACTCGACTCACACCTGAGCAAAGTTCAGTGTTAGCATATTTTCAAGTTAAAAACTTGTCATTTCATTGTCCAGTGGAGTGCAAATGCTGGTACACAAAGAAATTGAAAATAGATTAAGATTGGCTCGTTCGGTATGTGATTTTTATGTAGATGGAAGCATGGGGTTTCGGTGGGTTAATTAATTTCTCTACGTTGCCCACATTGCAATGTCAAATGTCAAACATATGTCCAAGGTCTTTGATTTGTTGAATACACAAATTCGGATCACAAGTGACCATCCGGACTTTTTTTTCGTCAGAGTTATTAGCGTCAGCCCAAAAGGGCGATGGAAATGCAGATCATATTGGACTTGGTCAGCAATACAAATTTTACAGTGTACTTCTTAGAAAGGGTGTTTTTGGCACCTAGCATGACAGTATAATTACGTATGTCAAACAGAGTAACTTCTACTCTAATTGTATGACCTTGAAACAGTGTAAAAATGTGAAATTACACCGTATCCACTGTCGAATGTTTGGTTTTGTCGCCGATGACTAATAGAATTTGAAGATTTTGTGGACTATCTAGAATCACTACCACATTTCCTTTGCTACTGCTAAGATTAATGCTTTGGTTGAGCTGAGTTGACCGTGAAAATGCCTTTCAAAACAGAAGATTTATATCTTCCTACGAGAGGTTTAAAACAATATGGACCAGGTCCTCGATTCTCATGCGTTCGTTACTCCTAATATTCGTAACTTGACAGTTGCGTGTATAAAATCCCATAAGAACTGTCAAGTTACGAATTCTTAAAGTTACAAACATATATGAGAATTGATGTCCCAGGGCGCCAATTCTCGTGAATTTAAGAATTAGTAACTTGACAGTAGGGCGTATCGAATTTTGAGAATTTTAAGGGTCGCGATAGCCTGTGTGCGGAAAACGTAGATCATTGAAAACTAAGTCCAGGCATATGGTTGATGGATCCGAAGGAGCCCGGGAAGAAGTCCCACCGGACGACTTTAACTTTCAAATGGTCATAACTCGGAAAGTTGAGAGTATTTCTGAAAACAATGTTCTAGCAGGATGTAGAGCGTTAAAAACTCTACAAAACTGCCAAAGAAACCGATGGTCCAAAAGGTGTGTCTGTCAAGGTTTTCTAACATCGAAAGTTCGACATTTTCGTTTTTGACTTTTATTTCCTGAGAGACAAATTATTAAGTTTAGCTTTTGGCATGAGGTTGTAGAGGAGGTCGAGTACTACCAGTACACTAGGCATTGCCCCGGTCGGCGATCCATCCGAAACCACATTTTCAACATTTTTGAATGAACTTTTTAAGTGTACCCACGTCGCCCACGAAGCCAGTGCAGACATTGTAACCGGTGTTGCTGAGTCGAGGTAACCTTACTGGCCGTAAGTGCACATAATATTCCATAACAGTAGCTGAACTCTTTTACAAAATATTTGGGATCTCGATGTAGCACATTATATTGACACGGTATACCACGAAGTTCAACCTTTTGTAAAAATATCGAAAAATGTGTATTTGCAACGAAATCGACTTCTTACTACTGTTCGTGGGTCAAATAACTAATTAAAACGATTATTTGTTGTTTTTCTCACAAATTTCAATTTATCAGATTTTGTAGTACAAAATGTGCTACACCGAATTCTTAAATATTTTGTAAAAGAGTTCAGCTACTGTTATGGAATATTATGTGCACTTACTGGCCAAGGTTACCTCGACTCAGCAACACCGGTTACAGTGTCTGCACTGGCTTCGTGGGCGACGTGGGTACACATAAAAAGTTCATTCAATAAATGTTGAAAAAGTGGTTTCGGATGGATCGCCGACCGGGACAATGCCTAGTGTACTGGTAGTACTCGACCTCCTCTACAACCTCATGCCAAAAGCTAAACTTAATAATTTGTCTCTCAGGAAATAAAAGTCAAAAACGAAAATGTCGAACTTTCGATGTTAGAAAACCTCGACAGACACACCTTTTGGACCATCGGTTTCTTTGGCAGTTTTGTAGAGTTTTTAACGCTCTACATCCTGCTAGAACATTGTTTGCAGAAATACTCTCAACTTTCCGAGTTATGACCATTTGAAAGTTAAAGTCGTCCGGGGGGACTTCTTCCCGGGCACCTTCGGATCCATCAAGCATATGCCTGGACTTAGTTTTCAATGATCTACGTTTTCCGCACACAGGCTATCGCGACCCTTAAAATTCTCAAAATTCGATGGTGTTAAGGAATCTCGCGCCGCGTCATTCACAATAATTCACAAAGTGACATCTTCCTTATACAAAATGTTCCAAAAAGTGAATTATTGTGAATAACACGGCGCGAGATTCCTAGCAACCAATTCGATACGCCCTACTTGACAGTTGTCACCTTAATGGTGGGTGTAGAGGAATTTCGCGCCGACGTCATTCACAAGTGACCTGCGTGAGTCACAAAGTGATATCTTCCTTGTAACAAATGCTATATTGTGAATCCATCATATTGTGGTCCATAAGATTCGTAATTTGTAAGGTCACAGCACTGTCAAGTTACGAATTTTTAAATTCATTAGAGTCGTCGCCAAGTGTTCCTAATCAGCAAAATGCAAATAATTCTGAGCGCTAAAATTCAAAATTAATGCTGGTTGGCACTTCATCCAAAATCGAATTCCTTGCCGGATTTTCAGCGACATTTTAGTCTCTGTCAAAAATTACGGGACTTATTCGGATATGGGAATAATCAATTGAGAGACAACGTTCCCTTCAAATCAACTTTTTTATTCAGAAACTCTAACAACGCTAAAAGGCAACAACGAATTAAAAACAGTAAATGGTCAGGAGGTAACTTTAGCGGCCTTGCCCTTCTTCCGTTTCTTAGTTAAAAAGATTCGAATTTCATAGCCAGCATCCTCTACGGTATATTCCTTACTTTTCGATAGTGTATGACGTTCCGCGGAACTGTTTAGCGTAGATTCACTTGCGCAATCGCCCTTGCGAACTGCAACTTCCATTGAAAGGAAGGACTCATCAATGGTTTCGTTGCAAATTGTTTCCTTACTTGCAGCCGGACTCATCGTTTTCGTTGGTTTTTCCACCGACATTTTGCGGTCAGTCTCTTTGCACGGCAAAATCGTTTGATTATCAACGGGCGTATGCTCCATCAGTTCGTAATCGATGTCGATGTCCATGTCGAAAAAACGATTCCAGCAGTTTACTTAATATAACAGCCTGTGTGGATCTGAGGCAACGTTGGACCGTTAGGTTTTCACTTTCTTCCATAAACGAGAGGCCATTCAATAAATCCCAAACGACCTGAGTGAATCGAAGTGAAAACAATTTTGAAAGGAAGGTGTCTCTGTTCCACTCACTCTTATGTTCCCATTGGATGCGAGTGACTTGTAGGTGATCGTTGCCATTAGACTTTGAATGCTACCCAGCACCCGTGGACTTGTTGTCCCCATGTGGAAAAGAACTTTGTTGCGGCCTACGGTAGAATTCCAATGACGATCATAAACCGCTTCGTGCGCATACAATTTGTCCATGAATGTGAACACATTTTGCGTCAGATTCAAATCATGAATGCATTGCGGCAGAATAGCGATCAACGAGTACAGACCAGCATTTCTCTTCGATTCGAGCACTGTTGTCTGCAACCTGGAAGAGGTTTCCGATTTTTTGTGTTGAATACCAAAGCTTCGACTTCTGTGACTTCCATCTGTGTACTCACCAATTGATCCAGCGACAAGGTCAATCCCCGCGACGTTACTCATTGAACAATGTTTGTGACCAAATTCACGTCGGCTTGGTGCAGAGAGATTTGATTGGCCAGGTGATGCCAATGGTACGATTTCGTGCAATTGTTGTGAACGGATTCGTCAAGCCGATTACAGATATTTGACAACAATTTGACGATGGACGATCGAACGCCTGGGTCTTGGTGATTGGCCATAATCAAAATGATGTCGACGGTCACGTAATGGGACAGAACCTGAAACGAAATTTCGGATTCACTTTAAGTGTCTTCCTGTTTCAAATATGTACAGCACTTCAAGTACTCATACCTCCTGTATCGATGCGTCCGGCAGAATCAGTATGAAATCCTTTAATAAATTGAAAAGTCCATTCTGCAGTTGAGTTATGCCGTACTGCGTATTCTCGAAGGGCAGATCTTGTCGCTGAAATTTGAAATTCGTTTTCTCCTCCAAATTACGAACATCCTCGATGGCAATGACTTCGTAGTCTTTCACCAGTTGCATGTCGTCTTCAACGCCGCTTTCCGCAACAGTTCCTGAAAACAATTTGAATGCGGTTGATGGAACGACATCCACTGCAACAAAATCCAAACCTTTTCCTCTCGCATCTTTCTCAGTCTCGCTGTCTGTTGTTGTCCGGGAGCTTAGACTCGACGGTGACCTCTTGCCCATTTTATTCTTTTTAATGAACGACCGTTTCTTGAACTGTGAATTGAGCAGCAGCGCCGGTGGTTGACCTGGCTTCAATAACTTTTTCATTCGACGATCAGCCGCTGAATAACTGACAATAGCATCGAGACCATCTGCGGTAGGATATCCAGAATTATTGAGGTGAGTTCCATTTTCGACGGGCGCCTCATTCTCTTTCGCTGTCCCATTTTCGACGGTCGCTTCATTTTCTCTCCTCGTACATTCCCGGTCGTCCGAATTCGTGGACGGTAATCTATCAACTGATTGATTGATTGAGCTGCCAGAACGATCCAACGAATGATCCATCGACACAGATCTCATGGTTGGTGCCTTGGTTGGACTCTTACGCATCGGAACTGTGTTCTTTCTCTCGCGGCGAATGTTGATGCTTAATTTTCGCGTTGACATGGGCAGACTGATCCGTTTTTGCTTCACCATGACCATCGACGAGATTAAGAAGTAAAATTTCGACCGATCGTGCGTTATGAAGCTTTCGCTGGGACGATGCAACAGCAGTAGCACTTTGATTATATCGTCCAGCAACGATGGATTGGGTGGCGAACCCGCAAAAATACTCATCAAATTGACAATCGAGTCAGCTGCCTGGCGAGACAAATACGCTGGTTCCGTCACACAGATCAAATGAACTTTGCAAAAATTGAGCAACGCTGGTATCAGTCCGGCTTTGCTGAGACAATGGATATTTTGCGCTTGTCTTGGATGTTTTTCCCGGACGAGTGCCTGGAACGTTTCCAGAAGCGTAGCCAATATGGTCGAGTCATGACTTTTCGGCACATGCCAATCGGAGTAGCGATGAATTATCGACATCAGTAAGTTGGGATGGACAATGTTCGCATTTGCCGTTGCCACCACATGGAAACCATCCGATCGTTTCGTCAAAACCGGTTTATCACAGGCCGTTTCTAGGATACTATTGAGCAAATTGATTCCCTTGATGCAGCCAGTCGAATGGATGACAGGTCCAATCAGGCTGGTGTAGTCTTTTCGAATGAATTCCGTGTACAAATGGGGATTTGAATGAGCAATTTTGAGCAGAAATGTTAGGGCCGACGATTGAATGAATTCGGAATCGGACAGCTCCACTACCTGGAAAATGGAAAAATTGTCAGTTCGCTCACACACTTTGCGAGATGTTAGTCAACGCACCTTCGCAAACAAAAACAACAAAGTGGCCATGCCACCACATAACAAGGTCGCAGTTTGGAACGAAGGGATCTGCAAGCAATTGGCGCCAGAGCCGAACGTGATCATTCCCATGGTCTCTCCTAAAAAACAGGTTAGTTGTTAAAGAACCGGTGAGCGAGCTAAGTTTGAGTTGTGCCTATACCACCACTTAAGTTATTACTTGCACGGTTCGTAAAGCCAGACACGATGTTCGCATCCATAGAGTCAAAAACGACAGTCAAATTGTCCTTGAGAATTGTCATCGCTCTTGTAAAATCAACATTTCCGGACAAACTGGCCATCGAACTTAGAAATCCGAAGTTCGGTAGAACATTGCCAATCTATAGATGAGAACAAACGTAACGTCAATCAACGACACAGCAACTTCGACTTACCTGACACTGTGTAAGACTCATATAATCTGCTCCAAGAGCAACCAAACTTCCTAAAACGTCAGCTTCAAGGATGCACGTTCGAAACAGATGTACATTTGACAATGAGTACACCAGCTCCGGCGGTTTCGATTTCGTCGTGTCATTGTTGATGTACTCCACCAGCTTGGGTGATGTTAATTTGGAACCGACGCACAGCACTTGAAATTTATCGTTTTTCACTTGGTGTGAACACGGAATGCTGAGGTCTCGTTGAAACGATCCGTCGACCATTATTCGCACCTGATGGATTGGTTACATTAAATGCGGGTTTGCCGACAAAAAACAAAAATCTCACCTTCATCTCGGACCCAGTAAACAGTACGGAGAAGCTTAAATGTTTCCATTGATTGTGCGCCAGTTTCAATCCCTTCACTTCCAGCGGCAGTTGTGATGTAAAATATTCCTCGGGAGACGTAGACGAAAACAGATTGAACTGGCTGAGGCTGTTGCGAATGGCTATGTGTGTGCTTTTTACGGCATGATATGTGCTCGACAGGACATTCAGTCCAAGAGTGTCGTCTCCCTGTTTACCGTTACCATTTTTTACATATTCCCGCTGCGCTGACTGCGATGGCTTCGATTCCAATTCGTCCTGTATGGGTGAAATGGCTCTGGACGATTTGCGACGACGTTGTTGCGATGTGCATGGACATGGGCTTTTCTTTCGAGGCGATACTGGATCGGGCATTACTTCTGTACTGCTGCGGGTGAGCTTGGGAATTTTCCTTTCAGCATATTGAGCGCTTGGTTTGCTGAGTTGAAGAAACACGGTGCTACTGTCGCTTGGGCTCACGTATACGGTGAAAAGCAATTTGTTGGAACCGACCGATAGCAGATGCAGCTGAAACGAAAACATTTCGGGGAGTGTTGATGGGAGTTTCAAACAACAGAAGTGATTTGCGGTTACCTTTTCTAGTTTTGATTTTTCTTCAACAATTTCACGGAACGGATCTTCTTCGTCCGAACTACTATTCGACCTGACCTTATGCTTGCCATACCGTGGCGCCATATTAATCCACGTAGTTACAGTAAATCCATCGGAATTCCACGGCGAAAAATTGAGACAATTCAGTGGTATGACATACGATGCCTTGGTAAAGGCCGTTGTCTGCTTATGCACTTCATGGTAGTCGTGGATTTGTTTAATGTCCTTCAGTATTAATGGCTCACATGATGATTTGATGGATTCATCTGCAAACATTTGAGATTGCAACGAAATTCGAATATTGGCATTGATTGACCATCCTACCGTTGATACTAGGAAATTGAAAGGCGTATGTTGGTTGAACTTGGTAGGCAGCTTTTCCCAAATAGACGAGCCGCGGCAGTAGCAAATCAACTGGCGCATTATCTCCGGAGAGGATATTCAAGTAAGCGGACAGAGTTTCGGCAGTGTTGATTTCGGTGATGAGTTCCAAAATCGACTTCTGTAACTCTCGTAAACGAGAATCGTTAGACGCCAAAATCTTCGAAAATCCTCGTATGAGATAGAGAGATCCCCCAATCGATTTGTACGATTTCGTGCAATTGTTGTGAACGGATTCGTCAAGCCGATTGCAGATGTTTGACAACAATGTGACGATGGACGATCGAACGCCTGGGCCTGGGTGATTGGCCATAATCAAAATGATGTCGACGGTCACGTAATGGGTCAGAACCTGAAACGAAATTTCGCATTCACTTCAAGTGTCTTCCTGTTTCAAAACTGTACTTCAGCGCTTCAAGTACTCGCGGTCATACCTCGTGAAGTAGTATGTCGAAAGTAGAGTGTGAATGAAGGCACGTGTGCCATGAAGTGCAAAACCACTCCAGAATTGGAACACAACTGGAGTGGTCGTTTTATACACTTTTCAACTACGTGAGTGTAATTTTATGTGTCTTCGCTTAGCAATGCCTGGTAAAACTTTAATAAAGTCGGTCGCAAGGCATTGTTAAGAAGCTCTCTATCGTTGTACGGATTGTTGGGCAGGAGTTCTTGAATTTGTACATCTGGAACGGCTTCAAACGATTTAATTGCATCGATGTACGAGTCGGTGATCTCAGTGCGATAAAAGAACGGCGATAGTCCAATTTGTAACACACCATACAATGTCTGGCTGCCAAAGCGTTTGTTTTCGAACATCCGAAGTTTCTTGTCATTCTCTATGGCCATAGAAATTATGTAGGCCGCCAGTTGTGTTCGACATTTTTCCCGATACTCTTCATCGTAAACTGAACGGGCGCCCTTTACCCCTACGGCACAAAACATTAGTAGCCACGATTCGACTCGTTTCGTAAATACGAGGTCAGCGACACCATACATCAGTTTCACTTGAGATTGAACGAACTGGTCTTTACCGATGAATAATTTCATAATATTTTTAGTGACATCCAGTGACACCGCCTCTGTGCCGAAGGTTTGAAAATGATTCAACTGATTTACGAGATCTCGTTCGACACTACCAAAATCAGCCGGAACGTCGTCGTGAATATTAAATGTACCAAACTTTTCGAGAAATTTTGGTAGTGCTTTTTCCTCTTTGTTAAAAAATTGTTTCAATTGTTCGGAATGTGATGATTTGATCGTTTTCGACGAAAAACAGATTTTAAATTTTGATTTATGTTCCTCGCGCCAATGGGATGCGGATGGTACCGACGAAACGGGTGTTTCAGATGATCCTCTCGACGAGGCACCTTTGTGCCGCTTCGACAGGTGACCCCCTTCAATATCCGACATTTCACTCAAACAATATTCGAAACCGTTGTTTTCGTTTCTTATTAAATAAATGGTCTTTTCACCGTCACTTATGGATTTCACAATGTTATTTTTGTCGAAATCACAACATTCAATGTCCATGATGTTCAATATCGTATTCGGATAGAAACAAAATTATCTAACGTATACGTACACACACAACACAATCTTTAACAAAAAATTTTTTCACATTTTATTGTTTATCGAGCTCGTCGACCGACGGCTGAAACGAGACTGTTCTCGGTTTTTATTATTCGAAAGTGATTTTTTTTTAGCCCCGTACGAAGTACGAAGGGGCTTATAGGATTACGATGCCGTGTGTAATTGATGGAATTCGAAGCAGACGTGTTCGAAGCCTATGTTCATAGATGACGAATCCGCAATAAAAATTTGGGCCGTCTGTCCGTCTGTCTGTCACGTCGATATCTTGAGTAAATCAAATCCGATTTCAAAAAAAAAAAAATTCCCTGAAAGATAGTCAAAATGGTGAGGCTAAGTTCGAAGATGAGCATATTCGGGTCGGCTTTTCGTGAGTTAGGGCCATCTAAGTGATTTAAGATGTAAATGTAAATGACACGGCAAATGATAGGTATTGTCAATACCAATCCAGGAAAAAAAAGTTTTTTTAAATCGGGTGAGTGGACCGTGAGTTAGGGCCTTAGAAGTGAAAAGCTACTAGGGCCCTATGTGTATTTTACATAGAACTCAAGTAAATTTAATCCGTTTTTCGTAATTTTTGTTTCATTTGAAAGATAATCGAACACCGAATAGAATGTGGTTGAAAAAAAAAATTAAATTTGGGTCCTTGGACTAAGGCCGCTACTAGGGCCCTATGTGTATTTTACATTGAACTCGAGTAAATTTCATTCGTTTTTCGTAATTTTTGTGTCATTTTGAAGGTAATCAAAGGCCGAATAGAATGTTGTTGAAAAAAAAATTAAATTTGGGTCCTCGGACTAAGGCTGCTACTAGGGCCCTATGTGTATTTTACATATAACTCGAGCAAATTTCATCCGTTTTTCGTAATTTTTGTGTCATTTGGAAGGTAATCAAAGGCCGAATAGAATGTTGTTGAAAAAAAATTAAATTTGGGTCCTCGGACTAAGGCCGCTACTAGGGCCCTATGTGTATTTATACTCAATAAATTAAAATTTTAGGGCGATTTGAAATTTTTGTTTCATTTGAAAGGAACGTCGTACGGGGCTTCGTAATTGCGCTATGCGCAATTTGTAAGATGTACACATTCCATAATAATTTTACTTTAACTACATTAACCGGCGCATAGGCTTACGGTCAAAGTAGGGTGACAGACGCACTAGGGTCACGTACGCAATAGATATACGGGTTTGTACGGGGCTCAGTCGCAGCAAACGCTCCGACTGTTCTGATGCCTCCTTTTTTAGTTGTATTGTTCAATTTCGTAGAATAAAAATGAACGAAGAGACGAATGTGCACTCGTGTGTATTGTGCCTAAAACTAACTACTCGAACTCGAAAAATGAATGAAAACAATAAGTTCGTTTGCGTTTACTTTTGAAAATGGGCGGGTCGGTTTCTTGTGAATGAAACCTTGATTCTCCCCTAGGTTCTGAATGAACAGATTAGGACACAAAATTGCAAAGGTTCAGTCGACGTTTTCCATGTACAATTTGTGGTACACTCTTCTAAACCGATGAGGAGTTACTAAAAAAGGTTGTTGTCCTCGTTATCGACTCAGAGTTCTTTTAAACTTTAAATTTGATACTAAACACAAAATTAATTATGGATTGAGCGCTAGTTCAGTTGACAAGCATTAACTTCAATTAAAAATGCTAGAGTGCTACACTTGAATCCGCCAAAAAACCCAGAAGGGTAAATGTGACGCAAGTCCTTTATCTTACTTACAAAATAACTGATATCGCTGAGGGTGACGCATTCTGCAGAAAGAAAATTTGACAAAAAAAAAAATTGCGTCACAAAGTGGCAGATGATTCGGCCTTCTTCCGTTTAAATTCCATTATTTCACGACGGATTTTGTCCTATTTTCATAGCCATGGTTACCTCAACATCTGCCACTTTGTGACGCAATTTTTTTTTGTCAAATTTTCTTTCTGAAACTTTTTTGGTCACTTTTCGGTTGATAAAAAGTTTACGTACAGGCGCAGAATGCGTCACCCTCAGCGATATCAGTTCTTTTGGAAGTTTAGGGGTAAGGGTCACTAGTTTTGTAAGCATCTCACGTCGACTGCAGCTCAAATCCATCGAAAATACGATGGAAGTTAGGAAGTGCCGGAGAAATCATATGTCATCCCAAAATTTAGGAACCAACCTTGGAACACCTCTCTTATATCGAAAATAACCCTAATCCATCGAGAAATCCCATGGAAGTTAGAAAGTGCCAGAGGAATCATCTGTCATCCCAAAATATAGGAACCAACCTTGGAACACCTCACTTATGTCGAAAATAACCCAAATCCATCAAAAAATCCGATGGAAGGTAGGAAGTGCCAGATGAATCATCTGTCATCCCAAAATATAGGAACCAACCTTGGAACACCTCACTTATGTCGAAAATAACCCGAATCCATCAAAAAATCCGATGGAAGGTAGGAAGTGCAGGAGAAATCATATGTCATCCCAAAATTTAGGATCCAACCTTGGAACACCTCACTTATGTCGAAAATAACCCGAATCCATCAAAAAAACCGATGGAAGTTAGGAAGTGCCAGAGGAATCATCTGTCATCCCAAAATTTAGGAACCAACCTTGGAACACCTCACTTATGTCGAAAATAACCCGAATCCATCAAAAAATCCGATGGAAGTTAGGAAGTGTCAGAGGAATCATCATCTGTCATCCCAAAATTTAGGATCCAACCTTGGAACACCTCACTTATGTCGAAAATAACCCGAATCCATCAAAAAAACCGATGGAGGTTAGGAAGTGCTAGAGGAATCATCTGTCATCCCAAAATTTAGGAACCAACCTTGGAACACCTCACTTATGTCGAAAATAACCCAAAATCATCAAAAAATCCTATGGAAGTTAGGAAGTGCCAGAGGAATCATCTGTCATCCCAAAATTTAGGAACCAACCTTGGAACACCTCACTTATGTCGAAAATAACCTGAATCCATCAAAAAATCCGATGGAAGTTAGGAAGTGCTAGAGGAATCATCTGTCATCCCAAAATTTAGGAACCAACCTTGGAACACCTCACTTATGTCGAAAATAACCCGAATCCATCAAAAAAACCGATGGAAGTTAGGAAGGGCCAGAGGAATCATCTGTCATCCCAAAATATAGGAACCAACCTTGGAACACCTCACTTATGTCGAAAATAACCCAAATCCATCAAAAAATCCGATGGAAGGTAGGAAGTGCCAGATGAATCATCTGTCATCCCAAAATTTAGGAGCCAACCTTGGAAACCCTCACTTATGTCGAAAATAACCCGAATCCATCAAAAAAACCGATGGAGGTTAGGAAGTGCTAGAGGAATCATCTGTCATCCCAAAATTTAGGAACCAACCTTGGAACACCTCACTTATGTCGAAAATAACCCAAAATCATCAAAAAATCCTATGGAAGTTAGGAAGTGCCAGAGGAATCATCTGTCATCCCAAAATTTAGGAACCAACCTTGGAACACCTCACTTATGTCGAAAATAACCTGAATCCATCAAAAAATCCGATGGAAGTTAGGAAGTGCTAGAGGAATCATCTGTCATCCCAAAATTTAGGAACCAACCTTGGAACACCTCACTTATGTCGAAAATAACCCGAATCCATCAAAAAATCCGACGGAAGTTAGGAAGTGCCAGAGGAATCATCTGTCATCCCAAAATTTGGGAACCGACCTGGTGTAAGTTAATATTTAATAATCCACACAATTTCCAACAAGAAACACATCCAAAAACAACACACACCTTTCACCACATTACCATCCATATCATGCACTAAAATATACAAAACACACACACACACATACAAATTGGTTTTTATATGACATTTGTATATGGAGACTTTGAGGAGCTCCAGCTCCCAAGATATGGATTTTTTCCAACTTTTGAAAATTCCATTGTTATTTTTGGGCCATTATTAGCCTATAACCAAAATTTCAGGAAAATCTATAGAAACGTTTAGGAGTTCCTGGATCCTGGAATCTTGGAACTAACTAACTAACTAAGTAACTAACTAACTAACGTAGGCGATTTCAGTTATCTGAAAAAACGAAATTTTGCTTATTTTCATACAAACATCAATATTTCGAAGTACAGTATCTCGGCCAATTTTGAAGCTGCAGTAACGTGTGATAGCTCGTTGAACTCGTATGGATTCCGAGATTCCAGATATCCTGGTTTGGGAGTCGTTTGAGTAAAGGGGGAGAAGTCAAAAAGTTGGTAAAACATTTTTGGTAGTGGACTTGCGTCACGCCCGCTTACTAACGTGCGGGCATGATTTAAAAGAGAAAAAACTGTAGAAAAATAAATTTGATCGAAACGAGAATAAGGCTGTGCAAATTTCAGCTTTATTTTAATTTTAAGATAAGCGAAAAAAAGACTGCTCAAATTGCACAGCCAGTAAAAAATCGATCTTTTCAAAAAACAGAAATTACAATAAATAAAAATCGTCCACTCTATTCCTTCCCAACGTTCCAAGAATACATGCTGCGTTTCAGCTTGATTTCTTATTAGATAAATACCAACGCACCACGTATAAGCGCGCATCCTGATTTCAGACACTGTCGGATAGTGACTCGACTCACATCTGAGGAAAGTTCAGTGTCAGCATATTTCACTATTAGTTAGATACTTGTCATTTCATTGTCTAGTGGAGTGCAAATGCTGGTGCGTTGATGATAATACAAAGAAATTGAAAATAGATTAAGACTGGCTCGTTCGGTTTGTGTTTTTTATGTACGGGGTTTCGGTGGGTTAATTAATTTCTTTACGTTGCCCACATTGCAATGTCAAACATTATTATCAAAGTCATTAATTTGTTCTAGGTGAAGTCTTTTTTCACCAATTGAAATGTCTGGAAAACGTGTGGCAACGTGTAAAAAACAAAAATCAAAACCCACCAGAAACCGGTGGTGATCCACTTGTCAACGGACAAATCATAAACAAATTCCTTAAAAAAATTTGTTCTCGCATTATTGGTTAGTGAAGCCAATGAACGTCAACACAAGGTATGGTCGAATGTCAAACTTTGTATGGAGCGGAGGACATAGCGATTTCATATAAAGAAATTCACCTCTCATGAGAGGTGAGTTTGTTTATATGAAATCGTTATGTCCTCCGGTTTGTATGAATAGACCATACCTGGTTTATACTTTCATTGAGTCAAGCGAGTCGCCACCGATCATCGGTGTTTTTTTTTACAAGTTGGCACACATGCATTGGTACATTACATTATACTTCCTGAGAACCTGTGCTGCCACCTACATAATAAACGCATACTAAGCGATCTAATCTATTGCAAATACAAAAGACGAAAGTTTGTTTGAATTTTTTGTCTGTCGTTTAATACGATCCCTTACGATCTCGGATTGCAAGTGACCATCCGGACTTTTTTTAGTCAGAGGTATTAGCGTCAGCCCAAAAGGGCGAGGTATGGTCTTATATTAAAATTTGTATGTAGCGGAGGAAATAGCGACTTCATATAAACAAACTCACCTCTCGATGACAGTATAATTACGTATGTTAAACAGAGTAATTTCTACTCTAATTGTATGACCTTGAAACAGTGTAAAAATGTGAAATTACACCGTATACAGTTTACACTGTCGAATGTTGGGTTTTCTTTCTTCGCCATTGACTAATTGAATTTAAAGATTTTGTGGACTATCGAAAATCACTACCACATTTCCTTTGCTACTGCTAAGATTAATGCTTTGGTTGAGCTGAGTTGACCGTGAATATGCCTTTCAAAACAGAAGATTTATATCTTCCTACGAGAGGTTTAAAACAATATGGACCAGGTCCTCGATTCTTATGCGTTCGTAACTCCTAATATTCGTAACTTGACAGTTGCGTGTATAAAATCCCATAAGAACTGTCAAGTTACGAATTCTTAAAGTTACGAACATATATGAGTATTGATGCCCCAGGGCGCCAAATTAAGAATTCGTAACCTGACAGCTGTCACCTTAATGCTAAGAGTGGTCCATAAGGTTCGTAACATGTAGGGACACAACTGTCAAGTTACGAATTTTTAAATTCATTAGAGTCGTCGCCAAGTGTTCCTAATCAGCAAAATGCAAATAATTCTGAGCGCTAAAATTCAAAATTAATGCTGGCTGGCACTTCATCCAAAATCAAATTCCTTGCCGGACTTTCAGCGACATTTTAGTCTCTGTCAACAATTTCGGGACTTATTCGGGTATTGGCATGATCAATTGAAAGACAACGTTCCCTTCAAATCCACTTTTTTATTCGGAAACACTAACATGCGCCGACAAAAGGCAACAACGAATTAAAAACAGTAAATGGTCAGGAGGTAACTTTAGCGGTCTTGCCCTTCTTCCGTTTCTTAGTTAAAAAGATTCGAATTTCGTAGCCAGCATCCTCTACGGTATATTCTTTGCTTTTCGATAGTGTATGACGTTCCGCGGAACTGTTTAGCGTAGATTCACTTGCGCAATTGCCCTTTCGAACAGCAACTTCCATCGAGAGAAACGATTCATCAATGGTTTCGTTGCAAGTTACATCTTTACTGGCAGTCGGACTCATCGTTTTCGTTGGTTTTTCCTCCGACATTCTGCGGTCAGTCTCTTTGCACGGCAAAATCGTTTGATTTTCAACGGGCCTATGCTCCATCAGCTCGTAATCAATGTCCATGTTTGAATTGTCATCGTTTAGAAGTTGTGCCGATTCTGACACCTCTTTTGGTGCATCCTCTCTGTGGACTTTTTCTTTTACCAATTTCGATGGCGTTGATGTTATCACTGCCATTGGTACATCATCTTCGCTGCCTTTTTTGCTGATCGGTTTCGATGCCGTTGATTTGGACTTCTTTTTTGACATGTCCTCTCCGTCGACATTTTCTTTTATCACTTCCAAAGATGTTGATCTTGACATCTCCATCTGTAGATCCTCCGCGACATCTTTTTCTTTCATCACTTCCGCAGGTGCTGATTTTGTTTCGTTATCTCCTTCGGAATTTCCTTCCGTCACTTCCGAAGATGCTGACGCGGCCTGTGGTGCATCATCTCCGTCGGAATTTTCGTGTATCGATTCCAGTGTCGACGACTTCGTCGCGTTCTTTGGCACACCGTCTTCGGCCACATTTTGATCTATCGATTCCGATGGTGCTTTCACTACTCTGAAAGGGGAATCTAGGTTCAGGTTGTTAGTAGACGCTGCATCCTCCATTACTCGTAGTTCTTGGCTCAAATTCTCCGACATCACTGGCAACTCTTCAACCGTTTCACGACTAACATCGACCACATCTGAATTTTGCTGATCGATTGCGATGTTTGTTGGTAACACTTCAACAGTGTTTTCGGATTCAGCAATTACTTCAACGCTCGCATCGGTGGATCTCTTTAATTCAGTATTTCCATCGCTGGAACTGTTTGAATCTTGAAAACAGAAGATAACGTTAGAGAGACAAACGACTAAATCTTTATGCTAAACCAACCTTTACCACCATCCTCGTGTGGCGTCTTCACTCTACGATCACCAGTATGTGAACCGTTTCGTTTACGACGTTCCTGGGTTGATTGTCCATTTTGCACATGCTCTTGTCCAACATCCGTGCTGTCGATCTTGTCGAGGATTTTCTTTTGAGCTTCCAGCATAGCTTCCAAATCTTTCTCCTTCAGACTGCTAACAGAGTCCTTTCCCGATTTACGTTCATCAATTCTATGGCCGCCACTCCCGTGTTGCGAGTGGCCTTTTCTTGGACTCTTTGTCTTTTTCACTTTTTCTTCGACGCGCTCTGGTCGCGATTTAGGTCGGTGTCGGTGCGTTGTCGACTCGGAATGTCGTTTCGGGTGTCTGAAATAAAATCGGTCTGTTAAGTCGAGTTACGTTTTTCTTTCTACTTTGATGTTACACACCTGTCCAGTTCATCACTTGAGCTTCCACGTGATCGTTTTCGATTATTTCTACTGCTGTCGCGTTTACGGTCTCTTGAATGCGATTTCTTGTCATCTCGATGGTCTCTTGAGGTATGCGAGCCAGGGCTATGCCTTCGTTTGTGTCTTCGATCCTTACTTCTCTCCTTATCGTCATGGCCTTGTCCCTTGTGCTCGTCTCTTTGACCGTTAAACTTGTCCTTATCTTCATTGGTCGGTTTCTTCTGTGTCTCGTAGTCAACATCATGACGTCGTGCGTGTGGATTCTTTTTTGGCAAGTGATGTCTCACCTCATCATGTTCACTTCCCGTTCCATTGCATGCGGAGATGTGATCGTCTCGTCGATCCTTAAATCGGTCCTTCTCTTGGTTGGTTTGCTTATTCTGTGTTCCGTTCTCGACATCCTGACGTCGTGTCTGTATATTGGTTTTCGGCAAGTGACGACCCGGCTCATTATGTTCGTGCTCAGTTTCCATTGCATTGCATGTGGTGACGGAATCAGGATCATGACAACGCGCTTGTGGGTCGGGATTCTTTTTTGGTATGTGACGTTTCGGCTCCTCATGCCCATTTTCCACGCCATTGCGTGCGGTAATGTGATTTTGACGGTCTATATCGACTTTATGTCTCGCGAATGGATTCTTCTTGGGAATGCGAAATTGGCTCAAGTCGCCAACCGGCTGATGCTGCAATTGATTCGAAATCGTGGTGGCATTGTGGTTAGAAAACATCGGATCAACTGGTTCTTGCGGATCCGATTGAGCGCGATTGGTTAAGGCACCTCGCCGTCGAAAGATTCGATTATCGATTCTGTAAGTAAAAATCCGTAGTGAGAAAACGTCACACCCTAGACAACCCCAGACAACCTCACGACAAATTATAATTTTTCGTGATGTTGTCTCGGGACGTGGAACGGCCAACTTACTGTTGCTTCAACTGACTGATGTTTAGATCTTTTCGCTTTAATTCTACTTGGGCTGTTAGCCAGAGACTCGAAGCATTTTGCTGCAATACTTGATGGTCCTTCTTTAAAGTGTTCATTTGAGTTTGAAGATCAGTTATGGTGTGCAAGGACTGGTTTAGCTGATCCGTCAAATGTTCAATCTTCTGACATTGCTGCAAATCAGAGAAAAGAGTTTTAAGCTGAAAGTTCTGTGATGACCTGTTGCTCAATGGCGAAAATGGGCGGTGGAGTAAAGTAAGCGATATTTTGAGCAACAGAAAATATGTCGAATTTGCGATGAATAATGTTTTGCGCATCGACGTTTTATCGTCGAAATTTTAGTTGCCAATGTTACCTCTTTCAGTTGCTCATTAAATTCGAAGTCACCGAGATCACCGTAGAGGGCATCTGATATATCCTCTTCCATATCTGAATGTTAATAAATTTCAGCAGGTTTTTAACGCGTTTTTATAAAAAGTAAACACAGAAAATGTTTTGAACGCCAAAAATAATGTCAAAACTTGACATATCAAATTTGCGAGGAGAGGGGAGAAAACTGAACTGCCTCTAGGTGTGAAATTTTGGTACTATTTTGAAACAAATCCAACAAATCGAACAGATCCAGAGAAATGTCGTTATTATCGTGGTCGTTAAATACAATGAAAGTGTAAAACAGGTATGGTCTATTGTTCGCCCGGAGGACATACAAATTTGATTTTCGTACTTAAACGCACTCATTTTCATATTATTTTGACATAAAATGTGAGTGTGTTTAAGACGAATTCGCCGATCGACCATACCTGTTCTAGACTTTCATTTGTTAAATATAAAATCCAAGATAAATATATGGGCGGAGGTAATGCCTAGGTAACGCGCGGCCTAGTTCGATGCTAATGACATCTTTTTTTTTTAAATGGTTGACTAGCCCATATACTTACCTTGATAAAAACCTCCAAGTTCTCCGTGTCAAATTAGTAATTAGTCCAAGCCCTGTGTCAGAAAAAATAATTCACCAGAAATGTACTGCCAATTTTTGAAAATGGGTTCCACAACCAATCATAGATAAGCGATTTTTCCCGAAAAACTTCAAGCGAGCTGAGAGACACACTAATTTTGTGAGCGTTAAAAGTTTTGTATAAAAATTCAATGATTTTTTCGTTGTTATGTTGGATTTTCATACAAATCTGCCTGTCATAATTCTTTTTATGAAAAAATTCACCTGTAACGAATTACTTTCACGCTAATGTAGTCTCCCACTGCCTTTAGACATTTGCGTGCCACGGCAAAAAAGTTTCAGAATTACAAAAATATTAAATTATGACGCAAAAGCTTAGTTACAATGAAAATTTTACCGCTTCGAATTTGATTGAATTACGGATAGAGCTTTAAAGTTTGGATGCAGAATTCTAATGCTTAATTTCCTCTTACCGAAAAAGTACTCCGTGTAAGAGACAAAATTGAATTGTTGCTTTGTTTACTTGACAGCTTGCTCTCTCACGTAGTACTTTTTGTTGACTGAAAACCATACATAAGATACAAAAACCAATGCGATCTTCACAGAGAAATGATAAGCGCGGCCCCTCACAGCTGAGATAGAACACGCCTGACTGCTTTTTTCATAGAACGGGTGAACTGTCAAACATTTTTTACATTTGTATGCAAAATTTTGACAGTTTGATTTTAATCACGTTTTCGTTAATGACATTTATACCTTGACTATACAGTGTTCAAAGAGCGTAAAAACAGGGGAAAAAACCAGTTAAATTAACTAATATCGATGGGTGATACGTCAAAGTTTGTATGTAAAAAGGGGAAAAAACCAGTTAATTCAACTGATCTCGATGGGTGATATGTCAAAATGAGAACTCTCTTTGAACACTGTATATGATTGACGTTCTGGTCGCATCGTCTTCAAATTTTTCAGAAAAAATCCGTCAGGCGTGTTCTATCCCAGCCGTGAGGCGCCGTGCTTATCATTTCTCTGGATCTTCACTAATCAAACTTTTTAGACCAAAATGTACAAAAAATTTTGTCATATCAATTTTGGACCAAAATGCACCGAAAATTTTCTCTTCGACTCACTTACTTGAAATTCAAATTTAGGCACACTGAATTTTCTTTACGTGTGAGTCGAGTCTGATTGTGGTATCTAAAATCCCTGCGTATATCAATGTGAAGTATCTAAAGTCAAATCGCTAAGATTTTTTTTTGGTGAATCGTCACATTTTGACGTTTTCTTCACCATTTGGCGATTTTTCTTGGCAATTCATCATTTTTGGTTGAGTTGTTAAACTGGTTCGGGTCATTGACTGACTTAATTTATCACTAAAGGAATTTGATAGATCACAAATATTATTTCCATTTGTTGTAAGAATAATACCACCGAACCATCTAGGAATTTCCACCAATTTTTCAAACAGAATTGACTATCGAGAGGAAGAGACTAGTTTCGACGTGAGGTAGGGAGGTTATTACAGAACTGATACCTTCATCGGTTGATTCCGATAACTCAATTCACAAAACAATTTTTGTTCAATTTTTTGTTAATTAAGAGAATGTAGAGAAAAAGCACTTTCAACCTCTGGCAGTCAGAAAATATTTTTTTTTTTTTGAAATCAATATATTTTTGATCAATGCATCGTTGAACTTCCGAAACATCACTGATACAAATTCCTATATTTGATCCCAATTTATTTTTGCATATGCTGTATTCCTAAAAAATTGTCAGATTTAGCACATTCATATTACTCTATGGAAATGACAACAAAATTTGACCTTTGGGACCTTTTGAGTTCTCATTTTTCTTTTAAATTTGCAGCAAGATTTTCAATCAACCATAAGTCATAAATAAAATGCGACTCGTGTGAATAACGAGTGACTTTGCTTCATAAAAGATGTTTGTTGGTAGTTATGAATGTCATGATTGGTATCGCTGTAAAAACTTAGACCTCAGACTAAACAGTTACTATATTTTTGTGATCAAATAAGTCACCAGTAGGGTCAAAACAGTCTTCGAAGCTTCCCGCAGGTACCAAAAAAACGAAAAATCGATCCAATTAAAAATTTTCCCATTGAAATACTTTCTTGTTATGCTATTCTTACTCGTGGTGCCGCCCTCTACAAAAACCACTAAAAACATTTCATGTCCACGAGAGGTCGAACAAAAAAAAATTTCAAGCTCACCGTGCCGTGCTATCATCTACATAAAAATACACGTACCGAACGAGCCAATCTTAATCTATTGAGGCTATAATCATAGGGTGGTTTTTTTGCAAAAATTGTAAAGCTTCGTGGATAGCATGGTAAAATAAATATTTTGGCACTAAAAAAACGTCGAAGCCGCGAGGATTTAATGTTTTGAATTTTTTTGAGCTGGCGCAAATTCATCAAAGTTTCGTCAATTTGGTTTGAACTTTCATTTTTTTCGTAGCCAAAAACGATCAGCAAAACGGTAGATGTATTTTTCTAACACGTCTTTGTGGCTAAGAAAATTTATGCTGCAAGATGGAAAAAATTGGTGTCGTTGTTCCCAAGATATGACAAAAAAGTTATATTTTTAGGCGACGGGAACAGGTTTTCGAGTGTGCTGTCTTGTAAACGGGTTGACGAACTCTGGTAATTGCATTGAATGATAGTTTTCAATCATACCTATCAGGGAAAAAAAAGTTTGTGAAAATTGGTTCAGTTTAGCCGGATATATTGCCGAAGAACTGGGCTAAAATCTGGCTACTCGCCCGTAGAATGACTGATGACCATTTTCTTTGCTAATAAATTACGAAAAAATACAAAAATTCTCCATTTTCTTCATTTTATGAATAGAGATCGAAATTGTAAGTAAAAGTTAAAATATGCGAAAAGTTGGTCAGGTAGACGTCAAATTTGACTAATTTTGGGAAGTCTGCCAACGGTCTTTCGTGCGAATCTTGTAAAATATGGACCTAAGAGCATTGTTAAAGACAGGCCTATAATCAATTCTAGAGGCAAAATAGTCGAAATAACTGTTATTTGAAAAGTCATTATATAACTTGATATACAGCATGAAACACCAAATTTAATTCTGTTGCATTTCTCAATTATTCCGACTCCTTTGCTTCTATAATTCCCTCATGAGCCTTCCTTGTGCTTAGAAATGAAACAAAGTGCTGAAATTTAGCATCTAACTTGATTGTTTTTCGAAACGTGTAACCCATTATTCTACAGCCGAGTAGCTCGAATGATGCTCACTGCGAGACCTATATCTCACGATTAACTGAAACAATTGTTAAAAATCTCTTTTTCCCTGATTGGTAGAGTCAATACCTTTCATTGCCTGTCTTTAACAATGCTCTTAGGTCCATATTTTACAAGATTCGCACGAAAGACCGTTGGCAGACTTCCCAAAATTAGTCAAATTTGACGTCTACCTGACCAACTTTTCGCATATTTTAACTTTTACTTACAATTTCGATCTCTATTCATAAAACGAAGAAAATGGAGAATTTTTGTATTTTTTCGTAATTTATTAGCAAAGAAAATGGTCATCAGTCATTCTACGGGCGAGTAGCCAGATTTTAGCCCAGTTCTTCGGCAATATCTCCGGCTAAACTGAATTAATTTTCACAAACGTTTTTTTCCCTGATAGATATGATTGTAACTATCATTCAATGCAATTACCAGTGTTCGTCAACCCGTTTACAAGACAGCACACTCGAAAACCTGTTCCTGTCGCCTAAAAATATAACTTTTTTGTCATATCTTGGGAACAACGACACCAATTTTTTCCATCTTGCAGCATAAATTTTCTTAGCCACAAAGACGTGTTAGAAAAACACATCTACCGTTTTGCTGATCGTTTTTGGTTACGAAAAAAATGAAAGTTCAAACCAAATTGACGAAACTTTGATGAATTTGCGGCAGCTCAAAAAAATTCAAAACATTTAATCCTCGCGGCTTCGACGTTTTTTTAGTGCCAAAATATTTATTTTACCATGCTATCCACGAAGCTTTACAATTTTTGCAAAAAAAACCACCCTAAAGTATAAAATCCGTTTTTCTGGGATAGCTTCCAGATCCCTCAAATCCCTAAAAAAAAGGATCATCCAAATTGGTTGAGAATTACTCAAGTTATCGTGTCCTCATTTTTCTCATACATTTTCAATCACAAAGAACTTTTTTGTTACCCACATATTTCAGTATTTTCTGGTGTAAGACCCTGACTTTCAGTCAAGGAAATTAACAAGAAAAATCGTCAGTATGTGAAATAACGGCAAGGTGAATCGACAGAAACGTCATAAAGACAAATTTACCACTCTGCGTCTCTCGGCGTTTCTTCACATTCTGGCGATTTTTCTTGGCGTTTTTTTAGCGATTTTTCCTCGAATGGTGCGTTGGTAGGCATAACCCACATCACAATAGAATCGAGTTTGACTACTCATCGCAAGACAAATTACTTTCTGGTATCATCTTTTAATGGTATCGATCAGGGCCTATTTTACGGAAACATGTTTCTCAAGTTTTTGAAAGTTTCCAAAATGTTTCTGAAAAGTTTCTTAAAGTTTCTCAAAGTTTCTTAAAGTTTCTAGAAAAGTTTCCTTACACTCACGGAATTTTGAAAACCGACACATTTTCTGTTTCTGAGTTTTACTCTAGTTTTTGATTTCTCCATATAAAAATGCATGCAAAATTCACAAAAAACCAGTAAACCACAAGACAGAAAATGTGTTGGTTTTCAAAATTCCGTGAGTGTAAGAAACTTTAAGAATCTTTAGGAAAATTTTTGGAAACTTTCAAAAACTTGAGAAACATGTTTCCGTAAAATAGGCCCTGGTATCGATTAAATATATCGATTTCTTTTAATGTTTTGCACGAAGACAATGGGGCAAAACATTAAAACCGATCGTTTCACCTTAATGAGCCCGCTGAAGAACATTTATAGGAAACGGCTGTTCGATTTGTTCATGTATTTTATTGGTTCGAAAAGCAATTTGTTTGATTGGAATGGTATTTACAAGATTTCGAGTCGTAAATTTGCTGGACGCAATAAATTACTTATGGTGAATTGGTGTTCGACTTATAATACATTTTGGAGCATTTACTGATTGACATAAATGTTTTAATTTCGTATTATCATTAGGTCGAGTAGAATACGTTCGATTTATGCTTCCCGACATTCGGGATACGCGAGGCTAGTTCATTTGTTATAAAAAGAAAAAGAAAATTCGAGTATGTGCAATAAATAAATTCTGGATGAGCCGAATGAATGCGTCTTCATTGCGGCCGATGCCAGTGCGCCATTTAAACCGTATCATTATTCAGCAATTCTTTGCGCTCGGCCAGTTCGTCTAAAATTTCTCTGAACGCGAACCGATTCAAATTTTGTCCGAGCAAAAACATAATGAACCAGTCACCAATGTTGTCAACGGCCAAAATCTTTTTCACCTCCTTTTCCGACACTTGCTCCGTCCATTTCGTTGACGACTGAATGATTTTCAGCCGAAGGCTTGGCGATAGCAGAATTAAACTGCGCCAGATCAGATTCAATCCGGATACGAACAGTAGCAGTAGGTACCAGATGTACAGAAATGCGAATACCTTCTCGTTGACGACATTTAACGTGAGCAGACAGAGATGGTCGTGGAGCTGCTCCGATCCCGATGCGCCGAAATCAGAGTAATTGCATTTGGCTGTAATGGGAAATATAACCGCTGCCAGGGTAGAAAATGTGGGTCCTTCTGTGGTGAATAGTGACAACACAGCCGGCAAATATCGACTCCAGAATCGATCGAAAACGACGTTGAGGATGAACATGTTCAACACCTGGAATGGATTCAAATTGTGAGTGCTGTTACAACAGCCGACAGCGCGAGTAGCAGAATATGAAATGTTGAACTTACGACGCACAGGAAATTCATAACCTCGCAGCACACGTATCGGAAAACGTACGATCCATGGATGCGACTATTTTTCAGTTTCCAGTAGCTCACCACACGCTTCTTATTCTTTTCGTAGTCGTCACCGTCTGGAACTAGGACGTCTGAGTCTGTAATGGTTGAAATCGAAAATTACGCGATTTTTCTCGCACTGACTTAGCAACAGTGACAAACTTAGGCCAGTGCATAGCTGTTGGATTCGTCCATGTTCCCACACTTTCCAAAGCCGCTCTGGTATGGAAAACAATCCAGCCTCGACCAACAATATAATGACGACCCATTGATAGTAGTGATAGTAATGACGTTCCTCGACGGGACGACCTCCGACAACTGGAATAAGCAAGGAAAAAACGAGATAATTTTTGCCATATTCACGCGGGTCCACGTCGAGTCCGATTTTTCTCACTTTTGTGCGAGTGTACTGTGAATGTTCCATTGGCCCAGCAGATTAATTCGGCAAAGGCTTTACGGTCTTTGTCATTGCTAAGGCAGTCCAAAGGTTTCCCAGTCCATGAATGGCCAGAAACTGCAACGATAAACACGTGCTTAATGCAGTCGTTCGAATCAATAATAGCCAGGGGATGATGAAATAGTACGCACTGACAAAGGAACAGATTAACAAAAAGTAAACTGTCAATTTTGTATGCATTTTGAAGACAGGATCGAAAATGTTGAAACTTTTCGATTTGAAGTAATAAACCAACGGCTTCACCGAATTTACAATCATTTTTAATTTGTACAAATTTAGAGCGTTTTATCAGTTCAATCGCGAACGGGAGACGTTTTCACCTCGGTTAGTATAGATTGACTTTTCGTCTTAAGCCAGTGCTAGCCGTTTTGCTTCAAAAAATAGGGTTGCACAAACAAACAAAGAACCACGCGTCCGATCGGTAATTCTCAGAAGGGCTGTCAAATAAAGAGAAATTAGTTATTTGTGTATCTGTTTTGGACGATTGTTTTTAGGCAATTTCGCTTGTTGTAGCCCGAACGAAGTGAGGGCTACATGCGAAAGTGCCTAAAATCAATCGTCCAAAACAGATACACAAAAAAATTTTCATGTAAGGGGTCGAAAACCTGAGAAAAATATCGAAACTCCCTCATTTTCGGCCCCGACACATGAAAAGTTATTTTACGTATCTGTTCGGTATATTTTAGTGAAGTGAGGGCGAAAAGGGAAAGTGCTTAAAATAAACCGTCTACAACAGATTCGTAGACAACTTTTCATGTTGAGGGCCTTATTTACGAGAAAAACTCCGTAATTTATGCCCAAGGCATGAAAACAACGAGCCGTCAGAACAGTCGGAGCGTTTGCTGCGACTGAGCCCCGTACGAACCCGTACATCTATTGCGCACGTGACCCTAGTGCGTCTGTCACCCTAGTTGAAGTCAAATTATTATGAAATGTGTACATCTTACAAATTGCGCATAGCGCAATTACGAAGCCCCGTACGACGTTCCTTTCAAATGTAACACAAATTTCAAGTTGACCTAAAATTTTAATTTATTGAGAGGCCTAAGGCCTAGTTACGGCCTTAGTCCAACGACCCAAATTTAATTTTTTTTCAACATCATTATATTCGGCCTTCGATTACCTTCCAAATGAAACAAAAATTAGGAAAATCGGATGAAATTTACTCGAGATATATGCAAAATACACTTAGGGCCGTGTAGCGGGCTTAGTCCAAGGACCCAAATTTCAAACATTTTTCTCACCACATTCTATTCGGTATTCAATTACCTTTCATATTAGACAAAAACTAGCAAAATTGGATGAGATTTACTCGATTTATATGCAAAATACACTTAGGGCCGAGGAGCGGCCTCAGTCCAAGGACCCAAATTTAAAACGTTCTTCGCCACATTATATTCGGGCTTCGATTACCTTTCAAATGAAACAAAAATCACGAAAAAATGATGAAATTTACTCGAGTTATATGCAAAATACACTTAGGGCCGAGTAGCCTTTCACTTCTAGGGCCCTAACTCACGGGCCATTCACCCGATTTTAATAAACTTTTTTTTCCTGGATCGGTATCAACATTACCTATCTTTTGCCGTTTCATTTACATTTATTTCCATCGTTTTTTTTTGCCGTAAATATCCCCAAAAGACCTTGAAGCTTTTAGGCGGCGCTAACTCACGAAGGGCCGACCTAAATATGCCCATCTTCGAACTTAGCCTCACTATTTTGACTATCTTTCAGGGAATTTTTTTTTTTTTGAAATCGGATTTGATTTACTCAAGATATCGACGTGACGGTCAGACGGACAGACAAAATTTTTATTGCGGATTCGTCATCTATGAACATAGGCAAACACTTTGCCCTTACCGTCTGCTTCGAATTCCATCAATTACACACGGCATCGTAATCCTATAAGCCCCTTTGTACTTCGTACGGGGCTAAAAATATGGTATGGAACATAGCACTGAACCAAGCACGAGAACAGGTTTTTTCCTCTTGAAAATTCTGTTCTTGGTCTTGGCCCATTCTTATGCAGTGAACGCGATTGTAATCATTAGATACTGGAGGTAACACGAAGTATATTCCGACAGCATTAAATATTATCATTTTCTGATTACAAACCGAGCGGTTGAAACGACTTATTGTAAACGTTTTAATTGTTTGAATTAGAATACGTTGTACATGATCACGTGACAGATTTTACCCAATCCGAATAGCTAACGTATTCGTGTTTGGTAATCACATTAAATTTGGCAATGCAGCTCACGTTATGACAATTAATGTAGATTTCACATACTGCACATTACGAACTCAGTGATAGCTCGAAATTTCAAACGCGTCACGCGTTACGATAATTTTTCGCCGTATAAGACGCATCCACGATGGAGACAATTTTCGCGCGTTTTTTCAAACCTTTCCTCAGTAGTAGCTTTGCGAAGTTTCAAGTCTCCAGGACTCTTCGTCTGGGCTCCTATAGAGTGTTATGATGAAAGAGAAAGAGATATCTTGACAAGTACCCCAAGGCAAGTTATAATAACTAGTCTTCGGTTTTCTCGCTCTGATCATAACAGTCTATAAAGTGACAGACAATAGATCACTTCGGTTGACGACTGGCAGTGCGATCGCATGCCAAAAATTGTGTGCAAACTAAACACAGCCAACTTTGCAAAGAGGGAAAGTTTTTGAAATATTTTTTAGGAAAACAGTTAACATAGAAAATGCTAATGGAAAATTGAATTAAACACTTTTAGTAGCCGTGAAATGTTTATATTTGAAGTGAAGGAAAATAAAAGCGTTGAATTGCTCGAAACAATGTCTAAAGTTTGTTGCTGCATTTGCAGGAATTTAAATAATTTTCTGTTGTGAGGTTGGGTATGATTAGTTTGCAGACAAAATCGTTAAAGTAATCCACTGCAATGAGCTGTGCTGTCTTCAGTTTCGCAAACCGATGAGATCTATACAAACCATCAAACAAACATTAATCGTTATACGTTCGCCGTTATCGCACAAACGTTTAACAAATGTTTCACAAAAACTCACGCCGTAAGTGCGGTCAGAATTCAAAATCTTTCTAACGCAAGTCTGTTTACCGCAGCGTCATTTTCATACAATGAAGCGTTTAAATGTATTTTTGGTTCACTTTTTCATTGACTCGTTCGCTTGAAATTCAAACTTTAGGCACATTTACGGCTCGAATTGTGTAAACATTTGTGAAACTTTGTAAAATTCAAGCCATAAGTCCGCCAAAATATTTTTAACTGACAGTTGGACTATATACCGCCGACTTCATGTAATAAATACCAAAAACAGTGCGTTGAAATGTCCCGATATGCGTTATGTTTTGAAATGGAAGGTGCCCTTTACGGCGTGCCCTTTAGCATACATAATTGAATTTCTACAGCGTTGAAATACTTTTCAACATTCACCACATCATATCAATTTTATAGACATCTTTACAGCTACACAAAAGCTGCGCTTTAATTCATTCAAAATGGGGTTATGTATTTTTTGTGATTCGCTGAAGTATTGTATTGCCGTCAGTCCCTTTATACTACTTTGGGATAACAGGTTCAGGCATCTTCCGTATTACCGGAAATATTTTTATTTAAAAATCCATTATATGCAAGAGCTCATCGCTTATTTTTGGTTATCATAGGTTTGTTCCATCGCACGGTAAAAACGATTTTTGACAAGTCTAAGTCTGAAAGCAAACGAGGCATTCAAAATGTGTTTTGGTCCTTGTTTTCATGACGAAATTGTCGAAACTGTCAAATAAAGTTAGCAATTTTTCTTTCGAAAATTGCGATGTCTGCAGCTGTCAATGAAAACTAGGACCAAAAAACGTTTTCAATGCTTCGTTATCCCTAAAACGAACGAACGAGCATCCACAGAGCCATAACCTTAACGCTTTTACGAACAAAATGTCGACAATAATTTTTTGGTTATGGCTCTATGGATCACGCTTTAACAGCTGAAATAACCTTGGAGAAGACCGATTAACCATCTCCAATTACAATCTACAATTTACTACACACCCCTGCATAACTGAAACCGTTACAATTTTGTGACATTTTATGTGTGTTGACGTGACGTCTCCTATGTGTCAAATTATTGAAACCGGTTTTCGTTCAATGCAACGAGCCAATAACAACGTTCGTTCAAATTTACAGCGTTCGTCCATACAGCTCTTATTTTTGCGAACAGAAATTTATTATTTGGTTTATTTAAGTTCTTCGTAATCGAGAAAAATCATTTTTGTCTAGTGGATTTTTCCAAATTGTACATTGTGCATATGAAAGTGTTGGGAGGTAAATTCCAGTCACCTTTTTACAATCGAATTCCATTGCAAATGTCGTTTGAATTTGTAAAGCCAACTAAATGTGAAGGCACTCGTAGTGGTGTATAGACAGAAAAAAATTGCCGACTTTCGTTTACATTTGTTTGGGGTTAAATGCACTCACGGAAAAAGTTTGTTTGTCGCTTCTTCTTTTCGTTGACTGGATGTTCTTGCATCACATAAATGTCTTCTCTGTTTTGTTGTTTACTATTGAACGTAGTTCTCGTATAGTGTATGGATTCAAGGAAAGCGACCATTATTGTTGTGCTTCGTGTGTTGTGTGTATCGTTACTGTACTGTATGCAAGTGACATTCCAAATGTGTTTTTCATTCCGCAATAATTCCGACCGGTGCAGTGAAATTCAACTTCTTCATTGATATATAGACAAAGCGTTGGCGTACACATTAGGCAGTCTGAGTCAGTGTACTGAGTACTGAGTACAAGGACGCGACTTTTAACGTTTAAAGTACTGTCGCCAACTCTTTACTCGCAAACTCAAATCATTTTATAAATTTAGCGTAAGGTAGCTGAACCGCTCTAATCGTCTCCTGACGTCACGCTTCTATTTCAGTTGCTTAGTCTACGCTTAGTCTACGAACAACAGCACACTCATACGATACGAAATGGGCGATCTGGTCTATCCTTCCGGCTGCAAGCCCATTAGTGAAGATCTGGGCCATGATGAACTTATACGTCGTCTTAAGGTGAGACCGTTTGAAATGCTTTCTTATGGACCGACGGGACTAACTGAAATTAAACCGACAACAGGCTCTCACACACAACCTGCAAACAATGGCCCAACAGGAGGACAACACATACCAGGCATACATACCACTTGCACTGCATCTGGCCGACGACTATTTCATAATGCATCAATCGCGTGATGTTCAGCTACTGATTGCCTGTTGCATTGCGGACATACTGCGAGTGTTTGCACCTGATGCACCGTACAAGGATCCCGATCAAGTGAAAGCGATCTTCAACTTTCTCATACGACAGCTGAACGGGCTGATGGACCCGAAGGATCCGGCATTCAAGCGATACTTTTATCTGCTGGAGAATTTGGCGTACGTAAAGTCGTTCAACATGTGCTTCGAGATCGAGGACTCGCATGAGATTTTCTGCAATCTGTTCAGTTTGATGTTTAAGATTGTGAAGTAAGGAATTGTGATTGTGGGGGTGGTGGTGAGCGGATGGTTCATGGTTTTGTTTCTTGTTTGATACAGTGACGAACACAGTGGCAAAGTGAAATCGTTTATGCTGGACGTGCTGTTTCCGTTGATCACCGAGGCCGACAACGTTTCGACCGAATTGTTGGACATAATTCTGATCAACATCGTCGAACCGAATAAATCTCAACGGAAGAACGCTTATCAATTGGCGAAGGAACTCATCAAGAAGACTCATGACACACTGGAGCAATACATCGTTCTGGTAAGCATTCGGGCGATGATGCATGTACACCCGGTGTGGCGCATATTGACCCATATTCGAATTACAGTTTTTCAACCAAGTCCTAATCATCGATGAAGTGGACACCACCTATGCCATTTCGTCGAAGATCTACGATCTAATTTATGAACTGAACGTGATATGTCCGCGCTTATTACTTTCCGTGTTACCTCAGCTCGAGTGTAAACTTAAATCTGGTCAAGAGAGCGAAAGATTGAGTAAGTCCCATTGTTCCCATTAGAAGATTCCTCCACCATGGACCACATCTGTCTAACAAAAACATCTGTCCCATTACAGAGGCAGTATCACTGCTTGCCCGAATGTTTTCCGAAAAGGATTCCGTGCTAGCAAAACAACACGTCCCGCTGTGGCGCCAATTTATATCCCGTTTCTGCGACATCGCCGTATCAATACGAACCAAATGCGTCCAGAGTAGCATGCACTTTCTGCTGAATCATCCGCATCTGCGCAAAGAAGTCATTGACACGCTGAAATTCCGTCAGCATGATGCCGACGAAAACGTTCGCTACGAAGTGGTGATGGCAATCGTTGAAACGGCCAAGCGTGACATCAAAATCGTATCGGAGAGCGAGGAGTTACTGAACTATGTGAAGGAGCGCACGTTGGATAAAAAATACAAAATTCGAAAGGAGGCTATGAATGGTGAGTGGGAACTGATGGGTTTGACTGTAATATGTGTGTCTGATGATGACCTGTCTGTACGGCAATAGGTTTGGCTTTGATTTACAAACAATATTCGAGTGATTCGGTTGCTCCGGACGCGACACGGAATGCGGTCAATTGGATCAAGGACAAAATTCTGCACGGTTACTATATGACAAATATCGAGGACCGGATACTGGTTGAACGACTACTTATTACCTGCTTGGTTCCATATCAACTGCCAGCTTTGGAGCGAATGAAAAAACTCTATCGCCTGTTAGGTACCATCGATGATAACGCCACCAAAGCGTTTATTGAACTGCAAAAGAATCAACTGAAAGTTAGGAAAAGCGTCTCCGATTGGATCAAATTGCATCGCATTAAAGATCCGAGTCCGTCCGTTCAGAAGGATATGACGGCGAAATGCCAAGCTATCACAAAGTAAGTTGTTGAACGGAATAGATGAGAACATTTCTAACCAACCGACATCGCTTGCTTCGACAGACATTTACCGGATCCGATTAAAGCGCAAGAATTTCTGTTCAAATTTTCGGAACATTTGAAAAAGGATCCCTCCCTACTGCAAGGCATGGAGACGATTCTGAAGCGAGATGTTTCATGCCGAGAATGTGCAGATGTTATGGCATCGGTAAGCAATCATACATCCAACACCGGTCAACAGGCTAACATTTTGTCGTCAACAGATTTTAAAGAAACTGGGACATCCGATCATGACAAACCTCTACTACAACACAGTGAAAATGTTGCTTGAACGAATCGCTTCCGTAATGGTCGATCAACAGTCCCTGGAGTGTCTGGTCAAGTGAGTTCATCCAACGGAATGAGCGCGTTTGGTGCGTGAGCTTCTATCTAACCATTGTCGTCGTTTCAGACTCATCGAAGAGTGTATGCAAGGTGGCGACATCATCGAAGATGTCGGTCTTCAGCCGGAAGTGGCCGGTCAACGTGGACTGAAAATGTTAACCGTTTTGTCGTACGTTTTTTCCGCCCACTTCCAACACAATGGCATTCTGCGACATCTCATTACGCTGCTGAGTTTCGACGAAGAATACGTCGCCCCGTACATCCTGAAAGTGTTCACGTATCTCGGCCGTTTCAAGCCACTGGCCATCGAAAATCAAGACGTACTCGACGAACTGGCACCGATTTGTAAAGACTTTGCGATTTCTGGCAATCCGAAACAGGCGAAACATGCCATCCGCTGCATGTTCGTTAACACTGACGTTCACGACAGCCACGGTTCGATTGACGTTTTTGCGGACATCGTGGAAACGCTGAAAACCACATTACATCCCGAGCACCCGAATTACCGTACCGGTATCGTAGCACTCGGTCACATTGCCTACAATCTTCCCGACAAATTCCAAGTTCAAATCAAGAATTTAATTTCACGCAAAATTGTCAAAGAGTTGCTGGTCAAGGACACATCCACGAGTGAAAAATCATTGCCATCGGACGAGCCGTGGTGCTCGGAAGAGGAACTGCCCGAAGAAACACTGTGCAAGGTGGAAGGATTGAAAACAATGGCCCGTTGGTTGTTGGGATTGAAACAGGACGTTCTGTCGGCACAAAAGACATTCCGCATGTTGAATGCATTCATCAAACAGCGTGGCGACTTACTGGAATCGGGCAATCTATCACCCGCCGAAATGTCATGGCTTCGCTTGAGTGCGGGTACCGCAATGTTACGAATTTGTGAACAAAAAGGTGTCGGCGATCAGTTCACGCATGAACAGTTTTACACGTTGTCCCAGTTAATGGTAGGTCGGAATGAGCATTCGATCACCGTTCAATTTCGCTAATTTTTCGTCCAAAAAATTCCGTTTCAGATCGATCCCGTTCCTGAAGTACGAGAAGCGTTCGCAAGGAAATTGCACAAAGGACTCAGCAAAGGGATACCTCACAAGTGTCTGCCACTTGACTTCATGGGCTATTACGCTTTAGGCGGCAGGGAAACGGATCGTCGGCTGTTCCAATTGATTAAAACTTACATAGAAACAGATGTCAACCGACGACGCGAATATGTAAAGAATGTCGCTACCGGTGAGTATACATTCCACATAAATCCGATGCTCTCCGGTGCTAACGAAAATTATGTTTGGTCAACAGTGGAAAAGGCAATGAGCCAACTGCCACACATTCTGTCCGATTACATGCTAGTGTTCGCTGTACCAGTGCTAACCCACGATCCGAATTTCACAAACTACGAGGATCCCGTCCAATTGAAACAATTGGAAAAGTGTCTGTGGCTCATCCTCGAACCGTTGATATCGAATAAGGAATTCTTTTGCTTCGGATTCTACAAAAATCTCATCGATCGCATGAAACACCACAAGGACAGCTACAAATCGGATGACGATGCGACGAATTGCGTAAGCCGACTGCTCTTCACAATATCGTCTCGCTTGAAATTCTCACAATTTTGAAATTGCTTTTTTCGCACAGAAAATGTGGGCTATCTGTGACATTGCAATGCACGTCATCTACACCAAATCGACCAACTATGACACCAGAGATTTCCCATTGGACGCTCGAATACCAAATATGTATTTCCAGGCACAACCCGATTCGTTCAAAAATAATAAGCTTTATGTGCCGCCTGATATGTACACAGCCACGGCAACCAGTAAAAAGATGGGCATCGTTCTACCAGTAGCCAGGGTAAGTTTTTGCTTCCAACGAATCTTATAACTCTGCCACGCTTGCCATACCGGCTTTATTAAGCTCTAAATTAAATTCTATTAATCGCGTAACGAACGAGACACTATTGCCACCGGTTTCTGTTAGTGACAGCACACTGAAATGATTTGTCAACGTCAAATGTTTGAGTCTCATTTTTGAAGGAGGGGACTCGCATGAAATTCGAATGAAAAATTAAAACCTCTTGTTCGTTCATATCCTTTGATGTATCGATAGCGTACGAAGGGAGTTATCGATCAGCCGAGATCATTGTTTCGGAAGAGGCACTTTTGGTCGAACTGAGGACTGGGGTATCTATACACTGTGTGAATAGTCATCAGAACAACATTTTTGATCGCCTTAGCACTTATAGTAGCGATTTCGCGTTAAAAATGAAAGTGGAAAAAAGTCCTATCAAGCTATCAAGGCAGTGAGTGCCTACTGAAAAAAATCACCGTAAAATTGTATCAGATCAGAAGTCAGATTCCCAGTGCATTTTCATTGAAATCTCTAATATTCTCGCTCCGAAAGTACTGTCACAGTTAATGCCCCTTTCATTTGTACCGCTGATCTTGCACTGTTTATATAAGAGGAATTACAGTGCTCCTTAAGTTCACAAACCTTCACTGTCTAGCAGGGTGGGTCGTATTTTCATTTTGTTTTTATTTTAAAAGGCCTGGCCCCAGGCTCTACTCAGAATTGACCAAGGAATCCGAAACAGCAAAAAATTTTTTTTTTTTAATTCATTTTTTCCTTGCCTCTAGACTGATTTTTGATTTTTGAGGTAGTAGCATGAAATTGCACACAATGTTGACAGATATCTCGGACAGTTGGGAACAGAAGACATTGCTGCTAACTGTAGTGAATAGCTGAGGAGTCCAGCTATGAAATACCATAAGAACGTTGTTGTTCTTCAGCTTCACTCGGGGAGGGTAACTCTGTCAGTGTTCCCGAGTAAGACTTTTCGACAAAAAATTTCAACTTTATTTGCAAATAAAATCGGCAAATCACGACATAATACATCGTGTGAGGTATGTCTGAACAGGTAATCTCATAGAGAATCCATTGCAGAAAAGTTTTATGAGTACAAGTTGAAAAAACTCACAGGAGCTTTGTTTTTGAAGCCAAAAGTTGGCAATTTTTTGGTAGAATGAAAAAGTTAAATGAACAAAAATCGACGAATTTACGTTTATTTGCTCAGAAAATTGTTATTTAGGGTGAATAGGTATAAAACTATCAATTTCACCAGATTAGAACCTTTTTTGTTCATTTAACTTTTTCATTCTAACAAAAAATTGCCAACTTTGGGCTTCAAAAACGAAGCTCCTGTGAGTTTTTTCAACTTGTTTTCAAAAAACGTCTCTGCAATGGATTCTCTATCAGATTACCTGTTCAGACATACCTCACACGATGTATTATGTCGTCATTTGCCGATTTTGTTTGCAAATAAAGTTGAAATTTTTGGTTGAAATGTCTTAGTTGGGAACACTAACAGAGTTACCCTGCCCGAGTGAAGGCGAAGAACAACAACGTTCTTATGGTATTTCATAGCTGGACTCCTCAGCTATTCACTACAGTTAGCAGCAATGTCTTCTGTTCCCAACTGCCCGAGATATCTGTCAACATTGTGTGCAATTTCATGCTACTACCCCAAAAATCAAAAATTAGCCTAGAGGCAAGGGAAAAATGAATTTTTAAATTTTTAGACCCGTACGAAGTACTGGGTCTTATAGGTTTACGCATACGTTTGTAACACGTCGAATTGGACTCCCTGAGTAAGGGGAAACCTATTGTGGTTGTCTAGAGATGCCAAATCCGCGAAAAAAAAATGTCCGTCTGTCTGTCCGTCTGTCCGTCTGTCTGTCTGCACGATAACTTGAGTAAAACGCATCCGATTTTGAAAATTCTTTTTTTTCCCGTTTGGTAATGTCAAAAGACAGGCTAAGTTCGAAGATGAGTGATTTTGGATCGACCCCTCCCGAGCTGTGGCCCAATAAGTGCTTTACGGTTTTTCGAAGATATCTCCGGACATTTAAACGTTAAACTTGTAAGTGATACGTCAAATAAAAGGTATTTACAATACCGATCGACAAAAAAAAAGTTTATGGAAATCGGATGACCGACTCGTGAGTTAGACCCCTTGGTGTGGAACAGGCACAGGGCGGCAAGCAGTTTTTGCTTGTAGGTCGGCCACATTTGAACATATTTCGTCTGTTTTAGCTTTATTAGATAGGTATTGACCGTACCGAAAAAAAAGTTTATGAAATTATGTTCTCCGGAGCGTGAGCTAGGTCTCTTGGAGTGAGCTCTTATCTGGCTACTCGGAAGTACAGTGAACGTGGAGTATTTTGTCAATATCTCGAGTAAATTTTGACCGAATTTCATGAATTTTTTTTTGTTTGAAAGGTATTAACGAATGTAAAGCGTCGGTACTATTTTCGGTCTCCTAACAAAATGGCTGCCGGCGGCCATATTGGATTTTAGTAAAACGATATAAAGTGGGAAAAATGATGCTTAGAGAGTTTCTGTTAACATGGAAATAATTTGTTATGTGTGTGGGGTTTCAGGGATTCCATATACGGACATCTATATATACCTATATACAGCTATATTGAGCTATATACAGGCATATAGAGCTATATAATAGCAAATTCATCTGTGAAATGTTTATTTATAGGAAAATATAGGTAAATATAGCGGTATAAAGCTGTTTAAATAGGAATTTATGAAAGTTGACTGCGTACGGGGCTGTCTATATTGCCCCCGGCAATTTATTTGTATATGCTAACAAGGCAAAGAAAGATAATGTAAGTGATTTTAAAGGAAGAATAGTTTTTCAGCAGAGAAGAAAATGAAGTAAGAGAAATGAAGAGTTTCACATTAAAGGCTTTTGATACGAATAGGTGTTTCGTACGGGTCGGCGTTAGCTATGTTTTTTTTTGCTGTTTCGGATTCCTTGGTCAATTCTGAGTACAGCCTGGGGCCAGGCCTTTTAAAATAAAAACAAAATGAAAATACGACCCACCCTACGTGTCTAGCAAGCAAGAACGACTAATGCTCGGAACAAGTCGGATTCGGTCTGATCAGAACCCGAACCCGATCTGATCCATCCTTCGGATCAAACCCAAAAGTAGCACAAAAGGTTCGGGTAGAACCAATTCAGATCCGGATGTGGTTAGGGTTGAATCCGAAATCGAAAATTGCAGGATCGGATCAGGTCAAGTTCAGAACGAACCTGAGATCTTAGTTCAGGCAACGATATAACAAACCAACCGAATGGTGGACGTCTTGAAAGTTTATTTAATTTTCATTCAATCTCGCCGTTCTCATCCTTCATTCTTCCACTCATTCTTCAGTTCGATTCGACGCAGCGTTGTGAGTAGTAGGAGATCAGACTAAAAAAGCGCAGAACTGACGCACTGCTTGGTTACTAAAGGATACTAATAAACGACCGATAAATTAATTCAAAACTACCGATAAAAAGTAATAAATGACCGATAAATATGGTACCGATAGAAAATAATAAATGATCGATAGGAAATCCACAAGTACCGATAAAAATATTCAAAACTACCGATAATTTTTTACCGATAAAAAGTACTAAAATACCGATAAGTTGGGATCTTTATCGATCGTTAATCACTCTTTATCGGTAATCTATTATTTTCTATCGATCATTCATTATATTCTATAGGTAATTTATTATTTGTTATCGGTAGTCTATTATATTCCATCGGTAATTTATTATTTTTTATCGGTACTTCCGTTTTTTCTACTGGTAGTTTATTATTCTTAATGACCAAATACTTCTGTCTCGCCGGTATTTTTTTTTGTTTATGGAAAATATTCATCGAAATATTCGGCTCGAAATAAAACCATCTCAATAAAAAAATATTTTAGCCAGACAATAATGTACTCTTACGGCTCTTACAGCCAAAAAGAAATATTAACAAAAAAAAAAACGGAAAGATCACGATCCCACAATAATAGAGGAATGATACGAATGTGGTAATAGTGTGGTGATGGTGAGGCTCCCAGTCTATAATTTTCAACGGCCCTTTATATATTGCTAGAAGGATTGCGAAAGTGACTTATCTCACTCATAAATCTGATTTTATAAATTATAAGTCAGATGGTCATAAGTCGTAAGTTATAAGTCGACTACGTACGAAATCATAGGTATAAGTCAAAGTTAGAAGTCATAAGTTGGTAGGTATGGAAATTCTGGAAAGTTCGTGGAAATTTGTGGGAAATCAGAAAAAGTTAGGAAAATTAGTGGAAAATCAGGAAAATTTGTGGAAAATTCGTGGAAAATTAGGGAAATTTGTGGAAAATCAGGGAAATTCGTGGAAATTTGCAGAAAATGAGGAAAATTGGGAAGATTCGTGGAAAATCAGATAAATTTGTATAAATTTGAGGGAAATCGGGAAAAATCCCTTGACTAAAAGTCAGAATGGGCGATAATCGGTAACCAATCGGATAAAATCTGATAATTCGGGGAGACCTGATGTGGTGGGTATAACTGGAAAATCAAAAATTTCATGAAAAGTTTGTCACTGCGATAAGTCGAGTGAATGTCGTCCAAAGCCTATTTTTGGGAATGTTTTATAGAATTTTCAGGAATTTTAAGAATTCTGAGAAATTTTTGGGAATTTTACAGAATTTTGATGAATTTCTAGGAATTTTCATGAATTTGACCGCAAGAAACAAGCGAATGAATTGGTTTCATTGTACGTGTAAGGAATCATCATGATGAAAAAAACGTAATTTATACTTTTCACGCCGTTAAATGGTTTTCCTCGCCGATGCTTCTTCGATAACACCTCTATTTTTGGTCTACACACCTATGTCGTCCGATCTTCTTGATTTATGTATCAGTAGAGGCGCGTTGGCACAAAAAAAAACCCTATTGATATTCATCCCTGTAGCATCTATCCCTGAAAAATGAGAGAAAAAATGGTTTTGGTCCAAAACTCCAAAAAATGAAAATTTTGTCATTGTGATAATTCCAGTAAATATTGTGCGATCTGTGTTATTTATGTATCAGTAGATGCGTATCAGTATAAGTAGATCACCCCTGTAGGATCTATCGCTGTTTAGGTCCAAAATCCTTACTTTTGTCACTGCAATATGTTCACTGATTCGAGTTATTTATAAATCAGTTGATGTATTTCAGCGCAAACATGTACCCTACTTATAATGACCTCCGTAGGGTATATGGTTGTTTAGGGCCGAACTCTAATAATTAAAATTTTGTCTATCCAATGTCAATGTTATTTCAAAATTATAGATGGGGATAATAATTCTATATTATTGTGGGATCGTGATTTTTCTGTTTTTTTTTTATATTTCTTCTTGGCTATAATAATCCAGAGCCGTAAAAGTACATTATTTTCTGGCTCGAATATATTTTATTGAGATAGAAAAAACGGAAGTACCGATAAAAAATAATAAATTACCGATAGAATATAATGAATGATCGATAAAAAATAAGAGATTACCGATAAAAAGTGATTAACGATCGATAAAGTTCCCAACTTATCGGTATTTTAGTACTTTTTATCGGTAAAAAATTATCGGTAGTTTTGAATATTTTTATCGGTACTTGTGGATTTCCTGTCGATCATTTATTATTTTCTATCGGTACCATATTTATCGGTCATTTATTACTTTTTATCGGTAGTTTTGAATTAATTTATCGGTCGAATATAATATCCCGTTACTAAATACTTTCACAACTAAGACCTATTGGCTTGAATAAACCAGCTGGATCTAGTCCATACGCTCTCTGCATTATCTTAAGCTTGCATTCGCAATCCCTTCGCTTCATTTCCGTTTTTAATTTTTGTTGTTGTTGAAACGAAACGAATTTTGATTTTCCAGAATGCTCGAAAACTTCAATCAAAACTTGATTTAGATGACGGCAACAATTTACAAGTACAATTGAAGACGCTTGACTGTGAACGGTTTTCGGCTAACGATTTTGCTTCCACTTTTTCAGACAACATCTAAAAATGCTCAAAACGATGATCAGGATGATGGCGACGACACAACCATTGAACCATTGCCGAAACGGCTACGGAGCAATTCCGACGATGACGAATAACATCAATGCTACACACTGACTCGAAAGAACCAATTTCGTTTTCGTATGAACAGCTTGAAATGAGTTTGTCTCACCGGAAAAAAAGCGTTCGGTGATTTTTCCCGTGTCTGCGAAAGGCCAAACAATTGTACATTTAGACAGCGCATCATTTTGAATGTTTCCCTTTTCTCTTCAACATTTTTTCTTTGGTTTTTTTGTACTGTTAGGACTTTTGTGCTGTTCGCAAACACAACGGAAAATGACCGAATTTGGATTCAGTTTTCAGTTTTTATTGGTTGAAACATTTACATTGTAACCACAGTTTGTATGTATTATGGATTGCGATTTATGAGCCACAAACTCATCCTTTATGTTTAAATAATAAATTGGATAAGAGATACGCCTGGTGTTGTGTTTGTTAACCTTTTAGAAACGGCTATCCATCGGTTATCGACAACGGCGACAAACCATATTGATGAGATCTTGTTAGCCTTCTGTTGAAACTAATGAAGTAAAAGATTTTACATCAAACACTGGACAATACCATGAACGAAAGAAGTAAGAGATTTAACAATTTTATAACGATAGGTTTGCCGTTACATTCGATATTTTTAACGTTGCGAATTGGCAACAGACCATTAGAATAACATATGAGTGAGTATTACATTGAAACGAACGAAGGAAAAATCATCTTCATCTTGCCCAGCCACGGCTATATATGTATGAGGGAAGATATTTTGCAAGAATATTTCGGTTAACAATTCTAATCTGGTATGGAACGACGTTAACATTGATAGAGTACAACAGCATGGATAGGAATTAGCCAATTTCCTTTTCTAAATTCCTCGATGGGAGATTATTGAGAACCGCAAACATGCACGTTTCTTGTAAAGATTACTCCGGGTACATTACAGGTACGAAGACGTTTACAAATTGTGTCTTTGGAAAGGTAATTGACAGACGTCCCACTGATTTTCGAGGTGTCCAACTTAAAACAAGTCGGACATTTTTCTTGAAAAAGTCGGACAAAATCGGACATATTTTCGCTAAAAAGTCGGACTAAATCGGACATTTTCTAAGGAAAAGTACCTGTATTTTTTCAATAAAGTACAAAATCGGACAATTCCTCGTCGATAAATCGCAAAATATATAAACATACTGAAGCAAAGCACCCAGCAGGGTAATAGAGGTTTTTACACGTCAAATAGAGTAGTTTTTTGATACCAATAATCATGTCCGGAGCGATAGCGGAGGACTTGACGCAGTCTAACTTCCAAAAAAAGAACGAAGAAATTTTTTTTGAGACGCGGCAACTATATATAGCCGAACATTTCAGTTTCTACCCTTTGGTTTATATCACCACAAAACATATTGTATATTATTCGCGCTTCAAATACGAGCAAAACGAGCTATCACTCGACTATGTAGCTTTAAAATTGCCGGAGATACATCGTTTTGAAGTTGGTCATTTTGATAGAAAATGGACCAAATTAACGTTTTCCAAACAATCAAAATCTTTCAACTTACTCTGTATGTTTCTATCTATCTGTCTATCTGTCTATCTATCGACGGTCGATCTCGGAAACTAGTCAGCCAATCTCCATGAAATTTTGCAGGAACCTCAGGGTGGGCATAAAAATGAATATGTGATACGCCATTACCCCAGGAAAAACCAGAATTTTGTTTTATTGGCCTCGAAGTGGTTTCTGAGTGTGGTTTTCGAGGGTCGGGAACGCGTTTTCGGCTGTAGCTTAGCTGTATTGAAACCTACAGAGGCGTCCGACCCATCAAATGAAAGGTATTCGTAACACGATTCGAACAAAAAAATCATTTAAAAAATCGGGGCAGATTCGTTTGAGCTAGAGTGATTAGAGTGACCAAATTTTGAGCTACTCGAGCGTAGGATGAAAGGACTAATATTTTTTTGGGTTATGAGAGATAGAGAATTACTTTCTTCGGCAAAGTCTCAGAGTTTTACGAGTAGAAAAGAAGGGCATTTGTGAAAAATGTCGAAAGTTGGAAATGGGTGGGTCAATTGGGGTTTTAGAGATATTTCTTGAATGGTGGCAGATAGAGAATTACTTTCTTCGTCAAATTTTCGATTTTCGTCAAATTTTCGATTTTCGTCAATTTTTCGATTTTCGTCAAATTTTCGAATTTCGTCAAATTTTCGATTTTCGTCAAATTTTCGATTTTCGTCAAATTTTCGAATTTCGTCAAATTTTCAAATTTCGACAAATTTCCGAATTTCTGTTATAAACTGTTATAAAAAGCAGTGTTCTAAAACTTCTAAAACGACTGATATTCCAACAAAAATCTCTTCGAGAAAAGTGTGACGCAGTCTTTGAAATACAATTTCTAAAATGAATGATATCGCTAGAGTTGAAGTGGCAAATGTTCAGGAACAGACCAGCAAGAAAATTTATCTGCCACATGCGACGCAGATTTTTTTGGTAAAATTTTGGTTGTTTCCAGTCAAATATTTTTTTTTGGTAAAAATTATTTGGCGGATGATGAGAAAAACTAAGCCAGCTTGTTTGAACTAAAATTGGGTGTAAAATTTAATTTTTGCGTAACGAAGCTGAAAGCGTCAACTCTAGCGATATCATTCATTTTAGAAATTGTACTTCAAAGACTGCGTCACACTTTTCTCGAAGAGATTTTTGTTGGGATACCATTAGCAGCCTTAATGGTAATTTTACAATGACATTATGAAAAAAAAGGTATGGAAATATTAACTACTTTATTTTTTTCTATTACCCTGCTAGGTGATTTGACTGAAGGTAATGCAAATGCTCAGCGGATCACAAATTTTACGGAACCTAAGTTTCGGGTGAATATAAGATATAAGACGCGTTCTGTTGCTTGCGTGACGTTTGGAGTTTTTGTATTGAGTATAAAGATGCAGCCTGGGGCCAACATTGTAAAAATTATATTCACCCGAAAGTAGGGTTCCGTGAGTTTTTGTGGATTTGCATTAAGTACCTTCAGTATGTTTATATACTTTGGATAAATCGTACTTATAAATTGAATTTAGAGGCGTCAGGAATGAAGTTCATCTAAAAGATAAAAAACACCTCTAGCGAGTTTGCTTCGCTGCAAAAACTCTCCAATAGATCCTGCTTCGGGTCTACATCGCAGGCTTTTTAAAGACTATTTTGGATTTCTGTCTGAACTTTATGGACATTTAGATGCATGTCACTTCCTGAAGTCTTATCACTCAATCATGGTTCAACAACCTCCCCGTCGTCCTACAACTTACTCTCTGAGGGATTCTTTTGAAAAACAGCCTACCGAAATCGGACTCATTTTCCAGTGGACTCTTTTATATATGCCTAGAAAGGTATGCGATCCTAGAAGCCAAAACCTCTTTCGAAAAAATTCTTCGAAGTTTGTGTGGCTGGTGAAAGGTGATCAAAAATCGAAAACTTGCGCTTTTCTTACAAAAATTTCTCCAGTTACACGAGCAGTACAGGGTTTATGTGGTTTGGATGCATCTACGATGAAATATGGACACTTAAACATTTCAACTTCTATTTCATCGTACATGCATCCAAACCACATAAGACCCTAATTGGCCCAAAAGCACATAAAATTACCTTTCTAATGACACCTCACACGACACTGTACGGTTCGTGTAAATGGAGAAATTTCTGTAAGAACAGTGTAAGTCTTCGGTTGAAAACGTAACCTGCACATATTTCAATGGATGAATTTTAAAACCAATAAGTCCCTATTCGGCTCAATAGTACGTGTGATTACCTTTCTAATGACAACCCACACGATCCCGTACGGCTCGTGTAACTGGAGAAATTTTTGTAAAAAAAGTGCAAGTTTTCGATTTTTGATCACCTTTCACCAGCCACACAAGCTTCGAAGAATTTTTTTGAAAGTGGTTTTGGCTTCTAGGGTCGAAAACCTTTCTATGCACATATACAAGAGTCCACTAGAAAATGTGTCCGATTTCGGTAGGCTGTTTTTCAAAAGAATCCCTCTCTATGTAGTCAACATAACAAGTCAATACAGTAATATATTTATTGAAAACTCTCGAAAAAATAATAGACAGGTACCTTAGAGACGAGCCTTTAAGACAATTTAAAATACACCCAAAACAACATGCCTACCAGAGCGGAAAGTCTACCGAAAATGCTCTACAAAATATCGTTCAAAGCATAGAGCTATCATTAGCCTATGGTGAATTCGCACTAGGATGCTTTATAGATATATCTGGCGCTTTCAACTACCTAACGTATTTAGCAATAAAAAATGCTTGCTACAAACACAACATAGATCCGGGTATCATAGGGTGGATCCTAGCTATGTTACACAGTAGATTAATCTTTGTCCACTTCGGCACATCAATAATTATAACGACAGTATCTAAAGGTTGCCCACAAGGAGGGGTTCTACCACCACTGCTATGGTGTCTAGTACTGAATGAACTTCTAACCATTCTCAGCGACAGGAACTTCCAAACAGAGGGTTTCTCAGACGATTTAGCAATTCTACTTAGAGGAAAATTCACCAGCGTCCTGTGTGATTTACTTCAAACGGCTCTCGATATTGTTAGTGAATGGTGCGATGGAAACGAACTAACTATTAACCCGGGTAAGACAAAGATGATATTATTCACTAATAAAAGGAAAACAGAAGTTATGAATATACCACTAATTAAAGGAACACCAATACTTCTGGTCAACTCGGTAAGATATCTGGGTATTACCCTGGACAGCAAGCTGTCCTGGAATGACAATCTGGATGAACGAATACAAAAAGCCACTATCTCTCTGTGGCAATGTAGGAGAGCGTACGGCAAATCATGGGGTCTCTCTCCCAAAGTAATGTTCTGGATTTACACGACAGTCATCAGACCAATCTTAACATACGGATGCTTCCTTTGGAATCACATATGTAAATATCAACAAGTACGCTACAAACTAGATAAATTCCAGAGAATGGCCTGCAAAGCAATAACAGGATCTTGGAGATCAACTCCAACAGCTGCCATGGAGGCACTTTTGAACCTCACTCCATTGCACATTTTTATAGAAACCGAAGCCATTATTACAATGAGCAGGCTAACCAAGCAACAAGACAATCAGTTCAAGAACACCAACCATTCAAGCATATGGTTCAACACGATTATTGACGAACCTGATCTATTAATGCCCTCAGACAAAATCATAACAAAGCACAAATTTGACAGAAGGTTCAACATCCAGATCCCATCAAGGGAGGACTGGTTCAATGGGAAATTACCACCAAAAGGAATTGTCTTCTACACAGACGGCTCACTGATCTCGAAATCGGCAGGAGCCGGAGTATACTGCAATCACCCTAAGATCAAAAATTCTATTCCACTAGGAAAATGCTCGTCAATATTTCTAGCTGAGATAAGAGCAATCATGGAGGGCTGTCACGCTCTCATCGATAACAATATTACTGGCCAAGACGTATCGATTTGCTCGGACAGTCAGGCGGCACTAAAGGCGCTAGCATCAATCAGCTTTAAGTCAGCAGTAACGCTAGAATGCTGGGAAACTTTAAACAGTGCTACCACTATCAACCACATCAACCTAATATGGGTGCCAGGTCACCAAGGTATTGAAGGTAACGAAATCGCAGACGAGCTAGCCAGAATTGCGGCTCTAAGCACACCAATTGGACCAGAACCAATAATGGGCACGCCCCACTCATACAGTAAAAGTATAATTAAAACAATAAGGACAAAAAGATCCAAAAATTATTGGGACAGCATTACAAGCTGCAGACAATCCAAAAACTGCATCAACATATGCGACAGAAACTCAAAGTTTCTACTAAACGTAAGCAGAACAAGACTGAAAATCTTCACCGGCGTAACAACTGGACACTACGGATTTAACCAAACACCTCACAACTATAGGAAAACGAACGGATCCAGGGTGTGATCTGTGTGGCCATCACACTGACACAGCCGAACATTACCTCTGCCATTGCCCAGCTTTCATCATGAAAAGGCGAAAGCACTTAGGCAACTACATCATCAGGTATAACCTGATCAAAAACATTCACCCAAGGGACATCCTAAACTACATTACTAGTACAGGAAGGTTCCAATAACCAGCAACTGCACTAATAAGTCATAGCCAGCACAATGGGCCCAAACAGAGGCCCCCGTGTGTGTTCTACCACGGTAGAACGGCTACTTAAAAAAAAAAAACTAACAAATTTTATCTTGAAGAAAAAGTCTCATAAATTTTTATTTTTGAAGAGAAGTCGGACAAAGTTGGACAATTTTTAATGAAAAAGTCGGACAAGTCGGACAAATCGTACAAAGTCGGACAAATGTTGAAAAAGTCGGACAAATCGGACAAATCGTACATGTGGGACGTCTGGTAATTGAATGTACTATCGAGGAAAGGAGGGTCCCACGTGTTCTAAATATGAAAATGGAAAGTACAACACCTCTGGGTGTAAATTTCAAATAACTAGAAAAATGAGACTGAGAACAAGACCATTCTGGCCACGCGTGTAATCTGTATAATGGAAACTCACGAAGTGCTGTGAACATAACATTTATTAGTCAGCGTAACGCTTCTGGGAAGTTTGGCCTAACAATTATTCCACAACATTTTGTAAACTGAATGCAAAGACTAATTTATTTACGAAAATTATTTTACTTACTGGAATTTTAGTTAATTGAATCACGTAGGTGCTAGGTCGAGCTAAGTGCAAGAACAGCCTTTTTTTTTAAAATCGAATTGACTAAGTACTATCAATAAAAGCAAACATTGCATCCTGGGCACCCGTTCTCTTGAATCGTTGGTGTTGAATTCTCACAATAAATTAATGGACAAACCAATGGTCCACATTCTGCTGGTGGTGATAAACAATCACTGCAACCTGGACAACCGTTCTCTTGAATTGTTGGTTTTGGATTTTCGCAATAAACTTCTGGACACATCAATGGTTCACATTCGGCGGGTGGTGAAAGGCAGTCATCGCAACCCGGACATCCATTTTCTTGAATTGTGGGTTTCGGATTTTCGCAAAAAACTTCTGGACACATCAATGGTTCACATTCTGCTGGTGGTGTTATACAGTCATCGCAGCCTGGACATCCGTTCTCTTGGATTGTGGGTTTGGGATTTTCGCAATAAACAGCTGGACACATCAATGGACCACATTCTGCTGGTGGAGTTATACAGTCATCGCAGCCTGGACATCCATTCTCTTGGATTGTGGGTTTGGGATTTTCGCAGTAAACAGCTGGACACATCAATGGACCACATTCCGTTGGTGGTGTGAGGCAGTCATCGCAACCCGGGCATCCGTTCTCTTGAATTGTGGGCTTGGGATTCTCGCAATAAACAGCTGGACACATCAATGGTTCACAATCCGTTGGTTGTGACGAACAGTCATCGCATCCCGGGCATCCATTCTCTTGAATTGTAGGTTTGGGATTCTCGCAATAAATTGCTGGACACATCAATGGTTCACAATCCGCTGGTTGTGACGAACAGTCATCGCAACCTGGACAGCCGTTCTCTTGAATTGTGGGCTTGGGATTCTCGCAATAAATTGCTGGACAAATCAATGGTTCACATTTCTTTGACGGTGTTAGGCAGTCATCGCAGCCTGGACAACCATTTTGTTGAATCGTGGGTCTTGGATTTTTGCAGAAGACTCGCGGACAAATCAACGGCTCACATTCCTTCGGTCTTCGCTTGATCGAAGATGATGTAACGGAAGCAATCTATGTGAGTATAGGAACAATTTTATTAGAAGAAAAGAAAGTTTAAAAAAGAACAGAAATTTAACCTGAACAGACAGAACTACCGCTAATGCGATGACGAAAATATTTCTCATTTTAATATCTGATTCAATTTTTTACTCGGATATCGTTTACAAACTGATTTATCTGTAGTCGGGCACCACCAATTTATAGACGAACCAAGCGAAGAGTCAACTGTAATTAAAATCCTAAATTTGCACCATAAACGCAGTGCTAATATTGGCATAATTTTTCGTATTATTCTGTTGTTTTGTTCAACATACAACAACCCAAACAATTGTTCAGGTCCGTATCCATTTGGCGAAGGGAAACCATTAATCATTCTCACCTGATTAGCGGAAATTGTAGTTATCATACGCCAATTATACTACTTATCTCGGCACTACTAAAATCTCGACTAAAACCAACTTTTTACATACCAGTGTCACCGGTGCCTATCGGGTCTAATACTTCTTTTGATTCTAGTATTTTCAAAAAAAAATCTTTTACTTCATTTGTCTGAACATACAACATTCTGCTATAATATAAAAGACCCACCGCGTTAGTGATCGCTTCTATTCATGTCGCCTCTGTGGATAACATTTTGACTTAATTTCTTCTACAATCCTTATCAGCCACAAAATTCATTCATGAGAATTAACCTGAAGTTACCTGGATTTGTGTGAACCTGACCTGCACCCATCCCAACATTGTTATCGCTTATCAGCTAGAATTTATCTTTGCTAAACTAAATTAATGAAAATAATGAGGGGAAATAAACTTTGGGTGAATCATATCTTTATCTTTCATCGAAGGCGGTTTTCTTCCATTCACTTGCTATTGTCATTTTCAAGCCGTCACCGGTAGCTCGGGGTCAAACTTTTGTTCAAAACTGAAATCGCAGACAAGAACTCTGAGAATTTCTGTGTCACTAGAGTTCAATTACAGCATTCAATCAGCAACATTATTAGGGCATTCTACCATCCATTATGACAGTAACGATGCGGTAGTATTTTGAATGTTCAAACAGAGCTATCGCATTTATTCGCTCGCCAATAAACGGAACAATTATTGCAGACAATAAACATAATTTTGTGTGTTATTTGGTTAATTTACTGGCATATAGCCCGCGTTTGTTGTTTTATTGTTCAATTCATAAAAGGCTGAAGCTCAAAATTATGACGGGGTAAAGTCTCTTGACCGATTCTTTGTAAACTATATACTTTTCCTGGATTTGATGCTTCATCGTTGTTAGTGAAAAATTATGGGTGAGAATACCATAACCAACCAAATGTTTTGATCAATGAGAAGTAACAGGCAAACATATAGCTTGAGCGAAATTTTAATAGAATTAATTTGTCATTTATTGCGCTCAGTACAGGGCCTATTATGTAGAATTAAATTTGCAAAAATTCCCACAAAATTCTCTACAAATTTGCAAAAAAATTTCAAAAATAAACTTCTACACACCTTCAAAGTCAAATTAATTGCTTTACTCACTTTAAATTGTACTAAAGCAGACAAAAGAAAGCAAAGACTTGCAAAATGTGCTAAAAATGAAGCGCAAATTTGTGCAAATTTTTGTGAATTTCTGTGAATTTTTGCAAATTTTGCAAATTATATCTACATAATAGGTCCTGGGAGATTCACCTAATATTTGAGAAATTTGTGGCTGATATGCGTCAAACGTGAAATAATATTAGTTGCCTTCCTTTGCTGATACAGTTTTTCAGAAAATATGATACGTTTCAGCACCGGGAAAGGCAATTGCCGTCTGATGATGTCGACTGCATACGCAGGGCCTACTTTTTGGAAACTAATTTCTTGAATTTCTGGAAATTTCTTCGAATTTTCTCGAATTTCTTAAAATTTCTCGAATTCGAGAAACTTCAAGAAACTCGAGAAATTAGTTTCTTGAAATTTCTTGAAATTCTCAAGTTTCTCGAATTTTTTGAATTTTCTGGAATTTCTTGAATTTTCTGGAATTTTCTTGAAATTTCTCTAATTCGAGAAAATCAAGAAACTTTGAGAAATTAAAAAAATATTTCTCGAAGTTTCTTGAATTTCTCAAAGTTTCTTGAATTTCTCAAAGTTTCTTGATTTTCTCGATTTTCTCTAACTCTTTCATGCAATTTGACCAAATATTTTCCATATATTCCTAACAAAATATGCTAGAGCAGAGTTGGGGGTACAGGAATCACAAGAGAAATCGGTTTCAATTTGATTCGAGCTTTTTATTTCATTTATTTTCCTAATTTTTTGAAAATTTTCAGCAGAGAGTTGATATGAGTACTGAACCGAATGTTTGTAGTTCTATCAATGTGTCAATGTGAATATGAAAAACCGTTTCCTTGAGTACTAATTTTTCCTTAGAATTATCATTACTAGACCGGAATTTCGTATGGCAAAATGTGTCCCCAACATCAGGGAGGTGCCATTGATGCCATTTACACGATTAAGTATAATGCAGACCGACATGAACTTTTATAGCTTTTTATTTCATTAAATTTTCTAGAGTTAGACCAACGCACTTCAAGCAAAAGTGATACTCTAAATAGGGTACTGAAACTTGACAGTGCTCTATACAAAATTTTACACTGTAAAAAGAGTGGTGATAAAATTTCTTACAAATTAGTACTCTATTTGACAGCTGCCATTAATAGCTTGAACGCTTGAAGTGCGTTGGTTAGACTGAAATTTTTAAAACAAACGAAACTCTACGAAGAGCATGTTGCTATGGACTGTAAGATGTTTTCGTCATATCAACCATAATTGTTGATTAATTCCAACACATTTTTTTCCTCAAAGAATCTGTAATTTTATCGAAGTTCTTCTGTTTGATAGTTCTTGACGAAATATTTCTAGTGAACACTCATGATAACAAATGTGAGCTATCTATAATCAGTCAAAAAACCCTTAAAGGGTAAATGTGACGCAAGTCCTTTATCTTACTTACAAAATCACTGATATCGCTGAGGGTGACTCATTGTGCGCCGTACACAAAAGTTTTATCAACAAAAAATTGACTCGAAAAATTTGTGAAAGAAAATTTTACAAAAAGAAATTTGCGTCACAAGTGGCAGATATCCTAGTTTAGGAACCATTGGACCCAAGGGGGAGTCGTCAAAAACTTGCTGTAAATATGCTCCGCCGTCCAAAAAAAAATTAAAACTTTTTTGGTAGTGGACTTGCGTCACGCGAGCTTACTAACGTGCGGGCAAGATATAAAGTCTAATGTTTGTTGGTTTGTTTGTTTGTCTCAGATGGAAAGTCCTACAGATTTGAAACTGAACGAGGCAAAGTAGGAAAAACACGCGAAATTTTTTTCACTTTCATGCGTTATGTGCGCACGATTTTTTTTTCCGGTTCACATCGTGGATGCGTTTCCTAAACGTGGAAATATATTTTTGTAACGCGTGAAAATTTTTGGCACGAGAAAATTTTCAAACGCGAGAAATTATTTTTTGTGAAAGTTTATTTTTGACGCGTGAAAATATTTTTGAAGTGTAAAAATATTTAAATATTTTCTCATTATAAAATAATCCCGAGCAAAGCCTACACTAGTATCAACGCACTTCAAGCAAAAGTGGTACTCTAAATAGGGTACTGAAACTTGACAGTGCTCTATACAAAATTTTACACTGTAAAAAGAGTGGGGATAAAATTTCATACAAAACAGTACTCTATTTGGCAGCTGTCATTAATAGCACTTTTGCTTGAAGTGCATTGCTAGTATCAAATAAGATTTTTTCCACGTTTCTTTTCAGTTTGACGGATTTTGACGATGGAAAGGCCCACAGAAAGTTCATGAAATTGAAATCCTAGATTAAATGTTGCTTAATTTTGGGTGTTTTACACTAACTTTAATGATTTTCCGCATTTTTTACTTATGTTGTTTTCCGATCGCCTTAAGTTTTAATTATGTATTTCGCGCGACGTTGTTAATGGAATGATGAATAAATGCCTTCATTAAAATATACGGTTTGACTGAGTGTGGGTGGGTCTGACATTTCATACAAAATTTCAATTCGTCCATGTGAGGGAGAGGGGGTTCGCAAAAAAAAGGCTGACGGGATTTATGGATGGCCTCATGGTAGATGTGCTTCAAATCTCGATTCTGTTTTAGGTACTGTACACTCTCTTCATGTGTGATTGATTTCATCGATTCCACCTTTATGGTTACTGTATTTTCCAAGGGCGTCGTCGACGGATAACTTTTTTATTTGCTTCGAATCAACTGAAATTTGATGTTTCGTACAGTTTATAATACCACAACCGGTTAACGAAATAAACAAAATTTGGTCGTTCGAACACTGTACGGTGCCACTGGCAATTTAATCTATCAACAGTTAACTGTATAAGGTGACCTATCTCAAGATAAATATTCAACGAACAATTGAAGATAATGTAGCACATCGCATGAATTTTCTCACCTAACACTGTTGGAATCGATTAAACTCGCTCGGCAATGAAGCTTCTAAATTTCATTTTGCTGGTTTTCGGACTAGGTGCGGTATCAGCTGCTAACTACAACTATAGCGAAGTTATTGGACTGTCTCTGCTCTTCTACGAAGCACAAAGAACTGGAGTACTTCCACCTACTAATAGAATTCCCTGGAGAAAGGACTCTTTCGTTACCGATATAGGACAGAATGGAGAAGATCTTACGGGAGGTTATTTTGATGGTAAACGATTGAAGAATGTTTTCTGTTTGCTCTGTTGATTAAAATTCTTAAAAATTGAATAGCTGGAGACCATGTTAAAGTATGTTATGCATCATAATTGTGTGGTAAGGGACAGAGTAAAATGTTCTATTTTTCTTATGATCTGGAAAGTTTGGTTTCCCTGCTGCCGGTACGATGACATTGTTAGCGTGGGGAATGTATGACTCTAAACGGGGTTACGAAATAGCGGGTGAGTGGATGAACGCACTCGATTGTTTAAGATGGGGAATGGACTACATGATCAAGGTAAAATAGTTGCACTCAATGTAAATAGTGTGCCATCTCAGTTGAATCTATCTGGAACGGATGCCGTCCTGTTTTTTTATTCCAGACGCATCCCAGCGCTAACGTTCTTTACATACAAGTTGGTGATACTGTTGAAGATCACAATTACTGGGGTCGTCCGGAAGAATGGACCGGAAGCAATCCGCGCCCGACAATTAGAGCCACAACATTGTTACCTTGTATATACCTTGTAGTGTTATGTAATATATTCCCTCCCATTAATTCGTTTACTTTAACGAAAAATAGCTTCAGAATGTGCTGCTGAACAATCTGCAGCAATGGCTGCCGCATCAATGGTATTTAAAGAGAATGGAGAAACAGCCTATGGTGCCACTCTATTGATGCATGCAGAACAACTGTATTCATTCGCAACCACATATCGTGGCAACAACAATGATTCTTTCCCGGGTATCACTTACAGGTTTCCATTCACAAATAACATTTTGCTAAGATATTTGTATCGCTAATTATGGAATTGCTTAGTTCCTGGAGTGGATACGGAGATGAATTTCTTTGGGCGGCTGCTTGGCTTTACCGAGCTACGGGCAGAGAACAGTTCAAAGAAGATTGCAATAGGTTTTGGACAGAATTTGATTTAAGTGTCCGACCCAAAGAAGTATCTTGGGACAATAAGCTAGCTGGTGCTCAAGTTTTGTTGGCCAAAATTGATGGTTCTCCGAAGTATGTTACCGCGGCTCGAAATTTCTGTGACTGGGTTGTAAAAGAAGCGCCAAAGACTCCATTGGGACTTGTTTACCTTGATCAATGGGGCTCAGCTCGTCATGCGGCTAATGCTGCGTTTGTGTGTTTACAAGCTGCAAGTGCGGACATCAACACTGATGAAGATTACATAGCGTTTGCAAAAACACAAATTGATTACGTACTTGGCGATTACGGTAGAAGTCTGGTCGTTGGGTATGGGCTCAATCCACCGCAACAACCGCATCACAGAGCTGCGTAAGAATTCATTTTAACGGCCGTTCAGTACGAGAATTGTGTTTTATCAGTTTCGTTTTAGATCGTGTCCTGACCTTCCAGCTACGTGTAGTTTTACAGACGCTTTCCTGCCTGGACCGAATCCCCAAATTTTGTACGGAGCTCTCGTTGGAGGACCAGACATAAATGATGAGTACGAAGACGACCGGTCTGACTACGTTCGCAATGAAGTTGCACTTGACTACAATGCCGGTTTTCAATCGGCACTTGCGAACCTTAATCTTATTTACAACCAGGGCAGCATTAGCGGTACAAGTTTGCTAACTGGAGCGGTTGGGATAGTGGTCATACTTCTTCTGCGTTGATTTTGTAATGCAAATACCCATATATTCATCCCCAGTGTTTAGACACAATTTACAATTACGAATTAATAAAAAAAATTGGTCAATTTCTATTGAAGATTTTGGAACGTGTAGATTGGTTGGGTAGTAAGTGCAACACCAAGCAATTTTCAAGTTTTTCACTTTTCACTAACCGACTATTTAGATATATCTCAGCACCCATGGCACTGCCGTTATTCCTAGTCCCAAACATCCCTCCAAAATTCAGTCCAGTCACTCAAAAGAAAAGTGTGGCAACTGTACATGCTCTTTGTGCAACTATTTTGTAATTTACAACAGTTCATGCTAAAAACAAAAACATTTGTGTACAATATAGATAAATCTACGTTGAAATCTTCCTGATATTCTTTTGGATTCCTTCTCAGTGATAACATCCACTCCATATTACCTGAATACAGATTTCGTTTTACCTTATCCTTGCGTGATCTTTGGTATCTCACACAACGCTACGCTGTTCTTGTAAAATGAATAACTTTTATTTTAATGTATGAAAAAATGAGGTGGTAAAGAATGCGAGCGGAGCGAGCGACTTTTTTTTTGTGATGAAGATTTCGTTGTATTACCGTTCAGAGATTCTCTGACAGAGAAGATTGTTAGTGAAATGGAATCGATTTGTTTCCGAAAGAAGGGTCTACGCGAACTACGGTACGAGAAACTTGTCAAGCTCAGTTTGGACGAAGTGCAATGATATCTGGATCGAAGCCACCAATTCTAACTGTAAGAGGACGCCGATGAGAGCAAAATTGGCTGAAATTCGGTTGTCGGTTGTGATTCGAGGGTCAGTCTTTGCAAATCGAGTGTAGTGAGTCATTCTTTGAAAATTGACTTTTGACCAATGGTTTTATCGCTTATAGTTGCGCTTGCGATGATGTTTCACTCGCTAATCATCGCTTTTGCGATTTCAGTCCTAAATGTTGTTGTTTCACTCGCTTGCGATGGCTTTCGCCAATTATACCTTCATGGATTCGGTTGTTGTTTAAGAATTGAAAAACTCGATTGAATTTGTGTCTGGTGTTTCGATTATAGAGCCGAATAAAGTTGATCTTTGCAGATCGAGTGCTAGCGAGTCATTCTCTGCAAATTGAGTTTCAGTGTCAAGGGCGAATAATGTAGCTTGTGACCGTGCTTCACTCACTGTTTTATTTTTTTTCTTTCACTGATTTAATTCAGTGTTGCTACACAGGAGGCTAAGAAACATCTTCCATCAAATTCGTTTCAATCAAGTTCTTTTCAATCGAGGAACGTTGTCTATCGGATTGTTATCGGTCAGGGAAGGACGTGTTTTCAATCAAGAAAAGAAATTTCGAGATGTTCGTCACTGGCTTTCGTGAGCTGTTTGAAGGATGGTTGGTTGCCGGTCAATTGTAAGTGATTTTTCTGTTTGAATCTTCGATGCGAAGTGAATGTTGATTGCTTGATTTGACTGGTTTGTGGTGCTACGATTCAGGGGATTTTCACAGTAGCTTCCATAAAAGATATCCTAATTTCCATCGGAAGATGGCACACGTTCAAGTAAACTTCGAATACTCGTTCAATTTAAGTTTACTGCTGATATGTGTAAGAGGCTAGCGCAAACAACTGAAGATAGTCAGTCCACTCTGACTTTTGGACCGCCGCTAGTTCTCGAGGTCGAAACAGCCTTCTTTTTCTTCATTCATTCACTTAACGTGAGCCATGGGCAAGGGAAGAGTGTATGAACTCTGTTTGTTTCTATTTTTATTTTATTTTGAGTTTTATTTTGAGATTCATTGTGATAGGCATTTCAGCTCTGGAACGAAAATGAAAGTCACCGGCTCCCTGTGGTTCACTTCAGTTTATACTCTTCACTGAGTATATAGTAGTAAAACGGACGAATTAGGCCTTTTGTCCGATCACTAATGGCTTAGTCCAGTCTCTAACTAGTTAAATCCGCGCAGCGAAAATTTTTCGTTCTTTAGGTTTGAGCTGCATCAAATTACTTAAATAAGAAGAAGAGCTGAAAAAAAGAGGACAAAGACGACGTCTTCTTCAAAAAAGTGATGTTCTCAGAATTTTTGTAAAAAAGAAGAACGAGATGAAAAAAGAGGACATGTCCTCTAAAAAGAGGACGAATGGGAATCCTTTCATAGCCTCAATTAAAAAGATTACTTTGATGAAATTTGATTTTGTTTGGTAGTGTGGACAAATCATATAAGTTTGTTTTCGACGTGCATGAAACTAGTAGGAAGAATAATTTGATAGTTGACCAACAACTTAATAGTTGACTATCATATTTGATAGTCAGCTTTTAAATTTTTTAATTGACTAACACATTGATAGTTAACTAGTTACAGGCAATATAAGATGAGATGAAAAATTTTTTACGAGTGTGAAGTAGGCATGGGCGATAATGATAACGATTATCGATAATTATCGAAAATTATCAAAAAAATATCGATAATCGATAATTATTGATATTTTGATAATTATCAAGATATCGATAATTCGATATATCGATATTTCGGTCCGAAAATCCGATGTTTATCGATATATTCCGATATATCGGTATATTATCATGAATTTTCAGATAAATGTCAAAATATCGATATTTTGATAATTATCGATAATTTCTTTCGATTGATATTATCGATAATTTTGAACGTCTCCCATCCCTAGTGTGAAGTTTGCGGCCAGAGCGAAGCGAGGGCCGTAATTTACACGAGTCGTAATATTTTATTCGCGATTGAAAGTTTTGTGAAAGGGAAATATTTTCGAGGGATTATTTTTTCTCTTTCTACCAATAAATTTCTCCTTTTACAAAAATTTTAAATCCATTTACCATTATAGAGTCGAAATTGGTACCAATTAACGGAAAATATTGGTAAACTAAGTTATTTTTAACGATCAACCAAAAACGTTCATTTATTACCATGTGCAGGTAGATTAAGTACCGGTGGACTTCCGATCTTTCGCACTTTTTAGCCCCGTACGAAGTACGAAGGGGCTAATAGGATTACGATGCCATGTGTAATTGATGGAATTCGAAGCAGACGGTAAGGGCAAAGTGTTTGCCTATGTTCATAGATAACGAATCCGCAATAAAAATTTTGTCCGTCCGTCCGTGCGTCCGTCTGTCCGTCCGTCTGTCACGTCGATATCTTGAGTAAATCAAATCCGATTTCAAAATTTTTTTTTTCCCTGAAAGATAGTCGAAATAGTGAGGCTAAGTTCGAAGATGGGCGATTTTGGGTCGACCCCTCCCGAGCTGGGGCCCCATAAGTGATTTAACGTTTTCCGAAGATATATGCGGCCATTCAAAGGCTACACATGTAAGTGATACGTCAAATAAAAGGTATTTACAATACCGATCGACAAAAAAAAAAGTTTATGGAAATCGGATGATCGACTCGTTAGTTAGACCGCTTGGTGTGAACTAGATACAGGGCGGCAAGCCGTTTTTGCTTGTAGGTTGGCCAAATTTGAACGGATTTTGCTTTATTAGATAGGTATTGACCGTACCAATCAGGGAAAAAAAAAGTTCATGGAATTCGGTTTACCGGAGCGTGAGCTAGGTCTCTTGGAGTGAGCTTATATGTGGCTACTCGGCCGTACAGTGAACGTGGTGTTTTTTGTTAATATATCGAGTAAACTTTGACCGAATTTCATGAATTTTTTTTTGTTTGAAAGGTATTATTGAATGTAAAGCAGCTGTACTAATTTCCACCTCCTAACAAAATGGCCGTCGGCCGCCATTTTGGATTTTTGTAAAAACAATAGAAATCGGTGAAAATGATATTTACAAAGTTACTGATCAGTGGGAAGTGATTGGTTATGTGTGTGGGGTGTTTCAAGCATCCCAAATATGGATATCTATTTATAAATATATACAGCTATATTGAGCTATATAACGGTGTAGATAGTTCTTTTGAGCTATATACTAGCATATTTATTAGTAAAATGTTTATTTATAGGTAAATATAGGTTAATATAAATTGTTGCAAAAATTTTTAAGTTTGGGTTACAGTTGAAAGGAACGTCGTACGGGGCTTCGTAATTGCGCTATGCGCAATTTTTAAGACGTGCACATTTCATAAGAATTTTAGGTTAGTAGGTTTAGGGTAAGAGTAGGACGACCGACGAACTAGGGTTGCGTACGCAATAGATGTACGGGTTCGTACGGGGCTCAGTCGCAGCGAACGCTCCGACTGTTCTGACGGCTCGTTTATTTTGTGAAAAAGTCGTCATTCACAAAACATACTTCGCATCTACTTTGATGTAACAAAAAGGCAATCAAACAGAATAACAGCTCATACGAGTGGGACGTTTAGGGCCAGAGCGAAGCGAGGGCCGTAATCTACACGAGGATAAAATGGCCGATTTCATACAAAAATTCACCTACTCTGATGATTCTCGTCGTCTTGATGATGTGGTGAAATTTTTTACATGTAAAATCGTCAGAAGTGGTGTGTTCCCGCGTATCTAATAAAATGGCGGTCTGCGTGACCTCCCCAAAGTATACAGCCTTGCTAGTTATAGCAATGCTGTGTACTGGATTGATAGAATTGAATTACATGTGTCATTCGTTTGCTGGTGCATTTAAACGTATGTTGGGAAGCGGCGTCTCTGTCCGCAAAACCTGTTTATTACATCGTAACCATAGGCCACGGTTGCTAAAACGCTGAAAATCTGTGATAATGAGGAAACGAAATAATGAGATCGAATGGGGCGCTTTGATAACTGAATGTATGTAGTAATCGCTTATTAACTTACCGCTTCAATTGGCAATACAATAAATGTTCTACTTGTGATGTCCTCACCGTCCTGAACAACGTGCACACATTCTCGTATTATGTAAATTGAACAAAACACATAGGAAATGGTCAAAATAATGCAAATGACAATTTCGATTATTTGGCAAAACGACGATTGACGACAACTGGAGTTGCAGCTCAGTAACAGTAACAGGAATAATGTAACCAGAAATGGGCCTTCAACCAAGAAAGGGAATAGCGGTGCATAGTTATTGGTTGAGAATGTATAAACCACAAATCCGATAAGTCCGAGAGTCTAAATAGGACGAAACAGAAGAAGTTAGATTTGAGCGGGAGAAGGTTGGATCAAAGAGACTTAACTATATGTTAAGAAAAAAACTAGAAAGTCTTCCAAATCTTTTTAATCATATTGAATCTGCTACTCGGCGCAAGTCTCTCACAAAACAACAGATGCCCCGCATTTCCTGTTCGATATGCAAAAATATTACCTTCGCCATAGCACTGCTTCTAGCACGAACACTCATTTTTCGGACGTCAAAAAGCCTCCAAATTTTCAAATATGTATGTGTGTCCGATTACATGTGTGTTTTATTCACACCAAGAATTCATGACTTTATGGTCCATTACACTCAACAAAAAGTACTCCGGGAGAGTCGTGAGAGAGCAAGCTGTCAAATAAACAAAAAAAAATTGAAAAAAAATCAATTTTGTCTCTCACACGGAGTACTTTTTTCGTAAGAGGAAACTAAGCATTAGGAGATAGGAGACAATATGTAAGCCCCATTTCGATTTCATATTTATCGGAATATTTCTTATGTTCATGCTAGAAACAGAGCTGTGTCAACACTTGACGTAATAGTTTTGAATAAAATGAAAATGTTTACGAGGCCCTAAATCAAGAAATGATCGATTCTAAGAATTTTCAGTGTACCATTGATTCGAAACAATACAAGTGTAGACAAAGAGAGCACTTGAATTGTTTTTAGCCCCGTACGAAGTACGAAGGGGCTTATAGGATTAAGATGCCGTGTGTAATTGATGGAATTCAAAGCAGACGGTAAGGGCAAAGTGTTTGCCTATGTTCATAGATGACGAATCCGCAATAAAAATTTGGGCCGTCTGTCCGTCTGTCTGTCACGTCGATATCTTGAGTAAATCAAATCCGATTTCAAAATTATTTTTTTTCCCTGAAAGATAGTCAAAATAGTGAGGCTAAGTTCGAAGATGGGCGATTTTGGGTCGGCCCTTCGTGAGTTAGGGCCACCTAAGTGATTTAAGGTCTTTTGGTGATATTTATGGCTCGGGTGAGTGGACCGTGAGTTAGGGCCTTAGGAGTGAAAAGCTACTAGGGCCCTATGTGTATTTTACATAGAACTCAAGTAAATTTAATCCGTTTTTCGTAATTTTTGTTTCATTTGGAAGGTAATCGAACGCCGAATAGAAAGTTGTTGAAAAAAAAATAAATTTGGGTCCTTGGACTAAGGCCACTACTAGGGCCCTATGCGTATTTTACGTTGAACTCGAGTAAATTTCATTCGTTTTTCGTAATTTTTGTGTCATTTGGAAGGTAATCAAAGGCCGAATAGAATGTTGTTGAAAAAAAAATTAAATTTGGGTCCTCGGACTAAGGCCGCTACTAGGGCCCTATGCGTATTTTACAGATAACTCGAGCAAATTTCATCCGTTTTTCGTAATTTTTGTTTCATTTGAAAGATAATCGAACACCGAATAGAATGTTGTTGAAAAAAAAATTAAATTTGGGTCCTCGGACTAAGGCCGCTACTTGGGCCCTATGCGTATTTTACATATAACTCGAGCAAATTTCATCCGTTTTTCGTAATTTTTGTTTCATTTGGAAGGTAATCAAAGGCCGAATAGAATGTTGTTGAAAAAAAACAAAATTTGGGTCCTCGGACTAAGGCCGCTACTAGGGCCCTATGCGTATTTTACAGATAACTCGAGCAAATTTCATCCGTTTTTCGTAATTTTTGTTTCATTTGAAAGATAATCGAACACCGAATAGAATGTTGTTGAAAAAAAATTAAATTTGGGTCCTCGGACTAAGGCCGCTACTAGGGCCCTATGCGTATTTTACATATAACTCGAGCAAATTTCATCCGTTTTTCGTAATTTTTGTTTCATTTGGAAGGTAATCAAAGGCCGAATAGAATGTTGTTGAAAAAAAACAAAATTTGGGTCCTCGGACTAAGGCCGCTACTAGGGCCCTATGCGTATTTTACAGATAACTCGAGCAAATTTCATCCGTTTTTCGTAATTTTTGTTTCATTTGAAAGATAATCGAACACCGAATAGAATGTTGTTGAAAAAAAATTAAATTTGGGTCCTCGGACTAAGGCCGCTACTAGGGCCCTATGCGTATTTTACATATAACTCGAGCAAATTTCATCCGTTTTTCGTAATTTTTGTTTCATTTGGAAGGTAATCAAAGGCCGAATAGAATGTTGTTGAAAAAAAACAAAATTTGGGTCCTCGGACTAAGGCCGCTACTAGGGCCCTATGTGTATTTATACTCAATAAATTAAAATTTTAGGGCTATTTGAAATTTTTGTTTTATTTGAAAGGAACGTCGTACGGGGCTTCGTAATTGCGCTATGCACAATTTCTAAGATGTACACATTACATAATAATTTTACTTTAGCTACATTAACCGGCGCATAGGCTTACGGTCAAAGTAGGGTGACAGACGCACTAGGGTCACGTACGCAATAGATATACGGGTTTGTACGGGGCTCAGTCGCAGAAAACGCTCCGACTGTTCTGATGGCTCGTTTTTATATTTGCAGGGTTTATTCAGTGAGCTTGCACCTTGTACACGCACATGTCCGTACCGGTTGATCGAGCTTACGAAAAAAATCATCAATAAAAATCCAAAAATTTGAATAAGAAATGGCTGTTTCTCAAAAAGCCTTGAAAACAGGTACTGAATACCAGCGTCGCGATTTTAGCACCTGCAACCGGTTCCAGAGAACCGCAGTTCCTACTTAAAATCAATTGATTTTTACCAGTTTATAGTTTTTCGAAATTAAATTAACAATTTTCGAAATTATATTCCTAATGCAATATATACGACATACCAAACAGATTATTTTCGTTTTTCCGGACGTTGTACATATATATGAAGAATTGTTTTCCATCTTTTGATTGTCACCTGGTTCTTTTTTTCGCACCGGGAAAATTGTAATTAAAACACTAATCAACAATCGTGTGACTGCAGTTTTTGCAAACAATGTGCAATGAGTGCAAAAACACCAAAAATAATTGACTTTTTTCAAAGACAATGAAGGTCAGAAAAGGCGATAGACGACTTAAAAATTTAAAACGCAACTGTTCATCTTTTGAGCATTAAATACCAAATATTCGCAGGGAATGCAAAATTAAATAATTTATTCATTTAGGTAGGGTGGATCGAATACTGCATCGCAGCATTGCTATGTTACTGTTGTTAAGTTGTTCTGTTGATACGAAGAAAAGTACATATTCTTTGTCTCTCCTCTCCACTGATACCACAGTGCATTTTGGCGCTAACTTTTAGCACTTCGGCAGTAACATCCGATTTATCTATAACTAACAGTCTTATATAGAACAGCACAGTTTACTTCCAGTTCGAAAATTTCATTCCGAGAATCCGCCCACTGAACTCGATAGTATAGCATTTTCGAGAGCAGTTTAAACTGTGCTATAAGAGTGTTAATTATAGATAAATTGGAGTAAGTTGAAGGGTAGCGTCATAGAAAAATTTAATACATTGACAGACTCGTGCAGCGCCCGAAGTAAACTGTTCCTTATATTGCTGTTAGTTCTAGAGTCAATTCTAAAAATGCCAAAACTTAACGCCAAATTCACGCCGTAAGTGCGGTCGAAATTCAAAATGGAAAGTGCGGAGGTCTTTCTAACGTAGCGTCATTTTCATACAAGGAAGCGTTGAAATGTATTTTTCGGTTCACTTTTTCATCGAATCGTTCACTCAAAATTCAAATTTTAGGCACACTGACGGCGTGAATTCGTTCTTAAAACTTAACGCTAGAGCAAATCATCCGAAATATCAAGACTTTCCGGCGATAACGTCGATAACATTGGAACATCGTTTCCTTGTTTAATAGTCAGAATAAACGAAATCATTTCAGTATTTTGTATTATTATTATTGTAATTTGTATAATAGTAGTTAACAGCTCGATTCGAACAACACTAAAGAACTCCTAGAGCTTGATCAAGTTTTTCGGTAAGTTCAACAACATTTTCAAGACCCACTGAAACCATCACCAAGTTCTTGTCAATGCCAACCGAAATGCGTTGCATCTCGGTCAAATCAGAATGCACCAACCACGGAACTATTACATGGCTTTCCGTTCCACCGAAAGTGTCAGCGATTTTTATCGAATCTAACGCTTCCACAAAGCTTAGCGTCTGGCCGTAACATCCCTTGATGTGAAATGAAACAATTCCACAACTTCTATGCCTTGCTTTGTCCAAACAATTTAATGCTGGGTGATAAACCTGTTCCACTTTTGAGTGACTTTCCAAAAATTTTGCCACAATGAAAGCATTCTTACAGTGCCGCTCCATTCTAACGGTCAACGTTTTCAAACTGCGACTCATCATGTAACAATCGAATGGTGACGGAACCGGACCAGCGGCATATCGATAGTATTCGAGTTTTTGTTTAATATTCAAATTGTTTGTAGTCACAGCGCCGATTGTAGCGTCATTATGACCTCCGAAATACTCATTTAGAGAGTAGACAACAACATCTGCTCCATTTTCTAGCGGTCGTTGGTAGTATGAAGTCGAAAGCGTATTATCCACTACTAACAATGCTTTCGAATTAGTATGCACGATGTTTTCGATTTTTTTGATATTTAAAACCCTCAGCAACGGAATGGTCGGCGTTTCAATCCACACAAGTTTGGTATTTTCAGCGAAAATTTCGTTTGAATTTTTCAAATCGCTAAGATCTGCGTATATCATGTCGATGTGTTGGTTAAGCTTTTTTAACTTTTCACATGTTACAATGTCACTGAATATCACTTGATCACCGGTACTCAACGTTGATAAAATGGCTTGACTTGCTGATATTTTCGAGGAGTATGCTAGGGCGTACTTTGCCCCATCGAGTTCCGCTAACGATAATTCCAATGATTCTACCGTTGGTGTACCATACCGGCCATAGTGATACTTTTCCGAATATTCACCGGGAATGTTTAGTTTGTAAATTGTTGAAGTGACAATAGAAGAATCGTCCATTCCGATGTTGGTGCAGTGTTTAACAAACGAAGGGAAATATTCAACTGAAACTCGCGTATTTTATAAATGGGAAGAACTTAAACTGATAATTCTGAAATACGATTTGATCACTTGAAAATATTAAATGATCACAAAAAAATAAGTTTTTGATCGCTAAGGAAGAAGAGGTATGTTTTCTTCTACAAACTGTCAGGCGAAAAAGTGTTGATTCCGTCCCCAAAATGTCAGCATAAACAGTCATAATTCCGTCTGTCAGTAGAAAGATTTGTGTTCCCTTTGGGACAAAATGTCAGGCGAAAGAGTGATGATTCATTGTACAAAATGTCAGAAGGATGACTTGTACATTCTCCTACAAAATGTCAGGAGGAGGAGCGATGATTCCTTCTCTGTAGACATTACGTAATGTCAACGAAGGGTAAAAATGTTTCGTATATATTGAAGAAATTGGAAACAATTTGTCAACTTATAGTGTAAAATTGCAGAAAATCAGAAATGTTGCAAAATGAACTAATTTTGGGCGATCATTTCTTCATTTTCAGCGATAATTTTTAGCCCCGTACGAAGTACAAAGGGCCCTATAGGATTACGATGCCGTGTGTAATTGATGGAATTCGAAGCAGACGGTAAGGGCAAAGTGTTTGTCTATGTTCATAGATGACGAATCCGCAATAAAAATTTTGTCTGTCCGTCTGTCCTTCTGTCCGTCTGTCCGTCACGTCGATACCTTGAGTAAATCAAATCCGATTTCAAAAATTTTTTTTCCCTGAAAGATAGTCGAAATAGTGAGGCTAAGTTCGAAGATCGGCATATTCGGGTCGGCCCTTCGTGAGTTAGGGCCACCTAAGTGATTTAAGGTCTTTTGGTGATATTTATGGCAAAACAAACGATGGAAATGTAAATGACATGGCAAATGATAGGTATTGTCAATATTAATCCAGGAAAAAAAAGTTTTTTAAAATCGGGTGAGTGGACCGTGAGTTAGGGCCTTAGAAGTGAAATGCTACTAGGGCCCTATGTGTATTTTACATAGAACTCGAGTAAATTTCATTCGTTTTTCGTAATTTTTGTGTCATTTGGAAGGTAATCAAAGGCCGAATAGAATGTTGTTGAAAAAAAATTAAATTTGGGTCCTTGGCCTAAGGCCGGTACTAGGGCCCTTTGTGTATTTTACATATAACTCGAGTAAATTTCATTCGTTTTTCGTAATTTTTGTGTCATTTGGAAGGTAATCAAAGGCCGAATAGAATGTTGTTGAAAAAAAATTAAATTTGGGTCCTTGGCCTAAGGCCGGTACTAGGGCCCTTTGTGTATTTTACATATAACTCGAGTAAATTTCATTCGTTTTTCGTAATTTTTGTGTCATTTGGAAGGTAATCAAAGGCCGAATAGAATGTTGTTGAAAAAAAATTAAATTTGGGTCCTTGGCCTAAGGCCGGTACTAGGGCCCTTTGTGTATTTTACATACAACTCGCGTAAATTTCATCCGTTTGTCGTAATTTTTGTTTAATTTAGAAGGTAATCGAAGGCCGAATAGAATGTAGTTGAAAAAAAAAAATTTGGGTCCTCGGACTAAGGCCGGTACTAGGGCCCTATGTGTATTTATACTCAATAAATTAAAATTTTAGGGCTATTTGAAATTTTTGTTTCATTTGAAAGGAACGTCGTACGGGGCTTCGTAATTGCGCTATGCGCAATTTCTAAGGTGTACACATTCCATAATAATTTTACTTTAGCTACATTAACCGGCGCAATAGGCTTACGGTCAAAGTAGGGTGACAGACGCACTAGGGTCACGTACGCAATAGAGATACGGGTTTGTACGGGGCTCAGTCGCAGCAAACGCTCCGACTGTTCTGATGGCTCGTTTATTTCGAGACAGTCATATGTAAGCGGTAAAACTATTCATTGATGGCGATCAAATTCTTATTTTTTAGCGATCGCAGAGACTTAGCAATCATTATTTATTTATTTCAAGCGATCAGCTCTCATTTAATAGCGATCAGTACATGCCTTTACGAATTGCGTTGGTGTTGTAGATTGTTAAAACTTATCTTTCTCGCCTAAACTTTGTTTGCTCCGTCAGCAAGTTACATGTCTGCAGTTAATCACTTTGTTTGCACGAATGTAAAATACAATTTATTTGTTGCTTCACCCTGCCTGTTGGAATTTACGATAAGAACGCTAAAAAAGTGATAGTTATGAAGTCATGAAAAAATGAATGTTGGTTGGCTCTCTTCGCCGCTAATTGTTGGATTTGCAGTCTTACGATCAAACAAGTCTTGACAATAGATCATTATGCCTTGAAGAAATGGGTTGTGATTTTCGCCATTTTAAGAAGAATGACGTTTCAGGTCTATGACGCTCAGTAAATACACAATTTGTGAAACTATTTATGTTTCAGGCATGTAGTATATGTTGAATAAATTGGTTTATTGAGTTTATATCTCAATTTGAAGAGAAAAATCAAAAAGAAAATGTTGACATTGGCGCTGGCGATCAATTTCGACGGTCAAACCATGAACTTTCATCACAACTCATTGATTTAGTTCATTTGTATCAGCCAAACTATACTGGCAAATCAAAAATACTGACTCTAAGTCTCAGAGACATGCAAGTTAGACCACGATGATGTGGAGTGTTGGATTTAATGTAAAATGCTAAAAACAAATAAGTTCGAAGCTAAACAAACGAGTCTCATATAACATTAAAAACCGACGAGAAAGAGTTCATTTCCGTTAAGGCTATTTAACGAACAACACACACTCTACGGATAATAGCGGCAGAGTCAAAATGACTTGAAGTTTTTGGACAAAATGATGTATGGACAACTTGTTCATTATCAAAAATAAGGGGCACCTTCCGTACATCACTTTTCGATTGGACCACGGGAACCACCTGGAACCACTTGCAAAAATCAAGCAAAATTTCGACTCTGCCGCTATTATCCGTAGAGTGTGTTGTTTGTATTGAGGCTATTTAATGGGATATTATATTCGACCGATAAATTAATTCAAAACTACCGATAAAAAATAATAAATGACCGATAAACACGGTACCGATAAAAAATAATAACGTACCGATAGCGAAATTCCCGGGTACCGATAAAAATATTCCAAACTACCGATAAGTTTTTACCGATAAAAAGTGCTGAAATACCGATAGATTTTTCATTTTAACGATCATTTTTAATTTTTTATCGGTAAATTATTATTTTCTATCGGTGCTTTCTATTTTTGATCTCTCGTATGTGTGTTATAATTCCCTTGACTGAAAGTCGGGGTCTTATGAAAGAAAATACCCTTAAATGTCCGTAACGGTAAGTTCACTTTGATATTTTGAAAATGTTCTACATTGGCAAAAAACGTTAAATACAGAAAACGTCCGTACACTTGTGGACTCGATAGCTCGAGTAATTCTTTACCGATTTTCAAAATTTTGGTTTTAATCGACGGAGAATGAAAATCATGAGGTTAAGTTCGTAGATGGGAAATATTGAAGTAATGAGATGGGAGTAATTCTCAAGAGAATTTTTTACTTGTTACCGCGATAACTTCCATAATTCTTATCCGATTTTCAAAGATTTTGTCTTAATCGACGAAGATTGAAAATCTTGAGGCTGAGTTTGCAGATGGATAATGTTCGAACAACGAGATGGGAGAAATTCTACACAGACGCTTTCTCTTGTTACCGCGCGATTACTTGAGTAATTTTTACCCGATTTTCAATTTTTCTGTTTTAATTGACAGAGAATGATATTGGAGTAGTGAGTTTGGAGTAATTGTAAACATAGCTTGTTTACCACGACATTTTCTGGGATTTCCAGAAAAATTTCTTATTTGACGAGTAGTGAAATTCTGGATTTCTGGTCTAACAATTAAGAAGTACTTCCCAAAAGAGTTTTTGCTTGCTTGAGAAACCGATAGCTCGAGTAATTCTCAGAGGCTTCAAAAATCAATTTCGACCAGTAGCGTAATTCATGTGGTTAAACTCGAACATTGGAATTTAATTGGACTAGTAATCTGGGATATACGACAATTTTTGCGTGAAATCCGTATTCTTAAAAAGATTTTTTTTAGAGGTAGGCAAGAAATACGCCACCTTTTCAGCGCCTTTAGTAGACTATATAGGAGACTCATATCAGGAGTTAAACGTACTTCGCTAGACCTTCCACTCATTGCGCTTTTTAGGAGACAATACTCAATCGTTGTAAGTATTGTTTGTTTGTATTCTTCTCAGTATAACATACTCAAAAATGCCTCTCCTCATCACATCGTGTTATAATTTCCTATTTTCCATGCTTAGGCTTATGAATATTTGAACGAGTGTGAACTTTGCGGCCAGAGCGAAGCGAGGGCCGTAATTCACACGAGTTTAATTTATTCAAGAGGTAGGCAAGAAATATGCCATTTTAAAAGCGTTGTGATGATGTAGCAAAGAGACTAAGAGGCTTTTTCATCTGACTATAATTTTGTGTTTTTCAAAACAACAGCTTTTTTAAAAATAGTAAGACAACTGGGACTGGAATTATTGAAAGTATTGAAAGTCAGTCAAGGGAAATGACCCACCCAAGTGGTGGGGCCTAGTTCGATATAAATCGATAGAAAATGATAAATTACCGATAAAAAATTAAAAATTATCGATAAAATGAACAATCTATCGGTATTTTAGCACTTTTTATCGGTAAAAAATTATCGGTAGTTTGGAGTATTTTTATCGGTACCCGGGAATTTCGCTATCGGTACGTTATTATTTTTTATCGGTACCGTGTTTATCGGTCATTTATTATTTTTTATCGGTAGTTTTGAATTAATTTATCGGTCGTTTATTAGTATCCCTATTTAATTTCCGTCATTGAATTAAGAAAAGGTCTCGGCAATACCCTCTCGGTATTGGTCTCGGAAAAGGAACTTTTGATTATTCATGTCATTGTCAAGTGCAGTGCAAATACTGGTGCGTTGCCTAATCGCATAACATACACAGAGTAATGACACTATTTATAACTCATATATCATTTATTCGATTAGATTCAACTCACCTGAAGGTCGGTTTTTTGGTTTGCGCATGGAGTTATACTCTATGGGTTTGCGCATTTACTTTAAAAATGTCACGTAACGGAGCGTAACGGAACCAGCTGTCTTAACGTAACTGTAATATTAAGTCTCAAGTGTCAAAAATCTAATCTGTATGTTTTGAAGATTTTATTTATTTTCTTTTTAAGACGTTTTTCGTAAGATTTGTTGCACTGGAGATTCGAGACAGAGAATTTTTCCGAACGTATTTCGTGCAGAAGACTTACACCAACTTAAAGTCATTGCTGTAAGTGTTCATTTCATTACGATCTGTCTCAATATATCAAATGAAACAGAATGAAGGGCAACAATCGTTTGATTTGCAAAATGTTATGACTGATGATAATCACATTGATCTTCGGGAATCCACTTTATACTTCCACTCCAGTATTATAGCCCTGAATCCTATCGATTAGTTCGTTAATTGACAGTGTCTGTTACTTCGAAAAGTAATTTAGACTTCTCGTCCTAACATCATCCTGTCTCTCTTACTCACTTTATTACAACGTTCTTTCAGATTTGATATCACCTTTAATTCCAAAACCATGACAGCCACTACTAACACCTTTGACTGGAACGAAACATTTTCCGTTGCAAATAAAGCAAGAACAATTGAATACTGTCGATTAGACAGAGAGAACGGTCACTATGCCTTTCCAACAGACGAATCCGATTTCAAGAGAGCCGCCGTACTCGTTCCACTGTGTTACGACGTATTAGGTAGACCATCAATATTGTACAACCTTCGCTCTCTGAATTTATCCCGACATAGCGGCGAAATATCATTTCCTGGCGGTATCATGGAACCAGATGATGGTGGCTCACCGATTATTACAGCTCTTCGCGAAACGGAAGAGGAGCTAGGCTTGAAACGGGACTATGTGGAAGTGTGGGAGAGATTGAGGGATATCCAAACCATAACAACGTCTATGGTTGTCACACCGGTTATAGGCTTTGTAAGTGGACTGAAGCAGTTGGACCCCGCCAAAATGAAGATCAATCCGGATGAGGTGGACCAGGCCTTCACCGTGACGCTGGAACATTTGTGTGATTCGAACAATTGGGCCGATATGGAACGATTGAACATTGCGTTTCCGGTTTACAAAAATTTGAATTTTCGCAGTAGTTCGCCAACGGTTGATTTGTGGGGATTAACGGCTATAATTACGCATTTAACGTTGAAAGCATTGCTGCCGACGGTGTATAAGAGAAGAGTTTTATTCCTAGAGGAGTTCGCCGGTAAAAAGAACTCGCAACTGTAAATTTAGCTGTGATTAAGGGGATGGGTTTGTTCAAGAGGTTCAAGATGATGTGGGATAATAAATTTCTTAAAAAGTTGAAAAGTTTAATAGATTCCACAAAGAGAGCTTGACTTCTCGTTCATACAAAAAATCGAACAACCCTTCGGACTTTGCCCAAATGCCCATAGGGCCATTCCGGTTCTGTTAACTTGTCATAACAAATTGGTGCCTGTGCTAATTAATAATAATTAATTAATAATTCTGCTTATTTCAATAAAATCACAACAGAGCTTAAGAGCCGTTAAGCAGATCCATCGAATAATATCTGTCTAAGTGACCGTTACTTAATGTCTCTGGACACTGCATCAGTATTCTTCAAGTATTGACCGCGACCTACTAGTTCAATATCGATCACTTCATTCTCAAACTTCTTCAGATCGACACCAATCTTTTCACTCTCCAATTTCATATTCCACAAACCATACGGACTCAAGAAATAATTACTCTCACTGATCTTCCGGTAAACATTGTTCTGCTTGATTGGATTTTCTTTCGAATCCCGTTTCATCGACTGCTCAATGGCGATATTTCCATCACTCTGCAGATGGTAAACTCTGTTGCTGCATCGATAGTAACTATTTGACTATTTCCAACCATAGCCATCGTCAAATCAAAGTCTTGTTTGATGGCGTTTCCTTTAAGAGTCGATTCGCTAAAACTTCGAACAGCTGATATGGAACTGAAGCCGACGGTGATTAACTCGAAAAAATTTTGGTGGGCTGACATGTTTCTTAGAATTTTTTTCTCCGGAACAGTCGATGGACCAGTCGCGAAAATCGTTTTTTATCAATAACTGCAACATGCGAGATGTGAATAAAGTCAAATTGTGTACGTTTATGAAGGTCGATGAGGGGAATATTGTTGACCAACAAACGCCGATGTCCGGCCCATCCAGCCGCCGCAACAAGTGAAAAACCTCGAAAAAACTGAACGTTTTGAAGTGCTCTGAACGGCTGGGGAAGTAAGTAACTGGAAGCTCTAACTTGGAGTTTTGTAGCCTACTTCACGCACTTTCAATTGACATTCCACACGACCATACCCACCGTCACAGATAGAAATGGAGTTGATTTTTCACAATGTATCTCAACCCATCAAATTCTGGAAAATGGTCGAACTTTGACATTCAGAGGGTAACGAGTAATTTCGCGCCGCGCGAGATTACACATATTATAGTGGAATTTCGCGCCCATACATTTTTCAATGGCTAACTTGATTTATAGAATTTTTATGAGTACCTGGCGATAAATTGGCGGTAGAGTCAGTTGAGTATCAGGCACATAAATTTTGGAGATACGAATTTTATTCTAACACCCTAGAGCTTTGTATCAAGGATACCGGTATACCGACATAGAAAGTGTGGATTTTCCTTTTACAAAACGTTAGGATACCGGTATCCCAACTGAGGTACACATATTTTGCATCAAGGATACCGGTATCCCGACATATAAAATGTTGATTTTCCTTTTACAAAATGTTAGGATGCCTGCATCGCAACTGAGACGTTGCGAGATTCCTACCAGCAAGAAATTCCGTATGGGCGCGAAATTACACTAATAAAGTAGGAATTTCGCGTGGCGCGAGATTCCTACTTTAATAATGTAATTTCGCGCCCATACGGCGCGAAATTACTACTAGCCATTCAGAGAACAGACTGACGAAACGAACGAAAATTCTTAGATTTTACATTTTGAATTCTTTGAAAATAGTAAGTTGAGCTCAAAATTGTTATGCAAATACAAAGTATTTGGTGGTGCTGCCCATCCCTCACTTAGGACAAAGCATGTTTCGCAAATGTTTTGCAGTTTGATTGCAATTAAATGATCAGTGTACCATATCGCAGCGAAATTTCCAAAAAACTCTTTAGAATTCTTTAAAATACTTTCTTCTACTGTTCTTCAAAAGTCACTGAACTTTCAAAAATTACTAAATCATATTGAACCTTCAAAGACTTCGTGAATCCAACGTTCGTCTTTCCTGAATTCGACATCACAACATTGCCACGTAATTTCACAAGTGAGGTCTGATCACCAGTTGTTCTGGAGCTGCAAATTCATAAGTTGATGAGACTAGTTGCAAAAATTTTTCGGGGCATCTTCAGCGTAAATTTTATCGTAAATTGAGTTCACGAACCGATGTCAACTGAGGTCTCGTCTCTTTCAGCCAACGAAATTCAAATAATCAGATTCTCAAATAGCTGCGACGCTTCTGAATTGAAACGTGAAAAACCATTCACAACGTAGTTGCTAAATTTTTCTGCAAAATGACATGTAGTAGATCGGTATTCGGTCAAATAACCCCACCAAAATAACGAATTGTAGTAATAACTAATGTCAAAAAAATTATTGGAAAAATGACGAGATGACCAGTATATCGACAAAATTCGAGGATATCGACAGAATTCGAGGATATCGACTATATTCGAGTCTATCGATAGTATTCGAGTCTATCGACTATATTCGATGATATCGACTATATTCTAGTGTATCGACAGAATTCGAGGATAACGACTATATTCGATGATATCGACTATATTCGAGGATATCGACTATATTCGAGTATATTCGAGCCTAGTAGATCAAATGTTGCGCTCTTAACCAGATCGTTTGGAATCACTGTAAATCTACAGAGACATCAGATTTACAATACAGCCTAACACACTGTGAACCGAAAAGTACATTTCAACGCTTCATTGTATGAAAATGATGCTACGTTAGAATGACCTCCTCACGTTCCATTTTGAATTTCAACCGCACTTACGGCGTGAATTATACACCTAGTGCCTAAGAAAATAATTTTGCACTCGATGTCATAAATAACTATTTTTTGATTACTATGCAGCAGTACAGAGATAAATTGATCTGAAAGTCAAATACCCCGTATTTCTGCGGATTTACATTACCTTGTTTTTGTTCTTACTTGTTTTGGATTCGTGCTACTTCCAATGTTCACGGCCAAAAATATCTTAAAATTGAAATCTGTGAAAACGAGTTTTTAGTTACGATAAAATTTCGTTTTATTATTGATAAAATCGTGATCAACTGAGAATTACAAAACCAATTCAGTTTTTTACTGGATTCAACGGCATTATCCGAAGGTTTTTAAAATAGGATTCACAGTTCCATTTATTATTTTACCCACTCCCTCCATTCTAACAAAAAGTGAAAGATAATCATCGCCCACAACCTAGAGAAAAATTAGAAATTCAACTCACTAAATTTCAAATAATCACACAACTTACCAATTTGAACGTGACAAACGCAACTAAGATTAAAAACAAGGCTTTCATTCTGTTATGATGTAAATTATAACTGAAGATTAATTTGGCACATTCAGTCCTTTTAAATGTGTGGTTCGCGTATTGTACGATCTATACTTCAAACACAGGCGATTGTTCACAAAGTACATTCGAACTTTTTTTTCGATATTATCTTTATTATACTGAGGCTAATGTCGTCTTTGTAGAATCCTAGAGAATTTCTCCATTTTACGAGATGTAACATTTACGCTACATTTCGTAAAAGAATGAATTACCCTAGGATTCCGAAAACTCCGAAATTTTTCCGAAGCAGTGAAATTCAAATTTCGGAGATTTCTAAAACTTCTCGGAGGTCTCGAAAAATTTTGACGTTTTTCGCTCAGCGTTTCACAATAACTTGAGTAATTCTCAAGCAATTTAGATGGGACGAAGGATCTGGAAGCTATACCCTTTTACATACCATTTGCTGCTCCTGAGACGAAAAGCTCAGGGGCGCAAATTGCAAGAATCGAACTCCCGCACACAGAAAACCAAAACAGGACTCCTTTTCTCTTTAATGGAACTTCAAAGAAACATCCTTCGGAACGACAAACAGAGCTATAGCTCTTCCCTTACCCGCATATCACGTAAAGTGGCAAAAAAAGTAAGAAAAGCTCTTTCGACCTCGAGAACTAGCGGTGGTCACAGGTCAGAGTGGACTGACCATCTTCAGTTGCTTTCGATACTGCAGAACCAGATGCATCTAGCTACTACAAGACCAGTTGCAGTTAGCATAGTACCCTTTCCATTCTCCTCAACAATAAGAAAGTGTTTTTATTTTATGATTCGTCTTTCGAAACTGTGAGCATACGTAGAAACTCGGCACTAAATAGAAGCTCAGTCGGAAAGAGCAATGGAAGTTTGTGCTTTAAGGGCTCTTTTGTGCAAAACATGGAGCATGCTCTTGTTAGCGGAACCCCACACACCGATACAGTACATCAACGCAGGGTGCACAGTCGAGAAGTAGATAATTCTGAGGATCCTTCTCGGGAAGAAACGCAACCTCTTAATGACACCAATGCCACGAGAGACGGTGCTACTGACACTGACAAAGGGCTCATTCCAACCGACATACTCGTCTAGCACCAAACCCAGACTTGACCGAAGAACACGATTCGATTATCACGCCATTAAATGTAAGGGTGGGCAAGTTATCGATCTTCACGCGGACGTCTGTTTTGAACATACCCTAAGATAATATGCATTAAACAAATTTTTTGTCTGTTTCAAAACCAAATTTGACTACGTATTGACGCAAATTTAAAATATTTATTTTGTCAATTTTGTCAATAATTTAACTAGGTGCAAATGAATTTTGTTTTCATTATGGCGCATAGGAAATACATGTCGCAATAATATTAGCGCAATTTTATTCGAGCGCAATTACAACAAATAAGACATTTCGACCACTGTTCTGATCTGTGAGAAAATAAAGACGTCTTTCGACGTTTTGCATTAATATGCAGTTCAAAAATACCATTTCTCATCAGGCCATGGCGACAGTGGTACTCGATACAGTGCTCTATCGAACACTATACCGATTTGCACACGAATAAGTCTAGCGAATCATAATTGAAATAAAATTTCAATTTGTTCCCAAACTCAACCATTCGTTGCTAGTGTGTGTGGTTAGCCACTAGAAAGCTGGACATACCAAGCATCGTACATATACACGTGTTTGATCTTATTGTCACTCTTAACTGGTCGACAACAAAACAAGTTTTGGGCACAAAAAAAGTCGGTGAAAAAAAGTACCTCTGAAGTCTTGTAATCCTTAACGTCAATTCACGCCGTACGTGTGCCTAAAATTTGAATTTTAAGTGAACGATTCGATAAAAAAGTGAACCGAAAAATACATTTCAACGCTTCATTGTATCAAAATGACGCTACGTTAGAAAGACCTCCGCATTTCCATTTTGAATTTCGACCGTACTTACGGAAACGATACATAGCCCAACGAGAAAGGAAAGAAATTCTTTTGATATCAATCGAACAGTTTAATTCAACCCAAGGCTTGTACATACTTATCAAATTCAATGTTTCTTTATAAACCACATATTGGAGCCGTATTGACGTAAATTTATACAATTATTTGTCCAGTTGTTGTTTTTTTTTTATTATTATCTGAATTATGTAAAGAAATATTCGCTGAAGGTAATTAGAAACTCGTGATAAAAATTTTTCTTTGAGGTCTCTTTTCTGTAGAAAAAAAATCCTATTATGGCCATTTTGTGTGCAAAGCCACCGTGAGCAAAGCAACACCAGGCAATGATAACTGATAGCTCACAGCTAACATTGCAATTCAAAAATTCGGTAGTTGGTAGCTGAATACCAAAATTATAATTACCGCCGTAAGTGTGCCTAAAATTTGAATTTTAAGTGAACGATTCGATGAAAAAGTGAACCGAAAAATACATTTCAACGCTTCATTGTATGAAAATGACGCTACGTTAGAAAGACCTCCGCACTTTCCATTTTGAATTTCGACCACACTTACGGTCTGAGGTCACGAGCTTTTTTAAGCGTTACATTGTGTGTAAAAACTTTTAAAAAGTGTGTTTGCACAAAAAAAATGTGTAATTACACGTTTTCATAGAAAAAAATTCCACTTGTAGCAATACTCAAAAACTGGAAAGCCAGCATGAGATATTTCGCCGATGAGGAACTGAAAAGTGCCCCTGTCTGAGGGTGAAACTGCCTGACCTACATCTTACTTGCCACGCATTTACGAATCCCTGTTACTGTATGAGCAACTCATTTACAACTATCTTTCTGCGGTGATAGACTCTCGAATAGTACTAAAACTATGTACTCCACTAAATGGGCAATTGTATCAGAGTTTTGAGAAAATGTTTGAGAAAGCATTAAATCGGCTACGCCTCGGATTGGCAATCTGACGTCTAGTGCGATTTGAATATTTCGTCTCTTACTTGCTACCCGTGTTATGGACTAGGATTGTAATCGACCAATGTTACAAAACTTTGTAATCGACCAATGGTACAAAACTTTATTTTACCTGGAAGCCAGACTAACTCCAGGGGTGGCGTTATCTAATATGCAGAACAATCACCAAAACAAACAAACAAACAGAGCACAATTACTCTTCCCTTTCCCATGGATCGCGTGAAGCGAAAGTGGAGATAAAATGCTGTTTCGACCTCCGGAACCAGTGGCGGTCAGAGGTTAGCGTGGTCTAACCATCTTCAGTCGTTTCCACTGGTCCGTTACACGAGACAGCAGTAAATTTTCTGATTGAACTAGTAATTTGAAAATTTACAATAAAAGTTCTGCCACCTTTCGATGGAAATTTCGAAACTTAGTGAGAAGTTACTACGAAAATGTACCCACAAAACATTTCAATCAAAAAAAAAAAACTTCATTTCAATCAAAAAACACAAACAGAAAATTCATTTCAATCAAAAAACAAACACGGAACAAAAACCTACGTAAAAACAAACTAAAAATCACTCACCCCACCAGCTCACACACGGATCACCTCACTCGCTTCCTGGAATTAGTCTGGCTTCCAGGTAAAATAAAGTTTTGTACCACCGGTCGATTACAACGCTTTTGGATTAGTGGTCGTGCAGTTTTTGTTAGTGTCAGTGTCAATGTTTTTAGTTTGTGTGTTTTTGCGGTTTTCTGGTTTTTTATTTTGTGTGAAATTTGAGTGGTTTTTAGCCCCGTACGAAGTACAAAGGGGTTTATAGGATTACGATGCCGTGTGTAATTGATGGAATTCGAAGCAGACGGTAAGGGCAAAGTGTTTGCCTATGTTCATAGATGACGAATCTGCAATAAAAATTTTGTCTGTCCGTCTGTCCGTCTGTCCGTCTGTCACGTCGATATCTTGAGTAAATCAAATCCGATTTCAAAAAAAAAAATTTTCCCTGAAAGATAGTCGAAATAGTGAGGCTAAGTTCGAAGATGGGCATATTCGGGTCGGCCCTTCGTGAGTTAGGGCCACCTAAGTGATTTAAGGTCTTTTGGTGATATTTATGGCAAAATAAACGATGGAAATGTAAATGACACAGCAAATGATAGGTATTGTCAATACCAATCCAGGAAAAAAAAGTTTTTCAAAATCGGGTGAGTGGACCGTGAGTTAGGGCCTTAGAAGTGAAATGCTACTAGGGCCCTATGTATATTTTACATAGAACTCGAGTAAATTTCATTCGTTTTTCGTAATTTTTGTTTGATTTGGAAGGTAATCGAATGCCGAATAGAATGTTGTTGAAAAAAAAAATTAAATTTGGGTCCTTGGACTAAGGCCACTACTAGGGCCCTATGTGTATTTTACATATAACTCGAGCAAATTTCATCAGTTTTTCGCAATTTTTGTTTCATTTGGAAGGTAATCAAAGGCCGAATAGAATGTTGTTGAAAAAAAATTAAATTTGGGTCCTTGGACTAAGGCCACTACTAGGGCCCTATGTGTATTTTACATATAACTCGAGGAAATTTCATCCGTTTCTCGTAATTTTTGTTTCATGTGGGAGGTAATCAAAGGTCGAATAGAATGTAGTTGAAAAAAAATTTAAATTTGGGTCCTCGGACTGAGGCCGATACTAGGGCCCTATTTGTATTTTCAATATAACTCGAGCAAATTTCATCCGTTTTTGGTAATTTTTGTTTCATTTGGAAGGTAATCAAAGGCCGAATAGAATGTAGTTGAAAATTTTTTTAAATTTAAGTCCTCGGACTGAGGCCGATACTAGGGCCCTATGTGTATTTTACATATAACTCGAGCAAATTTCATCCGTTTTTCGTAATTTTTGTTTCATTTGGAAGGTAATCAAAGGCCGAATAGAATGTTGTTGAAAAAAAATTAAATTTGGGTCCTTGGACTAAGGCCACTACTAGGGCCCTATGTGTATTTTACATATAACTCGAGCAAATTTCATCAGTTTTTCGCAATTTTTGTTTCATTTGGAAGGTAATCAAAGGCCGAATAGAATGTTGTTGAAAAAAAATTAAATTTGGGTCCTTGGACTAAGGCCACTACTAGGGCCCTATTTGTATTTTCAATATAACTCGAGCAAATTTCATCCGTTTTTGGTAATTTTTGTTTCATTTGGAAGGTAATCAAAGGCCGAATAGAATGTAGTTGAAAATTTTTTTAAATTTAAGTCCTCGGACTGAGGCCGATACTAGGGCCCTATGTGTATTTTACATATAACTCGAGCAAATTTCATCCGTTTTTCGTAATTTTTGTTTCATTTGGAAGGTAATCAAAGGCCGAATAGAATGTTGTTGAAAAAAAATTAAATTTGGGTCCTTGGACTAAGGCCACTACTAGGGCCCTATGTGTATTTTACATATAACTCGAGCAAATTTCATCAGTTTTTCGCAATTTTTGTTTCATTTGGAAGGTAATCAAAGGCCGAATAGAATGTTGTTGAAAAAAAATTAAATTTGGGTCCTTGGACTAAGGCCACTACTAGGGCCCTATGTGTATTTTACATATAACTCGAGGAAATTTCATCCGTTTCTCGTAATTTTTGTTTCATGTGGGAGGTAATCAAAGGTCGAATAGAATGTAGTTGAAAAAAAATTTAAATTTGGGTCCTCGGACTGAGGCCGATACTAGGGCCCTATTTGTATTTTCAATATAACTCGAGCAAATTTCATCCGTTTTTCGTAATTTTTGTTTCATGTGGGAGGTAGTCAAAGGCCGAATAGAATGTAGTTGAAAAAATTTTTTAATTTGGGTCCTCGGACTGAGGCCGATACTAGGGCCCTATTTGTATTTTCAATATAACTCGAGCAAATTTCATCCGTTTTTGGTAATTTTTGTTTCATTTGGAAGGTAATCAAAGGCCGAATAGAATGTAGTTGAAAATTTTTTTAAATTTAAGTCCTCGGACTGAGGCCGATACTAGGGCCCTATGTGTATTTTACATATAACTCGAGCAAATTTCATCCGTTTTTCGTAATTTTTGTTTCATTTGGAAGGTAATCAAAGGCCGAATAGAATGTAGTTGAAAAAAATTTTAAATTTGGGTCCTCGGACTGAGGCCGATACTAGGGCCCTATGTGTATTTTACATATAACTCGAGCAAATTTCATCCGTTTTTCGTAATTTTTGTTTCATTTGGAAGGTAATCAAAGGCCGAATAGAATGTAGTTGAAAAAAATTTTAAATTTGGGTCCTCGGACTGAGGCCGATACTAGGGCCCTATGTGTATGTTACATATAACTCGAGCAAATTTCATCAGTTTTTCGTAATTTTTGTTTCATTTGGAAGGTAATCAAAGGCCGAATAGAATGTAGTTGAAAAAAATTTTAAATTTGGGTCCTCGGACTGAGGCCGATACTAGGCCCTTCAAAAAATAAAATTTTAGGGCGATTTGAAATTTTTGTTTCATTTGAAAGGAACGTCGTACGGGGCTTCGTAATTGCGCTATGCGCAATTTGTAAGATGTACACATTCCATAATAATTTTACTTTAACTACATTAACCGGCGCAATAGGCTTACGGTCAAAGTAGGGTGACAGACGCACTAGGGTCACGTACGCAATAGATATACGGGTTTGTACGGGGCTCAGTCGCAGCAAACGCTCCGACTGTTCTGATGGCTCGTTTTGTGTGAAGGCGAGTGGATTTTTTTGTGTGGAAAGCGATTGAGGTGATCCGTGTGTGAGCTGGTGGTGTGAGTGATTTTTAGTTTGTTTTTACGTAGGTTTTTGTTCCGTGTTTGTTTTTTGATTGAAATGAATTTTCTCTTTGTTGAGCTACGTTTTGGTGGTACATTTTCGTAGTAGCTTCTCACTAAGTTTCGAAATTTCCATCGAAAGGTGGCAGAACTTTTATTGTAAATTTTCAAATTACTAGTTCAATCAGAAAATTTAATGCTGTCTCGTGTAACGGACCAGTGGAAACGACTGAAGATGGTTAGACCACGCTAACCTCTGACCGCCACTGGTTCCGGAGGTCGAAACAGCATTGTATCTCCACTTTCGCTTCACGCGATCCATGGGAAAGGGAAGAGTAATTGTGCTCTGTTTGTTTGTTTGTTTTGGTGATTTTTCTGCATATTAGATAACGCCACCCCTGGAGTTAGTCTGGCTTCCAGGTAAAATAAAGTTTTGTACCATTGGTCGATTACAAAAATCTACACGACCGATTATCCTCATTTTCAAACTTGACCTGTATGTATAGAATGCGCTTCGAAATTCGCTTCTTTTGAAACCTTTGTAGAATTTCGAAATTACACACTCTATCGTGGTTACTATTTATGTAACAAGAATCGTATGGAGGTAGAAGAAGCGAATTTCGAAGCGCATTCTATACATACAGGTCAAGTTTGAAAATGAGGATAATGGGTCGTGTAGACCAGTAGCAGTGGGGTTTCGTTTGATATGTGGAAATGACAGCTTCATGTCTCTAGTACCCCCACCATTTAGGGATGTGTCCACTTGGGCTTATTGTTTAGGGATCGTTTAGGGATTTTGAAGTTTTGAAACATGTCGTTTTAACATTTTAGCGTAAACATTTTTTTTAAATAGAAAAATCGAGCCTTCATTCAACAAAATTGCACTGCAAATGAGGTATCAATGGAAAGCTTAGATAATGTATGTTACAACTAGCATGTTAGGTTCACAATAACTGTCATAACTGTCCGAAGATCACACGGATTTCGAAAATTTTTGTTGGACATTTTTTGTAACATATATCAATGGATGTTCTCAAACCTTGCATAGCCTGAAAGTATTTGACCTTAGCTTTCCAACGAACCCACTCTCGTCTGCATCGCTCAAATTTAGCGGCCAAAAAATGAGGTTAAAAAACACCCTTCTTCCACATTCGGAGATCTTCCACCAGCAACCAGGTGTAGCTCGAGACTTACCGAGGCCTGTTTGGAGGTCTACTAGCAAAGACCTTTCAAACCATGAATATATCCACCCCAGACGAAATCGGTCCGATTTTGATACAATCGCTAAGCCGAACTGGTGTGATCACATACAATTCGAAATGGGACCAGCTGGTGCAAAATAACGTATGCACACCAGTTCGGTTTAGCGATTGTAGGTGGATTTTGAAAAGAATCCCTCTAATCTAAATGAGGGATTCTTGTAAAAAACAGCCTGCTGAAATCGAAAGCATTTTCCAGGGGATCTTTGATATGTGCCTTTTATATGTTCTGTTTGAAATTCTCTCAGGAACATAAACTTCCTTACATCCCTCGTAGGCAATGAATGAAAACCGCGCGACAAAAATTTTTGGTATAATTTAGAGCAGACATGCGGAACTAGGTGTCAAATTTACCCTTCAAAGTTACACTCAGTGAGACAGTGTGTTAAGCTGTGAGAAAGAAGTCGAAAATAAGTTCTCTAGAACTGATTCATGGATTTCTTTATTGTTCTTTTGCTTATTTCAATAAAATCACAACAGAGCTTAAGAGCCGTTAAGCAGATCCCTCGAATAATATCTGTCTAAGTGACCGTTACAAATGTCTCTGGACACTGCATCAGTATTCTTCAAGTATTGACCACGCCCAACAAGTTCAATATCGAACACTTCATTCTCAAACTTCTTCAGATCGACACCAATCTTTTCACTCTCCAATTTCATATTCCACAAACCATACGGACTCAAGAAATAATTACTCTCACTGATCTTCCGGTAAACATTGTTCTGCTTGATTGGATTCTCTTTCGAATCCCGTTTCATCGACTGCTCAATGACGACATTTCCATCACTCTGCAGATGGTAGACTCTGTTGCCGCATCGATAGTAACTATTTCCAACCATAGCCATCGTCAAGTCAAAGTCTTGCATTGCATTGTTCAGTTGAGCTTGAACTGTCGCATTTGGTGACTTGAACTGAATGCCGATACGATTGAACTTGATTGCATTTTTATTCACACCCGTGTTAACATCGGCCTTGATCAGAATCGATTCACCTTTGAAGAGTTTTCGAATCTCGTCTTTGAATTCGTTATGTCGCCATACGTAGAAAGGTGGTAGCAAACTAATCGAAGCGTTGCTGTCAAAGCTGACATCATCGAAAAGACTGATGTCTTTACTTCCAAGCGTCGCTTGCGATATTATGACTCCACTGTTCAAGTCTCGGATTTGTTTGATGGCGTTTGCTTTCAAAGCCTCCGTGTCATTGAATCTAAGACGGGGGGGTAGGTCGAATTTGTCCAAGAAGAGTGGTGCGAATGGGAAATAATGTTGCTTGAATGCATTAACAATGAACTCATGGCGCTCCAGCACCAGATTCGTTTGAATCATCTCATCCATTCGATTGATAATGTTCATCAGTTGCGGATCGGTTGTAATGCCTTGTCCATTCGAAGTGATCTTTGTGATAAAGTCAACGAACTGAGTGTGATCAGAAATGGATTCAATACGATCGTAGACATCGATCAGAACATCCATTGATGCCAGCACTTTTTCGAAATAATGTTGGAAATCGTCGTGAGTACCGGACACCGCAGTCATTTGACCGAACATGTATTTGACATCACCCAATCGGTTCTTGATCTCCCATTTCTTGATATCAAGTTGAACGTGTGAGCCTCCACTGGCCGATTGGCTTTTCAAATAGGCCTGCGTCGCTCGAAACATTGGAATCATCGTATCGTAGATTTGTGCTTCGTACAGATCCAGCGCTACCAATTCTCTCTCCAATGATTGGATCACATCTGCAACCTCTCGCATTCTCTCTTTGCTGCCCTTGATTTGGTTGTACATTTCAATGGACATTCCGACCACACTTCCGATATCCTGCACTTTACTCACTATTTCGTTTAGTGTTATATCGTGTGGATGCTCTTTCTGGATAAGTTGTTTCTCATTCTTGAGGAGTTCTTGCAATTGCTTCCTTGCATTGAAGATTGGTAGGAATGATTCGTCCTTGTCGGCCTTATCGACATCTGATTTTATTTTCTGCAACTGTCCGCGCAGATCGTTGAATTTTTCATTCGATCCAATCTCATTTTCAATATCATTCAGCTGCTGTTTGAACAGTTCATTGTTGTACTTGAACGCTTTGAGCACACTGTCCAAGGAGCTCGAAACCTGGGCTATTGTTGAAGGACCGATTTGCTTACCGACCGCAGCTTCGGCAATCGATGTTCCAGCTCCTATAACGGCACCGATTCCAGCTCCAACGGGTCCGAAGAACGACATTGCTGCTCTCACCACCTTCAGTCCACCGAATATCCTACCTCTGGACAAAGATTTCTTCATTTCTCTCAGCTTCCGTTTATATTCGTCAATCTGATTGTGTGTCTGCCTTTTCTTCTCAACAGTTTCGTCGACTAGGACAACGAAATTTGCTTCAATCAATTCCAAGTCCTTGTCAAGTTGTGGAAATATCTTCTGATTCATCAGATCTTTGGCGGCATTCATTTTGTTGAGCATGGTGTTTGTGTATTCGACTTGATGGTTTCTGATCTGAATTTCTCTTCCCGTCACTCGGATGTCATTGATGTGTGTTTGAGCTTCGTTTAGATAGTCTCGCAGGTTGAGAATCGTTTTTTGGCTGACGATATTCGAATTGATTTGACTCAAGGCAGCAGCATACAAGTAGTTCAGCACCCTTCGTCTAGCATCTGTGGCCGGTAACGTCTTTTCATAAACGGTCAAGCGATTCAAAATCGACTCGTAAAATGGGCGGAAAGCGATCTTGTTTCTCAAATTCCAAAATTGATTCTCTAAATCGAGCATTTCGTTAGTAAAACTCAGAATGTCGTAAGCTGATTGAACGTCTCTGTTATTTTCTACGTCTTGTATAAACTGTCTTAAACTCAATTCAAAAACATTATTTCCCAAATTCTCACGCGCATAGGCTTTGAAGTGATTTACGAATGGTGGGCGAGGTGCAACAGGTGATCCACCTGGACTCTGTCTAGATGCACAATTAGCACCATCGCGGCCAGAAGGTGGTCTGAAATGGTTCGGTTGAATAGAGTACTTTATTTCTCCGCCGTTCTTGCGATATAATCCTATGTCACTTGTTTCTTTTGAAGTTCCACCATGTCCTGGCGCTCCTCCTTGCCCTATCATAACAAAGTATTGAACCGATCGATGCATTAATATTCAATGTCTTGTTGATAGAACAGCTCACCTGCATTTGCGATCAAGGCTACATTCGATGCTCCCTTCAAACCAATGATTGCCAGACTTCCTGGCAAACCGCCAAGGCCACCGCAACCGCCATCACCACCTGCACCAGATGGAGTCGCATTTACTGTAGTTATGAACCGATCACCCCACAATTTATTGATATGTGATTTTTTCCATTGTCCATCGCGACCATCGCCACCTAGAATGATTATTGTTTGATCAAAATGTTAACTGTTTTGTACTAAAAATTGAGATTTTATTACCATTTCCGCCATTTTGACCATTTCCACCAGTGCCGCCGTTTGAAATGACTCTCAGGGTTTGTCCATTTATGAATGTATTACCTATACCAAAGAAATGCCCACCTTGCGAACCAGGTTTGCCTGCCTGTCCAGGTGGTCCGGCCACTCCACTGGCTACTCCTGCTGGAGATCCATCAAAATTTGCACCATTTCTACCATTCAGCTCAAATACGCGCTGTCCAACGACTTCCCAAGTCGGTGCAATAATTTGCAGCTGATGATGTCCCACTTTATTGATATTTGCATCGATGAAAATCTTATTGACGGCCATGATTTTTGTCGTGGCCGCTTGACATTGTACATTGACGACCTCACTCATTTTGATATTATATCCTTTCACCACTAACTCCGCGGCTGTACACAATGGGGTGATTGCAGTGAGCATGTTGCGTTGCCATAGTCTTTTGATGGATTTCAATTTGTTCGAGTTAATTTTGATGTTTTCAAACCCAGCAACTAGTCGGCCATTGATACGGTCGACGAACCCTTTGATTCCGGTATCTTTGAAGAGAACTTCTGAATTGCCTTTCTCAGTCTGAGCAATGAGTCTGTTGATAATTTCATCCAAAGCGACTGGGTTAAATCCAGCAGGGTTCTGCTGTACTCTATACTGAGACAATTCATTTTGAAAATTTATTGTGAACTGATACCAATTCTTGGAATCTGATAGATGTTTAATTGAGACTGCCAATCCGTTCTGGATTTCTATTTTTACAGACGACGCAGCATTGTTCAATGATTCCACAAACTTAACCACTTCAATATGATCAGAAAGCAATTTTAAGGTGTCTGAAGATATATGAATGCGAAGAGAGTTGATAGCTGCTATCAGTTGACTGTTAAATACTGTCGGTTCTTTTGATGCAACAGTAGAAAGTGTTTTGAATTGCGATAACATAAACTGAGACAAAGTGTTGACATCAGACATTTCCGCCTCTTTCTTGAAGTAAAATGACTTGATTTGATTGTTAATATTCAGAACATCGCGAGCTAATTGAGCTTTCACTTCGGCCACCAATTCCAATTTGTATTTATCCTTCGTTTTCGACAGAGATTCTTTTACACTTTTCAGTCCTTCTGTTATTCTGAAAGCTCTCGATAGCTTTCCACTGCTCACTGAAGTAAAATAATGAGCAAATCCTATGTGTCGATCTAATGCGTTCAGTGTCTCTCCTTGTATGTTGAGTTGAAGGATGGAAACTGCACTGGCCAATTGTTGCTTGAATAATTCAATATCATCAGAGTTAACCTTTGACAACTGTTCGATACCCGTGATCAATCTCGTGATACGAGCCCGTTTATCTGGGGTTCGTGTAGCTTGCTGAGCAAATACTTTACGAATATCATTACCAATGTTCACCACATCATTCATAAGGTTGTGTTCAAGCTTTTCAAACAGGCTGTGAACCTTGAGTTTCGACTCGTCGGAAATCGAATATCCAAAATCATCATCTTGCTTGCGTGTATATTTGAGTCTCTTTTTCAGCATCGTTCTGATTGCCTGTCGCTCTTGCTTGGGGAGTGTCATTTCGTTGAAAATTCCTTCTTCTGTTGGTGCACGAACTATTTGGATGCGACTTAGTTTGTTGTCCTGTTTCTGTAGCAGAATGTCAATGAATTTCGCCATCTTCGCTTTAATCGAGGGATCCTCACTGTTCAAATCTGACTTGGTTTGTTCGAGAAACTTGCCGATTAGTTCAATGGTCTTCGCATCCGTCACAATTTGTCCATTCGATACTTTCGTTTCAACTTTGGTCACTACCAGCGCCATTGAATCTCGATATTTGTCGATATTCCTTATCAAAGCTGTGGCGTGTCGCGCCAGCTTCTTGAAATCGTGTCGATCTCCACCAATTCGTACCGATGAATAAGCGATGGCAAACACGAATTTAACAGAATTCGCAAATTTCAACAGCTTCTGTATCAAGTATGTCACAGAGAGATCGTGTTCAACGCCTCGAGAATCTTCGAACCCCGCGGAATCATAGTATGAAGTGTGATCCACTCTATCGATACGAAGATTGGGAATTATCGTTTGCGATTGGGTAGATTTATCCGGCGGACTGATAAGCTTATTTTCATCCACAATCACGTATTCTCCGGAGCCTTCATCAGTCTCAACTGCTATCAATTTCACACCAGTCAGCAAGAAGGTCAATGTACTTTTTCCAGATCCAGTGTTACCCAATACTACCACGACATCTTTCTGTTCACCCAAAATGAAGTTCTTACTACATTCGTCGAGAAAATCAAAAATCTTCTGAACGGAATCCGAACCTGTTTGATTTCCTGCTTTAACAGCATTTACTAAAATACACGAGGCGTACAAGCAACACAATCCGAACCGTAACAACATTATGATTCACTTCTTACAATAATAAATATTTCACTAACACAACGAGTGTGAATAAAGCTATTGAGTGATTGCAAATGAAAGAACATTCGATTTACTCTGCCTTTTTTATACGTACTCTGAACAGATAAGCGCGACCAAAAAAAACGAGCCATCAGAACAGTCGGAGCGTTTGCTGCGACTGAGCCCCGTACAAACCCGTATATCTATTGCGTACGTGACCCTAGTGCGTCTGTCACCCTACTTTGACCGTAAGCCTATTGCGCCGGTTAATGTAGTTAAAGTAAAATTATTATGGAATGTGTACACCTTAGAAATTGCGCATAGCGCAATTACGAAGCCCCGTACGACGTTCCTTTCAAATGAAACAAAAATTTCAAATAGCCCTAAAATTTTAATTTATTGAGTATAAATACACATAGGGCCTAGTATCGGCCTCAGTCCGAGGATCCAAATTTAATTTTTTTTTCAACAACATTCTATTCGGCCTTTGATTACCTTCCAAATCAAACGAAAATTACGAAAAACGAATGAAATTTACTCGAATTCTATGTAAAATACACATAGGGCCCTAGTAGCGGCCTTAGTCCGAGGACCCAAATTTAATTTTTTTTTAACAACATTCTATTCGGTGTTCGATTATCTTTCAAATGAAACAAAAATTACGAAAAACGGATGAAATTTACTCGAGTTGTATGTAAAATACGCATAGGGCCCTAATAGCCAAATTTAATTTTTTTTCAACAACATTCTATTCGGCCGTTGATTACCTTCCAAATGAAACAAAAATTACGAAAAACGAATGAAATTTACTCGAGTTCTATGTAAAATACACATAGGGCCCTAGTAGCATTTCACTTCTAAGGCCCTAACTCACGGTCCACTCACCCGATTTTAAAAAACTTTTTTTTCCTGGATTGGTATTGACAATGCCTATCATTTGCCGTGTCATTTACATTTCCATCGTTTGTTTTGCCATAAATATCACCAAAAGACCTTAAATCACTTAGGTGGCCCTAACTCACGAAGGGCCGACCCGAATATGCCCATCTTCGAACTTAGCCTCACTATTTCGACTATCTTTCAGGGAAAAAAAAATTTTGAAATCGGATTTGATTTACTCAAGATAGCGACCAGACGGACAGACAAAATTTATTTTTATAGCGAATTCGTCATCTATAAACACTTTGCCCTTACCGTCTGCTTCGAATTCCATCAATTACACACGGCATCGTAATGCTATAAGCCCCTTTGTACTTCGTACGGGGCTAAAAAGTTTATCAAAATTGGCTCAGTAGTTTCTGAGATACCGCAGATATGCCCTTTAGTGATGCTGCCCTCGATATGTTCCATATTCCCTAAGATAGCGTTGTGAATTTTTTGTTAAATAAGACTTCAAGAATTACACTTGTTGAAAAAAGACAGCGCCATCTCTGGAGTTTAACTCTCAGTTCAAAAGCAACGCTACAGTCCATGGTCTCAGGCGAAGAACTTTTCTACTGGTTTTTATGGTAACACAAACACTTTCATCTGTCAGTTGTTTTCTGTAGATTGAGAATTTTTCTGCTAGAACGATGAACGACCAAGGTTCTGAAAGATGGCTGGTTTGATCTCTAAAATGACAACAACTTAGGGATGGGAGGCGTTCAAAATTATCGATAATATCAATCGAAAGAAATTATCGATAATCGATTAATCATATCGTTATCGATAATTTGATAATTATCGATAATTATCAAAATATCGAAATTCGATAATTATCAATATATCGATATTTTGATATTTATCTGAAAATTCATGATAATATACCGATATATAGGAATATATCGATAAATATCGGATTTTCGGACCGAAATATCAATATATCGAACTATCGATATCTTGATAATTATCAAAGTATCAATAATTATCGATTATCGATATTTTTTTGATAATTTTCGATAAAAAAAGTCATTATCGCCCATGCCTACAACAACTGACTATTTTCTACATGTTCTAATCAAACGAGGTGTTTCCATATTATCTCAAAGATCGGTTTCTTTGCTCAAAATTCAAAAATATGTTGGTACGCACTGATCGATGCCAGCAACGCCATCTCTCTGTATTTACCATCATAACACTCTATTATTGTTGTCCTTATCACTATGTGTCACCGCTAATCGTAACACACTTCAGTCACTTCAGTTCAAAAGCAACACAACGCGGTTTGGAGGTGCATCTATTGAAAACAGTGTTGGTTTTGTAAACAATAGGCAAAAGAGGAATTGTGACAATATTTCATCAATAAGTCTGTGAACTAGTTACATCAGCGAGAATGTTGTGGGGCCTTAAGGTTGAACCGAGTAAAAGTTATTCGCAAAAAGTCATCCAACCTTTCCATCTAAGTCAAGCGGTCTTAGATATTAACATCCCAACGGCAAACTCGCATTCGGATGTTCAACTGATTCTGAGCAGAGTGAATTGCGAGAATGGCGACAATATCGTAACCGAAGACTTCATTCTATGTGTTTTAAAGAGGTCCAGAACAGTGCAGGTTCCTTTGAATCTAATTTTCTCGGAAGGCGATGATATTACGTTTCGTAGTGTCGGCGGAACTGTACAATTGATCGGATATTCGCTAGATGAACGGAGTGACGAAGATGAAACGTACGACAGTAGACATACGGAAAGACGTCGAATTTCACAAGAAAGTGGTGACAGTGAGGGTGGTTCCGGCGACGAAGGGGATGGTTCAGATGATGAAGTGGCCACTGAAGCAGAGGATGGTTCAGATGATGAAGAGGGCGCTGAAGTCAAAGTGGAAAACGACAGCGATAATGATTTGATGGAAGAGGAACAGCCAATCCCCCCACCAGCGAAAAGACCTAAATATAACGGAAATTCCAACATCAATGAACCTAAGAAAGCACAGAAGCCGAAAGTGGTTAAAAATAAAATCCGGCGACACGATGGCGATATAATTATTGAAGATATTCGGAAAGGAAAGGGCACTGTCGTCAAATCGGGGAATAAAGTTGAGATCTATTTCGACGGCCGTTTGGAATCAAATGGAAACAAATCCGTCGGAAAACTTAATGTTGGCAAAGGATATACGTTCACAGTAGGCAAAGGTGAAGTCATCCGAGGATGGGACATTGGAATCGTGGGCATGAAAGTTGGTGGCAAACGAAAAATCATCTGTCCACCAGGAAAGGCCTATGGCCCAAGAAGCTATCAGAAAGGCATACCACAGAACGCTACATTAGTGTACGAAATTGAGCTGAGGAACATATTATAGCCGAATTCAAAATGGTCCATTTGACTAAGGAACTTCCAGTTTGTAAAATATATTTTTGTTGTTTAGACTAAGGGTTTTATGGTTGAACGTTCACATCAAATTGATTTAGTAGCTATGAGCTATTCATGTAAATATTATACGCTAAATACATGACGATGTTTGACAACTAAATAATCCGTATTTTGGTTGCAGGTGTTTGGTCAACATATTAACACCACCGGCAATTTAAATAACTTTTTTTAAATGTCATTCACCGTTTGAAACTAATACCTTCAATACCTTCATTTGAACACCAATTATAGTGTTACCACTTACGAAGTTATCATTTTAAGACACTCTGTCGCGGGTGGCTAAAATCAAATGTCGAAAATTTTCTAAAGTCCTAAATTTTGCTCTGATCTGCCGTTATTTGAGACCTGGTGAAAAATGTTAACAAAAGAATTCGTTTGTTTAAAAGCTTTACTAAGTCTCTTATGCAAATTACGGCAGGTGTGTTTTAAGGTTTTAATCAAAGATTTTTCATTCGAAAAATTCATTACCATAACCTCCTTGATCCAAGTCATTCAGCTCCGAAGAAGTTATTTAAGTTCATTGCACAAACTTTACCCAACTTCCATTTCTACTACTTTCTTTGGACAGTAAGTTGATGGTAAGTTTAAAAAAAACGAGCCGTCAGAACAGTCGGAGCGTTTGCTGCGACTGAGCCCCGTACGAACCCGTACATCTATTGCGCACGTGACCCTAGTTCGTCCATCGCCCTACTCTTAACGTAAGTCTACTGCGCCCGTAAACGTCGGTAAAGTCAAATTCTTATCATTATCATTTATGACAAACATCTTTGTACATAAAACATTAATACGAGCACTGCGGAACTAAATCAATAGATTTGAGTTTGTTGACCTTATTGTTCCACACATAAATAAGTACGTAACAAAACGAATTATTACACTAACCTCGAACGTTTTCGATACCCAAGGTATCATCTACGGGAGTTGAAACCAAACTGTCATCCAAAATTCTAAAAATTCTTCTCGTACAATACCATGTACTCGTCGATAAATAATCCACTTGTATAGTCACAATTGATTATACTCGTCACTATTGTCTTAATGTTCACTTGCAAAATTTGAAAAGTCTACTGTCCAGTGGCGGCGGACGAACATTCATTAAATGATCTTCAAACTTCTTCATGTACACAGATTCCCACGCGTCCAGATACACTTCATTCGATACGACTTTCAACAATTTACCTTCATTAAATTTATGAGTTTCATTTTGATCATAATGTAGTGCGATCGCATTTTCAAGGTTTTTCTTCCTTATGTCACATTTGTGTTCTTTCCATCTCACAATCACTGCGCGACGGCTCTGACCTACGTACACTTGATCACAACTTTCACACTTCATCCGATAAATGCCGCTTTTCAAACATTCTTCAATTTTGTCTTTGTTGTTGCACAACCGATCTTTAATCTTGTTTCCACTCGCGAATGCCGGTTCAATGTCAGCTGACCTTAATGCCTGGGTTAACTGATTCGTGATCGGTGGATAATACGTCAATTTCATCCTCCGTTTTTTGACCAAACTAGTCTACATGGACTTCCTCAAATTGTGTACCCGAAATTCGTTTTTAGGTCTTTTTTCCATAGGAAAAAAAGACCTATTGTGGGCACTTCATCTGTCCGTCCGTCCGTCCGTCCGTCCGTCCGTCCGTCTGTCCGTCCGTCCGTCCGTCCGTCCGTCTGTCCGTCCGTCCGTCCGTCCGTCTGTGTCACAAATAAAATGTGATTGATAAAAGTTAAAATTGCAATGCTACTATGAACAAACCAACACCAGGCAAATCAATTATTATTTGTTATCTGGTAACCAATCGCTCATAGCAGACATTGCAATTTGAAAGTTTGGTAGTTGTTGGTAGTTGGACCCCCAAAATATTTAGCAGCAAAGATGTTTCTTACTCGAGAGACGCACACCGACTGACGAAATTATTCGGCCTGCTTGCCTTTTTATAACTCAAATATTTGGTAGTTGACTACCTCGGTGGTAAATTGCAATGCTACTATGAGCAAACCAACACCAGGCAAATCAATTATTATTTGTTATCTGGTAACCAATCGCTCATAGCAGACATTGCAATTTGGTAGTTGTTGGTAGTTAGACCCCCAAACTATATAGCAGCAAAGATGTTTCTTACTCGAGAGACGCACACCGACTGACGAAATTATTCGGCCTGCTTGCCTTTTTATAACTCAAATATTTGGTAGTTGACTACCTCGGTGGTAAATTGCAATGCTACTATGAGCAAACCAACACCAGGCAAATCAATTATTATTTGTTATCTGGTAACCAATCGCTCATAGCAGACATTGCAATTTGGTAGTTGTTGGTAGTTAGACCCCCAAACTATATAGCAGCAAAGATGTTTCTTACTCGAGAGACGCACACCGACTGACGAAATTATTCGGCCTGCTGGTCTATTTATAAATCGAGTATTTGGTAGTTGACTACCAAAGTGGTAGTTGACTGACTACCAAAGTGGTAGTTGACTGACTACCAAAGTGGTAGTTGACTGACTACCAAAGTGGTAGTTGACTGTAACTGACTACCAAAGTGGTAGTTGACTGACTACCAAAGTGGTAGTTGACTGACTACCAAAGTGGTAGTTGACTGACTACCAAAGTGGTAGTTGACTGACTACCAAAGTGGTAGTTGACTGACTACCAAAGTGGTAGTTGACTGACTACCAAAGTGGTAGTTGACTGACTACCAAAGTGGTAGTTGACTGACTACCAAAGTGGTAGTTGACTGACTACCAAAGTGGTAGTTGACTGACTACCAAAGTGGTAGTTGACTGACTACCAAAGTGGTAGTTGACTGACTACCAAAGTGGTAGTTGACTGACTACCAAAGTGGTAGTTGACTGACTACCAAAGTGGTAGTTGACTACCAACATGGTAGTTTACTAATACGGATGTTGTAGATATGTTTACTGTTTGAGAGCTGCACACCGACTGATGAAATTAATCGGCTTGCTTGCCTATTCATAATTCCAAAATTTGGTAGAAGAATACCAAAGTGGTACTTGAATGAGTACCAAGCTAGTAGTAAACAGAAATTGAAAAAAAATGAAAAAGACCTCACCAGGCTTCAGCCGGTCTATTCTTGTTCCAATTTGAAGGTCGTTAGTGTAATAATTCGTTTTGTTACGTACTTATTTATGTGTGGAACAATAAGGTCAACAAACTCAAATCTATTAAAATTCTTATGATTACGAAGCCCCTTCCAAACGTAACACAAATTTAAAATTGACCTAAAATTTCCTCAGTCCTATATTAACCTATAAATAAACAATTTACTGATAAATATGCTAGTATATAGCTCAAAATAACTATCTATACCGTTATATAGCTCAATATAGCTGTATATATTTATATATAGATATCCATATTTGGGATCCTTGAAACACCACACACACATAACCAATCACTTCCCACTGATCAGTAACTTTGTAAGTATCATTTTCACCGATTTATATTGTTTTTACAAAAATCCAAAATGGCGGCCGACGGCCATTTTATTAGGAGACCTGAAATAGTACTGACGATTCACATTTATTAATACCTTTCAAACAAAAAAAAAATTCATGAAATTCGGTCAAAATTTACTCGAGATATTAACAAAAAACACCACCTTCACTGTACGGCCGAGTAGCCTCATATAAGCTCACTCCAAGAGACCTAGCTCACGCTCCGGTGAACCGCATTTCATGAACTTTTTTTTCCCTGATTGGTACGGTCAATACCTATCTATTGAATACCCATCTAAATACGTTCAAATTTGGCCAACCTACAAGCAAAAACGGCTTGCCGCCCTGCACCTAGTTCACACCAAGGGGTCTAAAAAACGAGTCGATCATCCGATTTCCATAAACTTTTTTTTTGTCGATCGGTATTGTAAATACCTTTTATTTGACGTATCACTTACTAGTGTAGCCTTTAAATGGCCAGAGAAATCTTTGGAAAACGTTACAACAGTTATGGGGCCCGCACTCGGGAGGAGTCGACCCAAAATCGCCCATCTTCGAACTTAGCCTCACAATTTCAACTACCTTTCAGGGAAAAAAAAATTTTGAAATCGGATTTGATTTACTCAAGATATCGACGTGACAGACGGACAGACAAAATTTTTATTGTGGATTCGTCATCTATGAACATAGGCAAACACTTTGCCCTTACCGCCTGCTTCGAATTCCATCAATTACACACGGCACCGTAATCCTATAAGCCCCTTCGTACTTCGTACGGGGCTAAAAACTTCACCTCAAAATGATCTGAACGGAAAGTACCGCGTTCTCAAGTATCATGCTGAGTGGAATTCCCCGGATACACTATATAAATAAACAATTTACTGATAAATATGCTAGTATATAGCTCAAAATAACTATCTATACCGTTATATAGCTCAATATAGCTGTATATATTTAAATAGATATCCATATTTGGGATCCTTGAAACACCACACACACATAACCAATCACTTCCCACTGATCAGTAACTTTGTAAGTATCATTTTCACCGATTTATATTGTTTTTACAAAAATCCAAAATGGCGGCCGACGGCCATTTTGTTAGGAGGTGGAAAGTAGTACGGCTGCTTTACATTCGTTAGTACCTTTCAAACAAAAAAAAATTGAAATTCGGTCAAAGTTTACTCGAGATATTAACAAAAAACACCACCTTCACTGTACGGCCGAGTAGCCTCATATAAGCTCACTCCAAGAGACCTAGCTCACGCTCCGGTGAACCGCATTTCATGAACTTTTTTAGCCCCGTACGAAGTACAAAGGGGCTTATAGGATTACGATGCCGTGTGTAATTGATGGAATTCGAAGCAGACGGTAAGGGCAAAGTGTTTGCCTATGTTCATAGATGACGAATCTGCAATAAAAAATTTGTCTGTCCGTCTGTCCGTCTGTCCGTCTGTCACGTCGATATCTTGAGTAAATCAAATCCGATTTCAAAATTTTTTTTTTCCCTGAAAGATAGTCGAAATAGTGAGGCTAAGTTCGAAGATGGGCATATTCGGGTCGGCCCTTCGTGAGTTAGGGCCACCTAAGTGATTTAAGGTCTTTTGGTGATATTTATGGCAAAATAAACGATGGAAATGTAAATGACACGGCAAATGATAGGTATTGTCAATACCAATCCAGGAAAAAAAAGTTTTTTTAAATCGGGTAAGTGGGCCGTCAGTTAGGGCCTTAGAAGTGAAATGCTACTAGGGCCCTATGTGTATTTTACATAGAACTCGAGTAAATTTCATTCGTTTTTCGTAATTTTTGTTTCATTTGGAAGGTAATCAAAGGCCGAATAGAATGTTGTTGAAAAAAAATTAAATTTGGGTCCTTGGACTAAGGCCACTACTAGGGCCCTATGTGTATTTTACATATAACTCGAGCAAATTTCATCCGTTTTTCGTAATTTTTGTTTTATTTGGGAGGTAATCAAAGGCCGAATAGAATGTAGTTGAAAAAAAATTAAATTTGGGTCCTTGGACTAAGGCCACTACTAGGGCCCTATGTGTATTTTACATATAACTCGAGCAAATTTCATGCGTTTTTCGTAATTTTTGTTTCATTTGGAAGGTAATCAAAGGCCGAATAGAATGTAGTTGAAAAAAAAATTAAATTTGGGTCCTCGGACTGAGGACGATACTAGGCCCTTCAAAAAAATAAAATTTTAGGGCGATTTGAAATTTTTGTTTCATTTGAAAGGAACGTCGTACGGGGCTTCGTAATTGCGCTATGCGCAATTTGTAAGATGTACACATTACATAATAATTTTACTTTAACTACATTAACCGGCGCAATAGGCTTACGATCAAAGTAGGGTGACAGACGCACTAGGGTCACGAACGCAATAGATATACGGGTTTGTACGGGGCTCAGTCGCAGCAAACGCTCCGACTGTTCTGATGGCTCGTTTTCCCTGATTGGTACGGTCAATACCTATCTAATAAAGCAAAATCCATCTAAATACGTTCAAATTTGGCCAACCTACAAGCAAAAACGGCTTGCCGCCCTGCACCTAGTTCACACCAAGGGGTCTGACAAACGAGTCGGTCATCCAATTTCCATAAACTAGTCGGGAGGAGTCGACCCAAAATCGCCCATCTTCGAACTTAGCCTCACAATTTCAACTACCTTTCAGGGAAAAAAATTTTTTGAAATAGGATTTGATTTACTCAAGATATCGACGTGACAGACGGACAGACAAAATTTTTATTGTGGATTCGTCATCTATGAACATAGGCAAACACTTTGCCCTTACCGCCTGCTTCGAATTCCATCAATTACACATGGCACCGTAATCCTATAAGCCCCTTCGTACTTCGTACGGGGCTAAAAACTTCACCTCAAAATGATCTGAACGGAAAGTACCGCGTTCTCAAGTATCATGCTGAGTGGAATTCCCCGGAATTTGATCTGCAAATTCACCAAAATTCTTAACTTTCTACATAACAGAGCTTTGTAGATTCTAAACAGTTAAATGGAGAGCTAATCCGATTCATCACTGATTAGTTTTTGATGTTAGATTGACACAGACACATTCGTAGTTTGTTATCACACCGCGAATGATCTACTGAAAATCGTCCATCGACCATTGCGACTGATAACTCATTTATTACGTGGGTGATGGTAAGTCACAAGAGAGCTTGAGTTTAAGGAAGACACAACATATTACGAGGACTTACTGTATGAGTATGATTAGTCAAGCCGGACGAAGGACAATTAAAGTTGAACAAAACCAGATCGAATGACGTTGTTAATCAATCAAATTAATTGATTCAGTTAAAAGATAACAGAAATATTCTGTCCGTATGCAGCAATTTGAAATATAACAACGTGACTTATTTGTGTGAATCACAGTAAATTAACCTGTCACACAAGGCCTGTCACATCTGTTATCGATAACGACGACAAAAATACTGACAATACTGTGTAATATGCTCCTTTATAAGAGGAAAATACATGTTAAAAAGATGAAGTACAAGATTTGAAATCAACAGATTAAAAATACTTTGATCGATGGAAGTAATAGACTCGATAATAATACTGGCCAAATGACTGCCGTCTGTAACAGGTTAAGGAATAGTAAATAGTTTTTAAAGATCAACTCTTCCGTATCCAACAAAACGTCTCTGAAATCGAGAGTCCTTATAGATCATTTTCACTTAATAGTAAACACACATAACCAAGAATTAAAACAAAGGAATTGAGGTTAGATTTTGGTATCGTGTCTGACAGCTCCTTTGTTTTTACTGGTAATATTGGCATCGTGTGTGACGTTTACAAGGTCATCAAAATGATCTATAGTGCATCAGTATCCTTCAAGTATAGATCATTTTCATTATACGGTACTCGTCAACGTAACCCTATTTAATTTTTCGTCAAGTAGTCCTTAGCCTCAATTCATTGGATATTTTTCGACATGTCTGACAGCTACAAACGTGTCTGACGTTTACAAGGTCATGAAAATGATGTATAGGTTTGTTCCAAGGCCATATGAATTGTCAAATTTCATCCATATAACCATAACCTCAATAATACCTCTGTGTAAATCGCGTAGGCGACGTTGGTCGATTTGTATGAAATATCACGTAAGCGACGTTGCTATGGATGAAATTGTCGTTTTTCGGGTTGTCAAAGTTCGTGTTTACAGTTACTTGGAACAAACCTATTGACTTCGTTCCCAAGCTTTTCAGATTGGCTGCAATCTTTTCACTTTCAATTTTAATGTACTTACAATCCATGATGACCTTGAAGTCTATTCTTTTGTACACATTAATCGGATTGAATTGATATTGATCTGCTATTCTGTGCATTTCCTCTCGGGTGGCAGATGTTTTTAAATTTCGTTGCAACAAAAAAAAAATCCGCTGAGGACTTTCTATGATTTTCAACCGTTTCTGCTAGAAATTTTTAAGAATTTTTCATTCACGTTTTTTCCAATTGATTTTTAATGATTTTCTTCGATATTGAAAATTGTCGAGTTCTCAAACATTGTCAAAGGATTTTCTGTGTATTTTTTGTCAGTTGAGAAAAGATTTTCTATATTTATGTGCCCCCTCGTTAGCTATTTTCAGTCTTTGATTGGTTGTAACATACCGATCGACATTCGAGTCATCTAAACCTTTTTAATCATCTCCAAATGTTCCATTACGCTTACAACTGCACTCATCTTTTTAACATGTATTTTACTCTTATAAAGGAGCATATTACACAGAGCTATCGATAACAGATGTGACAGGTTAATTAGTCAGTTAATTCACTGTGATTCACACAAATCAGTCACGTTGTTATATTTCAAATTGCTGCTATTTCAAATACGGACAGAATATTTCTGTTATCTTTTAATTTGATTGATTAACAACGTCGCTCGATCTGGTTTTGTTCAACTTTAATTGTCCTTCGTCCGGCTTGACTAATCATAGTCATACAGTAAGTCCTCGTAATATGTTGTGTCTTCCTCAAACTCAAGCTCTCTTGTGACTTACCATCACCCACGTAATCAATGAGTTATCAGTCGCAATGGTCAGTGGACGATTTTCAGTAGATCATTCGCGGTGTGATAACAAACTACGAATGTGTCTGTGTCAATCTAACATCAAAAACTAATCAGTGATGAATCGGATTAGCTCTCCATTTAACTGTTTAGAATCTACAAAGCTCCGTCTGTTATGTGGAAAGTTAAGAACTTTGGTGAATTTTCAGATCGAATTCCGGGGAATTCCACTCAGCATGATACTTGAGAACGCGGTACTTTCCGTTCAGATCATTTTGAGGTGAAGTTTTTTTTTCGTTGCGCTTATTTGTTCAGAGTACGTATAAAAAAGGCAGAGTAAATCGAATGTTCTTTCATTTGCAATCACTCAATAGCTTTATTCACACTCGTTGTGTTAGTGAAATATTTATGATTGTAAGAAGTGAATCATAATGTTGTTACGGTTCGGATTGTGTTACTTGTACGCCTCGTGTATTTTAGTAAATGCTGTTAAAGCAGGAAATCAAACAGGTTCGGATTCCGTTCAGAAGATTTTTGATTTTCTCGACGAATGTAGTAAGAACTTCATTTTGGGTGAACAGAAAGATGTCGTGGTAGTATTGGGTAACACTGGATCTGGAAAAAGTACATTGACCTTCTTGCTGACTGGTGTGAAATTGATAGCAGTTGAGACTGATGAAGGCTCCGGAGAATACGTGATTGTGGATGAAAATAAGCTTATCAGTCCGCCGGATAAATCTACCCAATCGCAAACGATAATTCCCAATCTTCGTATCGATAGAGTGGATCACACTTCATACTATGATTCCGCAGGGTTCGAAGATTCTCGAGGCGTTGAACACGATCTCTCTGTGACATACTTGATACAGAAACTGTTGAAATTTGCGAATTCTGTTAAATTCGTGTTTGCCATCGCTTATTCATCGGTACGAGTTGGTGGAGATCGACATGATTTCAAGAAGCTAGCGCGACACGCTACAGCTTTGATAAGGAATATCGACAAATATCGAGATTCAATGGCACTGGTAGTGACTAAAGTTGAAACGAAAGTATCGAATGGACAAATTGTGACGGATGCAAAGACCATTGAACTAATCGGCAAGTTTCTCGAACAAACCAAGTCAGATTTGAACAGTGAGGATCCCTTGATTAAACCGAAGATGGCGAAATTCATTGACATTCTGCTACAGAAACAGGACAACAAACTAAGTCGCATTCAAATAGTTCGTGCACCAACAGAAGAAGGAATTTTCAACGAAATGACACTCCCCAAGCAAGAGCGACAGGCAATCAGAACGATGTTGAAAAACAGACTCAAATATACACGCAAGCAAGATGATGATTTTGGATATTCGATTTCGGCCGAGTCGAAACTCAAGGTTCACAGCCTGTTTGAAAAGCTTGAACACAGCCTTATGAATGATGTGGTGAACATTGGTAATGATATTCGTAAAGTATTTGCTCAGCAAGCTACACGAACCCCAGATAAACGGGCTCGGATCACGAGTTTGATCACGGGTATCGAACAGTTGTCAAAGGTTAACTCTGATGATATTGAATTATTCAAGCAACAATTGGCCGGTGCAATTTCCATCCTTCAATTCAACATACAAGGAGAGACACTGAACGCATTAGATCGACACATAGGATTTGCTCATTATTTTACTTCAGTGTGCAGTGGAAAGCTTTCGAGAGCTTTCAGAATAACAGAAGGACTGAAAAGTGTAAAAGAATCTCTGTCGAAAACGAAGGATAAATACAAATTGGAATTGGTGGCCGAAGTGAAAGCTCAATTAGCTCGCGATGTTCTGAATATTAACAATCAAATCAAGTCATTTTACTTCAAGAAGGAGGCGGAAATGTCTGATGTCAACACTTTGTCTCAGTTTATGTTATCGCAATTGAATACACTTTCTACTGTTGCATCAAAAGAACCGACAGTATTTAACAGTCAACTGATAGCAGCTATCAACTCTCTTCGCATTCATATATCTTCAGACACCTTAAAATTGCTTTCTGATCATATTGAAGTGGTTAAGTTTGTGGAATCATTGAACAATGCTGCGTCGTCTGTAAAAATAGAAATCCAGAACGGATTGGCAGTCTCAATTAAACATCTATCAGATTCCAAGAATTGGTATCAGTTCACAATAAATTTTCAAAATGAATTGTCTCAGTATAGAGTACAGCAGAACCCTGCTGGATTTAACCCAGTCGCTTTGGATGAAATTATCAACAGACTCATTGCTCAGACTGAGAAAGGCAATTCAGAAGTTCTCTTCAAAGATACCGGAATCAAAGGGTTCGTCGACCGTATCAATGGCCGACTAGTTGCTGGGTTTGAAAACATCAAAATTAACTCGAACAAATTGAAATCCATCAAAAGACTATGGCAACGCAACATGCTCACAAAATGACATTAATTGCTTCGGTACACCATGGGCCAAGTGTCTGCAAATCAGTTGAAGAAATAACACAGTTCCTATTACTTAGATGTATGAAAATCACGAGTGAATAGATGAGTGCTGTATTTACACGTCAAGCTTGCGGTCATTATACCAATACCCATACATGTGTGGTGTCATTCCAAAGCTAAGACCAATTAGGGGAAAGAGTTTTTTGATGTTTTTGTTGCTATTTGGATGCACAGGAACCGTCACAAGTTCGCCTAAATAATCAAACTTTTACCCATACTTTCAACTGCTCGTAACTCGTCAGGGTTGCGTTCTACCCCCATGATCGACCCCGAAAGTACATTCAATTACGTTACCAATGACACCCCACACGCCCATGTAGCTGTCATGTTGCCGGAGAAATTTCCAGATGAAAAGTGCATGTTTTCGGTTTTGGATCACCTCTCGCTAGCCATACAAGAATCGAAGAAATTAAAAAAAAAAAGATTTTTGGCCTCTGGGAACCAATACTTATCTAGGCACATATCAAAAAGTCCACTTTAAAAATCTATGAAAATAAAGTGCATTTCACTCACTACAACAATCGGCAAAACAAAACCGAGAAACTACAAACTATGGTAGGCTACCTCTATGGTTTAAAATAGGCAAGAGCATTTATATACAAACATTGTAAACGTAAATAATCGCTGAAAACTCCATAAGAAACATGTGTTGCGATTTATAATGTTTGTGCGATGGATATTTATATATAAATGTGAAATGTTTGTTTTGTGTTTTATAAGGTATATACACACAGAGCGTATATATACGGTTCTTCATCGTAACACTGATCTCATTCACCTTTCCTGATCACATAATTTTAAAAATAAAAAAAAGAGAAAATTTTCAAAGATTCGTTTAATTAATCAGAAAAATGTGACAAAATAAATGACTGAGACACATTTGAATAAATCGTTTTTTTGTTTTTAGAAAAATATAAAGACAGAGAGAGAGAGAGCTGGCATATATACTAAATGAAGAACAAAAAAACTTCTTATCAGAGTGCCAATTCTCGAGAACAAAATGTTGACTCACTCTTAATTATAAAATAAAACAAAAACTGTCGTCTAATCTGAACAAAAGTATAATTTTGGTCGTATTCATTTCCAAAAATCTTAGTTTTTTGTTATATTATTTAAGTCCATAATCATTCTTCATAGAAACGACCTTACGTCTTCAATACAAAAATTGACTGATCGACGAAAATTTGCATAAATAAAATGAGTTTCAGTTGACGATCGATAATTAAATATTCCTTTTTATAATCAATGGAAACTTTAATGATCATTCCATTCCAATGACGACATCTGTTTATTCAAGAAGACATTTGTTTTTATCGAGTCAACACTGGCAGTGATCAATATCAGTACATTACTTACCAATGGGACAAATCATGAAAATGTTGCTTTTTGTGGTGCCGATCCAAGGCGAAGCCGAGGTCGGTAAACACGTAAAAAGTCATTTCCATTGTCTCATTGTCAAGTACCCAAAAACTTGAGGTATAGTTTAGCCGCCATTAAGTAAGTGTAAGCTAAGTTCGCTTACCCTATTGAGTAATAGTAGATTACGTCTTTGTTTGGAACTTTTTATTTTACCAAGTGTGGCGTTTGCAACTCGAGCCGAAGACGAGGGATGCAACCACACTTGGCAAAATACAAAGTTCCAAGCAATTACGTAAGTTATTTTACTCACTAGGCCCCCGGGAAATGAGTTTAAACGCTCATGTCAATGAAGTGATGACTTATTTCCCGGGGGACAATGAGTAAAAGAATTTGAACTCAATAAAAGCGTTTAATTACAATTGACACTCCGAAATTCTAGTAAAAACAAACCAACGGATTAGACCATATTTTAATAATAAATTAAGTAAAAACTGTGTTAACTCGTTGTGTTAAGTATTTTTTGTCTCTGTCCTGTACGCAAAATTTTTTTTTTATTTCATTCTTCAAACATTCATTTAATATTCCGCAAACAAACGTGCGAACCATTCATACCATACCAACAATTCTCTTTTTACACATTATATATATCTCACACTCTTGTACTTAAGTTGAATAAATTTATTTTGGTTGAATTGGTGGACTCTCTGATGTTATGATGATATAGCAAGGTTTTGTGTAATATGGCCGGATTGACGGTATCCAATTACACATTAATAAATCATTCGTTTTATTATGTTCACATTACGTCATCTCTCTCACCTTAAGCACACCAAAAGCGATGACGTTTTTTAGTTAATTTACGAAAACAACAAAACATGACTTAAACGTTCGATGTTGAGACGCCTCTCGTTTCGCGAAACTTGTCTATTGAATCGTAGCCATAGGCCAAGGTTGCTAAAATGCTGCAAATCTGTGTCAATGTGCATAAAAATGGAAAAGGAAATTTAATGAGACCGATTGAAACGCATTGATACAATGTATGATAGGAGAGTCTCATTGCTTGTTATAACTTACCGATGCAATTAACGTGCCAATGAATCGTCCGAGTATAAAATTGGTGAACAAATAGTACCAACAAGCTCGGATTATGTCAATTGAACCAACCACGTAGAATATGGTCAAAATGATGCAAATGATGAGTTCGATTTTTTGGAAAATCGCCGATTGACGCAAACTGGATTTGCAGACCAGTAACAGCAACAGGATCAGTGTGACCAAAAATGCGGTTCCAGCTGCCGAATTGTATTGTGCTACATGGACTCCGGCGATGTTACAAGCCAGTAAACCGATAAATCCAAATGTCTGAAATAGGACGAACGAGTTGAAGTTGGATATTTGAGCGGAGATAAACAAACCGATTAAAAACACACTTAACACCAGGGTTAAGGAAAGGTATTCTTAGAAACCCTACTTAGTATAGGATACGTCTAGGAGGGATTCTTTTGAAAAACAGCCTACCGAAATCGGACGCATTTTCCAGTGGACTTTTTTATATGTGCCTAAAAAGGACTGCGACCCTAGAACCCAAAACCACTCTCAAAAAAATTCTTCGAAGCTTTTATGGCTGGTGAAAGGTGATCAAAAACCGAAAATTTGCACTTTTCTTACCAAAATTTCTCCGGGTACACGAGCCGTACATGGTCTTGTGGGGTGTCATTAGAAAGGTAATCACATGTGCTATTGAGCCGAATAGAGACTCATTGGTTTTAAAATTAATCCACACTGAAATATGTGCAGTTGAAGTTTTCAACCGAAAACTTGCACTTTTCTTACCAATATTTCTCCAGTTACACGAGCCGTACATAGTGGTGTGGGGTATCATTTGAAAGGTAATTTTATGTGCTTTTGGGCCAAATAGGGTCTTATGGGGTTTGGATGCATATGCGATGAAATATGAGAAGTTGAAATGTTTAAGTGTCCATATTTCATCGCATATGCATCCAAACCCCATAAGACCCTGTGGCGTCACCACTATATCGACAGGCACAACATCGAAACATCATGCGACTCCAAACATACATTTATTATACTCATCATTTAGCTAAATACGCACAATAGCATACGGACTTTGTACCTTCATACATATTATAAACAATAGGCGCATCTGTATAAAAGACCGAATATTATGAATAAATAAATCAGAATATTTTCTGCTCTCAACGAGAACACATCTTTCTCTTTAGCAGCATTCTCACTTGTGGAACAGTGAAACATCATTATGTTTCACTTAAATCCCCACAACTGGTGACCCCGACGTTCACAGAGCATTACCTCTGAACAGTCAAATTACTATGCTGGTACAAATCTACCACCGAAAAACTTAATTTTGTTATTCGCTAGATTCATCTAGAATCTAGAATAGCCTATGTTAAACTAACATTGTTTAGCATACATACCGAATGCTTCATGTACCATTCAGGCATTCAATCTCGGACATTGCAACGAGCAACATCTCCGACATTCCAGTACACTACAGTGCACTCACAAAGTGAAACACTTTGTAGATTTCTGCTGTACTGCTTCCATGACTAGTCACGCCCGTCGCTTCACGACTAATCAAGACCGCGCTTCATAACTAATCAAGCCAGTAGCTCTTCAACAAGTCGAGCCCGGCAATTCAAGACTAGTCGCGCCCGTCACTCTCCGACCAGCCGCGCCCGTCAATCCAAGACTAGTCGCGCCCGTCGCTCAAATTAATAATTAACATAGCACAATTTCTAATATCGCATTGAAGCGGTAAATTTAGACATTTTGTGTTCAAAAATCTGAGTCTATACCATTATTCTTTCAATAGCATAAGCTATCAATTAACACAGTTCAAGCACGTTTTCACAGTAAAGCTAAATTTTCTAGCCTAACTCAACAAAAAACGTATTTAATGTGTCAACAAATGAAATCAGTAAGAAATGGTAAAACAAGTACACGATTCAGCTGACATAAGCGAATCTATCGTACAAGCACGTACGTCATTACACAAACTGTGGTAACGTTTACGACTCAAATCAAATCACGCCAACCGCGATGCAACATCTATCGCGAAAATTTTTTGTTCTCAACCTTACGCTTACTATACTTCAGCACGTTTGGATGAACGAAAAATAAGTTTTACAGGTCGAAACTAAAAATGTCTACCACTTCATAGGTTTCGCTTTCGCTGTTCAACAAACTTTATGTTACGAAAGTGTTTCAACCTGGTAACTGTTACTTCGGGAAAACCTAAGCATAGTCTGGACCTAAGTTAACCAACTTTTACATGTCAGTTATCATGATCTATATGTCTGAAGGTTGCCTAGCATCTACATGTTGCTACATCCTTGTAATGTCTATGGATATGATCAGAAATACATCAGGCCAGCCGCTTGAAGTACTATGGCACAACCGTGCACAGTAACGCGACATTTTATTATCATAAGGTGGATTAAGTTCGCGAGCGTGTAACAACAATCAATCGAGACTCCCACCGATGGTAGCGATGCTAATTCACGAACTTAGCTCATGTTCTGTTCGTTAGTTCCGACCTTCTTATAAATCTTTTTAGCATCTCAAAATCTGATGTACGAGTTAACATTTGGAAAAAATCTGTACAGTCCGTTTTTCCGTAATTTCGTTTCTCATCAGTAATTTTACGAGCATTGCAACAAACTGTATCACAGTCGCTCGTCCTGCAAAGTTAATTCATTGCACATATGAATTACGCCTAGAAAACTATACAGTCATTCTAAAAAGCTAAAGTACTAAGTACACTTTTTATCGACATTGCGTTTTCTAACTTTGCAGTAATTGTGTAAAGGTTACATTAACCTTAACAACAGACCATTAACTATTATTTGATAGTTGAAACAACACAAACAAAGAATGAATTTTCTTTTCATTTTTAAAATGCTTGTATGCTTCACATTGTCTCACGCAAAACCGTCGAGGTGAAACTCAAATCAGTTTTTACTAGCAACCTAGTAAAACGCAAAGTGTTCTCTGGAAACTTTGGCAACCATCCGAAGTATTTTTAATGCAGTTTTAACCGATTTGAAATACAACACGCTTTCAACTTCCGATAAACGAAGTGAGTACAAACTTGAAAGCATTATGTCATGAGACAACATGACAATCAAGGATTTGCATCGTCATTCTTGTTCCAACACGACGAACAATCAACAAAAACCAACTTAATCACTAGCTAAGTTCACTGTTCAAAGAAAATTTTCTACTTGCTCACTCAGCACCTAACATTTTCTCTTGAAAGACTGCACTTGACATTCTGCAATATAAAAACAAACGCAGTTCAGCATTCACTCAGCTCAACATTAGCTCAGCTCAACTTCAACGCAGCTCAGCTCGCAAAATATTTCCTGAGTGACCACCATCGTTTCCATCATCATGGCATGAAAAATAACCACCACAAAGACTTGGTAAACGACAACACTTCGTCTCAATGGGGAATCTCTAAAAACACATAGAAGGACCAACAAGCTGCAACAATCGAATTTCCTTTTGGTTCCACCTTATTTTGAACGTTTTATGGCTACTACTATTCCATGGAACCAGTCCTTCCAAGGCATCATCAAACCGATTCCAGCAGAGGCATCAGAACTAGCCACGCATCTTCAACCAGGAACCAGCTAAAATTCTGCAATCTTCGATCGCTCAACTGCTCCAGCGAATCATCCAATTTCGAGACACCAACGGTCATTCATCATTCATTAGAGGACAACAAATCCATCATCGAATTGGTTACTCAACATTATTGCGCACTCCGAATTCAACCAATGCCTTGAATTCACCCGTCTATCACATTCATCATGATTGGTACCTTCTGGCCATCAGCGAAAATCGTCATCAGGATTCAAATTTTGGGGCACAAACGCCATCTCTTCTTCAATCATCCTCGCACGACGTTTCTGGAGGGGGAGTTATGTGGCGTCACCACTATATCGACAGGCACAACATCGAAACATCATGCGACTCCAAACATACATTTATTATACTCATCATTTAGCTAAATACGCACAATAGCATACGGACTTTGTACCTTCATACATATTATAAACAATAGGCGCATCTGTATAAAAGACCGAATATTATGAATAAATAAATCAGAATATTTTCTGCTCTCAACGAGAACACATCTTTCTCTTTAGCAGCATTCTCACTTGTGGAACAGTGAAACATCATTATGTTTCACTTAAATCCCCACAACCCTATTTGGCCCAAAAGCACATAAAATTACCTTTCAAATGATACCCCACACCACTATGTACGGCTCGTGTAACTGGAGAAATATTGGTAAGAAAAGTGCAAGTTTTCGGTTGAAAACTTCAACTGCACATATTTCAGTGTCGATGAATTTTAAAACCAATGAGTCTCTATTCGGCTCAATAGTACATGTGATTACCTTTCTAATGACACCCCACAAGACCATGTACGACTCGTGTACCCGGAGAAATTTTGGTAAGAAAAGTGCAAGTTTTCGGTTTTCGATCACCTTTCACCAGCCATAAAAGCTTCGAAGAATTTTTTTGAGAGTGGTTTTGGGTTCTAGGGTCGAAGACCTTTCTAGGTACCTATAAAAAGTTCCACTAGAAAACACGTTCGATTTCGGTAGGCTGTTTTTCAAAAGAATCCCTCCTAGACTGTTTAGACTCTGTTGGATAGTTCAACCGAATTTCGTTTCATTTTTGTTATAATTCACTGAACTATTACACGTATAGGATTATGACTGGGAGTGGAAGACTAGTCATCATCCAGCCACTGTCGCCGTGGCCTGATGAGATGACAGTAAATTAAATTTTTTAAGTTATTCACAAAACGATATCTCGTTGGATCGAAACAGTGGTTTACACACGGCAAGCTTATCCGATATATCGAAAATCTACTACTTCTGTTGTTTCAATTATTTTTTAGTTTCTGACAGAACATCTTTCACTTCGTCTAATCTCCCATACATTATGCTGTATAAGCGAAAGGCTTATAAAGTTTGTATCTAGGCTCTCCAACTTAGCCCTAAACACTTAATTCCAACAAACATACTGTTCCTTCTTAAGTAAAAAAAAAATTGAACAAAAAATCTATTCTGATCGAAGCGTGTGCTATCGAAATTCTAAGGTTCATTCGCTTTGTCTAAATATAAAATATTCCTAATCAAATTCCATACGACATACCAAACAGCTTATTTTCGCTTTTCCGGGCGTGGTATTCAAATATGATGAATCGTATTCCATTTTTCGATTTTTTTTTTCTCGTTACCCACGGCAAATATAATCTTCAAAACACAAAACAACAATTACGTGTCCCGCTGTTTACAAAACTTGTGCAGTGAATGCAATATCACCAAAAACAATAAAATAATTTTTTCAACAACAATGAACGTATAGGAGGAAAGGCGATAAGGCGACTAAAAGACTTTCAAAACGCAACTGTTGATCTTATGAGCAACGAACGCCGAATGTTCTCAGAGAATCGAATGAAAAATAAAATAATTTATTCATTTCAGTAAATATATTAACTGTCCCACACTCTTGGCAGTTACTCCATACGTAAAGAATTTACAAAATCAGTGTAAAAAAATACGGTGACAGAGAGTGTTTCACTATGCCGATTATTACAGGCCATTGCGTCGTATAAGCTCAGGTATTTTGACACAGTTCTGCTGTCAAAAGTCTATCTTATGGTTTTGAGGTGGAATCAATGGAAGCAAACCCAATCTTATATGAAGATATGATCCAAACACATTCTTACAACGTGGAACACATGTAAAAACATAGCTAACGCCGACCCGTACGAAACACCTATTCGTATCAAAAGCCTTTAATGTGAAACTCTTCATTTCTCTTACTTCATTTTCTTCTCTGCTGAAAAACTATTCTTCCTTTTAAATCACTTACATTATCCACTCTTTGCCTTGTTAGCATATACAATTAAATTGCCGGAGGCAATATAGACAGCCCCGTACGAAGTCAAATTTCATAAATTCCTATTTAAACAGCTATATACCGCTATATTTACCTATATTTCACTACAAATAAACATTCCACAAATGAATTTGCTATTTTATAGCTCTATATGCCTGTATATAGCTCAATATAGGTGAATATAGATGTCCATATATGGAATGCCTGAAACACCCCACACACATAACAAATTATTTCCATGTTAACATAAACACTCTAAGTACCATTTTTCCCACTTTATATCACTTTTTATAAAATCCAATATGGCCGCCGGCAGCCATTTTGTTAGGAGACCGGAAATAGTACCGACGCTTTACATTCGTTAATACCTTTCAAACAAAAAAAAAATTCATGAAATTCGGTCAAAATTTACTCGAGATATTGTCAAAATACACCACGTTCACTGTACTTCCGAGTAGCCAGATAAGAGCTCACTCCAAGAGACCTAGCTCACGCTCCGGAGAACATAATTTCATAAACTTTTTTTTCCCTGATTGGTACGGTCAATACCTATCTAATAAAGCTAAAACAGACGAAATATGTTCAAATGTGGCCGACCTACAAGCAAAAACTGCTTGCCGCCCTGTGCCTGTTCCACACCAAGGGGTCTAACTCACGAGTCGGTCATCCAATTTCCATAAACTTTTTTGTTGTCGATCGGTATTGTAAATACCTTTTATTTGACGTATCACTTACAAGTTTAACGTTTAAATGTCCGGAGATATCTTCGAAAAACCGTAAAGCACTTATTGGGCCACAGCTCGGGAGGGGTCGATCCAAAATCACTCATCTTCGAACTTAGCCTGTCTTTTGACATTACCAAACGGGAAAAAAAAGAATTTTCAAAATCGGATGCGTTTTACTCAAGTTATCGTGCAGACAGACAGACGGACAGACAGACGGACAGACGGACAGACAGACGGACAGACGGACAGACAGACGGACATTTTTTTTCTCGCGGATTTGGCATCTCTAGACAACCACAATAGGTTTCCCCTTACTCAGGGAGTCCAATTCGACGTGTTACAAACGTATGCGTAAACCTATAAGACCCCAGTACTTCGTACGGGTCTAAAGAACATATTTTCTCCTTAATCAGTACTAGTCAAGTGCGAGTTGTCCAAAAAAGCCGTTTCGCTCATATTGAATGTAGAAAGCGATTTTATGGTTGATTATCGTAGATGGATCGACCAGTAACTCAAATCGAGATGTTGCCAAGCTGGGATCGGCCTGGTATGGTCTAGGGGGCCGACGTTGCCTAACACTTCTTTTCGCTCTATGAAATTTTGATTTTTGAAAATTTATTTAAAAATATCAAATGAAATATTTTTGACATGGTTCCATGGGCGAAATTATTCCAAATGGTGTCTATTTTATGTTAAAAATAAAAAAGCATTTACCGGATTTTCCAGATTTGCACACTTTTTTGTATTGATGGGCGCCATCTTGAATTACAGCGCCACATGCATACTTTTTCAAGCACTTATATTTTCCTCGTATGCAGAAAGGTTCAAGGAACACAGGAATTTTTTCCCACTCAATTCGGATTAAAATTCAATTTTACAGAGCCGAAAGAAGCTTTAGCTGACGGCGGCTCCCTCGCCCAAACCAGGTCGATCCCAGCTTGGCAACATTGCGATTCGAGTTCGTGGCCGACCTACCTACGATAATCAACCATAAAATCGCTTTTTACATTCAATATGAGCGAAAGGTCAACTCGCACCAGACTAGTACAATTCGATCCAACTTTTAAACCACGACAACGGACTATACTATCTATAAATATGCATAATATCAAAGCTCGTCATGTTTCTACGGATATTATGAATATAAAATTATAAAATCAAAGAGATGATCTTATACAAATTGAATCTTTTTGATTTTAGAAGCTATGTGTGAAGGTAAATTGGTGTCTGGTATCATGGGTACCTATCTAATATGTTCGCAAAGATGTAACCTGGAATTTTATTCCTTAGAGTTGGGTATAACGACTTTTAATAACTTGAACATCACAGACAAACTAAGTGACATTGAAAGCTTTATTTTGGTACCTAAGCGAGACAATACTGAAAAATACTCGATTTTAAATGTTTCGGTTACAAAGAAGTCTCAGTTTAATAGACGAATTATTTAAAACGATTAGATTGTAAAAGAACAACTGATGATCGATCGTTTGACTGGCATAGCACTGCTCCTAGCATTAACATATAAAATATTCGGAGGCTGGATATAGGTGGGAGTAGATGTTCGACTACTGGTAAAATATTCGGACACAGTAATATACAAAAAGCGATTATGAGCCTGAAATACGCAATTTGTTGATCGTATTTTAGTGATCGAAAATTTGAGCTGGTTGTCAGTTTCGAAACAACAGTTTCCTGCAAGTCAACAATGTCTTCATTAGGACAAAAACTGAGCAAGGGGAAGAGAATTTTTCTCAGAGATGAATGAGCCGATTCTCCGAAAAACCGGTTTGAAACGAACCAAAATAATAGGTTCGGTTTGGACTGAATCGAAAATATCAATTTTCCCGGAATTCCGGCAATTCTCTGATTTTCCTTCTACCATCCAGAAATGTTGGTAATATGTTGCATAGGCAAGAATGATGTTTGTATTTAGTCTTACTTACAGTAGTTGTGAAAAACATCGATTCCGCTTATTTCACCTTAAGACGAACTCATTTTTCATTTAAATTTAACAGAATCTATCGAGTTCAACAAATGAATGAACGTAATCTCACTTGCAGAAAATTGAAAACTTTGAACAATTTTTTTTAATTGCAATTGATCTCAAATGTTTTGACTTAAATCGAAAAAGCGTACTCCTTTTCTTCAGGTAGAGACAGTGAGCTAGATAATTTTATTCGTAAATACGGAGCGCTATTGGTAGGCATGTTACTAAAAAATATCAATTTGAGTTCCAAACAACGATTTTATTTCGATTTAGAGCATTATTATGAGCAAAAAATCATTCTAGGGTATAACCAAAATGTTTTTAGTTTTTTTTATAAAGCTGATTTTCTATTCATAACATGTACAACCCGATGGAGAAGGGTCATTTGCCAAATGAAGAAGGACATTTTGTTTACTTCTTTGCTAAATATCCCGATTCTTTCACAAGTAAATTTTCGCAATTTCGACTGAATAAAAAGATGGCGCGCTATGCACGCATGTTGAAGAAGGTTTCTGACTTCGCTTATTTTCTTAATTTTTCACGATACTTTACTGAATTAAAAATTAATTATTAAATAAAATATAAAAATGTTTTGTTTGGATGATAAAATTTCCAAATAATCGATATCAATCGAATGTTTTATCGATAATCGATAAAAAATATCGACTGATAATCAATAAATCAATCCACTGATAATCGAATTATCAGTCGATATTTACTGATGATCATTCGATATTTACTGATTATCAGTCGATATTTATCGATTATCAATAAAGCATTCGATTGATATTGGTTTCCTGAAAATGTCGATAATCGATTCTAGGGAAATAATCGATAGTTTATCAATCGATTGAATTATCGAACATGCCTAGCTATTGGCTAAATGGTTTGTACGTGGACGCTGAGATGTAATCAAATCAAAATCTCATACAACAGATTTTCATTTTATGCACTAGCGGCTTGCATTTGCAAGTAAATGTTTACAGCTCACTGTCTCTACCTGAAAGAGCTTACGTATTTAATTCCAAACATTGGAGATTAACATGTTACATGCGGTAAGCATATATAACCAGCTTTATTATCGGGTCTATTACTTCGATCGATCAAAATATTTTTAATCTGTTGATTTCAAATCTTGTACTTCATTTTCCTTAACATTCATTTTACTAAGTGATCATTATTACCCAGAGCTTGTCATTGGAAAAAAGAGCCGTAATAGTGTAGTTGATAAGGACCATTTATACGAGAACATTTACACTCGTATAAAAGCTGGGCTACCTCTCTAAAAGTTAACTTTTCTCATTGTAAAGTAGGTAAAATTATCAGTAGATTCCTTAATGATAATTTTACCTGGTTTGCAATGAGAAAAATAAACTTTTAGAGAGGTAGCCCAGCTTTTATACGAGTGTAAACGTTCTCTTATAAATGGTCCTGATCAACTGCACTATAAGATTTTTGCACACTCTTCAAAATCAATCCGTTACATATCGTCGATAAACAGTTTTCCTACATTTCCATTCTTTCCACGTTTACCAACCTTACCAAAATGAAAATTGCCGGCGCTTTTTTCCCACATGTTTTTGACATTTCCGATGGTATGAACTCGGTGTATAAACAAAAACATTGTCGTTGTCATTTTTAACATAATTTGGTTTTGTGATTCGTCTTTTTTAATCCGCAAATCAGTTGCTAAATATTTGTATTTTAGTCTTTGTGTAATCATTGTGTATCGTCATGGCAAAGTAAGTTGATGATTTCGTGGTTTTCGTAAAAAACCGGTCTCGGATAACCCTGAAACGGGCGTCTCGAAATCAATAACAAAGCAAGTCGATAATGCAAGATCTCATGTAAACTATCACTTGATTCGATTACACATAATGTCTTTTCGTCTCCTAGTTCGATAGTTCCCGAGGTTCAAATTCAGAAAATTATTTGTTTATCGCTTTAATCATCAGATCTGTTGATTTTTCATCCGAAGCGACTAAAATCATTGGATTTGACTCTAATAGACTGTTACGGTCAGAGCTAGAGAACCGAAAACTAGTTAATTATAACTTGCCTTGGGGTACATGTCAAAATATTGCTTTCTCTTTCAACATGTTACGTTGAGAGCGAGAGGACCGAAGACCAAATTCTATTATAAGTTGTCTTGGGGTACTTGCCAACATATTTCTTTCTCTTTCATCATAACACTCTATACTCCCAGATCTCTGAAAACTGTACCAATGATTTCGTTCATGCTCATTCCGTTCTGTGATGACCCGGATTCGTACCCACTGTTTCAATTGTTGTCAAATCGGGTAGAAGAAATGAGTAGCAGGCCCGCTGCCAATATAACACACATAACATAACGTAAAATTCAGATTTGTTTCATCGAAATATTTCAGATTCGATAATTCAAGTAATAATTCATCATTGGACTCGATAACGATCGTAAAATCTGAACCGTTCGATCAGGATCTGTGCGACACGAATGAAAGTAGCGTTTATTGGTGAGTATAAACCGAAATACTGTCAAGTTCGCCGAATTAATTTCCGATTTATTGCCTTCAGTGAAACGGTATCCAGCGACTCTTCGCTACGTCAACAGGTGGAATATAAGACAGAGTATACTTCGGATACGACACGAATGTACAAGTGTGAAGAATGCGGTCATATGAACAGGATAACACAACCGCAAGAGGACGGATTTTTCGACAATAGTCAGGCGATTGAGATCTGTAAGTCATGCTCCTTTTACATGGTCACCAGACGCACCAAATTAATTTTTTGTTGGTTTTGTAGCACATGTAGCGTCAGCGTTTCAGGTGTCAATTGATCCCACATCTAAGCAATTGAAAAGCAACCCGGTGCCATCTCAATCAAACCAAATGTTTCATAACCAGGAAAGCCACAGCGGAAACAATGGTGGTGTGTATGGTGCGAAGAAAGTCAAAAGACTCAGCTATCCAGGTGATGTTGGTGCCGACGAAGAACTGGAAGATGAAACGGCACAGAAATATTTGGCTGTCTTAAGAAAAAAAGTAATGGAGCAACGTAAGCAGACCAGAACATTGACACAACAGAATCGCCGGCAACAGCAACGAATCGTTCGATTGAAGTCGATGATGAAAGAATTGATAGAAAAAACGAAAAATGGAAATTACATAATTGAGTCAGTGCCGTAGGTATAAGGAGAAATGTTGATATTTGAATTAAGAAAAAAAAATCTTTTCGGCTCGTTTTAATTTGATTTTCGTTTAATTTAAGATCATCGTGTTCGAAGTTGTGGAATGGCTACATGATATTTCGGATAGAGCTTTTATCCGGACCTCCAATAAAACACGTTCATACCTTTCGGTATTGACTAAAGTGAGAAGTGACTAAAAACATTTTTCTCTTAACTAACGCAACTACGTCCTTACGATTCATTTAGACTACTTGACTATATCACTAGATAGAATTATATCAAGTGCATATTCCAACACATCGAACATGGAGGCGAGCTTATATCGGCCAATTTTTTCGATGACAATACAGAGTTTCGACTTCCATGTTATACTATTACGCATAATTCTTCTATTTATGTATGACTGACTATGCGCCAACAACTGAATTAGCACTCACTCATAATGCAGCAGCCATAGAACATCCCGTGTCCATGAAAGGTGAAGGGGATGTCTTGGGTGAAGCTCTTGATACCCAGATTACGAAAAGTTCGGGTGCCAGGCTGAAATCCTGTCAGTTTTCGAGAAAAGAGGGGGGACGTTTGTAGTGCAGTGCTTCAGTGTTTGACCATTTTGGTCTACTTCAAACTAAATTAGAGCAAAAGATAATAATGGAATCGACAGAGAATTGAATTTGCAACATCTAGGAATTTTTTTCAGATTTTTAGATTTCACAGGGTGGACAAAAAATGCGGTCAAAGTCAGACGATAATTTTAAACACCAATATTTTCACTGTTTTTTACACTTTTCAGGTAGAAATAATATTTTTTGATCATTATAATGTTCCTCATTATTTTAGCCCGGAAAATTCTCTATGAATATAGCGTGTTTCAAATGCTATAAAAGTTACAGGGTGGTTCTGAATATGGTATATAGTGTGTTTACTGAGGAACGGTGATTTTTATTTCTAACCCATTTTATGACAGTTTTGTGTAAGGATGATAATGGAATTATATTTGTAATGATAAGTAATGAGTAACGAATTGCTAGTGGCAACTAAGAAAAATCTTTTCGTAGGGAAATACTCAAAAAAAAACATCGAAGTCTCATCCGTCTGATCACTTTTTTCACCAACATTGTCATTTCAAGAAGGGTACTGTTATAATGTCTTATTATTTATTTGATAGCGCCGATATTTCTTGGAAGTAGAAGCATTCCTGAAACTTTTCTGACAGTACAGTACAATAAACAATGAAGTCAATGTCAGGCTGGATGCGGTCATCCAAAAAGTGGAGAAACTGTCTCAGATTATAACGGAAAAGTAAAAAAAAATTGAGAAACTTTCAGAAGCCATTACTGCTGTGAAACAACAATATTTTAAAACGAACACCGACATTCTCGACGTGAAAGTCGAAATATTGAAACTTGAATTGACCAAAAATACTAATTCGACACGCAATGTGGACGCGCAAATCAATCAACTCAACAACATCACTCTAGAAAAGCATCAAATTAGTAGCCGAGTTCAAGCGCAAGAAATCAATGAGCTAAATTTTGAAATTTAATAGAACTGTCATAAACGGAACGATATTGCTTCGAAAATGGAAAAATTAATGAAAGAAGTAACCACGCTACAATCTACATCTACTCCAGGTGCTAGTGACCACCCACAGAAAGAAAGAATTTTTTTTTTCAAAAACACCTTTATTGGTATGAATAGTACAATCTTAACTATTTGTTAATTTATTACTAGGGTTGAGTTGTACTATCTTCCTTTTACTTGCGTAATTAGAAGAAAGTAAGACTTGTGTGGGTTTTACGACCCAATGGTCGAGTCCCTATGCGGTGTGCTGTCCTTCATGTCAGTTCGTGGGGTTTAACACGTTTCAGCCTCCTTATTTCATTTGTAATATCTAGTAATAAGATGGCTTCTACGTTGGTGTGGTGAAGCAGTCTTTTTTCGTGTTTGATGGCGTTTTCCCGAACTACATCGGCAACCCATTGTATTTTTAAATCTTTGTGAATTTCTTTGTTTGTCACGTAACGATATGCGTTGGTGATCATGCGAAGAAAGTTGTTTTGACTTGTTTGGATGATATCTGTGTTTGATTTTTTAGCACAGCCCCAAAGAGTAGAGCCGTACATCCAGATAGGTGCGAAAATTGATTTGTAAATCAATCTTTTACAATACAGGTTAAGTTTAGAGTTGTATCCGACTAACCAGTACATTTGTCTCGTTTTGTGTTTGATTTGCTCAGCTTTTTGCTTCACATGATGTTTCCAGTTTAGTTTGTTGTCCAGGTTTAATCCTAGATATTTAGCTGACTCTGCCTGCGGAATGGGAATCCCATTGAGGTAAATGCGGAGATTGCTGTTTATGTGACGCAATGCGAAAGTGACGTGATTAGATTTTGACTCATTGAGTTTTATTTTCCAATCGATGGTCCACTGATTTATTTTATCCAAAGCATTTTGTAAATGTTTAACTGCCTCCGACTGCGATGTATCTGTTGCCATGATCGCTGTGTCGTCTGCGAAGGTTCCAATGAAAGAGTTTGTGGTTACAGGTATGTCAGCAGTATATATAGTGTATAAGAAAGGTGCCAATACACTTCCTTGTGGTACTCCTGCTAGTATTGGATAGAAGTTTGAATAGGTTTCTTCGTCTTTTACTCTGAACGTTCTCTCCGATTGGTATGATTCAAGCAGTTGACAGTAGTTGCCTGGAAAGAGTGTACTCATTTTATATGTGAGTCCTTCGTGCCACACTTTATCAAATGCCTGTGATACATCCAGGAATGCTGCCGGGCAGTACTCCTTTTTTTCGAATGCACTCTCAATTTTAGTAGTGAGTCTATGAAATTGGTTCAATTGTTGAATGGCTGTGTCTACATTTGATTGTATGTCATTGTGAGGTTGAAAGACTTCTGCAAGATGTTTTGCAAAGAATTCCGTTTTTTTCAGTATCCTTTCGTAACCAAATACCTCTGGAGTCTTTTATGGGAGGGATTTGGACGCATGGGCGTTTGAATCGTCTCGTCGCTTTCCATAGAGAGTAGTCTCTATCTTTACTCGAACTTAAATTGCTTAGGTAGTTTTCAAAACCTTCTTGTCCATACTGCTTTGTAACTTTATTAACTCTGTTACTAATATTGTTGAAGATTCTTTTGTCACTTTGGTTTCTGCTCCTATGCCAAAGTCTTCTCGCTTTTCTCCTTTCCTTGATAAGCTCTCTTATTTCGGCTGGATAATTGATTTCGTGAATAATTTTTTCTTTTGGTTCCGGAGTTGCTGTTCTTGCCGCAATTTGCAGAAGACTGATAAAATTTTCCGTTTGTAGATCAAGCTCCTGTTTTGATTTCAGGCTAGCGTTGAGGTTGATTGACTCTTCTACTAAATTTCTGAAGAGTTCCCAGTCGGTGCATTTGTTAGTAAGATTTTCTTTTTTCTTTTTTAGTATGACTGTAGCATTGAGATTAAGAATCACTGGTGTATGATCTGATGTCAGGTCCACCATGTTTACTACTTCCATGTTGTTGTGTGATATTCCTCTTGAAATGAAGAAATCCAATAGATCTGGTACCTTTTTCTGGTCTGTAGGCCACTACGTTGGCTTACGGCCGGAGTGGTAACTACAGTTTTCTTTTTTGATTGCGTTTAGAAGACCGTTGCCTTTAACCGGAGTTATCAGCCTCGCTCCCCATGCTGAGTGTTTCGTGTTGAAGTCACCTCCAATGATGAACCACAGAAAGAAAGAAAGAATACAAAAACTTCCTCAAATCATGATCACCGACAGTAGAGTTATTCCGTAAAATTTATTGTGACCAATCATGTAAACAAACAACAATATTGTCGTTTGGTGTGATGTGAGGTTCAAAAGAGATGACCCAGTAGAAATAAAATGTCGGCGGTGAGCTTAAAAATTACGTTTCAGCGGAAACGCTTTCGTTTAAATGTGTGTACGATTCCGGTGAAATAAATTAGTGCGAAAGCATCCACTTTTGAGGAGCTTTACGGCAACACCTTTAATTACGGGTGGGTCACATCCTTTATTCTAGAAACCCCATCATTACATACATGTAGGATCTGTTGCAATTCAGCAAATTGAAGAAGTTTTTCCATCATCTGTATCGAATATTTCACCTTCAACGTTGTATAGATAAGAATATCTTTCCTTTTAAGGTAGACATGATTTTGTTCATTTGTTATACGGTGAATGTATCGTTAAATAATCGTTTCGATTTCAAAATTCGTCTTCGTCATATTTCATGAATACAGCTAGCGCCACACTGTTGTGAAGATTGTAGTTACTCGCTCAAAATGTGTGTCATCATAATGTGTCATATACCTGTGTTTTTGACACGAAATGATGCAATTTTTGACGTTTCTTACAGAGCAAAATCTCCTGGATGCGTGTGGCATCGTGGCAGAATAAATCGGCCTTTCGAAAATATTTAATGAAATTTTGATCCATTTATTGCATCATAACATAAACGCGAATTGTGAAGTGTACAATGTCCGACATAGATCCACAACCAGTGGCTGGCGACGAGGCTAACGAACCGCCGAAGAGTGCAAAACAATTGGAGAAAGAGGCGAAAAAGGCTGCGAAATTACAAAAACTTCAACAAAAAATTGAAAAGAAGTCAACAGCTGTACCGTCCGCAAAAGACAAGGCTGAGGTAAGGTTCCAGTTCATTTACAGATAAAGTGTAAACGCCTACGGTCATAATAACTCACACAGAAAAAACCACCAAAAGAGTCCAAGGAAGCGGCAGTTTATACAGCAGACACCAGTCCAGGCGAAAAGAAAGACATTTCGGGGCCATTACCAGATGCGTACAGTCCAAAGTATGTTGAAGCTGCCTGGTATGGATGGTGGGAAAAGCAAGGTTTCTTCCGACCAGAATACGGTCGTGAGTCCATTCTTCAACCGAATCCGAAGGGAACGTTTGTTATTGTCATTCCACCGCCCAATGTGACTGGCTCTTTGCATTTGGGACACGCACTGACCAATGCCATCGAAGATGCTATTGTTCGTTGGAATCGAATGAAAGGCAAGACCACATTGTGGGTGCCAGGATGGTAAGTTTCCCACTATTGTCCTCCATCCGTAAGGGAGCAATCGATTTTAATTGTGTTGTGTCGTTCACAGTGATCATGCTGGCATTGCCACACAGGTTGTTGTGGAGAAGAAATTATGGCGAGAAGAGAAAAAGACGCGACACGACCTAGGTCGTGAGAAATTCATCGAAAAAGTCTGGGACTGGCGGAATCAGAAAGGAGTTCGAATCTACGATCAGCTGCGAGCAATTGGTTCGTCATACGACTGGACTCGTACCAGATTCACCATGGATCCGATGTTGTGTCGAGCCGTAACCGAAGCATTTGTGCGACTCCATGAGGATGGCAGCATTTATCGGAGTTCACGACTTGTCAATTGGTCGTGCACTCTGCGGTCGGCGATATCGGACATTGAAGTTGATAAAATTGAGATTCCCGGCCGAACGTTCTTATCGATTCCCGGTTATGAGGAGAAAGTAGAGTTCGGCGTCCTAGTGACATTTGCGTACAAGGTTGAGGGCTGTGACGAAGAAATCGTTGTTGCTACGACTCGAATTGAAACAATGCTTGGCGATACTGCGATTGCTGTGCACCCGAATGATTCACGGTACACTCACTTGCACGGCAAATACGTCGTTCATCCGTTCGCCGATCGAAAGATTCCGATCGTTTGCGACGATTTTGTTGACATGGAATTCGGTACTGGCGCCGTGAAAATTACTCCGGCCCACGATCAAAGCGATTACGAAGTCGGTAAACGGCACAATCTACCGTTCATCAACATATTCAACGATGACGGATTCATCATCGGTGATTACGGCCAATTCACCGGAATGAAACGTTTTGAGTGCAGGAAGTCGATTTTGGTGGCACTGAAAGAGAAAGGACTCTACAAGGACACAATCAACAATCCGATGGTCGTACCGTTCTGCAGTCGGTCCAAGGATGTCGTTGAACCGATCATCAAACCGCAGTGGTACGTGAAATGCGATGACATGGCTGCCGCGGCTGTTGAGGCTGTTCGCTCTGGCGAATTGAAAATTATACCCGAAATGCATGTGAAAACATGGAATCACTGGATGGAAGGCATCAGAGACTGGTGTGTGTCGAGACAATTGTGGTGGGGGCATCGCATTCCTGCATACTTCGTTACATTTACCGATCCAACAATTCCGTCGGGTTCGGTAAGTTGGCAAATTTCTGTCGAGAATTTTTGTCGCTCTAAACATCTCTTGTGTATCTCAAAAATTTCAGTCGGACAACGACGAATATTGGATCGTTGGACGAACCGAAGCAGAAGCTAGACAGAAGGCCGCTAAGAAATTCAATGTTGACGAGAAATTGGTTGTACTGACGCAAGATGCTGATGTACTGGACACTTGGTTCAGTTCGGGATTGTTCCCGTTCTCTGTAATGGGTTGGCCGGATGCAACCGATGACATGAAAGCCCTATATCCGACCTCACTTTTGGAAACTGGTCACGACATTCTGTTCTTCTGGGTGGCAAGAATGGTCTTTTTCAGCCAAAAGCTGCTGGGAAAACTACCGTTCAAGGAGGTGTTTTTACATCCAATGGTTCGTGATGCTCATGGCAGGAAAATGTCGAAATCGTTGGGCAACGTCATCGATCCAATGGATGTTATTTCGGGCATTGTGTTAGAGGAGCTGCACAAACAACTCTACGATTCCAATCTGGATCCGAAGGAGATTGAACGAGCTATTGCCGGACAAAAGCAAGATTATCCGAACGGAATACCGGAATGTGGTAGGTTTTGATTGAATTTCTTATGAATTAACATGAGTTGTCACGCGATGCATTTTACAGGAACGGATGCAATGAGATTCGCCCTATGTTCGTATAATACTCAAGGCAGGGACATCAATTTGGATATTTTGCGCGTGCAAGGCTACCGATTCTTTTGCAATAAGATCTGGAACGCAACGAAATTCGCTCTGTTGTACTTTGTGGACGACCACAAGTATGCGGTGACTAAGGAGCTGGTAACAATGACCCCCCAACCGAATACGTTTTCTTGCAGGTGGTTTACGTTCCTTTTTTCTGCTTCCAGACCGGTACCGAAAGCAATATGGATTTATGGATCTTGTCTCGTCTGGCTGGAGCCATCGACAGTTGCAACAATGGATTCGAAATCTACGATTTTACGATTCCAACAAGTGCCTGTTACAGCTTTTGGCTGTACGATCTGTGCGACGTTTACTTGGAATGTCTGAAACCCGTTTTCCAATCCGGCACCGATGCGGCCAAGGCAACAGCTCGACAAACTTTATTCACTTGCTTGTACAATGGATTGAAGCTAATTTCGCCATTCATGCCGTTCATCACCGAAGAATTATTCCAGCGTTTACCCAGAACCGATACGAACGTTTTGAGTATTTGTGTGAGCGATTATCCAGGTAGGTTCAGTAACGTCGATAAAGGGAAAACCGTTGAGACATCAACTGTCACGGATCATTTTGCTCATTTCAGAACTATCGACCTCCCCGTGGAAAAATGACTCGCTCGAAAAGGAGGTAGAATTCGTACAGAAAGCCGCTAAGGTCATCCGATCGGCCCGAAGTGATTACAACATCCCGAATAAGATAAAAACCGAAGCCTATGTCGTCTGCCAGGACACGACCAGTAGAGAAATATTGCAGAAATTCGCATCGGATCTGTCGACCACAGCGTTCTGTTCGAAAATGGACTTCGACACATCGCCGCCAGCCGGATGCGCCATTTTGACCGTGTCGGGACAGTGCGAAATACATTTGATGTTGAAGGGATTGATCGAAATCGACAAGGAATTGGGTAAATTGCAAAAGAAGAAGGAACAACTGGAGGTGACGATAAATAAATTGGATCAGTCGATGGCGGCTGCTGATTATGCTACTAAGGTTCCCATTGACATACAGGAGAGTAATACGGAAAAGTTGAGTCAGGCTAAAAGTGAAATCGAACGCATCATCAGTGCTATGGAGACGTTGAAGGTGATGTAAACGAGCCGATCATTTTCTGTCAGGCCTCGCATTCTCTAGCTTTTTTTGAATTTATTGCGCTTTTGTTTACTAAGTGCGTCTCTGAGTGCAGCATTTATATCAATAAAAGCAATAAAAGGAATGAAATGGTTCGTTTCGTTGGGGCACACTTGGGACCATTGAATGAAGTCATGACTTCACCAGAATCACAGGGTCACAAATAATAAGCGGTCACATCAAGGTTCGATAAATGAGTCTTTTGGACCAGGCGAAACGATAGATAGCAAAGAACCAAAAATTGTATCAAAAACTTAAAATCTTTATTTCGCAATGGTGAAGGTGACATGAGTCGTGTGTAACCATAAAAAAATTGAAAAATAACACCGAAACATCAGTCGGTCTTCCATCCTATGCATCGTCTTCGTCCTCCCCATTAACACGGAAATCATTCAAAGAGAACAGCATTTTCGGTATCTTTTCCTCTTCGTTCTGATTCAGCTTGTCGAATATTGCGTCAAGTTCGTTGTCATCGACGATAGCCACATTTGAATTCCCATCAATTAACTTGCGTCCGCCCAGTATTTCCAGGCACTTATGCAGCTGATCGTAAGTTTGCTGCAGTTTTCCCCGTTGAGCTCGAGTGGCCGCATCGTCAGCCAAGTACCCATCAACGAAGTCGCACTGTTCAGACGGAATGTTTCGCAAGCGATCACGCACTCCATTGCAGACAGAGAATGCGAACCGATCTCGTATTGACAGTGTGGCATAGTCCAAGAACCGTCTCCGTACGACTTCCCAATATGATCGAATACTGTCGATCATGTCGTCTACTCCTTGGTCATCATTATCTACCTCGGAGTTGGCTGGTCGATCTGCTTTCGATGTTTGAACCATTTCCATGTAAGAATTGTTCATGGTGTACGGATCGTTTTTCTCGAGATCTATCAATCCTCGCAGCTGATCGAGAGCACTTTTCTTTTGCTCGTTTAAATGCAAGCGAACCACTTCGGAAAAGGCCGGTTGAAGTTTTTGTAGTAAGTAATTGCTCTTGTGTTGTCCATCATCAATCGAAAGAAATCCCAGTGTTGTGGAGAAGCAATCATTCACCAGAGATTTGGTTGTACTCCACAGTTCGTTGATTTTCTCTTCAACAAAACGTTTCAGCAGAGTGTTCGGCAAAAAATTCGGTAACTGCTCACCGGCACAAGTGGACATTGCATTTTTAACTTTCGCGAAGTATGGACAGGTCGCTAACGCTTTCTTTTGCGTGATGAGAATTTTCTCGAATTTCGAAAATTTGCCATGCAGAATGTTGACCAAACTGGAGTCTTCATTGCCCAACGATAGGCGAACCTTCAAAACATTCTCCACAAAGAAATCGACCAACTCGTGATATTTGCCCAACCGAGCAATTGGCGAGTCCAGTGCCTCCGGAAACTTACTTAACTGCTCGCGCACTTGGTCCAATTTATGTTGCACCTCTTTACGCATTTGAGGAAACGTTTTTTGTACACGATCAGCATACAAATCGGCCAGACGATTGATGAGAGCATCGATTCCGAGACAATCCGATCCAACAACTGATGACGCAAGATGACCCCGAAAGAAATGCTTTTCCCGTTCTCTGGCTTCCTTCAACGTCATTTTCTCATCAGCTGTACGATTACGCACAGCTATGAAGCCCAGTTTCAATTGAAGCACGTTCTCATTTTCCATTAACAGTTGGCGGCATAGATCGTCAGCGTTAGGAGCAAGATCAGACTTGGTGATGACTCCGATCGTTCGCGTACCTGAAAACCTTTCTCAGAATCATGACCTCGGAATGAATATTTTCTGCTTGTCTTTACCTGAAGGATCTACCTCGCGTGCTAATGTAAACGATTCCACAGTAGCCACATCGACATTGGCAGGAAACACGCACAGGATGACGCAACCTTCCTGACGAATGAAATGTTTAATTAAATTTGTCGTTTGTGCGTGGATGTCCCGCGGCTGATCAGCAACCGGATTCCGAGCTATTCCTGGTAGATCCACAACGGTTAAATCTCGAACATTTGGATCTTCAACCTGCAATTCAATCAGGTCTTTCACCACATTCTTTTGATGACCCGCTAATTTCGCAGTCTCTTCCTCGATGTAATGCAAAATGTTCAAATCGTCTTCGTTGAGCAGCGTCTTCTCGTTCTGTCCGAGAATTCGATAGACACGCCTCTCTGTAGCCGTTCGTAATCTCAGCACCAATGGACACCGCGTTACAATACCGCTTCCTTTCGGTAATTCAACCAATGAAAGCGCTTCCAGCAACGTTGATTTACCGCTAGATTGATCGCCGACAACAACCACCGTTGGGAATGTGATTCCTTGCACTCCGCCGGATAGAATTGATCGCACCTGATCAATTTTGTCCATGTACGGACGAATGATTTGATCGAACTTGTTCGTAAACGTGTCCATAATGCTCAAACTTACAAATCTTTAAAACAATTGATGTTGGACTCTCTTGAGTTAAATAATGTTTTTTTGATGAATTGAACGGAAAGAATATGGGATGCTATGATTGAGAGTAGTGTGATCTTTTAGCATTTTAGTGATGTCGCCTACTCGCACCATTTCGTTCGTCACACATATCCGATAGTGCAGACATAAAGATGAGTGTACAATAGCATCTAATTTTAGTGGATGAAACAGACAACTGCCAACGCACTGCCCTATGTGTATTTTACATAGAACTCAAGTAAATTTAATCCGTTTTTCGTAATTTTTGTTTCATTTGGAAGGTAATCGAACGCCGAATAGAAAGTTGTTGAAAAAAAATTAAATTTAGGTCCTTGGACTAAGGCCACTACTAGGGCCCTATGTGTATTTTACATTGAACTCGAGTAAATTTAATCCGTTTTTCGTAATTTTTGTTTCATTTGGAAGGTAATCGAACGCCGAATAGAATGTTGTTGAAAAAAATTAAATTTGCGTCCTCGGACTAAGGCCGCTACTAGGGCCCTATGTGTATTTTACATTGAACTCGAGTAAATTTAATCCGTTTTTCGTAATTTTTGTTTCATTTGGAAGGTAATCGAACGCCGAATAGAATGTTGTTGAAAAAAAATTAAATTTGGGTCCTTGGACTAAGGCCACTACTAGGGCCCTATGTGTATTTTACATTGAACTCGAGTAAATTTCATTCGTTTTTCGTAATTTTTGTGTCATTTGGAAGGTAATCAAAGGCCGAATAGAATGTTGTTGAAAAAAAAAAAAATAAATTTGGGTCCTCGGACTAAGGCCGCTACTAGGCGTATTTTACATACAACTCGAGTAAATTTCATCCGTTTTTCGTAATTTTTATTTCATTTGAAAGATAATCGAACACCGAATAGAATGTTGTTGAAAAAAAAATTAAATTTGGGTCCTCGGACTAAGGCCGCTACTAGGGCCCTATGCGTATTTTACATACAACTCGAGTAAATTTCATCCGTTTTTCGTAATTTTTGTTTCATTTGAAAGATAATCGAACACCGAATAGAATGTTGTTGAAAAAAAAATTAAATTTGGGTCCTTGGACTAAGGCCGTTACTAGGGCCCTATGTGTATTTTGAATATAACTCGAGCAAATTTCATCCGTTTTTCGTAATTTGTGTTTCATTTGGAAGGTAATCAAAGGCCGAATAGAATGTTGTTGAAAAAAATTAAATTTGGGTCCTCGGACTAAGGCCGCTACTAGGGCCCTATGTGTATTTTGAATATAACTCGAGCAAATTTCATCCGTTTTTCGTAATTTTTGTTTCATTTGGAAGGTAATCGAACGCCGAATAGAAAGTTGTTGAAAAAAAATTAAATTTGGGTCCTTGGACTAAGGCCACTACTAGGGCCCTATGTGTATTTTACATTGAACTCGAGTAAATTTCATTCATTTTTCGTAATTTTTGTGTCATTTGGAAGGTAATCAAACACCGAATAGAATGTTGTTGAAAAAAAAATTAAATTTGGGTCCTTGGACTAAGGCCGTTACTAGGGCCCTATGTGTATTTTGAATATAACTCGAGCAAATTTCATCCGTTTTTCGTAATTTGTGCTTCATTTGGAAGGTAATCAAAGGCCGAATAGAATGTTGTTGAAAAAAATTAAATTTGGGTCCTCGGACTAAGGCCGCTACTAGGGCCCTATGTGTATTTTGAATATAACTCGAGCAAATTTCATCCGTTTTTCGTAATTTGTGTTTCATTTGGAAGGTAATCAAAGGCCGAATAGAATGTTGTTGAAAAAAATTAAATTTGGGTCCTCGGACTAAGGCCGCTACTAGGGCCCTATGTGTATTTTGAATATAACTCGAGCAAATTTCATCCGTTTTTCGTAATTTGTGTTTCATTTGGAAGGTAATCAAAGGCCGAATAGAATGTTGTTGAAAAAAATTAAATTTGGGTCCTTGGACTAAGGCCGTTACTAGGGCCCTATGTGTATTTTGAATATAACTCGAGCAAATTTCATCCGTTTTTCGTAATTTGTGTTTCATTTGGAAGGTAATCAAAGGCCGAATAGAATGTTGTTGAAAAAAATTAAATTTGGGTCCTCGGACTAAGGCCGCTACTAGGGCCCTATGTGTATTTTGAATATAACTCGAGCAAATTTCATCCGTTTTTCGTAATTTGTGTTTCATTTGGAAGGTAATCAAAGGCCGAATAGAATGTTGTTGAAAAAAATTAAATTTGGGTCCTCGGACTAAGGCCGCTACTAGGGCCCTATGTGTATTTTGAATATAACTCGAGCAAATTTCATCCGTTTTTCGTAATTTTTGTTTCATTTGGAAGGTAATCGAACGCCGAATAGAAAGTTGTTGAAAAAAAATTAAATTTGGGTCCTCGGACTAAGGCCGCTACTAGGGCCCTATGTGTATTTTGAATATAACTCGAGCAAATTTCATCCGTTTTTCGTAATTTGTGTTTCATTTGGAAGGTAATCAAAGGCCGAATAGAATGTTGTTGAAAAAAATTAAATTTGGGTCCTTGGACTAAGGCCGTTACTAGGGCCCTATGTGTATTTTGAATATAACTCGAGCAAATTTCATCCGTTTTTCGTAATTTGTGTTTCATTTGGAAGGTAATCAAAGGCCGAATAGAATGTTGTTGAAAAAAATTAAATTTGGGTCCTCGGACTAAGGCCGCTACTAGGGCCCTATGTGTATTTTGAATATAACTCGAGCAAATTTCATCCGTTTTTCGTAATTTTTGTTTCATTTGGAAGGTAATCGAACGCCGAATAGAAAGTTGTTGAAAAAAAATTAAATTTGGGTCCTCGGACTAAGGCCGCTACTAGGGCCCTATGTGTATTTTGAATATAACTCGAGCAAATTTCATCCGTTTTTCGTAATTTGTGTTTCATTTGGAAGGTAATCAAAGGCCGAATAGAATGTTGTTGAAAAAAATTAAATTTGGGTCCTCGGACTAAGGCCGCTACTAGGGCCCTATGTGTATTTTGAATATAACTCGAGCAAATTTCATCCGTTTTTCGTAATTTTTGTTTCATTTGGAAGGTAATCGAACGCCGAATAGAAAGTTGTTGAAAAAAAATTAAATTTGGGTCCTTGGACTAAGGCCACTACTAGGGCCCTATGTGTATTTTACATTGAACTCGAGTAAATTTCATTCATTTTTCGTAATTTTTGTGTCATTTGGAAGGTAATCAAACACCGAATAGAATGTTGTTGAAAAAAAAATTAAATTTGGGTCCTTGGACTAAGGCCGTTACTAGGGCCCTATGTGTATTTTGAATATAACTCGAGCAAATTTCATCCGTTTTTCGTAATTTGTGTTTCATTTGGAAGGTAATCAAAGGCCGAATAGAATGTTGTTGAAAAAAATTAAATTTGGGTCCTCGGACTAAGGCCGCTACTAGGGCCCTATGTGTATTTTGAATATAACTCGAGCAAATTTCATCCGTTTTTCGTAATTTGTGTTTCATTTGGAAGGTAATCAAAGGCCGAATAGAATGTTGTTGAAAAAAATTAAATTTGGGTCCTCGGACTAAGGCCGCTACTAGGGCCCTATGTGTATTTTGAATATAACTCGAGCAAATTTCATCCGTTTTTCGTAATTTTTGTTTCATTTGGAAGGTAATCGAACGCCGAATAGAAAGTTGTTGAAAAAAAATTAAATTTGGGTCCTCGGACTAAGGCCGCTACTAGGGCCCTATGTGTATTTTGAATATAACTCGAGCAAATTTCATCCGTTTTTCGTAATTTGTGTTTCATTTGGAAGGTAATCAAAGGCCGAATAGAATGTTGTTGAAAAAAATTAAATTTGGGTCCTTGGACTAAGGCCGTTACTAGGGCCCTATGTGTATTTTGAATATAACTCGAGCAAATTTCATCCGTTTTTCGTAATTTGTGTTTCATTTGGAAGGTAATCAAAGGCCGAATAGAATGTTGTTGAAAAAAATTAAATTTGGGTCCTCGGACTAAGGCCGCTACTAGGGCCCTATGTGTATTTTGAATATAACTCGAGCAAATTTCATCCGTTTTTCGTAATTTTTGTTTCATTTGGAAGGTAATCGAACGCCGAATAGAAAGTTGTTGAAAAAAATTTAAATTTGGGTCCTTGGACTAAGGCCACTACTAGGGCCCTATGTGTATTTTACATTGAACTCGAGTAAATTTCATTCATTTTTCGTAATTTTTGTGTCATTTGGAAGGTAATCAAAGGCCGAATAGAATGAAGTTGAAAAAAAAAATTAAATTTGGATCCTCGGACTGAGGCCGATACTAGGCCCTATGTGTATTTATACTAAATAAATTTAAATTTTAGGGCTATTTGAAATTTTTGTTTTATTTGAAAGGAACGTCGTACGGGGCTTCGTAATTGCGCTATGCGCAATTTCTAAGATGTACACATTTCATAATAATTTGACTTCAACTACGTTTACGGGTGCAATAGGTCTACGGTCAAAGTAGGGTGACAGACGCACTAGGGTCACGTACGCAATAGATATACGGGTTTGTACGGGGCTCAGTCGCAGCAGACGCTCCGACTGTTCTGATGGCTCGTTTTATGAAGCAACTATCATGTACCAAATTGTACTGAGCTAGGACCCTAAGTTGACTTTATAAAACAAACGAAAAATTTTACAGACATGCTGTAGAACAATTTTTTGCTCAGAATAACGGTCTTTATCGATAAAAAATATAAAAACGTCATTAAGCAACAATAATCTTGAAAATTTGTATGGAAAAAATCCTTTTCTTCACAGTCGACTATGGGGAAGGATCTAGTTGAAGACTAAGTAAAGTGGTTTCGATCTCTATTTAAGTCCCAGAACTCAGAACTGAAGTCATTTTGTGGGTACATTTTCAAAAAACTTTATCTTCGTTGAGGACAGCCGTGCTGCAGAACCCAAAAGTAGATAACGCATCTAATTTCCCCGTTGACTTCCGTCCGTACCTCTGTTATCGCAATAATCTCAATTCCGTTCGAATTCACCTTTGGCCGCATAATTCACCAGAATTATAACTCAATTCGACAATGTTATCTTCAACGTCCGGTTGAAAAACAAGATTACCAAAATATGGAAGAAGAAGCTCCGATTCAACGAAACATGTTTATCGTAAGTCCACTTCACTTCATAGATTAAAATTGCAAATTTTTCTCTTATTTTTGTTATTATGATGATAATGGGAGACAAGTGTGTGCTTGTCATACAACACTTGGAGGAAGATAGTGAGCGAATTTTAGTATTTAAGATCAGGCAGAATGTTGTACGTTAAGCATTTCAACTAAATACAAGCAACTGAAGCAACTAAGTAACTCCGAAGTTATCAGAAGAGATTTATAAGAAAAATGATTTGTAAGTGAAGTCAATTTGAGTGTAAAATGTGCCCTAACTTAACCAGCCATTTGATCCAACAGATAAAATATTCTACGTACTAGCTGCAGTCGTCACGCTAACTGTAGCACAAAATGCATCAATTTGTGACGAGGAAGAACTTAACGCCTTCATCCCAAACGTAAGAGATTGTAACGGCTGGTTTCGTTGCGGACAACACGGTCCCGAGCCTGGAAATTGTCCTACCGAATTCAATTTCAATCCAATAACGAGACAATGTGATTGGCCGCAAAACATTCAGTGTTTCAGCTGTCCCAGTAATGAGACAATGTCCACACACATTATGGACCGAAGTTGTCGATCTTTCATCAGATGTGTAGCCGGTGTGGCTTCGCAGCTAATGTGTGAACCAGGACTACAATTCAATAATAAAACGGGACAATGTGATCTAAAATCTGTCGTGGATTGTACTGTACGCTTCCAATGTCCGGCAAGATTGCCGATCGATGGAAGTGTTATTGCTATTCGTGACCCGTACAATTGTTCAGTGTAAGTTGAAATGGGAACTAAACGTGGTAAAGGTCGACGACTTATCGACACGTTTGATTACAGATATCACATTTGTGTGGGTGATCCAGAGCCAGTACGCAGAGAATGCAATGAAGAGCTTCATTTCGACCCGATAACCAGCCTCTGTACATTCCCCCATTTGACTGACTGTGTCGCTAATCCCGAACATCCACCACCACAAATTCCAGACGAGCCAGGCTTCCAATGTATGACTGATGGTGTTCATCCTCATCCGTCCAACTGCGTTTCGTATTTCATTTGCGCCAACGGACAACCGCATCAATTCAGTTGTGCGCCAGGATTGGAATTTAATGAACTGACGGGCCAATGCGATTTCGCCGATGTGGTTAATTGTAAGAGGGCGAATTTTAGGAGAATTGGGAGTGGTGCCGATTAAAATGGACGTTTTGACTGACTGATTACAATGTGATAATCTGCCGTGTTAAGCCAGAACACCGTGTCGTATTTGTGGCTTTGCTGATAAAAAGGTTTCGTGAGCTTTAAGCTTCTTTTGCGTTCCAGTGAATCTTTCACTTGTCCAATGGAATCCAAAGAATCTCAGAGCTTTCGAAAGCTCTCCAAAGCACAAACTTTTGAAAGCTCGCCAAATCCACAGCTTTTGAAAGCTCTACAAAGCTCAAGCTTTCGGAAGATCTCCAAAGCACACAAAAAATGCGATACGATGTTTTGAATGACCACGACAGTTGCCATCTTAGTGCAACTTGTTAAGTAAATTTAGGTAAAAGATTTATTGTCTTGATGAAACTCATCTTCTCTGTGTATTTTGGAAATAAAACTAATTTTACATTTTTAATTCAACGTTTTTCTTCCATTGCAACCGATATTTAACGCCTGCCATTTCGACGGGATGGACTTTCATGCGGTGAGCCGATAACGATGAACCAAAACGGAAATTTTTACCGCAAAAGTTACATGAATACGCATCGGTAACGCCACTGTGTATGTAGGAATGTTCCTAAAAATTGGGACTGTTGGTTATCGATTTCTTAAAGTGAACTGGGCCTATCTTTTTAGAGTCATGAGGTTTCACTCATCGATCGATTGAGCTTTTCCTTTCAAATTTCACTTCTGTATAACAGAAAACCTAGTAGTATGACTGGCCCTATCTTTTCCCTCTAACAATAACAACTGTAATCATGTCTGGAGCGATAGCGGAGGACTTGACGCAGTCTAACTTCCAAAAAAAGAACGAAGAAATTTTTTTGAGACGCGGCAACTATATAAAGGCGAAAATTTAAGTTTCTTTCCTTTGGCCTGTATCACCACAAATCCTAATCTATCTTATTCGCGCTTCAAATACGAGCAAAACGAGCTATCACTCGACTATGTAACTTTAAAATTGCCGGAGATACATCGTTTTGAAGTTGGTCATTTTCATAGAAAATACACCAAATTAACGTTTTTCAAACAATCAAAATCTTTCAACTTACTCTGTATGTTTCTATCTGTCTATCTGTCTATCTATCGACGGTCGATCTCGGAAACTAGTCAGCCAATCTCCATGAAATTTTGCAGAAACCTCAGGGTGGGCATAAAATTGAAAATGTGATACGCCATTACCCCAGGAAAAACCAGAATTTTGTTTTATTGGCTTCGAAGTGGTTTCTGAGTGTGGTTTTCGAGGGTCGGGAACGCGTTTTCGGCTGTAGCTTAGCTGTATTGATACCTACAGAGGCGTGCGACCCCTCAAATGAAAGGTATTCGTAACACGATTCGAACAAAAAAATAATTAAAAAAATCGGGGCAGAATCGTTTGAGCTAGAGTGATTAGAGTGACCAAATTTTGAGCTACTCGAGCGTAGGATGAAAGGACTAATATTTTTTTGGGTTATGAGAGATAGAGAGTTACTTTCTTCGGCAAAGTCTCAGAGTTTTACGAGTAGAACAGAGGGGCAAATGTGAAAAATTCCGAAAGTTGGAAATGGGTGGGTCAATTATGTTTTTAGAGATATTTCTTGAATGGTGGCAGATAGAGAATTACTTTCGTCAAATTTTCATAATTTCGTCAGATTTTGGTATATCGTCAAATTTTCGATTTTCGTCAAATTTTCGAATTTCGTCAAATTTCGTCAAATTTTTGAATTTCATCAAATTTTCAAATTTCGTCAAATTTTCAAATTTAATCAAATTTTCAAATTTCGTCAAATTTTTGAATTTCGTCAAATTTTCGAATTTCGTCAAATTTCGTCAAATTTCGTCAAATTTTCGAATTTCGTCAAATTTCGTCAAATTTCGTCAAATTTTCGAATTTCGTCAAATTTCGTCAAACAAGCTGGCTTAGGTTTTCTCATCATCTGCCAAATAATTTTTACAAAAAAAAATTAGACTGGGAACAACCAAAATTTTACCAAAAAAATCTGCGTCGCAAAGTGGCAGATGTTCAGGAACAGTCCAGCAAGAAAATTTATCTGCCACATGCGACGCAGATTTTTTTGGTGAAATTTTGGTTGTTTCCAGTCTAAATTTTTTTTTGTAAAAATTATTTGGCAGATGATGAGAAAACCTAAGCCAGCTTGTTTGAACTAATTGGGTGTAAAATTTAATTTTTGAAATTGTATTTCAAAGACTGCGTCACACTTTTCTCGAAGAGATTTTTGTTGAGATCACCACCTACCTTAAGTTTTGTATTGTCCCGAAAGCCTACAACAAGGACACAGTCCCGTAAATATTTTTGATTTCATTTCAATTGTCGAAAAAGCGACTCACCCTTTCCGCACACGATGCACTTGAAACGATCCTTCCTCGACTCGATGTGAATTTTCTGATGCTTCAACAACGATTTCCGATTCGTCGACACCTTTCCACAAATCTGGCAAGCCTGCGGCCCTTGAATGTGCACGTACGTCATGTGCGATCGAATACTGTCTCTGCTCTTGAACCAATCTTTACAGATGTCGCATTGCAGCGGTTCGTGCACTTCATGCACCCCTTTGACATGGCTCAGGAACGTAGCATTGCTGTGAAATTCCTGGCCACAATGTTCGCATATCGTTGTCTGTATGATGCCGTGCATGTTCTTGAGATGGGTGTTCAGATCGAGCACCAGCTTCAAATCGGGACAATGGGTGCACTGGATGCGTTTGTGAGTGTTGATTTTGTGGGCGATTAGGTCGTCCTTTGTTGGAAATTCGTCTGCACAGAGTCTGATTGTGCATTTGAAAATGGGTGGACGAGTTGGTCGTTTAGTGTGCGCACTACGTTTCTTGGAAGACTTTTTCGATTTTCTGTAATTAAAAGAGACGCGTCATGGCAAGTCAATATGGTTGGGACTACTTCAGCCGGCGTGGAACGTAGACTTAATGGACACAAAATGTGACACAGTAAAAATACAATTACTTGCGTGACTGTCGTTGATTTGTTGATTTTAATGTTGCTTTCACTTTCGTCTCTGACGTTTGCCCATCACAAGGTGATTCGTTAAGGAATATTTCATTGGTTTGTGTTATATCTGTGGTGCAATAATTGCTATGAACTTTGTGCTGTGAATACTCGCATTAAGTACCTTCATCACTGTCATACGAAAACGCTGGTTCGCATTTGAATGACGACTCACTATCGACGATTTCGTCCACTTGCTCACAGCCAACATCTTCAATTTTTTCCTCTTTGACGTCCACTATCGTTCTGGGAATTCGATTTGTACTGCTCTGCTCATAAATAGATTGAATTCGCATGTAAAATTCATGAAATAGAACCACCTTCTGCCAACATACTCGGCACAGGTATCCATTGGCAGGTTCTTCCTGCAAGAGAGTTCGATTTTGGAAAATTTGTTCCACTTTCACAATTTCGTTTTACGATTTACGTACGTCGAAACAGAAACGAAAGTATTTGAATAGCAAAGCCGATATTCGATGTTTTTTGCCTTCATGGCTCGTAACACTGATCGAATCATTGTTCGATTCAAAACACAATAAACAAATCATTTTTGTTTCAAAAATACTTTTTTCTCTCTGTCAGAAACGTCAAACGTTTTATGCATTGCTGTCATTGAAGTTACAGTGATGTCATCGAAAATATGGAGTGAAAGAGATTTCTGATCTTTGCTGTCCTTACCATGACGTAAACTTTGGGGAGGTCACAGTGACAAAATAGAGTTAAAAAACTTATCTTATCAAGGCTGTAAACTTGGGGAGGTCACGCAGATCGCCATTTTATTAGATACGCGGGAACAAACCATTTTTGATGATGTTACATGTAAAACGAGCCATCAGAACAGTCGGAGCGTTTGCTGCGACTGAGCCCCGTACAAACCCGTATATCTATTGCGTACGTGACCCTAGTGCGTCTGTCACCCTACTTTGACCGTAAGCCTATTGCGCCGGTTAATGTAGTTAAAGTAAAATTATTATGGAATGTGTACATCGTAGAAATTGCGCAATTACGAAGGCCCGTACGACGTTCCTTTCAAATAAAACAAAAATTTCAAATCGCCCTAAAATTTTAATTTATTGAGTATAAATACACATAGGGCCCTAGTAGCGGCCTTAGTCCGAGGACCCAAATTTAATTTTTTTTCAACAACATTCTATTCGGCCTTTGATTACCTTCCAAATGAAACAAAAATTACGAAAAACGGATGAAATTTGCTCGAGTTATATGTAAAATACACATAGGGCCCTAGTAGCGGCCTTAGTCCGAGGACCCAAATTTAATTTTTTTTTCAACCGCATTCTATTCGGTGTTTGATTATCTTTCAAATGAAACAAAAATTACGAAAAACGGATGAAATTTACTCGAGTTGCATGTAAAATACGCATAGGGCCCTATTAGCGGCCTTAGTCCGAGGACCCAAATTTAATTTTTTTTTTCAACAACATTCTATTCGGCCTTTGATTACCTTCCAAAAGACACAAAAATTACGAAAAACGAATGAAATTTACTTGAGTTCTATGTAAAATACACATAGGGCCCTAGTAGCTTTTCACTTCTAAGGCCCTAACTCACGGTCCACTCACCCGATTTTAAAAAACTTTTTTTTCCTGGATTGGTATTGACAATACCTATCATTTGCCGTGTCATTTACATTTCCATCGTTTATTTTGCCATAAATATCACCAAAAGACCTTAAATCACTTAGGTGGCCCTAACTCACGAAGGGCCGACCCGAATATGCCCATCTTGGAACTTAGCCTCACTATTTTCACTATCTTTCAGGGAAATTTTTTTTTTTTGAAATCGGATTTGATTTACTCAAGATATCGACGTGACAGACAGACGGCCCAAATTTTTATTGCGGATTCGTCATCTATGAACATAGGCAAACACTTTGCCCTTACCGTCTGCTTCGAATTCCATCAATTACACACGGCATCGTAATCCTATAAGCTCCTTCGTACTTCGTACGGGGCTAAAAATTCACCACATCATCAAGACGGTATGGTCTGTTTATTCAAACCTCTCATGAGAGGTGAGTTTGTTTATACGAAATCGCTATGTCCTCCGCTACATACAAAGTTTGACATTCGACCATACCTTGTGTTGACGTTCATTGATCAAGGCGACGAGAATCCAAGGTAAATATACATACTGAAGGTAACGCAAATCAGCAAGACCACACGGATCCAAAGTTTCGGGTGAATATAATCTTTATAATGTTGGACACAAGTCAAATTCACTTTGCTAGGTTGCAACGCATGCCAACACTCAATACTAAACAACGCAATTCCAACAACATGATCATGCCAAATGTCACGGATGCAACATAACAAATCTTATATTCACCCGAAACTTGGGTCCTCTAATTTGTCAGCTGTCAAATTTTTTTAGCTAGATTATGGTGAAGTTTCAAGTAAAGATTGATCGATTTAAATTTAGTCGTTTCTACAAAATGCAATGAAAGGAGCATTTTCCTTAAACAAATTGTACCAACCAATGGTGGGTACAACCATAAAAATATTTGCCCTGCATTTTGTAAAAGGAAAATCTCATTTAGTAGAATCGACCAAATTTTGGGAGAAATTTCACCGCTTACCACATAGTATATACCCGACAGGCGACGCGACGGCTCATCGGAATTTATCCAATGAGCACCCAGTTATATTTAAATAGCACCTCTGTAACTCTATTGTTTGGGATGGCAATACCAAAGTTTATAAACACTGAGGGAAACGCAAATGCTCACGGGATCGTCATTAACATTAACCACAAGAAATTATTATGATGCCAACATTACAAAAATGAATTCACCTCAAAGTCGAGTTCCGTAATTCATCTGATCCTCTGCAAGGCTGTATACTTTGGGGAGGTCACGCAGACCGCCATTTTATTAGATACGCGGGAACACACCACTTCTGATGATTTTACATGTAAAAAATTTCACCACAACATCAAGACGACGAGAATCATCAGAGTAGGTGAATTTTTGTATGAAATCGGCCATTATATCATCAACTGTGGTGTGTAACCCGCTTATCTGTATCTGCGTGACCTCCCCAAAGTATACAGCCTTGATCCTCTGTGGGTTTGCATTACCTTTAGTGTTTATATACTTTGCACTGGATCACAAGCTTTACGGAATTCAAGTTTCGGGTGAATATAAGATTTGTTTTGTTGAATTTTGATTGGCATAATAGTGTTGTCGGAACTGTGTTGGTTCGTATTGAGTTTTCAATCTAACAATTAAATTTGACTTGCGGCCAACGTTACAAAAATTGTATTCACCCGAAATTAGGGCTCCGTGAGAGAACACACCTTAAGGGATCCAATTTTCGTGAATTTAATAATTCGTAACTTGACAGTTGTCACCTTAAAAGTTACGAATCGTATGGACCGCTCTTAGCTTCAAGGTGACAACCGTCAAGTTACAAATTCTTAAATTCATGAGAATCGGCGCCGAGTGTTTATATACTTTAAGAATACCTTATATAGATCTCTTCGTTTGGTGAAACTGATGACGCGACGGAAAGGTGAGGAATGGTGGGGAAAAGTGTGCAAACTAATTGAAACCAACTTCACAATTTCACATAGAGTGTTATGATGAAAGAGAAGAAGATATTTTGACAAGTACCCCAAGGCAAGTTAAAATAAACTGGTCTTCTGTCCTCTCGCTCTCAACGTACCACGTTGAAAGAGAAGCAAATACGTTGACAAGTACCCCAAGGCAAGTTATAATAACTAGTCTTCGGTTTTCTCGCTCTGATCATAACAGTCTATAGTAATGAATAAGTGAGTGCGTCCAATTCTTTGAAATGAATGTAAATGAACTAAATACGGGGAATTCCCTTAGAAGCAAAGTTGGTTGTCATTAGTTTGCACACAAAACTGAACCGTCGATCGTCACGCCAGCGGTCATTTTAGTGATCTATGGAGATAAACTCTATGTAACATCCCATGCCATATCAATGACGTTTACGTTTTGAGAGTCTTTGGAAATCGGCTTCATTGCCATTTTCCTGAGATAAAGACAACCTAATTTATGAAACACAATTAGTCTGGATTCACAGTCATCCGTTGTTTTGCCTCTGTGTACATGACAGTCCACAAACTTCCGACAGTCCATGCAATAACGTTTTTCGCCCAACGAAATGTGATTTTTCTCGCAACACTGTCACTAAGTGCGTATGCGAATAAGTACTTACCAAAAGTACGACAATACTTGCCGTAAGTCACAACATGTCGAAATCGAATGACATTCTCCTGATCATTTAAACAATTTTGTGCATTTCCAGTAAAATCCCATTTAATTTTCCCATTTTCTGTGCTTTTGTGTGACTCGAAATCAAAGAAAATCGAATTTGAGTTGAAAGAAAAAACCCGATTAAGCGAAACTAGTTCCAATCGAATGGTGAAATTACCGATTGAAATGACCCCCTCGTCGAATTCAGTTTATGGAACAAAACAAATCGAGAATCAAATCCGCAATGAATAACCAGAACTTAATTTCGTAAAGTTTCTGCTAATTGTTTACGCGTACACGATGGAAGAGGATGAAGAGATTGACATTCTCGGAACGGAAATGTGAGTTCATCAGACTTTCGCTCGATTACGAGGTTGTGAGTAACGAATCCTTGTTTTTCAGATCAAATTTAAGCTCTGGCGAAATTTTACCATGGGAGTACACAGGTGAATTTCACTTAAAACTGGTTCAGTATTTGTGCTGGTATAAATGGACTGGTTGAGTGTGTGTTGTGTTGGCGCGAATGAATTGTTGTACTACATACCATTTATAGAACTCATGGTTCTCGAGGACCTCAAGGACCTCTCAGCTAATGCTTCATCACTGTCCCCCTTATTTACAGTTCATCCGCAATGGCATACAGAATTCTGGCCCGAAAATCTACCTCGACAAACGTCTCAGGACGAAATGGAAATGGTTCAAGACGAAGTGGTAATAGAGGAGCCCGAACCCATTTCGGACGATTTCGTGTGGTGTGAGGAGTCCTCGAATTGCGGTGATATCATTCTCGAGCAAGACATACCGTACCAATCGGAGGTGGTCACAGCAACGGAAGACGATGCATCGGAAAAGAAAATTGCATCAAATGTCGTGAAGCCAACGAATCCGAGAAGCTTACTGAAAGTGAACTATGCACCGAATATTGAACGTCCCGCGTCAAAGTTTAAGAAGACGTTGGTGGTGAACAAAAGCCTTCTGAAATCCAATTATCGCCAGCTCAATCTAAAACAACTGGAAACCGAGACCGAACTCTTCCGAAAACCAGAATCGCCGAGTCCAGTTACGGTCAATCGTAGAAGTAAAGCGCCGCCCAAATTCATCAAAACAATGAAAGTGAAACGAGACGAGGTGTTCCAGAACAAGAAGATGAAGAAACTCAGTAGGGAATTTAGAAACCGGTCTCGGCCACACAAAACTGATCGAAGTGGTGGTGGAAAGAGTTCAACAAGTACCGGAGGTAAGGGCAAAAGTAGCAAACGGGAAAACAAATTTGTCAACCTGAATGGAGAGAACATCACCATCAACCATGATGCAGAGAGCGGAAGCAGTTTAGATCCACGTCGTAAATCAACTACTCCGGAGTACGTCCAAATACAGGCACAGCTGATTGAAAATGACTCGGAAAGCGACTTAGAAATCGACATTGAATCTGATGCTGAAGTTCCACTACCGATAGCATCGTTTCCAATCAAATCACATCAAATCAAAGAAGAACGAGATGTTCCGAGTACCTCCACCGCTACATTTACAGCTGATAAACCGTTGGTGCAAACTGCTTGTCCGGATGAAACTGACATAAAAGTGGTACCAAAACGAGAGTATCCCAGCGAAATTGCCAGTTTGGTGGAGAGCCTGGATATTCCTACCATTGAAACAAGACTGAACCTCACTGAAGTCACGGAATTGGAAAAATATTTTCACGCGGAATTCTTCGAAGGGCGACCCACAAAGACACCGGAAAGATACCTGAAGATTCGGGCGTTTATCATCAACAGTTGGCAGGAATGTAAGCCACACTACATTAGCAAAACAGCCGTGCGCACCGGACTGAAGCATTGTGGTGATGTGAATTGCATCAGTCGCATCCATTGTTTGCTGGAACAAATCGGTGCAATTAATTTCGGCCATCACGGTCAACAGTTCACCTACATTCGACCGCTGATCAAGCTTATGGAAATTTTCGCTCAGCCCAGGCAAAATGTACGGAAGTCGGTTGACAGTTTGGCACACGAGAAGCGACAGCGCAACAAAAGTATTAATTCCGACCAATCCGAGATTGATGCCAATTTTACGGTCAGTCATGACGATGGTCGACTTGTATTCCATAACAACGGCCCGACAACGAGCGATGGTGAACAGCCAAGACGCACAAGGGTCACCGTTAAGCCGGAATTCCATCTAATTCAATGCTCCCGTTTCGGCAAAGATCGTTTCGCACCGTTCAAGGTGTCCATAACGTTGTCGACGCTGTTGTGCATGCAATTACACTCGTTGTCAGCTAAACATGAAGTGATGGGCTTTCTTGGCGGTCATCAGAGCAAATCAGTCGGACGAAACAAATTGAGTTTGACGAGATACAAGCCGTGCCAAACGTCTGAGCAGAGCGGAACCATGTGCGAGATGTGTCCGGGTAAGTTATACAATCAACGTCATCTGGTCGATTTAGTGACCAACATTTTGTGGTGTGTTTTAGTGTCTCAGGTACAACAGTCGGACAGTTTGATAGCAGAAGGATACAATCTCCTTGGCTGGTTTCATTCCCATCCAGCCTTTCCACCGAATCCTTCAGTCACCGATGTCGGCACACAAGCTGACATGCAACTGCAATTTTCGCTGGAAAATGACCGTCCGTTCATTGGGTTCATTCTGAGCTGCATCGACTTTAAGTACAAGTGAGTTAAGACAAATCGATGTCCGTAACACGGAATTCCGCTCACGTTTCTGGGGTTTTTCTTTCTTCCACTCGTGCCAGATGCATTTTTATATTACCAGAGGATTTACATACAATTAATGCAACCACTGTGCCGTACGAATTGGATGTTGAGCTGATCAAGGATTGTTCAAATTTTAAGAATGAAATTCGTGAAGTGCTCGACGTAATCGATAGGGAAGGTGATGCGTATCCGGTCATGATGGAAAAGGTAAGTCCACGTAGACTCTTCGAGACTGTAGGTAAATCGGAATTCTTAGTATGGCAGGCTCATTTCGCTTCTGAGTATGGTTTCAAAGGAATGCTCAGAACGGGTCGGGATCGGTCTGAGGGAAACCGGAAACTGAACTAAGATGTTCGATCCGATCTTGATAGGAACCCGAAATTTTCGATTTTGGGTTCAATCCGGACCCGAACCTGAATTGGATAGACGCGAACCTGAACTTTTACTTTCGGGTTTAATCTGAACTTGAAATTTTCCGGATGGATCAGGTCGGGATCAGATAACCCGAAATTGTTACATCAGTAATCACAAATTTTCACGAAAAATTTCGGGTCCAACGTGATCCATACCGAAAATTTCATGTTCGGGTCTATTCAATTCAGGTTCGGGTCCGGTTCGGATTAAACCAGAAATCGAAATTTTCAAGTGCAGACGAAGTTTGGGTCGAACCTGAAATGTTATTTCAGGCTCAAGTTGAAATCCGGTTCAGGTCAACTTGAATTGAAACTGGTCAAACCGATCCGAGACTGACCTGATTCTTGTTCAAATTTTACCGCAATCAGAGGTCTGCAAATTTATAAAGCCCAACACACTGTTGAGTCAACAGTGGTCGTGCAAAACACATATCTTATAGGCAAATAGGACGTAAGGCCACTAAGGCTCCTCATTGCACATTTGTTTTTGAACTCAAGAGTCTTATCGAATCCGGGCACATAGTTTTTAAAGGTTTTTGAACTTTTCCTGATCTTTTACGAGCATTTAATTATAAAAATGCAAAGAAAAGAAATTTTTTGGGAATTTTAGGGAATTTTTGGGAATTAATTCCCAAAATTCCCAAAAAATTCCCAAAAATTCCCTAAATTCCCAAAAATTCCCAAAATTTCCTAAATTCCCAAAAATTCCCTATAATTCCCAAAAAACTCCCAAAAATTCCCAAAATTTCCTAAATTCCCAAAAATCCCAAAAAATCCCAAAAACGATTCTCAAATATTAGGCTCTGACAGGCTGTGTGTAAAAATGACGCAAACAGTGTAGGAATCTCTACTCGTGCGCCATGCCCTTTGAAATCATTTGTTTAAATGGCCTCACCTGCCTGACTAGTCACAAACATTTCAATAAATATTTAATTTCGAAATTTGATCCTTCTTGTGACACCAATTTTCTGGTTCCTACTCTCGCTCCACCATTTCAAATGGGATAAGACTAAGTGCATGGGAATCAGTAGCAGAGCACGCCTTGCGAACAATGGGCTTTGTACAACATTTGAGTCTGTTGTAAGAAATTTTCTTTTTATAATATCCCAGTTCGTGGACCGGAAAGGTCACAGGGTCTCAATGCTCTAAAACTTCCCCCGATTTCGTTTTTGAGCACTACATTTCCTGCGATTCATTGAATGATTTGCGAAATTGTCAGATTGAGTTGATTGTGTTCTGATTGACTACCGTGTCATGAAATGAACACAAAATCCGACTGAAATACCTCAGCCCAGGCCTCCCACTAAATTTTGCCCTGTCCGAAATTCGGACATTTCGGACAATTTGTATAAAATTTCGGACATTTCCAGAAAAAATTTCGGACAAATGTTTTCCAGTTTTCACTAAAGATTCGCAATAGGAATAGTCTGTGAGATATCGTTTCTTTCTGTTTTTTCCACTGTTTTTTGAACTCACTTTGTTAAGTGAAATAAAACAAAAGACATTTATTCTATCTCACAAAACTCTGTATATATTTCGATTGCTAGAACATCACAATCATCCTCAGCATAACATCTGTGAGACATTTAAAATCATTCCCTCACCAAATTTCAACGTTTTATCAGCAGAATTTGGTGACAAATTCTAAACTCAAAAATTTGTTTGGAGTATATTTTGACGTGACATGAATTGATCATTAACTGGTATATAGGACTTGAAAAATGTTTTACTAAAAGTATTGTTAAATTTGAGGGTTAACTGAAACCTGGCTGAAAATATTTAAAAAAGAAAAAAAAAGTTTTAGAACGGCTTTCTTCAAATAAAACTAGTTGAACTTCCAGGCAACATACTTTTTTACCGCAGACGACTTCAATTCCAAAAATTTTGTACTAATGCTTAGAAATGTATTTTACTTTACTAGTGAGGGAATGTAGCCTTTCTCTCACTAGTGAAAACCCTTTCCCTCGCTCGTAAAGTAAAACGCCATACTATACACTGGTTTAGTAATGTACTATTGTTCGCACTTCAAATTTGTGCTAGATGCCTACTAATACGTCGACCTTCAAAACATCAGTCGTATTTTTACTTTTCGAAGCTCGATACGCCACAGGCAGGCAAATTTTCTATTTAGTTCCAAGTAACTTAAAAAATTCGACAATATCGATAGTTCCCTTACTGAATAAAAAATCTTTAAAAATTTGTCAATAAGGGATGCAGAGTTTTTTGAATTTGACTGCCTTCAGAAGTTAAAGTTATCCTGAAGAAACCAGGAGAGCGTGTCTATCTCATCGATTATTAAAATATCTATGTGTAGGCTCGGATTGTGACGAGTGAACTGAAAGTAGTTTAAGTTAAGGGCGGGTCGCCGGTTCGCTGATGGTAAATTTTAAAATCTGTAAAATCGTCTATCAGCGGACGTCGGAGTTTCTATGGTGAACGAAAAAAAACTTGCTGGAGACGATAGAGCGTGAAAAACTATGGAACAAATCCGTTGTTGGCGGAAAAAAAATTTTGATAGCGGAGATCGCCGTAGAATATGGGTTTGAAAATACAGACCTCCGCCAATTGCAATAGTTATGTATGACCAGTTACAGGGATTCCACGCACTCACTTTTCTCACTTTTTCCAACTATTTTCAAGATCGGAAAAAGTGAGGAACTATTTGCTCTATTTCTCACTTTTTTCAACTATTTTCAGACCCTTTACTCACTTTTTTTTTAATCAATTAAAATAGATTAGAAAATGTTAGAATTGTAAAGTTTCGCCTGCGGCGCTGGAAAATTTCCTTTCTTTACTTCCATAAAAATTCTATTACCTTGCAAAAGGCATTATACCAGAGTAAACTCTAGAGCACATAAAAACGTCGTGCCGTCGCTCCGCATCTACTTCTTATGTTTTTGCACTTCTCTGAGATGAATCTACGTATCTCCGCTGCGTATTTGCATTTATGCATCAATAGCTATATTTTTTAACCTTTGCATCTGATATTACGAGTTCACACACAAAAAAAAGATTTTATAAAAATCATAAGCTCTAAAAATTGTTAGTATATTGCAATTCCTTTTGGAATCCTTATGAATAAGGATGGAAATCGTTAATTGAAAGAGTTAACTGATAGTGCACCTTCTTTTCGCTTTTTGTTTAGAAGGATTGCGCAAATGATTGAATTAACGTATAAGGTGGAAGGTTTACGTTATAACCAAGACGCTTTCAAGTTATAAGTCAGGTTCTTATAAGTAAATTTTCAAAACATCCAAAAACTTCAACCTCAACATTTTTGAAATTTTATAAACAAATTTAAAATTTGCTACTGACTTATAAGTGTCTAAAATAAAACAAATAACTTCCACCTGAGTCACTTGCGTAATATTTCTATTTCACTTGAAGAACCTTAGGGTTCACTATATTGTAGTCAGTATTTTGTGGATGGATGTTAAATTGACATAAAAATTACAGGAACAAAACTACCCTTGAAGTATGATCCTAAAAAAGTTCCTAACATTCATCCTGCATTAAATTTTCTTAGCGAAAATTCCGTCGACCTAACCTCTCGTGTTGTACATAATTCTTTACCAATTTCAGATTGGAATTTTTACCTTCTACGTATTTTTGAGCCAGTTGCTGTTAGGACTGTCACAAAACTGCAAGGAGAATAAAGCATTTTCTATCTACTGATTTCTCTGTAATGTTTTGCCACTTTCTGCAAGCAAAGTCTTGAAGTAATGAACGAAGTAACGCTTCAGGTTTTTGTATTCGGACGTATTCCTGTCTCCCAGAGAAATGATAAGTTGGTACGCCTGTGGCGAGATTGAATGCGCATGAGGATGACAGCTGGGCGCTATGGGAGAGACAGGCCTTAAAATTGTATGAAATTCTCTCCCATACAATTCAGCTGTCATCCTCATGCGCATTCCATCTCGCCACAGGCGTACCAACTTATCATTTCTCTGCTGTCTCATGTCTATGAAATTCATTGGTTGCAGTAAATTCTTTTCATTTAATTTTTTTTTTGCTATATCGCTAAAAACCATCCGGTTTGGTGAAATTAAAGTTATCTACGATTCTCATGACCTAACTTCATGCAGGGGAAACATAGACATGGTAAAACCCTTGACTTCACGTAGAATAGGGTACAAAAGTTCCTAAAAACTCACTTTTTTACCAACTTTTTCATCAGAAAATCAACTATTTCTAGCAACTATTTTCGTTATTTTTACTCACTTTTCCACTTTTTTACTTTAAATTTTCGGTGGAATCCCTGCAGTTACCTCAGATCAAATCTTTAACACTTTGAGGCAATAGAGGAAGGATCAGTCTAATGCCTGAAACTACGATTTTTTCTTGAAACTAGAGTTTTCAGTCTTAAAAATTGTAACGCAACAGACCGTTATTGGCGGAATCTGCCCTTAACAAATTCAGTAACGATTTAATCAAATTAAAATCGTTTTTAGTAAAACACTTATTTAATTAGCGAATGACTGTTGTTGACTGATGGACGAATCTTAATTCAAATAATTCAAAGGGATGTACATATGTACGTAAGACTAGGTCCCACCTTTTTGGGCAGGTCGGGTCCCTTGACTGATAATTTTCCCAAAATAATGTTGTCTTTTGCTGGTTGGTAATGTTGGTAAACTTCATAGTCAATCAGATTAGACTTTTATAGATATCTTAATTTATTTTCATTGATTTTTTCATCTGGTTAAGAATGGACAATTTCTGTAGTCCAAGCAAATGACAATATTGTGACCTTAAACATCATCACATTTAGGATCTAAAAAATCTCAAATTACTCATAAATTTATTTCTTTTGTAATAAGCAAAATATCACGACTCGCTGTCTAATTTTGCAATAAATAACCGCGACTCGTGTGAATTACAACCCTCGCTTCGCTCGGGCTGCAAACTCACACTCGTCTGAGTTCGTCTGAGTTGTCTAATGTTCGATTTGCTTTGGCCGCAAACTTCTCGTTCGTCCGAGCTGTCTAACAATACGATACCGCAACTCGTGTGAATTACGACCCTCTCTTCGCTCGGGCCGCTAACATCACACTCGTCAGAGTTGTCTAATATTATATTTGCTCTGATCGCAAACTTGCACGTCCGAGCTGTCTAATGTGACAATAAGATACCGCGACTCGTGTGAATTACGACCCTCGCTTCGCTCGGGCCGCAAACATCACACTCGTCAGAGTTGTTTAATATTAGGTTTGCTCTGATCGCAAACTTGCTCGTCCGAGTTGTCTAATGTGACAATAAGATACCGCGACTCGTGTGAATTACGACCCTCGCTTCGATCGGGCCGCAAACATCACACTCGTCGGAGTTGTCTAATGTTAGATTTGCTTGACTTTTTTCATTATATGTAATTTTGGGTGCGCTTGTTAATTATCAAATATAAAATTTCAATTATCAATTATCGAATACCAATTATCGAATATCATTTATAATGTTCATTTAATACATTGCATTTCTATTTTCTGGGATAACTTCCGAAGCGGTGATCCCATATAGCTCATCGTCGAAGTTGACCTTACAAATGTCAAATGTCAAGGGAATAACACATTAGATTATCAATTATCAACAGTGAAGGGAATTATCAATTATATCAATTATCAGTGGTGTATTATCAATTATCAACAGAATAAAATCCGGTTTTTCTGGAATAATTTCCAGGGCTTTATCCCGACATGGCTCATCTTCGAACTTAACCTCAAGAAGTTCATTCCTCGTCGATTAAAAAAAAAATCATCTAAATCGGTTATGAATTACTCAAGTTATCGTGATGACAAAGAAGAATAGGTTACAAACAATTACGTTTTTGATAACATTTCATACATTGTGTGGTAACAAACATTTTATGGTATTTTCTGGCGTAAGACCCTTGACTTTCAGTCAAGGGAATTAATTTACTCCCTCATCTATGTTGATATAAATTTTAAGACAAAGAATTGGTACACGGAAATTATAATTGAAAAATGTATGAAGCGCGCCGCAGGCGATTTTTTTTTGTAGAGTCTTTTATAAGTTTCAATATTTAAATCCGGTCAGATCTTGAAGAAAATTTCGGACATTTCGGACATTTCGGACAATTTCGGACAAATGTGTAAAATTTCGGACATTTCGGCCTGCCTCAGCCTCATCACAATGAAATAATTTCCAATTTACTCTCTCCCAAACAGTTTGCCAAATCGGCCAATGCACTGCTGCAACGATTCGGATATGGAAACGATATTCTGTCGTATTTGAACAATGTACTGTATTGAGTCACTCCAGATCCATGGTGCCCCGCCGAGTATACCCGCCCGGAATGTGTTATTTATTTGTAAATATAAAATAGATTTTTAAGATTATTTTGTACTGCGAAAATGAATTTTACTTTCCCAATTAAATAAATGACAAATTCCGTTACAATGTCTACACTATACAATGGTATCGTTACCTCGTCGATCTGCCTTTGTCATGGACCGTTGCCTCTTGATCATCAAGCGTTCTCTCGTTGCCTTTTCGTGGCTAATGTTGGATAGAGGAGATTGCGCGTTAAAATTATCCCGTTCGGCGGAACTCATTTCCGCAAAAAGATCTACTTACTTGCGACGATGTCTTTCGACCGATTCCGGCGATGGCTCTGACTGGGTTGATTGCTCTACTTTTCGGATTATATTTCGAATGGCTTCCAGTCCGTCAGCTAAGTTAGTTTGTTGGAACCGAGTTGCATCATTCTTTATGACAAAGTATCCGTCTTTGGTTATTCTTCCTCGTTGCTGCAACGTTTTTATGGATTAGTTATTGGGCTACACGACCAACAAGTCAATGGAAGAGACATATGAAGGAGGAGGGAAACTTTACAGTCAAAGTACTGCTATGCTGAACAAAATGATTATACAACACATGATCTACAATCCTAGAGACAGTGCCGGACTGGCCCTATGGGCGTTCGGGCGATTCCCGAAGGGCCTTTCGATTTTTGTATGGATAAAGAGCAACGAAGGGCCTTTTAAAACATTTCTTCATACAACGCCCGAAGGGCTTTTTCGAGCCAGCCCGGCACTGCCTAGAGAACTCAATGAGATTTACTGACACTATAACTGTAGTCACAACTATATGTCCTCTCACAGATCGCATACCTTCTCCACAAGCAATTTTTTCGTTTCATCCGACAACCAATCGACAGACGCAACATGAAAACGAATGTCCACTTTCGTATCGACACAATTCACATTCTGTCCACCTGGTCCACTGCTGCGACTGTATGTAATCTTCAATTGATTGATTGGTATGTAACCATTGAATTTGTTGTTCGCTTTCGGCTGGAACGAAACGACCCATTACTTTGATTGGTACCATCACAATAAGTAATGTCCTAGAGGGTATTATTACCGGTGGTGGTGGCGGTGTGAAAATTGTCTGTCTACTTTGAGGATACAGAACATCCAACGATATATCACTTTTATACGAATAGTGTCGGCTTAATGTCGAGAAAAATGTGTTTCCGTTTGAGCTTAGGCTCGACCGTATGCAATTGTTTAAAATTTTATTCATTTTGCTGATTTCTCTCGAAATTCTTAAAGGAAAATTGTCCCGAAGTGAGACAGTAAAGTGATTTTGTTTGACAGATTGAAGTGTGAGTTTTAAGTACATCGAAGAGACAGTGTTGTCAGCACCATGTAAATAATAAAGTACATCATGGCGGTATCTTACAAATACTGACCACCTTTGAGTTACGTACGTTTCACTCACTTAAACCATAGAATTTTACTTGGAGTCGTAAATGATAAGCCTTACTAATTACACGGGCTTTTCGAATTAAAAATTTTAATATTTGACACAACCAAAAATTGAAATTTAGCCCCTGTTTGCGTCATTTTTACACACAGCCTGTCAGAGCCTAATATTTGGGAATCGTTTTTGAGAATTTTTGGGAATTTAGGGAATTTTGGGAATTTAGGGAATTTAGGGAATTTTTTGGGAATTTTGGGAATTAATTCCCAAAAATTCCCTAAAATTCCCAAAAAATTTATTTTCTTTGCATTTTTATAATTAAATGCTCGTAAAAGATCAGGAAAAGTTCAAAAACCTTTAAAAACTATGAACAAGCAAAAAAAAAATTTGGATTTTTTTTTGGAATTTTAGTGAACTTTTGAGACTTGGTTCCCAAATATTATGCTCTGAAGTTCTCGTCGATGTACTAGCACCAGCCAGGGCGTATACTCCACTTGTAGGTCTCTCCAAAGCCGACATTAGTACAACACTACAATAATTTAAGAGCAATCTACACTCCGACCCCCTATGAAATACATTTTTGATGATAACTTTTTATTCGAATTATTTTTGAAAAAAGTGGCCTCATCGTTTGGTGCCAGAGAAGGTTTCGATAGCCACTGGAATTGTCCAGATTGATGTAGTGTACTGAGAAAAAACTCAAAACTTCTAAAATTTGTGTTTTTTGTGATATTTTTTGGACTTTTGAGTTTTCTCGGCGTAGACTGCATCAATTTTGACAATAAACCGCGAGCGTTAGTCCATATTATTTTTATTTCAATGAACACATCAAAAACACACTGAAAATGTATATTGATATTGGAAAAGTGGAATTTGAAATTCTTAATTTCAGTTTAAAAAGCCGCTCCAATTTTCAAAAAATCTCTCGCTTGAAAAAAAAAACAATTTCGTGACTTAACAAATTGGGATGTTTTATTTGTTGACAGTTTGTTTTAATTGTGATCACCGAGATAACCAAAAAACCAACACTAACAAACAAAATATTCCTATCAGCTGACAGATACCTAATATCACATTTCGATTCTTTAGAGTTTCCGTACGTGAGTTCATCATCGCAGTGATTTTTTTAATTAAATTCTATAAAAAAATATAAAAAGTTTTTATTACAAAACTAAACTTTTATTAAAAAAGGCTCGCGGTTTATTCTGGTGGCTATCGAAACTTTATATGTTGTGGCACCAAACGATGAAACCACTTTTTTCAAAAAATATTCTAATAAGAAGTTATCGTCGAAAATGTTTTTCATAGAAGGTCGGAGTGTAGACTGCTCTTAAAATAATTGTATATAATTGTATAATTGTAAATATTTGTTGTTTTTTTTTGGAATTTTTGGGAATTTAGGGAATTTTTGGGAATTTTTGGGAATTTAGGGAATTTTTGGGAATTTAGGGAATTTTTGGGAATTTTAGGGAATTTTGGGAATTTAGAGAATTAATTCCCAAATATTAGGCTCTGCAGCCTGTAAATATTCTCACTTCAAAATCTCGAAAAATTACCGACAAATCCGAACAAATCTTTCCCAGAAAATTCATTTCTCGATGTTTTCCAGCTCAGTAATCCTAAAAATTCAGAAGGGAACCCAAAAAATCTGAAAAATCCTGAAGTTCTAGAGCTGGGAAGACGGTGGATCATGTGGAGTGATGGAATTATGGGAACCAACATACGACCACCTCAGCAATCAAAAAAAAAGTCCAAGAGGGAAAGAAAAGCCTGAGTAATCGGAACCACTCACAAAGTTCGAGAACTGGGAAGATGGTGGAGCACGTGGCGGGATGGAATTGAAGGAACTTTCATAATCCAAAACGTGTGAAAGGAAACTCGATAAAAAACGGTAAAACTCTCGAAATTGTAGAATTCACAAGTCACAAGTCTTCAAGTAATTCCTGAAATACCAACCCTATTCCCAACTAAAGCTCGGATGACGAGCTAAGAAGCCACTCCCTTTGAAAAATCTTTTCTCCTCAATGAACTCTATACAATCGCTCTTTCCCGACCAAAGCTGAAGCATATACCTGAGAAGTCATCGAGATGGCTAGACTTTTAGCCTTGAGTCTCTGATATTTCGTAATTTTGAGAACAAACTTGTGCCGGAAAAGTAATTTTTCCACGTTTCATAAGATCCAACATCCGAATCTTCAATATATTTTGTTTACGCCTTTTAGAAATCGTCGCGTATTATAGCTATCATCTAGAAATTTAACTTAATCGAGAATAAAATTCACGTTAATTGTACATTGTATAACAAGAGAAAAGACGCGGAATTTTTACTTACTCTTACTTCGTGCGGACACACAATAATTATTTTCCTAACGCATGCTAAATAGTAGATTACGTTGGATGCTGCGAAAGTAATTCATTACACAAGGACACAATTTTGTGATACGAGCAAACTCACGAGTAAGTTTTTGAGCAACAAGCTTCGGTAACTGTTTTCGAGGCAAGTGTAGAGTTTGCATATCCGAGCCGAAGGCGAGGTATGCAACTACACTTGTCGAGAAAACAGTTACCGAAGCTTGTTGCTCGAAAACACGAGTGAGTTCGCGAGTTCTACAAAATGACGAAATCTGCTCCTACACACGCTACACGTCTCCTAAAAAATTGATCCCGAAAACAGCACTCATGTTACATTAGTATTGTCGCAACAGTAGTTACAATTACGTTGGTGACATGTTGACATTGAATAGTTTTTCGCAGTTAGTATCGATGAAGACGCATTGTTTGTGCAATTATTTTGTTAGTCCTTTTTAATGTTTTAAAAAAAATGTGCAACAAAGTGTAGTGTTTGTACTATAAGCAAAAGCAATTAGTGTTACAAGTGGAAAATACAACGAAATGTGTGGCCATAAAGTGTTACTTCGGAACATCAAAATTATTGTTACAATAAATATGGCCGACAATTCGGTGTTGCGAATTCTTCTAAAAGTATGTTGTAACCAGATTACTTGCGTAACAAGTTTTTCTGAAATAACTGTGTTCATCGATCAATATTTTTATCAAAAAAATCTTATTTTAGCGACATTTCGTACATTCTTTTTCGATCGATCGATTCATTCAACAAAAAAGATAAAATGAAAGCAAGGCAAATTTTACTTGAAAGAACTGTCAACTTGAAATAAACCCCAAATATCCCTAGTGTAATGGATCACTTTCGCAGGGGGTAAACAGCCGTGTAATAGTCAATTTTCGCATGGGGCAGGCAATAAAAGTTTTTGTAGCGAATGAGAGGTTTCCAGCTCGAGCTGTAGGCGAACACTAGTTAGGAACCGGTGCATAAACAGACATGCATATTACTTAACTAATTCAACGATAAGACATTCCATTCGATGTGTAGCAGCAATGCAATTATTCTCATTAAGAAATGAAAATGCATGGGGTGTCTAAGCCATAGCTGATAAGATAATGTTTGATTACAACATAGAGAGAATATTTTAGCATTTGTGGGTGCAGTGAAGTTATTATTACTTTTTTGGTTACATTGCAGTCGATAACATTTTTACACTGTCATTTCGTCTTAAGTAACTACGTGGTGTAGTGTAAGTACGAGGAAAAATTCAACGAATATCAGGATGTATTGTATGCTGCGAAAGTAATTCATTACATCAACTCATTCGTGTAGTTTTGAGCAACAAGCTTCGGTAACTGTCTTTCGAAGCTTGTCGCTCAAAAATACACGAATGAGTTTACTTTTATCTCAAAATTGTTACCCAATGTAATGAATTACGAATGTATTCTAAGTTTACCACCTGTCCCATGTGAAAATTAATTTCCACTTAGGAAAATAAAACAAATGAACTGAAAATAGTCCACATGTAATCGAACATTTTCGCAGGAGGCAAGTTGACTAGGGACGTAATGAGCTATTTCACTCCCTAGGGAAATGTCTTTACAACCATCGTAAATTAAAATAGCAAACTCAATATCTAGAATCACTATGAGTAAAAGAACCTCGGGCTAACGCCCACGGATAGTTTTACTCCTCTGGATACGAGATATCTCATTACCTCTTTGATATAGTAATCAACTACTTTCTCGATTTTTTGTTTCCCCTTTGCTATACGCTAACAGTTCTTGCACTGTTACAACTTTCTTGGTGAATACAATTTCATGAATATGGTTGCATTTCTTTCGTTACGACAGGAGTCATGATTTCTTCGTGTAAATAAAAACACATGCAATCGTTTGAAAATTTGGAGGCTTTGGAGACGTTGTAGAAATTAGTGTTCGTGCTAGGAGCAGTGCTATGGGTTTAAAGAAAATAAGGAAATGTTAGTCTGAATTCGTTCCCGTTGTCATTCCGTTTCGCCTCTGTGTACATGACAGTTGGCATTTCATACAATAGAGCACATATTGTTTAATATGACAACTGTCACGTACACGGAGGTGAAAATGGAATGAAAACGAACGAACCTGAGGCCACCTTTAGAATTTCACCTTAAATGGACCTGATGAATGAAACAATAGTTATTTACTTATCTGTTGTGGACCGTATACTTTAGGCAATTTCGTGAGCGAAAGTGCCTAAAATAAACCGTCCACAACAGATGCGTATACAACTCTTCATGTAAGTGGCCGAAAACCTGAGAAGATTCCTGCAAAACCACCGCGTTTGGAGAAAAAATAATGCTTCGAAATAAAAGTGCAGTGCAATGTCCAAGTTGATAACATTGTAAACAGACTGATATTTATGTGAGCAAGAACAAATTCTTTTAAATTGATAAAATGTCTGTTTAGGTTTCAGATTTTTAGTTTTGTTTGAGTCGTGTTGCGAGTAAGTTCAGCTATTGCAAAAAAAAATGAAGTGCCGGCTTCTTGTTATTTTAATATTAACGGCGAATGTAGTGCAGGCAAAATATTTTAAATGTAAAGAAAATTACTCCAGTCATTGTACAATTACTGATGTGGGACCGGAAGACAATAAGGTTGTTTTGGATAATTATGGCAATGGCAACTATCGGACTATAACGCAGCTGACGATATTAAATTCCACAATGGACGATATTCCATCAATTTCATCACCGTATTCCTTAAACCTCTACTACTTAAATTGCATCGGATGTGGATTGGCTGACATCACAAAACATTCATTTACTCCACTCAGCCAGTTAGTATCGCTAAATATTTCTTACGGATCGTATACAAAATTGCAAAAGAATTTATTCAGTCAACTACCTTCACTAATACACTTAAATGTAAGTCATGGAGCTATTACTCTAATCGATGACGCAGCCTTTTTCAATTTGGTAAAATTACAAGGATTGGATCTTTCACACAACACCATTTCCAATATAACTTCGAATATGTTTACATCGCTGCCGGAGTTGTGTATGTTAAATTTGTCACACAACCGTCTCAATATCATAGAAAATGGTTTCTTTGTTAACAACACCAAGCTGGATTATTTAGATCTTGCTCATAACGATATCAGCAGAGTAGACGGTCGATTATTATTCACTCCTTCGAAAATTGTTTCAGAATTAATGCTATCATACAACCAACTAACAGCATTCGAAACTCAGAATGTGGCTAACATTTGGGTGGACCACAACAGAATAAAACAACTTCGAATTTCGAGTTCAGTTCATTTGATGAATGCTAATAGCAATGAAATTGAAAAATTGATCTGTGATGAAAATGTCAGTCAAATAATGTCCTTAGACTTGACCAACAATTCTTTAAAGGAATTGGGTTGTATTGGCTCACTCACTCAATTGACCACGCTATATCTCGACCAAAACGATTTGGGAAAGTTGAATCAGAGCACATTTGCAGCACTATCAGAACTGACGTCATTGAGTTTGAAATCTACGAACATTGGTGAGTTGGAATATGGAGTTTTTTCGCATCAAAATAAATTACGATTCCTTGACATCTCCTTCAACCGTATGGGAAAAATTTCACTGGATATGCTCCTAGCAGCAACAAATTTAGAATCGTTGTTCATTGATGGAAATAATATCACAGAATTCGCTTACAATGACCTGAAAACTGCATTCACTCACTTCAAAAGAATTAGCATCGGAGACAATGACTTTAATTGCACGTTTTTGGCACAGTCAATAAAGCAGTTGAACAGGTATAACATTTCAACTATTGGTTTTTATGGAAATAAAGTAACGGATTCGCATAACATTAACGGTATTCGTTGTAAAGATATAAAGGATTCGTTTACACCGGCATGGATGCCAAGTGTTATATCAACTGATAACGGAACAACTGATGCAATAAACAATGAAGTCAATGTCAGGTTGGATGCAGTCATTCAACAAGTGGAGAAACTGTCTCAGATTATAACGGCAAATGATAAAAAATTTGAGAAACTTTTCGAAGACATTACTGCTGTGAAACAACAAAATTTTAAAACGAACACCGACATTCTCGACGTGAAAGCAGAAATATTGAAAATTGAATTAACCAAGAATACTAATTCGACGAGCTCTTCTAACGCAATGTGGACGCAAATCAATCAACTTAGCAACATCACTCTAGAAAAGCAGCAAATTAGTAGTCGAGTTCAAGCGCAAGAGATCAATGAGGTAAAGTTTGAGATTGAAAAGAACAGCCATAAACTGAACGATGTCTCTTCGAAAATGGAAAAATTAATGAAAGAAGTAACCGTGCTACAATCTTCGTCTACTCTAGGTGCAAGTGACCACCCGAAAGACAGTTCAACTTCAAATTTCGATTTAATTAAAAATGTGAACATCATTCTTATCACATTGATTGTGGCATTTAGCATTTACAAAGGATACAAATTCGTGAAAAACGACCTACCACGTGTCAGGCGATACAACACAGCAAATACTTTGCATACAAACATTGAAATGGATAACAGTTCTTGATTTTGGAATGTTATTTGTGTTTCATTACTGTAGTCAGCCAACTGTTGCGTTTTTGCTTTTTATTTGCTAAGCTTTTAAAATAATTTCTAAATAATTTTTAATCAAAGTTTTCGTAGCGTATTTAAAAAAATAATAAAACTGAAAACCAAAATGTCTTTTTTGACCACTACTTTTACTTTCAACTCCAGAGGTTCCGTTTTCTGTAAACTCAAATACATCTAGAATCGTGATGGTAGTTAAGAAGTGGAAGAGAAATCATCTCTCTTATGTCGAAAATGATACAAGTAAGTACCTCGAAAATCTAATTGCCCAGATCCATAACTCCTAAACTTAATGAAAGTATAAAACAACGTATGGTCTACATTCCAACCGCACAGTGAGCTTGAAAAAAGTGTAACCCTATTGAGACGGGCCTCAGACTTTTTTTAAAGTAAAGATGCAGCATAGGGAATGCATTTACCGTCGATTTTGAAAAACCGGGAAACGGGAAAAACGATAAAAGAGAAAAAAATTCCCGGGAAATGAATAGTACATTCTGTACTCGTTCAGACATTTTTTTGGATGAGTTGGGAGTTTGTAACTTGCACCGATGACAAATGCTTTTATCCTACCCCTACTAAGTGGCTTATTGTGCTCGCGAAGCCCTTCAGAAATGAGTTTACCGTTCCTTTATTTGCATTTTTCAGGATGATAAAGAATTTCATATCTACATATTTCAACAGAAATCGATCGTGTGAACTAGTTTCAAAATTTCTGTTGGACAGTGTAAAGATTGAATTTTTTACTATGCTGAGCGAGATGCTGAGAAAGGAAATAAATGAAAGGTAAGCTCCTTATTGAACTGTTTTCATGAATTTTTGACGGACGTTGCTTCAATTGGTTTCTTAAAGATGTAGTAACACGATCTTCTAAACTTCGAATTCTGTTGACTTTCTAAAGAACATCAATTTCAGAGTTGCAAACTTGAGGCTAAGTACAAATGACACATTTTGCGTTGCTCAGATCGACAATTATGCTGCATTTTCTTTTGTTTGGACTGTGGTGAAAATTCAATTACAATAGAAATTACAGCATGATTGTCCAGCTCAGCAACGCAAAATAAACTGATCCTTTTTTCTCAGTCTAGGGCTGATCTTGAGGTGCAATTTACGATGAAATTGTGATGAAAATGTTCACAACGAGTTCAAATCAGATGTAATGCTGTAATGCTACTAGAAGAATAATTCAATTCAAGGTATAATTGGAAAGGAAAAATGTAAAAATCATTCAATTTTTGAAGGTCGGTTAACCGGTAAATGAAAAAAAAAATCCCGGGAAATGGTAAACCGGTTAACCAGTTTTTCCCGGTTTTTAATTTCCCGGTTACATTCCCTAATGCAGCATCATGGGCAAGATGCCTCAAAGATGCAAGGGATGCAAGCTGGTACGTCAGGTATACCAGCAGGCTTCAAAGATTTCAACACCAAAAGGCTGTTTTCCACATTACAACTAAAAACCACATTTACCATTACCTCAACATCTAAAGACCACATTTAGCATTTACCATTACCTCAACATCTAAAGACCACATTTAGCATTTACCATTACCTCAACATCTAAAGACCACATTTAGCATTTACCATTACCTAACATCTAAAGACCACGTTTACCATTTACCATTACCACAACATCGAAAGACCACATTTACCATTACCTAAACATCTAAAGATTTTTCCACGTTACCTCAACATCTGAAGAATGTTTTCTGCATTACATCGACAACTAAAGACCGCATTTACCACTACCTTAACATCTGCAAGATAATCGTTTAGCTACAATTGGCTTTGGATGTAACCGAATGGAATGGAACTACGCTTCTCCGAACGCATTTGGTGCTACAATGGAATTACGCTTCTTCAAATACATTTGAGACTACAATGTTTTACTAACTAAAAAATCGTTTGGATCCGGTTAGAGTTGGCTGTGACCAAACGAAATCGTGCTTCATCAATAACGTTTGGTTTTTACGATATCCTGTCTAGAAGAATTTTTCTAAAAGAATTTGGCTTTGAATTTATTGTTGCGTGTTGGTAGGGGATTTTTCGAAGTAGCTTTCTGTTTATGTCCAAAATTTCCATCAAGAGATGGCAAAGTGTTTTCATTGTAAACGTTCGAACACAAGTTCATTTGAAAGTTTTACTGCTGTCTTGGGAAGGGATCAGTGGAAACAACTGATGATGGCTAGATCACGCTAGCCTCAGACCGCCACTGAGTCCCGAGGTCGAAACAGCTCTGTTGTCTTCGTTAAATTCACTCAACGTGAACCATGAGTGGGTAGGGAAGAGCAAAAGCTCTGTTTGTTGTTTTGTTTATCTCTGAATTTAGCTACTTATTTATAGGCATTTCAGGTGGAGATATTTTCAGTGATTCCAAACGTCCTGTTAAAGGACGCAACGATTGATCTACACAGGATCCATTCCAACATTTCGATGCAAGTGATCGTACATACATGCATAGAGTTGAAGCAGACGACGTTAACCTTGTGTTAAGAAGAGATAAAAAAAATTCCTGCATATTCACTTTGACCGTGCACGGTTGGTTTGAAACGAGATTTAATAGGGACCGCCGACCACCAATATTTTTTTTTCATATTTATAATGAGTGATGGACAAGAACATCACACAGGAAAAAATTAGCCCGAACCCCTGAGCCGTTTCTGAGAACCAGTGGATGCGCTGCCACAAGCAGACAGACACAGCCTGATCACAAATTGTAATGGGGATCGGTAGAGGGAAAAATTCTAATATCTTCTGTTTAAAAAATATTTCCTTCGATCATTTGTTCTCGGAGCAATAACTGTTGAAAGTCAAAATTTCACCATTTTCGAAGAGTGATATATCTTTGACAAAGTTTCCGCGCCAGCCAGTGCAAATTGATTCTAGACGCGGTTAGTAAGCTCTTTCAAATGGCGAAAAAAAAAATTGAAAATGTTCTTTTAAGTTACATTTTCAGAGAAGTTACTTTTTCCGCTGCCCTCGGTTAATAATTTCGTTTTCGAGGGCTCCGGATTTTCGAGTAGACTGACTTCGATTGAAAACTGAATCATCATCAGTACTTGTTGTGGATCAAGTATGGCATGTTTGGTATCGTTGAAAAGCTTATTCCTCAGGCTACAATATTAGGGGCAAATAAGTTTGAAATAAGGCTACCAGAAAGGTACAGAAGTGGCCAAATTTCACCGAGGGTAGCGGAAAAATTAACTTCTCTGAAAATGTAACTTAAAAGAACATTTCCAATTTTTTTTTTCGCCATTTGAAAGAGCTTAATAACCGCGTCTAGAATCAATTTGCACTGGCTGGCGCGGAAACTTTGTCGAAGATATATCACTCTTCGAAAATGGTGAAATTTTGACTTTCAACAGTTATTGCTCCGAGAGCAGATGATCGAAGGAAATATTTTTTAAACAGAAGATATTAGAATTTTTCCCTCTACCGATCCCCATTAAAATTTGTGATCAGGCTGTGTCTGTCTGCTTGTGGCAGCGCATCCACTGGTTCTCAGAAACGGCTCAGGGGTTCGGGCTAATTTTTTCCTGTGTGATGTTCTTGTCCATCACTCATTATAAATATGAAAAAAAATTATTGGTGGTCGGCGGTCCCTATTTAATCTCGTTTCAAACCAACCGTGCGTGCAAAAGTGTTTGTGGGGTCGGGACAAAACTTTTTTGTTCCGGCACAAGGCAATGCTAACGGTAAATTTTAAAAATAATTGACAAAACAAGTCATCTCCATAAATTTTTGAAATTTTCCAGAAAATGGCCTGGACATAACGCACATCGTTTTGACATGTAAGTTGAGAGTGCGTTTAATATGAAATCGGCATATCGACCATACATTGTCAATAGTTTCAGTGAGAGCTTTTTTTTGTATCAAGGAAACTTTATTTTGATCAAAGTACCATTTTTAGGAAAATTCTTTCCATTTTTTTTACAAATTTTCCGATATTTTTTCTAAAAATTTTGTTTTGAAAAATGTAGAAAAAGTGGGAAAATTTACCAAAAATTAAGAAAAATGAAAAAGCGTTTTCATAAAAATAGTCACTGTCAAAATCACATCATTGATACTGCGACTAAAATTTTTTCACAACGCAGGTGAGAAGTGATTTTCTCCCCTCAGCTATAACTTCGGAGGTCTCTGTATAAATATGAGAAAATTGCGTTTTGTTGACGATTGGTTGAGAAAGTGCAGCACTTTCTCTTCCGTGGGAGAGAATAGAACTTTTCTCACTGGAACTGTCACATTGTTTATGTTTTCAAAAATGGTATGGTGAATTTCGTGGAGAAAATCAGGAAATCAAAAACCACACCTCGCACATATGAAAAACGTTGTGGTCACCTCTGCGGGAGAAACAGTAAATTCGAACTCGAGCGAAATTGCTACCCGTGCTTCGCTCTGGCCACAAACATCGCTCTTGTTGGAATTTCCTATTTTCTCCCCTTGGTTCCTAGGGGTTCGACTTTTCCCCATCATGTAGGTACTGCTGCAAGGAATGTTCAAATGCTGACAAAGACAGTTCACTTTTACACCTAGGCTAAGGTTACACTGCGTAGAATATTTGCGCTATCGAAAAAAAAAGATTTTTTAATGGAATCCAGGAATGTACTAGATTTCTTGGTGAATTCTATATTGTTACATACAATTGGTACAATTCGCCTAGTCGGTTGGCCTGTAGAGGCGCCACATTTTTTTATAGTACTTCTTTCTTACTGGACTATTTTTTTGTGACACAACTTCACATTGATTCATTTCTATGAAATGTCACAGCAGTGAAGTTGGCTCACATGAAAATAAGCGCAGTGACAACAGTAATTTTATGACAGAATGTACTAAAATATTGGAAAGCTCTATTACATTTCTTCTTAATTATTATCAAGGTAAATATAGTGAGGAGGTAATGCCATATATAACCGAATCAGATGTGCGGTGGCACGAAAGTTCGATACAAACGCCATCTCATTACTTCGTTGAAAGCAAAAAATGGAATAGAAAGTCGGGCCATCTGTTGTGAGATAGCGAAAATATTTTTGTGAAATACAAGTAAATCGTAGTCGACTATTTTAAAAAAAGATGTCATTGGCATCGAACTTATGTGCTAGGCCGCGCGTCTGAATGGCATTACCTCCTCACAATATTTACCTTGGTTATTATCGTATATGTTAATCATGAAAATGCAATGCCGTCGGATTCTAGTATAACCGAATGCGAATTTCATGTTTGATAGCTCGTTGAACTGATGCAAATAGGGGAAAAGCTCTGCAAAGTTCGTCACCGACTAATTTTTGTTTCCAAATTTTTTACTTTTTTACTAACGTGACACCATTATTCATCCCAAATTGTACCAATAAATTGGTTAGTTGAACGTCAAACGAGCCATACATTTCCTCCTTTTATTCCAAATTAAAAAACATAAAAAATCCCATCCCATGCATATAATAAAAATTTATTTAAAACTCCTGCTAATGGTTCTTCTTATTCTCAAAGATTTTGATGTCGAACTTTCGACGCTAAAGTAACATAATAAAACTTGGAAAACTGTCTGATAAGAATACTTAAATGTTTTGCAAATCTACAAAATCTTACACAAATTTCACACCAAATTAAAATTAATGATATTCTCCGAAATATATGTTAGGTGTTACCGTTCACATTTTCCATACGTATCTTATACACACACCATACAACCCCCCATCAACAACATTTTGAGTCGTTCAGCCACTGCTTATTTTCCATTCCCGAAACACCGACATTGGCATATCAATTTCGGAAAATATCGCACAAATACTCCAAACGCATCACAAAAATACACACCACCCTCATGGAGTGATTCTGTAAAATGTTTTGCGGAAAATATCCGACAGAGGATGGGTGCCAAAGTGGTAGATTGTTTTAGCCATCATCAAAGAGATTGTGTGTACGGCATAAAATAACATTTTGTATTAGCAAGTTTTTCTGTGTAAAATCATACGACATGATGAGCCAAGAAGGAAGCAACGAAATCGTTCCGTATTTATAAATTGTTATACACACACAACCGATATTATAGAGGTGCTGTGTTTTACTTATAAACGGTTCGTTCCCTCGTTCCTTCGAATCCAGCACGGAAAGGAAAAGAAAAAAAAAATCGAATTGAGTAAACTTTTCGAGTATTATCTTTACAAATGACTTTACGCAGTGTGGCGGATTTGCAAATGGCTTATTTTAAATTTAACCTTCATTTACTCAATAATGCATATAATTTGTTATGATTAAAAAGTAAATTGTTTTTTGAGCCTTACGACATCATTTGTTCTCTTCTTCTTTTCGCTTCGTTCACACTCGAATGTAATGGCACAGAATATACATAAAATCGGAGACCATAGCCAGTGATATGCCATAGCAGTTAACATCATAAATAAGTTTTGTTTTCGTATTATAAACATGCTTTCATCCACGGCTCCATCGAATCTTTTACTACTTTTGATCTATGCCCATTGCGGAAACGTTTCATTGTTTCACAATCTTTTACTTCATTTTAACATCGATAACAAGCCACACATAAGAGGAAACGTTTCGTGTTTTCTTTCTCTACATTTTCGCGTATCTAGGACTGTCCAGATGCTGATGCAATCATAGCTTTTTTCTACTAAAGACACTTGACAAAGAAGAACCTAAACTAAAAGGCTATTCATACAAAGTACAATTAGTCTTTATTTCACTATTCGCCCCTTTTTAGCCCCGTACGAAGTACAAAGGAGCTTATAGGATTACGATGCCGTGTGTAATTGATGGAATTCGAAGCAGACGGTAAGGGCAAAGTGTTTGCCTATGTTCATAGATAACGAATCCGCAATAAAAATTTTGTCTGTCCGTCTGTCACGTCGATATCTTGAGTAAATCAAATCCGATTTCAAAATTTTTTTTTCCCTGAAAGATAGTCAAAATAGTGAGGCTAAGTTCGAAGATGGGCATATTTGGGTCGGCCCTTCGTGAGTTAGGGCCGCCTAAGTGCTTTAAGGTCTTTTGGGGATATTTACGGCAAAAAAAACGATGGAAATGCAAATGAAACGGCAAAAGATAGGTATTGTCGATACCGATCCAGGAAAAAAAAGTTTATTAAAATCGGGTGAATGGACCGTGAGTTAGGGCCCTAGAAGTGAAAGGCTACTCGGCCCTAAGTGTATTTTGCATATAACTCGAGTAAATTTCATCCTTTCTTCGTAATTTTTGTTTCATTTGAAAGGTAATCGAAGCCCGAATATAATGTGGCGAAAAACGTTTTAAATTTGGGTCCTTGGACTGAGGCCACTCCTCGGCCCTAAGTGTATTTTGCGTATAGATCGAGTAAATATCATCCAATTTTGCTAGTTTTTGTCTTATATGAAAGGTAATTGAATACCGAATAGAATGTGGTGAGAAAAATGTTTGAAATTTGGGTCCTGGGTCTGAGGCCGCTCCTCGGCCCTAAGTGTATTTTGCATATAACTCGAGTAAATTTGATCCGATTTTCCCAAATTTTGTTTCATTTGAAAGGTAATCGAACACCGAATAGAATGTTGTTGAAAAAAAAAAAAAAT